>NC_090269.1:142044011-142698011 GCF_040414725.1 Anabrus simplex | reverse complement strand
TAACACACACACTGACAATACAATGAAACTACCTTCCATATTAATGAGATTACAAGTCAATTGCGACAACTTGTTAATGTTGTGAGATGTAGTTTAAAGGGTAATGATAGCTGGAATGCAATGATCATATACAATTTAGTTCAAAGGCTGGATAACAGAACAAGGAAGGAGTTTTTTTAGAATATGCTTTACGTCGCACTGACACAGATAGGTCTTATGTCGATGATGGGTTAAGAAAGGCCTAGGATAGGGAAGGAAGCGGCCGTGGCCTTAATTAAGATACAGCCCCAGCATTTGTCTGGTGTGAAATGGAAAACCATAGAAAACCACCTTTCAGGGCTGCCAACAGTGGGGTTCAAACCCGCTATCTCCCAGGTGGAAGCTCACAGCTGCGCGCCCCTAACTGCAAGGCCAACTCACCCGGTCAAGGAAGGAGTGAGAACTTCACATTTCAGATATACATTTACCAAATTTCCAGCAACTGTAGTCATTCTTAGAACAGAAATACAATGCTTTAGATATCTCACAAGGAAAGATCAGAGTTAAGCCCCAGAAGTATGACAACAGGGCAAGTCATAGCAAGAGCATGTCACAATCGTTTATGCTAGGTATACATAATCATTCCCAAGATGTCAACCACTCTCTCTGTCTTTCATTGTCCTCAACCTGATGGTTCGTGGGCAGCATGACTGTCCTCGTCCAACGACCTTCTATCCTGAGCCAGCTGCTTGATTAGTTTATATGGACGTCGCCCTATAATGCCATTGAGGAAACCTGCTCTTGGTCGTCCTCTTCTAGTCTTTCCTTGGAGTTTCCCTTCAAGCAGTGTGGTGCACCATGATGAATGCCGGAGTAAATGACCTATCCAACTACATCTTCTTTTTGCGATCATTTTCTCTAGACTGATGGTTTCTCCAGTTCTCTTGAGAACTTCTTCATTTGTCAGCCTGTGAGTCCAGGGAATTCGTAACATTCGACGCCAGCACCACATTTCAAATGCATTTATTCTTTCCTTATCAGCCTTTAATAGAGTCCAGGTTTCAGATCCATAGGTCCCAATGCTCTGAATGAAGCTCTTAATGAAATGCTTTCTTACTGGTAGGAATATTGCCTTGGAGGTCAACAGGCTTCTTTCCTTAATGAAAGCTTCTTTAGCCTGGGCTATTCGAGAACGGACGTCCTTTTCATACCTCCCATCAGATGTAATGACGCTTCCCAAATAAATGAACTGATTTACTTGAGTAAATTATTCTCCTTCCAACCCAACATTAACATCCTGTTTACCATCTGGAGTACGGTACATTTCATTATCTTGGTTCTTGTTTTGTTAACATTCATGTTACATTTTAGTATTAGTAGATCATTCAGTTTCTTTAGTGAGGTCTCTTTCTCAGCTATGAGGGCAATATCATCCGCGAAACGTACTGTTTGGTATAGTTGGCCATTTATTTTTATTCCGTGGGTGGAGGTGGCTGAAAACTCTTTCATTGCTTCTTATAAATACACATTGAATAATAGAGGTGACAGGCCACATCCTTGCCTTACTCCTTTTCTTATTTTCGCGTTGATTTGCTCCATTCCTATAAGCGCTGTCTGGTTCTTGTACAGCTGATAGATGATTTTCCGATCTCTGTAGTCCACTTTCAGACTTCTAAGGGCTTTAAACATAATATTCCAGTTAACATTATCAAGCGCTTTCTCTATATCAATGAAAGCAATTAGGATGTTCTTATTGATTCCTAGGGCTTGTTCAATAATTGTTCTGAGGCTCAGAATTGCTTCTCTTGTTCGTCTGTTTCTTCTAAACCCGAACTGATCCTCTGAGATATTTTCTTCTATTGTTTTCTCCGTGCGATGGTAAACAATTCTTGTAATAATTTTGGAGGCATGTGTTACCAGGCTTAACCCTAGCGACACAAAGGTAAAATATGTTGCTTGGATATCTAAGGGGGGGGATTTACCCACTATTATTATCATCTCTAATGAAGTTCTTAATATACAATTCCTGTAATATTACAGTATTGAGATAAGTTAACAATGACTGCTCTCATAAACAACAATAAAAACAACAACAAAGATAATAATAAAATTTGCATGGTGTATAGCAACAGTTAAGTAATAAATCATAGGAACATTACGAATGTCCTTTCATTCACTTTCACTTTCACAGTTGGTACAGGTAATTGTTTTCATAGAATGAGCCTTGCAGACGTATTTGGAACATCTGCAGCAGACCATTGTCACTTTGACATCTTGTCTTTGTCTTTCTTAGTGTGAATGGATTTCAAACACTGATAACATCTTCATCTTGTGTATGATGGAGCAGAAGCAGTTCTTGAAGTAGCACTGGATATTGACCTACCAAGAACACTTTCCGTAGCTGAAATGGTAGGATTCTTCAAACCAAGCACGTTATTTGCCCTGCCTTCTGCAAGTGGTCTTAAAACCTGTTGCCCCAACTCTAACATATACAGCATCTTGAGATTCGGTTTCTTCTTATTCCAGTCAGGGTTACTTTTCATGAATATGGTGCAGGCATTTATACAAGAAATATCTATTAGGGTGAAGAACACAAAGTGGCCATCTTCTCGTACCTCGTTTTATCATTTTGCCATTTGGTCAACACTATCTACGCCTCCTTTTGTATCGTTATAATACAAGTTGACCTCAAGTTATCTTTTTCTCACTAGAATTGTCAATTTTGTCATCACTATGCTGGGTGGAGAGAAGGAGATTTCTCGTGGGCTTTTGGCGGGGGATGTACGAAACCAGGGTTACGGGCGGTCTTTGTGTTCTTGGGTCCGTGAATAATAACTTGGAGGAATTTTTCTTACGGTCCTGAATTTTCTTCAGCTCCTCTGGTATGTGACGACGATTGTTCTTCAATGTCCCTACTAAGGTGAGCTTTGTTTCTTCAAATAACTCTTCTGCCAATTCAATTGATGTGTAATAACGATCTGTTGTAATATTTCTTCCAGTTCCCACCAATGGCTTTACCAGACGTTTTACAACTGCCTTTGCAGACCGTTCTTCTATAGGTCTCTCATCTTTGCCAGCATAAACTTCCATTTGTAGTACGTATCAGGTATGAGCGTCTGCTAAAATTCTGATCAGGACCCAATACTTTCCTAGTTTATATTTTAGAAAAACCTTCAAAGGACATCTCTCCCTAAAATGTGATAGTATCTCATCGATTGTTAGATGAAAACCAGGTACATAGCACTTGGGGAACGTTTCATTAGTTTTCTGAAACACTTCACGAAGTGGGGCAAACTTATCATGTTTTCGTCTTTCTGCCCTTGTTTGTCGGTCATCAAATCTGATCAGAGATACCAATTCTGCAAATCATACATGACTCATAGAAGCACTGTATATATTCTTGCCCAGTACGCTATTCACTAAGTCCTGAAGTGGCAAGGAGGCATCATTATTCGCACCCCTTTGTAACAATATACCCACGAATGCATACATTTCCCTCGAGTTTGTTGTACTCTTGTTCCTGACAATTGCTTCCTGGTTAGTATGCTGGACAATAATATCAATTATTTCAGGAGTTATAAACTTCTTGAATACTTACTTACTTACTCCTTGGCGCTACAGCCCCTGTAGGACCTTGGTCTCCTGGACAATCTCCACCCACTCTTGTCTGTTGACTGCTCTGGTTCTCCATCTCCTAACTCCCATCCGTCTCAAATCCTCCTCCACGCTGTCCAACTATCTGATCCTCGGTCTTCCCCTCATACGACGTCCTTCTGGTTTCCCATCAAACACTTTCTTTACTGTCCTGTTCTCTGTCATTCTTTCTACATCTCCCAACCATCGCAGTCTACTACTACTCATTTCCGCTACTATATCTGGTTTATTATACAGCTCTCTGATTTCCTTATTATTTCTTATTCGCCAGAGTCTACCATCCTTTATTGGTGCATAGACTTTCCTAAGTATCTTCTTTTCCTATCTCCGTAACAACTCCTCATCACCTTGTGTGATAGTCCAAGTTTCCGCACCATACATCACCACAGATCTCACTACCGTGCGATAAATGGTCAGCTTCAGATTCCTACTAAGACTACTTGCTTTAAATACCTTGCCTAAGGCAAAGTAACTCCTATTACCAGCTGCTATCCTAGCATGTATTTCTTTCTTCATATCATTGTTTTCAGCTACCATTGACCCTAGATATTAAAAGCTTTTGCAGCGTTCATATTCTTTCCCATTTAAATTCACATATTTTTCTGCTTCATTATACTTTTCCTAGACTTTAGCATGTACTTAGTTTTTGACTGATTAATCATCTGTCCCATCCCAGCCACATATTTTTCTATTTTTCTCAACTTCTCTTCCAGATCCAGTTTCCTCGTGGATAGCAAATCAATATTGTCTCCATATGCAAGGTCTTGTGTCACTCGATTAAACAATGTTCCACCAGGGTTGCTCCCTTGTACGTAGGTGGATCAAAAGGCTAGTTGCACTAACGCGCCGCAGCAGCACGTTGTGTGTCGCAAACGTGGGCACAGCGGAAAAAGGGACAGACACTGCCCACACGTCTGTTATGCAGGTTGCTGTGGTGTCTCGTCTAGTACTGTGTGAATAGCGGCCAAATGCAATGGCATGTCAACTGGACGTTCACTCCAAATATGAGGTGTGTGCGACAATCCAATTCCTATGGGCCAAAAGGAAGAACTGCACGGACATTCGTCGTCAAATTAGTGCTGTGTATGGGGAGCGGGCCATTTCCCGGCAAGGTATCGTAAAGTGGTGTCAGCAATTCGAAGCCAGACGCACGGATATTACGGACAACCATCGCGAAGGCAGGCCCGCAACGTCCAGGACCCATGCAAATGTCAACAGTGTGAATGCGATCATTAGACAGAACCGGTACATTAAACTGAGAGAAATCGCGACGCAACTGAACATGTCGTATGGCAGTGTGTTCGTCATTGTCCACGAGGACCTTGGATACCATAAACTGTGTCAAGGATGGGTCCCATGTCTTCTCACCGATGAGCACAAGGGAGAGTGGTTCCAATCCTCCCTGGCATTTTTGCAACGCTATGCCACGGACGGCAACGGGTTTCTGCGGCGAATCGTCACAGGCGACGAAACGTGGGTCCACCACTTCACCCCCGAAACGAAGCGAACATCAGTGGAATGGGCGCACCCCTCATCACCACAACGAAAGAAGGCCAAGGTTCAACCTTCAGCCGGTAAGGTTATGGCGACAGTTTCCTTTGACATGGAGGGTTTGCTGCACGTGAAATTCATGCCGAAAGGAATGGCGATCAACGCGGCGTCGTGTTGTCAAACGTTGCACCGGTTGTGTAAAGCGATAAAAGAGAAGCGCCGAGGAAAATTGAGCGCCGGTGTGATTTTGTTGCACGATAACGCAACACCTCGCAAGGCCCGCCAAACGAGAGGATTGCTGCAGCGTTTCAAGTGGGAGGTTTGGCAACATCCAGCGTCATGTGACTTTCATCTGTTCGGTAAGCTCAAAACGGAGCTCGGTGGTCGACGTTTCCAGACCGATGAGGAGGTGAAGGCCGCTGTCTCCGAGTGGTTGCAGAATGCTGGAGGAAATTTCTATGCATCCGGCATCGACAAGTTTGTTGTGCGTTCGCAGAAATGTTTGGAGTCTCTTGGAAACTATGTGGAAAAGTGACGTTACAGTGTATGTCGTTATAGCTGTGTTGCTGTTGTATAGGTGGTGTAATAAATGGCCATAACTGGGAAGTGCAACTTATTTTCTGGTCTGCCCTCGTATTATTCGCATTACCCTCTCCCAAGCAATATTAAGCAGAAGGGTGGAGAGTATATCACCCTGTAGTAATCCTTGGTTAACTTCAAAAGCTTTGTTCCTGTTCACTCTCTTCTGTCTGCACCTCTTCGTCCTCACCTTCAAATCCTGACTCCTTATTCAGCAGTTCACTAAAATATTCCACCCATCTATCTAACATCTGATGTTTACTTCCAATCAGATTTCTCTCCTTATCTTTGCAGAAAACTGCTCTGGGTTGAAATCCTTCCTTTATATCTTTTACCCTTATATAAACCTTCACTTTACATACTGTTTTCACTAGAGTCATTTAGACCAATCTTTTAAGTTTGTAAGCTCAGACGGTTAAGGCGCTGGCCTTCTGACCTCAACTTGGCAGGTTCGACCCTGGCTCAGTCCTGTGGTATTTGAAGGTGCTCAAATACGTCAGCCTCGTGTCGGTAGATTTACTGGCACGTAAAAGAACTCCTGCGGGCCTAAATTCCGGCACCTCGGCGTCTCCGAAAACCTTAAAAGAATAGTTAGTGGGACATAAAACAAATAACATTAATTATTAAGTTTGTAAGCTATTCCTGCCTCTTTCATTGCCTCCCATAACTGATCCCTTCTGATACTATCATGTGCCTGTTTAAAATCAATAAACCGCTGATGAACATCAATGTTATACTTGTAACATTTTTTCAAGGATCTGTCTGATAGTAAAAATCTGGTCCGTAGTAGATCTGTTAATTCTGAAAACGCACTGGTAATCTTCTAGATATTCGTCAACGTATGGTCTCAGCCTTGCAGCTATGATTTTTGCTAAGATTTAATAAGCAATGCATAGCAATGCTATTCCTCTATAATTCCCACAGTCTGCTTTATCATGTTTCTTATGTATAGGGCAGAGTATTGCTATAGTCCATTGCTCTGATATTTTCTCCTCTTGCCATATCTCTACCATAATTTCATGCAACCACCTTGTTAGTTTCTCTCCTCCATATTTTATCATTTCTGCAGTAATCTTGTCTTCTCCTGGCGCCTTATTGCTTTTAAGAACATTGATTCCATCTTTAACTTCTTGCAATGTAGGTTCCTTGATTGGTTTCAGGTCCACCTCTTCTCTACTTTGTTCTTGCCCACTCTCTTCTGTCTGCACCTCTTCGTCCTCACCTTCAAATCCTGACTCCTTATTTAGCAGTTCACTAAAATATTCTACCCATCTGTCTAACATCTGATCTTTACTTCCAATCAGATTTCCCTCCTTATCTTTACAGAAAACTGCTCTGGGTTGAAATCCTTTCTTTATATCTTTTACCCTTATATAAAACTGTCTAGTTTCCTGAGCAGTCTTTCTCTCTTCAATTATTCAATCCACTGTTTCTCAAATTCTCTCTTTTTCTTCCTACATTCCTTGTCAGCTTCCTTTCTCTTCTCTCTGTATTCTTCTACAGTAGTTCTTGTTCTTCTCTGTAACATTCTCCTTCTTGCCTCGTTCCTTTCTTCAATCTTCTTCCTACAATCAAACCAGTGCTGAATCCTTGATTGTTTCTTTCTGCCCAAAACAGTTTTGGCCATTTTGTATATTATACCTTTATCCATTTGCCATCTTTTTTCAATATTGTCTCCTGTCCATTTCATTAAGGCTACTTGTCAAAACCATTGCATATTGGTGTGATATATTTTCATCCTTTCATAACTTAGCATCATCAAACCAGGGTACAACAACTCTCTTGACCACTCTGTAGTTGGCTATCCTTTGTCTGTATTTGACTCTTACCAGATAATGATCACTATCTCCATCTGCACCTCGACAGCTATCCACTTCCAAGATATCTGAAGCATGCCTTCTATCTATAAGCACAAGATCAATTTGGCCATTTGTGATCCCATCAGGAGAGCACCATGTTACTTTCTTTATATTCTTCCTTCGCATCCATGTGCTTTTAATAAGCATGTTATTACTCGTAGCAAAGTCAATCAACCTTATACCATTATCGTTCAAAACCTCATGCAACCTCTCCTTACCAGCTGTTTTCCTGTAAGCAATTTCTCTTCCCACTTGGGCGTTAAAGTCCCCCATAACCACTTTAACATCATGCTTTGCCACTAGTGCTAATTCTTGTTCCAGTTGTTCATACAAAATATCCTCCACTGACTCTGCATCTTCTGTTGGTGCATATACGGTACACATATGAAAGATATATTGAAGAAGCGGGCTTTTACTCGTAGAAGACAAATTCTGTCCTTAACGGGCTTAAAGTTCAATATTACACTCTTATATAAATTATCAACAAGGTACCCTGTACCTACGTATCCTCTGTTTCCACAGCTATAGAACAAGATGTGGGTCCCAATTGCAAGTACTCCACTTCCATTCCATTTTACCTCTTGTAATGCTACCATCATCACATTATATTTCTTCATTTCGTTTTTCAGGTTCAGTAATCCTCCAGGTTTATTCAGTGTTCTTACATTCCATGTCACACAATACCAATTCACCTTTTCTTTACAACTTGCCTTACGTCGCACCGACACAGATAGGTCTTACGGCGACGATGGGACAGGCAAGGGCTAGGAGTAGGAAGGAAGCGGCCGTGGCCTTAATTAAGGTACAGCCCCAGCATTTGCCTGGTGTGAAAATGGGAAACGACGGAAAACCATCTTCAGGGCTGCCGACAGTGGGGCTCGAACCCACTATCTCCCGAATACTGGATACTGTTACAAGTAACTATTCTCATTTTGGTTCCGTATTGAAGTTGACGTATACTGGCCGCACTTAAGCGACTGCAGCTATCGAGCTCGGCATACCAATTCACATGCTGTTTCCATTGCCAGGGTCGTTTATCCATTACATCCGTCCGGTTTCCTTTGTCCATTGGTTCCGTAACGAGAGTTTTTTTCAGGGTACGGTTGTTGATCCCACGCCCAACCCCCAACCTGGAGGACCAAGGTACTGCTCTTAGTCTGGCCCATCGCCTTAGACCTGTCCAGCTTGGGTGGCCCTACGAGGAGCCGTAGGTCCCACTGGCATAGCTCTAAGGGTCATTTGAGCACGCAAGCCTCCAAAAGCACCCAGCAACGCCATATTGCCTTCGTCAAAGTGGCAGTACCTGTGGGAGGATAAACTTCTTGAATGACTCAGAAATATCAGATGTCAAACCTTCCTTAGTCAAAACTTCATGAAAGTTCACTTATTTTGCACTGATCTTCGAGCTTGTCTCGGAACAACAGTAGTAAATTCACTACCATTTCTTGCAACAACACTATTGCTGACATTAGGAAAGTTCTGTTCACCACGGGATGAACTTCGCCATTCTGACTCTGACTCATGCTGTATTACCTCGCCGTTCTCTGTTCCACTGTCATAACAAATAGAAACAGCATCTTCTTCTGGATCACTTCTGGTCGTCTACATCACTTTCATCATTCAAAGTGGCTATTACCTCGTCTTGCGACAGATATTTCCGTGCCATTATAACTTATCACTTGTAACTTAAACCAAAGATCACTCGCACTGTCTATTACAATGTGAGTCCGAGCTCCGTGTGGTTGGCAGGCGGGAAGAGAACGTGATGCAACCAAGCATGCTGACGGGTGAGCTGTGGGGCATTGTTTACATTTCTTACAGGCCCAAAGGTAGGAAGTGGGCAGTAATAATAACTTAAACGTCAACAATAGTCAACAATAGTCATCATAAGTGCCAACATTCAAACTGCAAAGGTGTGAATCCGATCATTTGACATTATTAAGATATTTTATCCGATAGGAAATGTTACATGTACGTCTAAGGGGGGAAAAATTGCCCCCTCAACAAAAGTATATTATAGGTACTTAAAAAAACACACATTAGAATAATGACTATGTGACATCTTATTAGAAATCTTATGTGACCACTATTTAAAATATTGCTTTTCTGGCTTACAAATTGTGCATTTTACTCATAAAATGAGATAACGCTGGCAATTTTTGCCCCCCCTTGGTAGTTCTAGGGTTAATGTTCTATAATCTTGACATCTCATTGCATGATTACTTTTTGGGTTAAGTATCAATATAGTTTTCTCAAAATCTTCCGGTATTTCTCTATTAGTATAAATATCATTTACTAATTGATATGAGGAATATTTTGCCTTATCCTCTAGAGCTTGTAGTATTTCACCTGGAATTGAGTCTACTCCAGGAGCATTCCTTTGTTTTAGCTCATTCAAAGTTTTATCAAATTCCTCTCTAAGTATACATGGTCCCAGATCATCTTGTTCTATCTCACTTTCATTTTCTATTACATCGTCATCTATTTGTCCTTCATACAGGCCTTCCACATATTCTTTCCATATTATAGCTATCTTACCCTGCTCTATTATCACATCTCCGTAGCTTCCTTTTATTGTACTCAAGGGCTTTATCTTTCTTTTTTTTTGCTAGTTGCTTTACGTCGCACCGACACAGATAGGTCTTATGGCGACAATGGGACATGAAAGGGCTAGGAATGGGAAGGAAGCGGCCGTGGCCTTAATTAAGGTACAGCCCCAGCATTTGCCTGGTGTGAAAATGGGAAACCACGGAAAACCATTTTCAGGTCTGCGGACAGTGGGGTTCGAACCTACTATCTCCCGAATACTGGATACTGGCCGCACTTAAGCGACTGCAGCTATCGAGCTCGGTATTTATCTTTCTTAGGTACTGCCTCCAGACTCCTGAAAAAGCTTTTTTGGTGTTACCTTTGGTTATACTTTCATCTATCTGTTTACATTGTGCTTCGATCCACTCTTCCTTTGCTTTTTTAGTTTCTCAATGGATTTTGTTTCTTATTTTATTGTATTCTTCATGATTTCCTTTCCTTTTGACCATCTGGCGCGCGTTCATTAGTTCCAAAATATGGGGAACAATCTTCTGCTGCATTAATTATTTGTTTCTTGATTTCTTCCCATTTTTCTTGAGCACTACTTCCGGCCAGTACTTCAGTATTAATTTTGGTATTAGTTTCTTCTTTGAACATTTTGATAGCCTCATTGTCTTTCTTAAGCTTACTCAAATTCCATTTTGGGGGCGTCTTTCTATTCTTCTTTTCTTAAGTTTCAGTTGGCCTGTCATTACCACGGGGTTATGATTGGAGTCAATATCAGCCTCAGGATAGCTTTTACTTGATTTGATTTCAATACCGTTCTCTAATGATTATGTAGTCTATTTGATATCTACTACCATTTCCAGGCATTGTCCATATATATCTTCTCCATTTTGGCTGTTCGAAAAGAGTATTCGTAATTACAAGGGAGTGACTTCGACAAAATTCGATGAGCTTTTCTCCCCTTTTGTTTCTGGAACCAAGACCATAATCGCCCACCGCATTATCTTCTCTGCCCTCTCCAACAACTGCGTTCATATCTCCGAGGATGATGAGATTTTCTTCATCCTGGACCTTTAGTAACACTTCTTCCAGTTGTTCGTACACTTCCACCACTTCGTCATCTGTGTATGTAGAGGTTGGCATGTACACCTGGATTAGAGCTGTATCTCTAGGTTCTGTCTTCAATTTTACGAGCAGTATTCTTTCATTATATGCCCAAATACCTGACACTCGCTGTCCTAACTGCTTTGTCAGTATAAATCCGACACCGCCTTATCCGTCTGAAAAGCCAGAGTACAAAACTCTGAAATCTCCGCTCCATAGATCTCCGCTATCTGGCCATCTTACCTCACTCATTCCAAAAACATTCATTCCTAGTCGCTTCATTTCATTCTTCACATTCTCCAGCTTACCACACTTTTTCAAGGATCTCACATTCCATGTACCTACTCTGTAGGATTCGCCCTTTGCCTTCTCCTGTATCGCCTTCGGAGATCTGAAGAGGGGGCTATTCCGGAATATTTTACGTTCAAAGACATCATCATGCTTTCTATTCTTGGGATATCACAAAGAACTTTAATGTGTTGGTTTCCCATTGCCTTCCACATCCTATGACTTTGACCTACAATTAGTTTCATCCGCCTTAACAAGTAATTTCCTACTCCAAAGACAACAGGGTGCCCTGCCCTATTTCCGCTCATCCGGCCTCGAAGAGGCCGTTGGCACTTGGAAGAGGTGAACCACTTATACCGGTGGTTACTCGGTGTCATACTTTATTAATCCCGAGTATTGGGCTGCCACTTCCGCCATCTATACCGTACCAAAGTCCATCTTCTCCGCCGTAGATGTCGTTGAGGTCTTCACTCGTAACCCTGAACTGGGACCCTTACCGGATAATACACACTGGGTAAGTGTGCTCTGGGACCCACACTGGCAGGGGAGCCACTCCCTGGGAAGGATATCAACCACTGTCCAGAGATTAAAACTTCACAGACTGCTGCCAGGTATGAAATGGTTAAACACCATAACTTTTCTATAAATCGTGTTTGTAATGATCAAATGGTGAAGCAATTCAAGAACAAGCGGAAGTAGAGTATGCAGTAAGTGGCACCACTCTTTGTTACATCACAGTCATGATTCACTGCAATGAGCAATAGTTTACGGGGTTCACATAGTACATTTAAGGAGACGAAGGAGACACACAGCATACCATGTGTACTGTTAGGAATT
Source organism: Anabrus simplex (assembly GCF_040414725.1). Taxonomy (NCBI): domain Eukaryota; kingdom Metazoa; phylum Arthropoda; class Insecta; order Orthoptera; family Tettigoniidae; genus Anabrus; species Anabrus simplex. The sequence continues at coordinate 142,685,685 of NC_090269.1, read as the reverse complement.
GTTAAGGTGACGGTCAAGGACAACACGGGCAATCAGCAAACATGCCGGATTCTTCTTGACAGTAGTTTCTAATCTAATTTCATCATAAAAGGCCTTGTTGGAAGATTAGGTTTGACTCAACATCAGACAGGGAATCAGATATATACAGGTAAACGGTATTAATAACGTAACATCAAAAATCAATCACACTGTTCAATTAGAATTAAGCTCGTTACACAGTAGCTACCGAAATAAAATAATATGTTTGGTTCTACCACACGTCATTAATCATATATCTACTGTAAACATTGACATTTCTAAATGGACCTTCTCCCCTGGTGTAAGACTTGCCAAAGAAGATTTTAACAAGCCTGCTCTAGTTGACTTGTTCACTGGAGCAGAAACGTTCTTTGAGATTATGATAGAAGAGAAGTCTGAATGTGAGGAATTCCCAGTCCTCCAGAACACACAATTAGGCTACATACTTGTTCGTAAAATCCATCAGTCATATGTTTGCAGTGGCATATATACAAGTTATACTCACTTCATACAGAGGGACGAACTACATCAACTAATGGTGTAGCGTAATTAATGTAATATATATATACACATAATTTGTGATCTGAATATTATACCAGACATATAATTTAATGGCGTGCCTAGGTGACACGGTTCATCTTCTATGATAAATGCTTTGTGCGCTTGGCCTCTGTGTATCGAGCTGTATAACGTACTCTGAGACCAGCTGTTTACGAAAGTGGAACTTGGATTGTGTACTGAGCTCAAGCAGCGCTACTGTGCCGCTGCGAGAGGGTCTGTCGACCGTTAGAGTGCTTGCGTGTGGGCACTTCTGGTAATCATGTGTGGCTTCCCAGCATCTAACATTATGAGACAACCATCAGGCATCGGTTGAAATGGGAAGTAATCCCCAGCAACAGGACGATTATGGATCTCTTTCTTTAGTGTTAATATTTGAAACTCTTGTAATTATTTACATATATTTTAATTCTTACCTGTGAATGTTATTAGTCGTGGGTCAATCATGGTGAGTTATCTGGCATATATTGCATCTATGTAAGTACTCCTTTTATGAATTACTTCTGTTAATGTAATTTTACCTGAATGTATCATTTTAATTTATTTGAGAATGAAGATGATTGCATGCATTACTGGGCCTTAGAAGTGCCATGGCGGGAAATCGTACAAGTATAGTCACTGTACTGCTGTTGTAATGTGGACAGAAGTGAGAGACTTTTTCCGCTCACCATAGGAAAGTTCGATAAGCCGCGATGTTTTAATGGCATCACGTACATTCCGTGCAAGCACAAGGCATCTAAAATGCATACAGTACAGTAATCCAATGAATAAAGCACTTGCACAGGAGAGCCAGTATAGATTTTTCCTCGTCTTTGAATCATGTTTTCTTCCTTTTAATTTCATTGCGTGAGGCTATGTTTGCGGGTGAGTTATCCAAGTGCATTATTTGAATACAGTACATGCACCTTGTTCGATACATTTTGGAAATAGTTTTTTCCATGGCGTTTGAGAGCTTTAAACTGTGAATCAAGGTTAATTGCATGCAGTAACGGGTCTTGGAATATATTGTGATGCCGCAAGGGTTGGCATTTCCGAAGTACGTGTTGGCGGTTAGTTCGAAATCACGTAATTAGAAGTCTAATTTTTGCGTCCCAATGACTTAGAATTAACGAGGTTTTACTGTATATACAAATTTTCTGACAAATCATGGGAAAACAGTTCCTGTGACAATTTCTAGCAGAGTTTTGTCGTGTTCACAGTAGTACTCCACTGCATTAAGCCACATTCACCATCGGGTAAGCACTGGCTGAAGAGGAAGAAGTCATGTGATGTTTGAATTTTGTCACCCTCAGTGGAGTCTTCACAAATATTTCCTTAACATTTCACATTAACTGGTCAAGACTGGGAAAATTCTGCAACTCGCTGCAACTTGTGAGCAAGACACATTAAAAGGACCATTTTCGGGTAGAGAACCTCATGCCCCTACCTGCTTTCACCACACATGGTGCAGCATCAGTTACTAACAACAAGATTCGTTCTTACTTAACTTCACCATCTCACAAAATCTTCATGGCACTGTCAAGAAGTACTGCAATTGTGGAATGGTTAGCTGCAACTAGACTATCTGAATGAAGGAAGTACATATCGCCCAGATAATTCACAAGAAGTATGCCAATTATAACATTTGTAACATTCCTCCCACAAACATCCTTAGTTTCATCAACAGATACCCAGACTTTATTGTTGCCTATATTAATTCTAATTTTTCAAAGTGTGTCTCATAACAGGGGGGCAAATAACTTTTTTGCAATGTTGCCTCATGTGATATCAACTGCATTATGTATTTTGTTAAGAATTTTTAGAAATGCATGTTCACTTTTTAAAGTGAAATATTGTCTGACTCGTTGGCTGAATGGTCAGCGTACTGGCCTTCAGTTCAGAGGGTCCGGGGTCCGATTCCCGGCTGGGTCAGGGATTTTAATCTTCATTGGTTAATTCCAATGGCCCTGGGGCTGGGTGTTTGTGTATCCCCAACATCCCTGCAACTCACACACCACACACAACAATATCCTCCACCACAATAATACGCAGTTACCTACAAATGTCAGATGCCGCCCACCTTCATCAGAGGGTCTGCCTTACAAGGGCTGCACTCGGCTAGAAATAGCCACACGAAATTATTATTAGTGGAATATTGATAGATGCAAGATTTCATACCGGTCCTTAGGGAAAACGGAAAATGTGGTAGACACAGATTTTGCTGTATCAAACAAAGGAGCCTGCCTGGTACCTTCAGAAGACTTTCGATTCGCACAGCTTTTATGCTTACAAGGAAACACTTCCATCTGCTAATCTCCGATCTGATTTAGATTTGGTACGACCACTTCAGTAGGAATGTTTAATTCAGCCATATCAAAAATGAGATGCCCAGTCATATATTTAGCACCTGTTTCGGGGTGTCAAAGTTTGTTCATTTAAACACCGCATAGAGAGAAGTGAGCGGTGGGGGCAGCGAGCCAGTTCATGTGTCACGCTCTCACTCCTTCCCTCTTCCCTCTTGCACACACACACACACACACACACACACACACACACACACACACACACACACACACACACACACACACACACACAATACTTCTCTAGCCTCGGCAATCACTGGCAGTATGCGGTGAATGGGACCGCGCAGTCCTGCGTAGGCCTACATGCGATATTTATAGTGTGTAAACACTGACACACTTCCAATTGTGGATTAACATCGCATTAACACTTCGAAGGTTTCTGCGATGCAACGATAGGAAGGTGTTAGGACTGGGATGAAAGCGGCCATGACCTTAATGAAGGTACACCCCCAGCATTTGCCTGCCGTCCCGTTCGCCTCATGTAGTGGCAGCAATCGCTGAGCGTAGGGAAGTAATGTGTGTGTGTGCGTGTGTGTGTGTGTGTGTGTGTGTGTGTGTGCGTGCATGCGCGCGTGAAAGAAAGAGCGAGAGCATGACGCATGAACCGGCCAACCCGCCGCCACGCCTGTCTATGTCGTGCTTAAGTGAGCAAATTTTGACAAACCAAAACAGATGCTAACTACAGTCAAACCCAGTGAGTTGGCCATATGGCTACAGTCGTGCAGCTCTGAGCTTGCATCCGGGAGATAGTGGGTTCGAATCCCACTGTCGGTGGCCCTGAAGATGGTTTTCTGTGGTTTCCCATTTCCCCCCATAAGAAATTTAAATGAACATTCCCGGCCACGTTGCATCAGCGATGCGCCAGCGATGACTAGCCCGGGTGAGGATTTGGTAGGGAACTTAAGATCACGGCCCTAGCGTGTCGGTCCGCAGCTGCAGAGAGCATCAGTCACAAATGAAAAGGTGTTTAATGACACAACTTAAAAGACGGCAGAATCATCTAATAGGCCATATACCTAGACAAGATTGGTTATTGAAGAAAATAATAGAGGGTTCCATAGAGTGAAAAATTTATAGATGACAATCAAGATTAGAGTACATGATGCAATATTAGATGAAATGAGATGTGACGCCAACTACAAACTGAAAAGGAAAGCAGAGTAACGTGAAGAATGGACAGTTGCTGCCAACGAGCTTTATGGCTGATGAGAGAGAGAGAGAAGTGAATTGTGTAACAAAATATATATAAATGAGGCCTACTGTACTTACACATATTGATTAGCAGGACATTCAGTTATAGTGAAGAAGAAAACTAGACAATTTACAAATGATGAAAAACTATAGTTTATTGAGAAAGCGGATGCTAATCTACACATGAAATGTGTGCAAATTGCCCAGATGTTGGACATTCCTACAATAACTTTAAACATAATTTTAAGCGACGTGTATAGTTAGCGTCTCTAAGAACGTATTTCCTTGATGTTTTGCTATGTAGGTGTTCTAAAAATGTACTATTTAATTATTTATTTCATTAATTATAATTGTAAACACTTGTTTCTTTGTTTTATTTAATTATTTATTTAAATATTTATAATTGTAAACACTTGTTTCTTTATTTTCATCATAAATAATGTTTACATTCAAACCTAACTTTAAAATAACAGCATAATTGTTTTTAATTTTTTTAGCATGTTTCCCCTCTAGGACATTTTTTTTCAGTCCCCAAAAAAACGTCCTAACCAATTTTGGCTGTATACGACTGGGCATCAAATGTTGATATGGCTGAGTAAAACATTTCCACTGAAGTCGTCGTACCAAATCTCAATCAGATTGGAGATTTAGTTCCTTGTTAGCCATAGTACAGTGCTGTCGTCCACAAAATCACTTTAACACTGCTAATTTAAATTCACATGCAATTCAAAAAATTGTTTGTCAGTACTGAAGATCTTTTCACCAAATTCGTTCACATAATTTCTTAATTTTACACCCTCACAGCACTTTGCTTTCAGCACAATGGGCTTAACTGCAGTTGAAATTCATTGGCAGTGAAAGGGGAAGGGAACTGGAACTGGACCTATCATGGAAGAGCAGGGAGAGAGATAAGATGGAATTTCCTTGTATGGTAATTGCTTCTGAGTGACATCCTATTCAAAGGCAGAAACACACTATCAACACGTTCTGTGAGCTAACGTGTAATTCACTGCATTCTAATGCGTCCAGAAAGACTTGTTAAAAGACATCCATAGAGCAGATCCTTCCTGGAATCAGGTCTTCTAAACCCGCTAACTGTCTGTTTGCAGAAAAGGAAGGAAAATATATCTATCTTATTTGAAAATCCTGTGTTTGAATCTCGATGCAGATGAAATGTACTTTGTTAATGGTTCCACAATTTAACCCCTTAACACTCACATTTTTTCATGCCATTTCTGCATAAATGGTTGTTGTCTAAATATGTCAACACTCAGTCGATGAATATTTAACAACCTTTCATTTTCTCAACTTGAATTAATAGTAGTTAAATATTTAACCATCCAATACCAGAACAACTATGATAATAAGCAGTCAAAACATGGGTCTGATCAAAATTACACCCATACCAACTGCTCTAACACAATATCTTGCAGACTAGGGAGAAAAATTAAGCTGAGCATGCAGAAAAAGCCACAACAAGTGTGACACACAGGGTTTAAACAAAAATGTTGAAAACATCAAAAATGACCAAAACATGCATTCAAATGAAACATCAAAATGCTCTAAGCATGTCCAGGAATCCATCATTCACACTTGTTTCAGATAAAATGAGCTCCTTATGTTTTGAACCTTAATAATGGTCAAACGATTTTATGCCTGTACCATACCAGTAACTATCATTCGACTCTACAGTCAGTATCCAAGCAAGTCCATAATTCTTATTCGATTTACAATCACATGAATTCTCAATCCATCACTACTTTCACAAAATTCCGAGTTATAAAAAAATTCCTGCACTGAAAATGACACAATTCTACTGATGTAAAACAAGCCAATGTTTATAAAATGTAAACTCTGCTACCAATTTTTCACGTGCAACAAACAGAAAACCTATTGCTACTGGCATTGTGGGAAAAGGGAAGCCTGTACAGTTTGCTGGTAGAACAGGGGACCGCAGCCATCACGCAGGCTTGAGAGCGCAAGTACATCGAGCATGCTGCAGAGAAATGAGCAGCCGAGGAACACGTCAGTGGCTATCCTAGTAAAGTACACCTTCAAACAACATCGCAGATGAATGAGGAGGAAGTCATCATGATGCTGCATGAAACGACAGGTAACAGCTTACAAAATCAAGGAAGATCAGTGGATCCTTACAATTCAACAAAAATGCAGGCCCAGGGCAACAGACAGGGTGATTTATGTAAGCCCTGTGGTTTTTCAGAACAACTCTTATTTCCCTCTGATAGCAGATAGGAAGATGTAATTGCTCTATAAATGTATAGAAACTCTGGAAGATTCACTTACCAAAATTTGCCAACAATTCACAAGTTATTCTTTTTTAGCTACTGATTATTTCCTCAAATTTTGTGAGTTGCTGGCTTGCTTGTACTTTCACCATACATTCGTTTGAGGTGTGGTACACATCGCCTCAGCACATGTTTCTTAGTGATGAATTATTGGATTACTAAGTCCATCGTAGCCAGACAAAGGGCATTCAGGAGAGAATATGATGTGCATCCTTCTGAGACACCATGAGGCCAGGCGACCTGACCACCTCGTCCAATCCAACACCCAGGAAGATGTTTTTGAGATGTCTCCACACAGTAATGAGGAAGGGGGCTGAAGCACAACCACACAACAGCCACATAACCGTTCATCCCATCGAATGCAGCTATTCCACTAGGCCAGACAGGGTCACCCGCAGAAATTTCAGATATACCTTGCACGTTAGGGTGTTTTAGGAAGAAGACTGGTCCTAAAAGGCAGTCACAAAAAATCCCTGCTGAAACGCTGAGGATGAACCAGGACTGATGGTTCACTGCGAAACTTAATATTAGTAATAGCAATAAACAAAATGAATATACCTAATTATTTCTTTGAACAGATTGATTTTGTCTAAAATATGTATTTATCGTCAAATTAACACAAATTTTACTGAGCACATCTGGGTCAAACTTACTCTGCCGCCAAAATGTGTCAACATTTATTTTACATGCCGACATTGTACGACATTAAATTTTGATGGGATTTCATTTTTCCACTCTCCAAAAATCCGACCTCCTCTGCCAGATTTGAAACAGATAGCTTGGGATATGGAGGCTTGACGCTCTACCACTGGTCCAAAGAGGGAGTTCGTGATTAGGTAAACATATTCCATGCTGTGTAGTATTACGGGTGTAAAACTAACAGTACTTACCTGTTTTCTTCTTTGAAGCATGGGACCAGTTGATCAATTTTTTGTTCTTTTATGATTATTTCATCCTTAATATTTGTGGCAAGCTATAAGGGAGAAATAAGTATAGAATTCAAGATAACTACAGTGCAGATAATGCAAAAATAAAAAATATACAAGTAGACAAGAAGCAGCTGATGAAATAAATATTATATTTGCATAAAAATATCATTAATTTAACTACAATTCACAAAAATCAAATGCAGTAGTAATTAAGACCAGGTGAATTGGCCATGTGGTTATGGGCACACAGCTGTGAGCTTGCATCCAGGGGATAGTTGATTCGAACCCCACTGTCGGCAGCCCTGAAGATGGTTTTCTGTGGTTTTCCATTTTCACAGCAGGCTGTACCTTAATTTAAGGCTTGGCCATTTCCATCCATGCTTTCTCCTTTCCTATTCCATCATCACCACATGACCGGAGTAACATATTTAAACCCTCGCCGAAATATTTTGGTGCTGGCTGCATTGCTGTTGAAATTCATGTCTGGCATTTTTTGCTGTAGTGATATTTATAATGTGATTCCTGGTCACATGTTACCATGATTTTCACTACTTATGAGCATGAACTTCTGCTGGTGTGAATGTTTCGTATGTCGCCATCTGTCGTGTATGTCAAGCGAGAGCCCGGTCCTGCATACTGCTGGATTCTGGTGCTGTCTGTGTAAAGTAGCTCACCTCTAGCTCCTCCCTTCCACTGGGCCAATCAGCGCACAAAAACATTGAGACTGTGGTCATGTTTTATTTGGCTTTAGTAAAGTCAGCCATTAGCGTTTTGGTGGTCGATGATGGAGGACGGACGCAATCCTTATCCGCTCTGCGCAATGGCTTGTGAGATTCTCATGGATCTTGGATGAAGTTTTTTGTTTGAGGCGGCTTCCACCCTAAAAAAATGTTAATGCTGTTTTTTTTTGGTTAACCATCCTCGTTTGGAATTTCTTCATGTGGTTTGAGTGATTCCTGACTACTGACTCTATTGTAAGTAAGGATATGCTATTAAGGACATTTATGCTTCGCGCAAGACACTACAACTAAAGTGTTATTTTGGCTACTTCATTATTAATTCTACGTGTTTGAACTGGAAATTTTTAAACTTTAATGTGCGTGTGTCGGGTACACTGGTTCGAAACTGCATAAATTAAATTCTTTATTTTTAATCTTGGGGTTAAAACCTTTATTCGGTTGTAAAAAAATAATTATGTAAAATATATTTGTTATTACTAATGGACTTGCGTCTACTGTAAATCTAAATAACTTACCCTCTATTCTTGTATATTGTAATTTTAACAACTCAATTTTTGGTAAAGGCTTCTAGCCCTAATAATTAGTGTAATTTTGGCAGAGTTACTAACCAAGTGAGTTACTACAAGAGTTTGGAAAGCACAGTCTTATTCCAATCTTATTTTCCATAATTCTCTCCTTCTTTATTTTATAAAAAGTAAATTCTGTTTGGTATTTTGTGATCTTTCAAAGTCCTGATTTTCTTTTGTCCTTTAAAATGTAAATGTCGATTGTTGTTCGGTGGCCCATGATTGCCTCTTTTCTTAATGAGTTTGGTGTGTGTTCATTGCCATGGTTATCCTAACGTTGATGAAAAATATGCTAATTGTTAATGGATGCTTATGAAAATGAATTGATGTCCTTATAAAGGATTTGCTTTTGATGGTTGCATTACACGTTTGATTCTCCTAATTATTGTTGGGGTAATTATTCTAACCTCTCATGCATAATTTTTCCTGCCCTGACTTAACTGCATTTTTAAGTTTATCTTGGAATCGTGATTCTAACATTCTTCCCTCACTTGTGGCAACTCCTTGAATGATATTTACCCCCAAAAGGTATTACCACACAGAAGAAAGTCAAAATTTAAAATAAATTCATTTCAAAATTGAAAAAGGTATGCAATTGAAGGATGAAAACTTCAAGGAGTTTGATGTTAATCTAACAAGGTATCTCAGATCTGAGAAGGTAATTTAGAATTGTAGGAAAGTTTGTAATCTTATATGAATTATTTAATTAAACTTTTTTGACGGTCGACTGTAGTTAATTTCTTTTGTTGATTGAGCACTAAGCATTTCATTTTCTGTTTCGTCCCTTCCAATGAGGATGTCCCTTTCATTCAGTTGTAATTAATTTAATTTAATTAAAGCCTCTTTGATTCCTAGTAAAAAGGTGTTGTTCTTTTTTGGCTGATGGTAAATAATTCAATACAGTGACCAGGATTTTATTTTATCCACCCCTCTGATGTCACTTGATGTATTTATAGTGAGTACTTGGTTTGTTTTCCTTACTTGTTGTAGTTGTTGGTCGTACATGCTTCCATATCTCTAATCTGTGCTACTTATTTTCTGTATGGTCAGAGCAATTATTGTGTTGGCACTTGACGTGATTGTGAAGTTTAATTACATTGGGTGTACAATCATAAGACCTATCTGTGTCGGTGCGACGTAAAGCAGATTGTAAAAACAAAAGTAATTAAGAATAGGAAACTACAGAAAACAACACTTACTACAATGAGTGGTATATCAATATCCTTAATTGATGAGAAGGAAAAAAAAATAAATAACTAGGTGAATTTTTATGATAAAGTTTTATAAGATGAAGGATCTGTGATGAATGAAGTGAATTCCAGTATAACTAAGCTCATTAACTCATCACTTTTGAAACCTGACCAGAAAGGGAATATATTAAACCCAGTTTGTTATATTTCTTCAACACAATAATATATGCAAACAAACTGTATGCAGTGCAAATATGCTTTTGTAAAGTTACAGGAATTTCAAAGGAGAAATTCACAACGATTTCAGACATCCCAACTAATAATTGACGAAGAGTTTAATGTATAGAAAATTATAAACAAACAGCGTTAGCAAGAATGCGAAACATGGAAAAGCTTACCTCATCATAGCAGAGGTGCATGTCTTTTCCCAGAGTGGATGGTATCTAACAGATGAATATCACCAGAAAGATGATAATAATAATAATAATAATAATAATAATAATAATAATAATAATAATAATAATAATAATAATAATAATAATATTAGCTTCCCTCCCACTAACTACTTTCATGGCTTTAAGAGATGCTGAGTGGCAGAATTTAGTCCCTCAGGAGTTCTTTTATGTGCCAGTAAATCTATCAATATCTGAACACCTTCAAATTCCACCAGTCTGAGCCAGGATGAAGCATGCAAGTTGGGTTCAGAAGGCCAGCACCTAAACCGACTAAGCCACTCAGCATAGCACACCATAAAGATGGAACTGCAATGTTGCCACAGTCATGAAATGGTCCCAGGCGGAAGCCAAAATCCCATTTGGCATAAGTAGAACGACATTGATGATCTTCCTATCATTCTGGATTTCTGCCACAAAGGGGAGTTCTTAAGAAACAACAGATACCACAGACTCACAGAGGATAGCTGACAACTTTAGAAATATAAAAGTTTTAAGTATATGAAGACGTAACATGTACTGTGATAGTACATATATCACACCCCCGAATTATATGTAGAAGTTAGAGATATTATTGTCAGTATTCGATTTATTATTATTATTATCATTATTATTATCAGTATTTCATTTGTATATTTTGCCATTTATATTGGTAAGCTGGAAGATATCCACATATGTAGGTATGAGTAATTTGTTTTGCACGAGTGGGAAAACATTGCTTTAATAACTCTGGTAATTTGAATGAGTCATATGGCTGCCCCAGTGTTTGTTGTGATGTACTTGTGTCAGGAAATTCCATTAGTCATGTATATATCCCAGCCTGATGAGATGAGCTTGTTGTTGTACCAGGGAAATTCGATGATTCATGTAAAACTCCCGAGTGTTTGTTTATAACTTGGGAGAAAGAAGAGGTTCACTCATGATTGGCTGGCAAGAACCAATCCAGACGTATCATCTGAGAGGAGGGGGATGTTGATGTCTATAAAGGTTGATCATACGGCGGCAACCAGGACATTGTGAGGAAGATTGTAAAGGAACGACAACTGACACACTGTACGGGAAGGAAGTGGTGCTGATAGACGGTACTCGAGTGACACGGTTGCAATGGACTGGACTTCAAACGTTCGTGGAACGTAGTCTAGTTATGTTCGTGGAAAGTGGATGATCAACAAATTGTGGAGTGCGTACGCATTAAGTATTGTAGTACTTGTGGAGGTCTGGCATTATATGTTGGTGAAAGCTATCTCAGACTTTCCATAATTTATGTTGAGGATCGACAGACGTGTGTATATATCTTTACAACAAGTGTTAAAATATGTGAACACAGTATTACAAGGTACAGTATCTGTGTGACGTGATAACTGCCGATTATGAGAATCGGTAAGTCGAATTGATATAGAGACAGTGAAGGGTATTTATCTTCATACATGTACATTGTTCATCGGACTATCTACAAATGGTAGTTTAGTTCTCACTTTCGTTTTCCCACTGTTTTCATTGTTATTGTTGTAAATATGGAGTCTTCCAGCAATCTTTTGTGTGTGTATTATATGTATAGTTTTGTGTGTTGATGAGGTGCTCGTGCACGGATTTTGTTAAGAATATAGTTGGCTATTTTAGAATTAGTGTTATTGATGAACCTAGGTGCAGTTCCTACCTAATTAGTCGTTTTCAGGAGGTTAGGTAAGGCCTGCAGCAGATGTACCAGTACGCAGCATTATGTACACGCCCTGGGATATACAGTTTATCATGCTCTTATCTAAATTCGAGGGATCCATTCTGGTGAACTCTGGCGCCCATACTACGGACATTTCGGTTAATTATGCTTATTAATTTTATTAAGTTTTTGAGTGATTTTATTTATATATTTTTATTCATGATTATATTTTATTATTATTATTATTTATTTAGTAGTCATCAAAATAGTTACAGTACATCAATTAAAGATTCAATAAAATGAACTGAAATTGTAGTCATCAACAGCAAATCTAACAAAGACGCCAATATCCAATTGAACAGTCAGGTTTGAGCGAGATGGAAAGCATTACACAAGTAGGTTAATACAGAAAATAAGAAGGCCTATGAGTCTTGATTTCATGACTTCAGATTCAAGTATAAAATAAATAACTAGGACATTACTGGTTTGTTGTTTAGTGTGCGCAGAACAATAAAAATTTCCTCTGTGAATATTTTCAAACGGATTCGACACCCTATGAATGTTTTGCAAGTTATGCCAACTGCAATGTTGACAGATTTTTTCAATTTGCTATACATCGCACCAACACAGGCAAGTCTTATGGCAATGATGGGATAGGAAAGATGTAGGAGTGGGAAGGAAGCAGTCGTGACCTTAATGAAGGTACAATCCCAGCATTTGCCTAGTGTAAAAATGGGAAACCATGGAAAACCATCTTCAGGACTGCTGTCAGTGGGGTTTGAACACACTATCTCCTGGATGCAAGCTCACAGCTGCACACCCCTGATCGCACGGCCAACTCGCTCGTTAATACTGACAGATTTCCTTGAAATTGAACAAAATATCTGTATAATTTTAAGCAAATGCCAATGAAATAAGTAGAATATATCAGGGGGTTGTTTCCTGAAAATAACGAATGTTGCAATAGACATTCTTTAAATTCGAATTGAATTTAAATAAATGTAATTTATGTTCTATTGATTTCATTGATACAACAGAATATAAGTAATGAAAAAGAACAAACAAGTATGATATTAAGCCATTATTACATCAGCAGGTAGTAACATTAAAAGGAATGCATAATAGGATAACCACAAAAAGAGGGCAGCACCAGAAGAGAGAACAGCAGAAAAGGGGGAACTTGAAAGGACAATGACAATTTCCATAACATCACACAATGCCATCCCTTGTCTCCTCTTTCATTTCTCCCTTTTCCCTGCAGTGTCCCATCACTGTGTTTATGTGTTATATGACTTGACCTGTCACTTGCTTGTTCCTTTCCATTAATTTAATTCCCAAAGAGGATTCTTATTATTGAACAGACATTCACTAGTCTTCATCGCAGTGAAGCTTTCCAGGTTGATAACTTGCCTACAATATCCAAATTCAGTCTAGAAAAGATCAGTTGTTCCATTTGTCCTTTGACTCCATGAAATTCAAAGTATCTTCAACTCTATCCAAAAGGACTATGCTGGATAATTGAGCTTAAGACTACCGTAAGACATAAGCATAACAGTCTACAAATTTTATAATTTTCATTTAACAGGCAATGACTTGGCTTTACATACAATGCTTACAATGGTGAGATCTCTTGAGTTAATGAAACAGACAAACTGCAGAGAATATTTATATTTCTCTCTCTCTGTTCAGATAATGGTGGAAGGTTTGAATGCAGCTAACTGTCATTAAGTATTTCATCAATAGAATAATGGTCAGCAGAATTTAACAATCTGAACCTAATTAAGGAAAAGTTAAACAAACATAAACTATGTTGTGTGTCTTGAAGCCAATGCTCAGCAAATGGTAACAAAATCATTTTCAAGCTACCTGGGCAAGACTGGCCATTCTCATGATATAAAAAACTCTCTCTCTCTCTCTCTCTCTCTCTCTCTCTCTCTCTCTGCAGTGGAGGACCTTAACACTATTCCAGCTGCAAAAGAGTCAATAGCAAAACAACTCTAAAAAATATGAAAATTGGGTGGGAAAATTACCAAATTACTATTCTTCCAAGGACCTTCAATTCGTGCCTTAAAAGGAAAGGTCACCCACTGATGATGATTATGCTTGCTGTTTAAAGAAGCCTAACATCTAGGTCATCGGCCACTAATGGTAAGAGGTGGAACAAAATTACATGATAATTAAAATTTAAAATTGTATCTACTGACCAGAATTTAAAACAAATGATGGTGAAAAATTATTATGGATTTAAAATAATCAGTGGATCTAATTCATAATGCGTTATTTTCTGATAAAATGATAGGAAATATAGATTATGTCTGAATAAGGCATCACCTTAAAATGCATTAATATAAACAGGCTGAAATTAGGGGAACATGTTTTTGAACGTATGCCATGCTCCACACAACAATACCTCATACCCAGGTTTATTACCAACTAAACCTTTATTCTTTACCGTTAAAGTATACAAAAGAATATCAATGGATTCGCATTCATTTTAAGAACATAGAGAGAAATGTCCAAATAGGGGTGAAAACAAAGTGATAACAGTCCTCCAAGGTGGATTTTTATCACAGGTGGAAAGCTTCTGTATGGTGTATGCCCTCCATGAGCATTTATCACAGCTTGGCACCTACATGGCATGCTCCGTATAAGTCGACGGAGGTCAGGTTGCGGTATCAGGTCCATTTCTTCAATGAGAGCCTGTTCGAGGTCTAAGAGAGTCTGTGGTGGAACAAGACGCCCGTGAGCAGTTCTTTCAAGCCTATTCCACACATGCTCGATGGGATTAAGGTCAGGACTCACTGCTAGCCATTCCATCTCTTGAATGTCCAGTTCTCACAAGACAGCACGGGTGATGCATGCTACATGAGCCCTGGCATTGTCATGCATGAGTACGAATTCAGGGCCATCACCGTATGCAGTAACCAACACATGCTGTAGCAGTATCTGCTTGATGTACCCCTAAGATTACCATGGACGACGACAAGATCTGTAGGCCAACAATACTGATGCCACCCCACACAATCACAGAACCTTGTCCGAATCGGTCGCCTTCCTGGACAACATCTGGCATGTACTGCTCACCATGGCGTCTCCATACACGTTGACGTCCATCACGCTGTGTCAGGGGAAATCTAGACTCATCTGTGAACAACGCAGGTCTCCATTGGCGAAGTTGCCAGTTGACGTGGGTACGGGCAAACAGAATCAATCAATCAATACTGATCTGCATTTAGGGCAGTCGCCCAGGTGGCAGATTCCCTATCTGTTGCTTTCCTAGCCTAGACAAGCTGCGGGATATTGCTGCATTAAACAGGGCACTCGAGCAGGATGTCTGGGTTATAAGGACACGTATCTTAACCTGTTTCTTACTGTCTTGTCAGACACCGTGACACCAGTGACCCTCCTGAGGTCTTGTTGCAGTTCTCTGGCAGTTGCTGAACGATGTCGCAACGCACAGATGGCCAGATATCAGCCATCCTGAGCGGTTGTCATGTGTCCACGATCTTGTCCAACACTCCTTGTGAACTGACCATGGCTCATCGTAGTGATTTCACAAGTGTTGAATAACTGACGGAGAGACACTGAGATCCACAGCAACACGACAAAAAGTCCACCCTTCCTGGATCACTATTTGCTTTACGTCGCACCAACACAGATAGGTCTTATGGCGACGATGGGACAGGAAAGACCTAGGAATGGGAAGGAAGTGGCCATGGCTGTAATGAAGGTACAGTCCCAGCATTTTCCTGGTGTGAAAATGGGAAACCACGGAAAACAATCTTCAGGGTTGTCAACAGTGAGATTCGAACCCACTATCTCCCAGATGTGAGCTCACGGCTGCGCGCCCCTAACCGCACGGTCAACTCGCCCGGGCCTTCCTAGATCAAAGTGACGGCCATTGCAACTTGAACCTCATTAAGATGTCTCAAGAGATGTGCTGGTTTACAAACTACGTGCTCAGATGACTGCAGTACTCTGTGTACCTCACAATGACACACAGATGCACCGCTATTCACTTTGTTGTGAGGGATTACCTGACAGTTTAATATGCATGGGTATGCCTACAGATGAAGTATACGGTTTGACATACCCTGAGTAGCTAAGGTCTCAAGGTAAGCTGTACAATCATTGGAACCCCATCTACCAAATTAACGTTCATGTATCAGTCGTTACAAAACACGTTCCCCTAATTTTTCTGAACTATGTATAGCATTCAAATTAATATTTAAAAAACACATTAAAATATACAAACACAAACCAAAACAGAGTCAATAGAATAAATTGTAGTAAACAATATAATAAAGACTAATAGGAAATACGACGTTTATACACGATAATACAAGTCACTATCCATCATAAAACAGATGATGAGGTCTGCTGACTGCTTGTCATGTCACCCAATGATATCTATTCACTAGGTTTCCACTATCAGGCAGTGGCTTATCAGATAAATAGATAATTCAGATGTGTTTACCTGTGTTGGTCCTGACTCTGACAACTCCGGTTTGGTTTCTTCTTTCAAGCATGTCGCTGATGACTGGAGTTCAAAATTATCCTGCAGAAAAATTAATATGTTAAGAGCACTCTTCAGACACAACTGGCAATCTATTATAATCAGGATGTGTTCCACCTGGACACAATAGTTCAAGAAAGAACTCTTGTGTGGATAATGAATTACAGACCTCCCTCTATAAGCAGCCATTGTTAAACAATAACAATAATTATTCTAGGACTCCCTCTACAAGAAAACATTGTTATACAATAAAAATATTGCAGCCCTCCCTCTATAAACACACAATAACACAATAAAAATTGATGTAACAAAACTATAAGAAGTTTTACAGTCACAAATATGCTGCTCATGAAAAGAACTGTCAGGATTTCTATGTACAAAGACAGTAATTGCAGCAATAGTAACTTTATAACAACCTTAACAGAACTTAACTGGCAGCAATTTTATACACACCTGTTAAAACTGTCATGTTTTCATCTCACAAATATTTGACTATACAGTTATGAGCAATTGGATTAGAGATACCTGAATAGTTGTGTGGGGCACTACATTTCACCCTCACGATGGAAATGTGGTATGACAAGGACTCTGCAATCATGGGAAGTGATACAGCTTGAGGACCACTGCACAGCCCCCATAATGCAGGACCAACTCTGTTAACAGCATCTAGCTGTGTGCTCAATACGACTGAGGCTGGCTGACCTTAGGGACCAGGCAAGAAACCTCATGTCCAAGGAAAGTTCATCAAACCAATGAACCACAATTCGGAAGTGAGTGGACGGTGCATTGTCTTACTTTATTTACAGGTCTCCTGCAGTCTACTGGTGGAGTAGATCTCAGAGCAGATTCCTGTAAGATTCCTCAGTAAGGGACATAGTTAGACATACCAGAGGTCCTATTTCATCCATATGATGATGAAACCACCTCTGGCCAGGTCTGAATGCCACTGAGAAGATTGCCTCGAGTGCTTGGTAATGATCTCGTACCCTGCCATGTGGTGTGTAAAAACTGGTACTAGCAATAATTTATACAGCTGATCTTTTCCTATCTTTTGAGAGTTCATGGTTGTGTCCTTGAGTCAATGTCATTTGTTGTGCCTTGTTGCGTGTGCTGAACATTGGTACCTAAGGGGAACAGTGGCACCTGTACCTCATTGTGCCTGGATGGTATGACGGCTCATATCTCGTTACCCCGCATTGAATTCGCGAGTAATCTGCTGCATTGTGATCCATCTAACTACTCTTACCATCCAAGTCAGTCGGTGGTGACCCACGTCAACAACATTGTGTACTCCACTGCAGTTGACCCAGATAATGGTGGTTTTGCCTGACAGGATAGGCCTACACTTTGGACACATTGGCACATGGGAGGCTTGTTACCTGCACAACTTCAGAGATGGATGGGCCCAGGCACCAAAAATTTGGCCACGATCAAACATGCTGAGATCTTGTGTCTTCTCACATGTTACTCATACAGCATGTACGAAGTCTGATAACATCACAGTCATGTACAATGCTGAAATATTATTTTGATGGGCCAATCAGTGCCATCTTGCCAAACCTGAAGCCATCTATAATCCCGTTGTCACTAGTATATATTCATATATTTTATTATTCCTTTTACGGAAACTGGCATTGGATTTAAAAATATCAAAATATCTTAGTACTAAGATATAGAGGTTTTCAGTACATATTCAGAATAGAAAGGAGAGAGTTTTATAAATGTGTGTTTTATAACAATTATGTCTTTCGGGAAAAAAATGAGTAACTTTATTTTATACTGCAGGGTTGACAGCCTGCCTCTTACCCGGAGGCCCCGGGTGCGATTCCTGGCCAGGTCAATGATTTTTACCTGGACCTGAGGGCTGGTTCAAGGTCCACTCAGCCTACGTGATTAGAATTGAGAAGCTATCTGATGGTGAGATGGCGGCCCCCATCTAGAAAGCCAAGAATAGCGGCCGACAGGATTCGTCGTGCTGACCACATGACACCTCGTAATCTGTAGGCCTTCGGGCTGAGCAGTGGTCGCTTGGTAGGCCAAGGCCCTTCAAGGGCTGTAGTGCCATGGGGTTTGGTTTGGTTTGGTTTGGTTTGGACACAAAAGACACCTACGTGTAAGCATTTGGAACAACACATAGAACTAAACACAGGATAGTGCAAGGGAAATGTCAGTGATGTTGGTAAGTGACTTGGTAAGGTCTTTTGGTGACAAGAGAACAGCAAGTGATTGTGGCATTAATTTTTCTGATGTGAAAATGGAAAACTACTGAAAAACCATGTTCATGGCTGCTGATGATGGGGTGGAACCCACCATCTCCCAAATGCAAGCTCACAATTATGTGACCCAAACAGCATAGCCAACTCGCTTGGCAAGATACAGCATTATAAATTGTTATAATTTTTTCAGGAGTTAGAATACCATGGTCATGTACTTGTTCTGAGCCACAATTCAGCGTTTTAAAATGTAATTTAGCTGAAATTCCACGACACTATTTCCTTCCAAGGATTCATATATAAATGATGCAAATGATGACTGTAGAGTGAGGACTGAGCCTCAGACTTCAATTATTCTATTATTAAATCTAAGAACTGACAGTGGTAACTGCAATTAAAAGCAATAACATTTCACCACCTTCTTCCTTGTGTTACAAATAGGATTCATTTTCCGACAAGTTTTAATCATTTTTCCACTTCCATATTATTATTATTATTATTATTATTATTATTATTATTATTATTATTATTATTATTATTATTATTCTCAACTCATTTTCAGTACATATTCAGAACAGAATGGAGACAGTTTTATAAATGTGTGTTTTATAACAATTTTGTCTGTTAGGAAAGAAAAAAATTATTTTATATTGCAGGGCTGACACGAAACACACCTACGTGTAAGCATTTGGAACAACACATAGAACTAAAGACAGGATAGGGCAAAGGATAACTTTTTCTTGGCTATTTCCTTTATGTCGCACTGACACAGATAGGTCTTATGGCAATGATGGGATAGGAAAGACCTAGGAGTGGGAAGGAAGCGGCCATGGCCTTCATTAAGATACAGCCTGTTGTGAAAATGGGAAACCACGGAAAACCATCTTCAGGGCTGCCGACAGTGGGGTTCAAACCCACTATCTCCCAGATGCAAGCTCACAGCTGCACGCCCCTAACCACATGGCCAACTCGCCTGGTATTACTGATAACTGATTGGTAGCGTACATGTATGACATGATCTAAGCATAACCCATTTGCATACAATTTATTAGACAGGAAATGTGGGTCTTCGTATGTGTGCTAGTTACCAACTGATGAGCCCAAATTGGCATACTGGAGCAAAACGCTGTCAACCAAGAATGAGTTAGCTAGAAAATTTATAATGTCCAATAACAGACCATTTAAATTGGAATTTTGATGCTGGATGTGCTTAAAATGAAAATATATATATATATTTTTAAGTTGCTTTATGCCGCACCAACTCAGATAGGTCTTATGGCAAAGATGGGACAGGAGAGGACTAGGAGTGGTAAGGAAGTGGCCATGACCTTAATTAAGGTACAGCCCCAGCATTTGCCTGGTGTGAAAATGGGAAACCACGGAAGAACATCTTCAGGGCTGCCGACAATGTGGTTCAAACCCGCTATCTCCCGAACACTGGATACTGTCCGCACTTAAGCGACTGCAGCTATCGAGCTTGGCGAGAACATATTTTCAAAATCTTAAAAGAGTTAAGTGTTATTTATGGTGAAGAGACTTGTGGCCTACATATATGACTTGAAATCTGTTTGATTGTTTGTTCTCTTTTCTGTTTTTATACCATTTCACTGAACACAAAAAATTCTGCAGAGTTCTCTTACAGGACTGTGGGATAATATTACCTACCTATGTTTCAACACCCCCTTAGGTATTTTACTGATTTTATTTGGACACACCAAAGTTGTAGCAGAAGAATAATGATAAGCTCATTTCATTTCTCTGAAATGAAGAAAAGGTCTTGGTTATTCTCTAAGGGACATAGAGACCCAGGTTTTAGGGCCCTTAAATATATTGCTTCTGAGAAAATTCCATTGAATTCCACAATTCTGCAGTCTTCATCACATTAAAACTCTGCTTTCTCCTTCCTCTTTGTAATGATTTCCCTCTTCCTTTGTGGACAGTTTTCTTCCTCCCGTACAGAACACTTCTGTTCCTCCCACAATATGTCAGTATCTTCCAGAATTGTGTATCTTATATTAATGAATTAATTTACTGGTTCCAATTTTTTGTATTAGATTACAAGAATCTGCCCAGTGCCAGCCAGGTTTTGCCAATCCAATGGAGAAAGTGAAGTGTGTACTAAAAGCTCTGAAATGTAGTGCTGGAACAGAAGTCTGTAACTTGGCTAGCTCATTACTGCCCCCATCATGCCGGGCTCAGCTCGCCGGTGAGCGAGAGTCTTATCGGCTGTGCAGAAAATTTTAAAGGCAGGAATAGATGAAGGACTAGCGACAAGTGAAAAGAAGCTGAAATAGGTTTTATACATTTATTAAAAACTATCACTCTTCCAATAAACAATTAAATTTACAAAATCTGGGCATAATTCTTGAAAATCTGTTCTCCTCGTGCTATCGTCTATAAGGAATCTTGATCAAATTAAAGCTCAACGAATGTAATAATAATAATAATAATAGGGATCATTAATTTACTATAAACTGGATTGAAAATCAAAATAATATCTGGTATCACTCTCTCAAATAATGATAATTAAATTGCTTAAATTAAAATATTCCTTCTGGATCTCGCTTAATTCTACAAGAAAATGATCATTTTCTTTCCTATATTAAAATTATTGAAAAATGTTTAATTCAAGAAATTGTGGTTAATAAGTCTTCCGTAGACTTTCCCTTCATCAATCAATTCATTTTTATAATTATTAAGTGACTGAACTTCTCATAATTAATTCTTATTTGATCTCATGTCAACCTCAACGTTACTCGTTTTTATGCAATAAGTGGCTGTACAATAACTATAAATTCAGCCTCGTGACATCAATCCACGGACGTTGCCTTATCTTATTCAATTTATTTTAGTGAATAAGATCCTAATCTACCTTAAATTATAATAAAATCTTCTAAAGATTCATAATTCATCAAATCACGGACACGCGAAAATGACGTAAATCGGTCAAAATTTGACGCGCGCAGTGGAGAACATCATCAAAAAACCATTCAAGAAAAATCACAAAACATAGAATATAATCAAATCACACATCACACATTCACATACAGGTACACGACAATACTACAATATTATTTACACGAACACTAACCCATTATTATTAATTTTTGGATTTATTCCAAATTAGGGAAATCATTCTCTAGATGACAATATCATGTACATTCCAGGTGTCGATCTAGGACGTGATAGAGTTGAGGTTATCACTTTTATGCAGAAATTAATTATACAACGATGTTCAAGGGAATCTTTTAAACCGAAATCATCCAAAATAAACAAGTAAAATACCTACAGCACAGGTCAAAATATTAGAATACGCGCTTACGGTACATGAGTTGTGGCATTTATTCTTATTCTCCTACTATATCGTGGCTCTCGATTAATCTGCGCTCAAGCTCGAAGAAATCATGTCCAGTGACACATTTCTTCCAAAAATGACTCTAATGGATGCATAAATTATCACACAAAATATAATGTCCATCTGCAAGTCATAATCAAATTAATAGCACAGTAAAATATACGTATAATTCATCATTACTCCATCCGGAGGATGCCATGTTCCAGGCCTATTTTACATACAGTGAGCACACGTTAAGTCTTTCCAAGAACAAACCAACATTAAACCCATGACCTTATTCAAATTTTAGCTTGTAATTAGGTTTAATTATTTTTACTCATTATTATTATATTTATTGACCGTGCCTAATCACACTTGCAAAGCTATCGTACGAAATTATTCAGATGACTCTAAACGAACTCAAGTCCACAGAAATGTCGTATAATCGTAGAATGAATGTTGACACTCAGAAAAACACTAGAACACTGTCCTAATCTGTCTCAATTAATTTTCCAACTATTTCAAAATCATTCAAGATTAACGCGGAGGTCATTTACTTTTATTTCTCCTGCCGTCTTAAATTTTTAGGACAGTTGAGGTCTCTCTCGATGACATTCACTCTTATCTCTAATAGAACCGAATACACATTCATTCCAGAGCACAAACTACCTCCCACCGAGGAAAGAAGAATGAAAAGTCAAACTACTGCTAAACTAATAGGAAATCTAAATGAATAAGGTAAGGCTACGTTTTACAGACATTTTACAGAAAGACAGAAATATTAATTCTTAAAGAATACTCATGTGGCTGGTGTTAACTGGATTCTGGCTGATGACCTAGTACTTGGTCACATCACCTTCCTTCGAACAAAGTCTTGCCCATGTCCGACGCCTTACATAATTAGTGACTCATGGAGTAGATGAAGGTGCACAGGAAACAGTAGGTTAAATCTCGGAAAGGGACAGCCATCTTGAAGCGAGCTCGAACCAACGACCTTCCTTCTTCTGAGTTCTCGTAGAAAAGCTGAAACTAATAAAAGTCTTAGCAATAGTCCAGGATACACACGCGATGTTTAATAATTTGGAGATGGACACTTAACTTATGACAGTCATAAATAAATCGTAGAGAAGTTTTTAAAATGCCTGAATTGCAGTTTATTCAGTCCTCAGTGCCTTCTCTAATGCGAAGTCTCCCAGTAAAGCAAACGATGTCCAGTCTCGACCGTAGATGCATTCAGAGTAACGCTCAAATCAAGTGTTCAGAAGTAAAAACCCTATATAAAATTTCCTTTGGAATTACCATAAATTCACTGTCTTAAGACGGAGGTGTGCCTCTTGATTATATCTGATTGGTGGATCTGTTGCATTCCTGTGAAGGTTGTCATTTTTATTGGCTGCCCTAGTTCCACGTCACACGACTTTGCCATTATTGATCTATTAAATCACGCTGCCCGCCTGATCACGTGACACACACACACATGTGTCTGAAGGACACCTAACAGGAATTTCACCCTGCTTCCTCGTTCTCTTGGTAGGTTGGGAAAACCGGTTCGCAGGCGGCTTGTTCATGCTGGCACGGGAGTGTAAAATCTCACCCTCCTGGCGATCGAAATAATGTTTCAACTCACTGATGAAATAAATCATTCTCCCTTAATAAATTATTTCCACTTTTGAAGGGGACATTACTGACAGGAAAGGAGAAATGAGGACACTTTCCTACAGTTGCATCCCCACCCACAAGCCTTAAGCAACATCACTCGACAGTCACCAAACAAATCCGGTTGCTGCTTGTGCATAAGGGAACCGAATATGGTTTCCTTATGGGAACAAAGCTTGATATAAAAGCCAAAGACAGGCATATATACAATTGGAGGTACATACTTCACCTAGTGCACCATCAATGCATTCTAATACAAATGAGGCTTGGAGCGATGTCGCAATAATGCACTAGTTGCCACCATCTTGAAAAGGTGTGGCAATCTAACTGAAAGGCCCATACAAGGGCAAAACGTTGGTAATTTTACAAATGGAAAGGTCTAAAGAGCTTGAATGTTAAAAAAGTAAAATATTACGATTTTGAGTGTGTTACGGTCATTAGTCCACTGATTGGTATGATTCAGCTTTCATGCCATGCTATCCTGTTTTATCCTCCCCCTTCTCTAGGTAACCACAGTACATGATATTTACTCCAATCTGTTTGTCATACATAGGCCTTGGCCTACTCCAACTACTGTGACAAAAAGCAGGACTTCTCCAAGTCTCATCTGTCCTATCAATCTAGTAAAATAATATTTATTTAACAGTCCTCTTCAACTTGTGAGATTACCTTACAACAAAAAATATATAATTTTTTTAAATGTTATAAAACTAAGATAACGGCATTTGAAGACAGAGGGTAATGAACTGGAAATTAATTACCAATTTCAGTTTTACAATAAAATTAGAACAATCAATAATTAAGATGATGTCCTACAAAGATTCATGTTTTGAATATGAGTGGTTTCATAATATGTAGACTGATCATTTCTAAGATTCAATGGTTATTTCCTTATTTGTGTTTGTGGAGATATACAAGAATTTACAGAAGAAAACAAAAAAAACATGGTCCAATTTCCCACTGAACCAAAAGGGATCAATGGGCTTCAATATCCTCAAGACCATATGAATCTTAATAATAAGGTATGATCAGTTTGCAGGTCAACCTTGACGGGACTCAAACTGGATTTATTATATGGCCTTCCTTGTTTCTGGGTTTAAAGGGAATTATGCTCACATGGCAGATACTACTATTATCTGATAAACCACAGAATTTTAAATATGTTTTATAGTCATATTTCTGCACTCTACCAACAACAGACTTAATGTGGTGATAATACCAATATAAATGGTCCGTTATTGGACATTATAAATTTTCCAGCTAACTCATTCCTGGTTGCCAGCATTTTGCTCCCGTGTGCTAAGTTGGGCTCATCAGTTGGTACTTAGCTCACCCACCAAGACGCATGGCTAGTGCATACCGTGGAGGCTACTGCGTAGGCTACTTGGAGCCACCGGCAGTGACAATGCACTGTGAGAGATTTGCCTCATTATCAAAAACTGATGCCTGCTTGGCCATCAGATGTTATAGATGTTGATTCCCTGGTAACCAGGAATGAGTTAGCTGGAAAATTTATAATGTCCAATAACGGACCATTTATATTGGTATTATAAATTTATTCATTTCGGACAAATATCTCAGCCATGCATCTTGGTCGGTGTGCTAAGTACCAAATGATGAGCCCAACCTAGCACAACGGGGGCAAAATGCTGGCAACCAGGAATGAGTTAGCTGGAAAATATATAGTGTCCTATAACGGACCATTTATATTGGTATTATAAATTTACTCATTCGGGACAAATATTTCAGGTTCCTTATGGGAATCAACATCTATATCATAATTTGGTGGTGCTTGTAGTTACAAAGTATTCCTTCATTTGTACAGGAGCCCAAGACAAGTGCAAGAATTTCAAACTCCTTGTTACATCATCAAGAAGGTTATTATCTTGAAGCCGGCCTGGCAATGCATGAATGAGAGCCACATTGGCAGTTATCTTTTCATCCGATTGAGCGTATTTCTCCTGATCCATTTTCCTTGTTTTATTAGAATCAAATTTCCCCCTTTAGTTCTTCATTTGATGGAGGGTGACATATGTGTTTTAAGCTGGTAATTTAGAGTTGGATAAACTGAGTTGAGTATCTACATCCTGACTACACTGAACATAAGGATTTTCTGAATCTAATACCAATTGACAGAAATTTATTCTTTGTAATTTGCTCCGGCAGGTGACCTCAACAAACCAAATTAACTCTTAACGTAGTAAATATATTACGAGAAACAAATACCATGGCAATGGCAAAATTGAGTCTCTAATATAGAATACATTCTTGATTGATAATAATCAAACTGAACCATTTCATTACCAAGTTTTATTCACTCTTATGCATACCCACCTCAGGTTTTTTCTGGATGTCTTAGCATTGGCTGAAATAGGCAAAGTTGTTGAACAAATATTACAAATAAAATATTTACGAAGTTATGGAACAAATGTGGAAAGAAAATACCTCTGGCCTTTTTGCCAAAAATGAACAACTGTTTGATAAGTTTTCAACAGATTCATTCACTGCAAACTCTTGTTCACTAGCGTCATAAAAGCCACAGTTATAAACATTCCCGACAATATGTAAGGTAGCACCTCCACCATGCTATCATTACACCTGGATAGAGATATGCAGGACGACAAAAGGAAGCTGTCAACATTGAACACAAGGCATAGAATTATGTAAAAATCTATGGTCACCTTCGCAGAACACTGCCAAGCTCTATGTCTAAATGGTTGGACAAGATGTCCCATGTTCTAATTTCAGCTGGGTCAGGGATTTTAACCTTCACTTTTTAATTCCTCTGGCTCCAGGAATGGGTGTTAGTGCCAACTTTAACATTGTATTTTTAATCATTGAAAGGACCCTATTCTCAAAGACTCAAAGGTTCCACATTGGCATAAATTTGAGACGTGCACCAGGCCACTCCAGGTGCTATATGCAATCATTATTATACACAGGGTACTGTCAGATAATACCAGAGATGCCAGCTTTCAAGAAACGCAATTAGTAATGTGCCCAATAGGCCACCGCGGGGAGGGGGATTGGTGGTAGATATTTTTTTCGAGATCTCACTAAATTGAAGAATCAACGAACAATATATAGTATAACCCCGATTTTGGGTGACCTTTATTTAATGTAAAACTGCATTTAACACAAGAAATTTCCAGTCCTGAAAGTTATTCCATAAGGGCAATGCAATTTTATATTTGATTTAATGTAATTCACAATAGGACAAATCCCGCATTTAGCATTAAGGAAATGTTTAAATTCTCAAATATTTATTTCTATTCATTTTGGTTATGGGACATTAAGAACCTATGAAAACGATGTCATAAGCTTGCTAAGGATAACTCAAGACAGAAGAGGAATTTAGAGTGTGGGCACTTAGGGCTAAAGTGAGATGTCGAATACACATTTGACCATGGTCGTTGTAGCAGAAGAGAACCCCCGTTTTAATTATGATGTTATTATAACCTTCAAAAATTCCTATATTAATTTGTGCAATATCCTTCAGTTACAATGAGAACCCTATTACTGATTCATCCGTTATTACGGGAAAATTCAGCCGTGTTAGTTTTTATCTGTTATCAATATTCATACACTCTACTCCAGCATTTATATTGAATGCGATCGATCACCTTCCGTATTGATTCCTTGCTACCCACAAGCGAGTCAATCTTGAGCGAGCCTGAGGTATCCTCACCACAACTCCGACTCGTCAGGATAATAATGCTTTTGCAGTAAGTGCAGTGCTAGTAGTTGTTAACTACTTAGAAATAAAAGCTGAAGTAAATGATTGCTAAATTTTAATACTATTTACTGAAATAAAATAAGAATGTGACACTTTTCCTTCTCAAGATACAGCAGTGTGCATGACTAATTTCAGAGGTTAGGTTATGTACTTTCGTGTCTTGTTAAATTTCAGAAAGGCTGTTCCCATGTAAATTTATTGTGAAAATGTTATTATTTTACAGGGAGCTTGAAATATGATTTCATAATACATGCGCAGTAAACCTCGGTTAGGTGATGCTGTTTGAAGTAAGAAAATGGAAATATTTGCCCCAAGCCTCTGGAGTGAATATACTTGTTCAGACTACTCGAATTAGAAAATATGTGCTAATGAGCAAGCCGCTGCTTGGAAAATATCCGCAAAATTTTTTAAACAAAGCGATTGCTCTTTCATACTGACTTTAATGTGTTTCTGTGCGAGTTTGGTATCTTTCCCAACTTTTATGGAAAATCATATATAACGTTATAAGAACAACATTAAAATGAAGCTGTTTCGCATTCACTGACAAAAATCTATCAAAATGGATCATAAACCGTAACTACAGTACAGTGTGTAAGGTAGATATCTCCTTGTTGTATTGCTGTCACTGTGTAAATAATGTATGATGGTAAAAATTTATGTTAATTCAGGCAAAGTTCTCTGAAAAAGGTGTGTCGAAAATGACAAATACACAGAATATGATACTTACCTGCTAGAGTAACAGATGATTTGTAGTACATATCCGAGTGGAGGTTGAAGGATTATTTTATGAGTTGAGTACTGTAGTTGGCCCCTTAGCAGCTTGTAGTTCCTGTTTAATAAAAGTACACTGGTGACATCTTTTCTCTTTTGAAAGCATGTGCATCCTCTGTACTAACAGCCATCTGTTGCCAGTGCAAAGGACTGGGACTTCATTACCTCAGTTACCTTTCCCTCCACTGTAGAAGCCATAGATTGAACTAGCGTTCCTTTCTTTTTCCTCCTCACAGAACCTTACTTTGAAGCTATTTTTGAATCAGGAAACATTTTCTTGAACAAATGTCCTGCATGGTTATTGTAGGCTCCAGGCAAGTTGCGTTCAACAAGAAATGATGTAAACAACAACTCCGTGTTTGTAACTGAACTTTCATCTTCAGAGGATTTAGCAAAAATAATTAAATTCTTCCATGTGTCACTCAGCTTGACTATATCCATATGCATTTTGCCAGCCATGTGTTAACGACAGTCGTCTCATCCACAATACGCAACTGAAAAATCACGGCAACACACATTATGAAGCACGTGTGAAGGAGATTTTGAGGAATGCAGTGAACAGGCCCATTCTTTTGAGTATTCCTCCCTAAATTTTTGAACAATTTTGGCAGTCATGGTAACGTCACCACACGGATCTTTCTGCACAAGATATCACTTCACTGTTTATTTCAAACATCTCACATTTCGTAACACACACTTAGTATCTCCTAGAAGGGCAAATTTGCAGTGAGAAATACAATAAATACTTCTTAATCAGTCATGCACACAGTATTCACAATGAAATGGAATGTGCTGCCACTTTGCTGCTAAAACAAAGACAAAAGAATTCAGAAACTTGCAAGGAAGACTGATCATGTGACGAAAAAAGACAACAACTCCGCAAGATATACCACTTCATAGGTGGTTATTTTTTTGGTACTGGAAGCAAACACTGTGTTCAGCACATGAAAACACAAAATATTCCTAAACAAGGGACATATACAAATGACATAAATGATTACTGAGAAATCCAAAAATGAATATTCTGAGAATTCAAGTTGTAATGGCATTCCTTGTATATCCTTTTTATATTAAAAAATCAACAAAACATCATAATTTGTGGTGTTTCATTTGTAAAGGTGTAATTATTACGATTGAATTGTAATAGTTGGCATCCTTGTGTTACCACATCATGTTCAACAATGGACTGTACAATCAGACTAAACTCAGGACTGAGAGACAGAGTGAGATTTGAAATCCGAGTTAATTCAAGATTGGGACAGTGAAAAATGTGTTGAGATCTGAGGTAAATCGGGCAAGCGATGAAAAATTTGATTCTTGATTTTCTTAAATTAACATGTGGGCTTAGTTCTTGATAGTTTTAGAGAGCCATATTATGCTTACAATATTGTGATTTTTTTCCACCATTTCAAAACAATTGATTTTATGTTGTTAGATCATAATGCTACAACACTATTTGTTGGGACATGTTTTGCTTGAATTTCAAGCATCCTCATCCTCAGGTTAAGACCTGTCATATTTGACTTGCTTTGACAAATTTGTGCTTAATTATAATTCTAAAATTAAGTAATAAAATATATAAACATAGGAATTTATGAACACATTAATAGTTTAACAATATGTATGACTATACTAAAATTGGAATAACCGTTAATTCTAAAGTTATTGACGTCCAAAACAACAGTATCTTCAAATGTTGAAAATTTGGCTAAAATTATTTACTCAAAGTTCTTGTTTATTAAAAAAATTGTAATTTGACTTCTATGTTAAAATTTCAGTCGTAATTGTAGTTAAAACTTATTGGTGTCTGAAGATTAAAATCTTGAATATGTTGGAATTCAGCTTCAAGTTTTAATTTTGATTTGTTTGTATTTATGAGGGTTTTAGTCAAAAGGGACGTCAATCCAAAATCTTGAGGAGTTGATTTGTTTCTTTCATAATATTTGAATGATGGTGCATCCCTTTGACTGCCACTACAAAACCCTGTGGACTTTGTTACATTACGGTGACTGTTATCTGTTCTTTTTTAGCCAAAGTTTCAACATTTGAAGATACTGTGCTTTGGACGTCAATATCTTTAGAATTAGCGGTTATTCCAATTTTAGTATAGTCATTCATATTGTTAAACTATTAATGTGTTCATAAATTCCTATGTTTATATAGTTTAAAACTTAATTTTAGAATTATAATTAAGCACAAATTTGTCAAAGTAAATCAAATATAACAAGTCTTCACCTTGAGATGATTATATAGGCTGAGGATGCTTGAAATTCAAGCGAAACATGTCCCTATAAAATAGTGTTGTAGCATTATGATCTAACAACATAAACCCAATTGTACTGAAAATGTGGAATAAAAAAAAATCACAATATTGTAAGCATGTTATAGCAAATTCAATACGGGTCTAATCATGAGATTAGTTACATGTTAAAAGCCATACTAGTTAATATAATTCCTGAATTTCCATCTTTGCCTATACGCATAGCCAAAAACTGTGAAAGGTGGCTGGCCATTCACTGGACTGTATCTCTACTAATCAGAAATAGAAGGCAGCATTTTAGAAGTAGAGAAATTGAGGATAACAAGAAGCAAGGCAACCAATCTGACAGAGGGTAAAAATAAGAAATAAACAGAATGGAGACTATGATGTGTGAATATTGGGGATTTTTTAATAACATAGGAAACAAAGAGGTGAAACAATTAATGACTGAAATGGACATTACCTTTGTTGAGAGTTGGATTGCACCAGGGTACAAAATCTGCATGGACGGTTTTTAAAATACATAACAAGGCAAGAGATAGGAGAGTTCAAATGGGCAGGTATCCTGATGGAATACTAATCCTGATAAGGGATGATATACAGAAGAAAATGTGCTTGTAGAAACATAAATGGAAGAAGTATTTTATATATAAATAAAGACAAGTGGGAAAGGTGAAATAAGCTTAAGTCTTGGTTTTGTCCACAGCCCTCCAGAAGGTTCCCCATTTGCAAACAAAGATTTTTCATTGAGTTGGGAAAGGAAATAAACAGATTAAGGATTATGTATGAAGATGCAGGTATTGTGTTTTCAATGTACATGTGCTATGGTGAGAGAAGTGTGGATGCACAGGTTTGGCAGAGGTGTTGCGACAGGGTAAAAATGGCTTCCTGTGTTTATGTTGTATTGGTAATGTATTGTTCACATAGTTTGAATAAAATATCGGTAGTAAGCGAAATGCGACTTATTTTTTTATGAACCTTCGTTTACTGATACGTGGTTAACATAAAATTAACATTCTGGCGACCGTGACAGGACTTACTGGTCCTGATATTTAAATATTGCGTTCGGAACAGAAGGAAGACATCGTGAAATATGGATCTCGAATCCTCTATTACAATGAGGAAGGTGAAACGTTCAGGGTTTACACGGCAATTGAACATTCTCAAAGACGAACTGAACGACGAAGAATTAGATCACGAAGAAAGAAGGAGGAAAATCAGAATCTCCTTTCCCTTGCTTCAAAAGAAGAACGAAGATCTTCTGACGCTGGACGGTAAGATCTTAAGTTTGAAAATAGAGGCGGGTCACAAAGGCTTGGAAGATGAATACCGTGTGGCCGACGACTACCAGCGACTATTTCTTGACGCCGAGGTAAGTGTGAATGAAATATTAACTCACCCGGCGAACGCACTTGATGATTCGAGTATCAACAGTGGTGCTGATATCGCAAGTAGGCGGAAAGATGATTCGAGTGTCAACAGTGGTGCTGATATCGCAAGTAGGAGGAAATTCAAGCTCCCGAGGCTGGAATTACGGAAATTTGATGGGGATGTGAAACAATGGTTACAGTTCTGGGGACAATTTGAAAAAATAGATAAGGACTCGGACATTGTACCAGAGGATAAATTTCAGTATCTAGTGCAAGCTACTGTTGAAGGTTCTCGTGCTAGGGAAGTAGTAGAGAGTTTTCCACCTACTGGTGAAAATTATATTAAAGCTGTTGAAAGCCTGAAAAATAGATTTGGTAGAGATGATCTACATGTAGAAGTGTATGTTAGAGAATTGTTGACTTTAGTTTTGAAGAATGCTTCCTCTATAAATGATTCCACTTCATTGTGCAGTCTCCATGACAGTCTAGAATCACAAATTAGGTCACTTGAAACTTCCGGTGTCACTTCAGATAAATGTGCTGCTATGCTATATCCTCTGGTTGAATCATGCTTACCTGAAGAACTGCTGAGGGTATGGCAAAGAAGCAGTACTTTTGTAACCACTGGTGATGGTAAAGATAGGTTAGAAAACATTATGAAATTTCTGAAACTCAAAGTTGAATCTGAAGAAAGAATCAGGTTAGCAGTAACACGGTTTGGTATTCACGATAATGGTTACAATAACGCTCAGACAGTATTATCATGTAATAAGCCTGCCACTGCTACTGAGTTGCTAATAAACAGCAGGGTAGAAGATAAAAGACAGGGTTGCATTTTTTGTGATGGCCGACATGAGGCTTCAAGTTGTTTTAAGGCCCAGAAGCTCAGCCTACCAGATAAACAAAGGTTACTGAAAGATAAGGGTGGTTGTTTTCGTTGTTTTAAGAAGGGTCATTGCATAAACAGATGTGAAATTGCTGTGAGATGTTTGGTTTGTAGCAAGAATCACAATGTTTTTTTTTTTTGCTAGGGGCTTTACGTCGCACCGACACAGATAGGTCTTATGGCGACGATGGGATAGGAAAGGCCTAGGAGTTGGAAGGAAGCGGCCGTGGCCTTAATTAAGGTACAGCCCCAGTATTTGCCTGGTGAGAAAATGGGAAACCACTGAAAACCATTTTCAGGGCTGCCGATAGTGGGATTCGAACCTACTATCTCCCGGATGCAAGCTCACAGCCGCGCGCCTCTACGCGCATGGCCAACTCGCCCGGTCACAATGTTTTAATGTGTCCTGATGTACCTAGTAACGGAAAGAAAAATTCTAAAAATAGTTCTGACTAACATAGTTCAGATCACAAACATAAAGATCAATCGAAAACAACCTCCCTAAGCAGTACCACTAACCGCCAAGTTCTTTTGCAGACCTTAGTTGTAATTATTAATGGTCCTGGATTTTCTGTCTCAGCACGAGCTCTGATTGATTCAGGATCACAGAGATCCTATGTCAGGAAAGAGATTATGGAAAAAAATTGGGTTACACACCACTGAGGAATGAAACTATTAAACACAGCCTCTTTGGGGGTGTAAAAACTAACGTGAAAGAACATTTATGTTATAAAGTAGAATTACAAAGTTTGCAGGGTGAATTTCAATGTAATTTTGAAGCTCTGGATCAGTCTGTCATATGTGATGGTATTCCTTCAGTCGAAGAAGGGCCGTGGTTGACAGAGATTTTACAAGCTAATATTTCTTTATAACTGATGTAGAAGGTAGGGATAGACCTGTCGACTTACTGATCGGAGCAGATGTAGCAGGTAAATTAATGACAGGGAGGCTCAAAATGTTAGACTCGGGACTAGTGGCTATAGAAACCAAATTAGGATGGACGGTGATGGGTAAAGTACCGTGCCAATCGGCGAACAACTTAGCAATAGAGGTTACCTCGCTGTTCATCAATGACGTCAGTGGCCTCTGGAAGTTGGATACAATCGGTATCTCAGATTCGGCCATTCAGAAGTCCAAAGAAGGGAGAGAATTTGAGATCCAAACAAGTTTTCAAACGTGCATTGAAAAAACTGACGATGGACGCTATGAGGTACATTTGCTTTGGAAGGAGGAGCATTTACCTCTTCCAAATAACCGAGATTTGGCATTGAAGAGACTTCAGTCCACGACTCGAAAACTGCATGACCAGGAATTATTTAATCTCTACGATGATGTCCTGAGTGAGTGGGAACAGCTTGGAATAATCAAAGAAGTTCCTTCTCAGGTATCTATGGTTTATGGGCACTACTTACCACACCGGGCTGTAGTGAAGGAAAATAGCACCACTAGGGTACGTCCTGTATTTGATGCCTCTGCTAGGAAGGGAACCTCGCCTTCCCTCAATCAGTGTTTAGAAAGTGGACCTAATCTCATTGAACTCATTCCCTCTGTCTTGCTCAAATGTTGAGAAAGAAAGTTTGGTGTAACAGCGGATATAGAAAAGGCTTTCCTGCAAATTAGTATTAGAAAAGAACACAGAGATAATGTCCGCTTCTTCTGGTGTGATAAAGAAGACCGAGAAAAGGTTAGAGTTTTTTGACACAAACGGGTGGTGTTTGGATTGAGATGTAGCCCATTCATCTTGGGAGCGGTTCTCAATTATCACATTAACGAAACAATGCAAAGCCCTCACTACAACGATGGAATCCTGTTGAAACTGAAACAAAGCTTGTATGTTGGCAATGTAGTCACTAGTGTTGAATGTGAGTCTGAATTAAAGCAGTTCATCAGTGAAGCCCGTGATACTATGAAACTTGGGAAATATAATTTAAGGGGATGGCAGTCCAATCACTACAGTTTTGATTCCACTGCAAAAGTTGGGGTGTTAGGAATGTTTAGGGACACTGGTTCGGATACTCTGACTTTAAATTTAGAATGGATGGAAAATTTTGCAGTAGGTGAGGTGACAAAACGTACTATCCTTTATGTTGCTCAAAAGATCTTCGACCCAATTGGTATAGCCAGTCCTGTATTACTAATTCCTAGGCTATGGTTGCAGAAACTTTGGAAGAATGGGGTGTCGTGGGACGAGGAGACTGATGCTGGTACTCGAACTAAATTTTTGACGTGGTGTCAACATCTTTCACTTCTTAGGAACTTAAAGATACCACGTTGGTTCTTTTATGTAAGAAGGGACAATACAGTAAGTATCCACACCTTCTGTGATGCCAGTGGGCTAGCCTATGGAGCGGTTGTATTTATAAGAATACAGAATAATGATGAAGTAAAGGTATGTCTTCTAGCTGCCAAAGCACGAGTAGCTCCTATTAAAGCTGTCTCCATTCCTCGACTGGAGTTCATTGCTGCGGTGGTAGGAGCCAGATTATGTAAATGTGTGCGAGATGGGCTTACATTGAAGGATATTGACTTTTATTTCTGGACAGATTCTTCCACGGTTTTGACCTGGATCCAAAAACAAGACAATTGGACAGTGTTTGTAAACAACCGAGTTTGGGAAATACGAAGGCTGACTCTTCCCGAATCCTGGAAACACGTGCCTGGTCACTAGAATCCCGCAGATCTTGTCTCGAGAGAGTGCCGGGCAGACAAACTGATAAGTTTGAAATGGTGGGAGGGACCAGATTGGCTGAAAGAACCTCCACGAGATTGGCCTTCGAGAGAGATAGTTGTGAACGAGCTGGTGATTCGTCAAGAAATAGACGAGTCGACACAGGTGGTGAGCTGTCTTATGAAAGAATCGATTTTCTGTGAATGGTGTCATACACCCAAGGAGACACACAACAATCAGTGCATCATGGTTTTAGCTGCTACTATAGGTATTTTTCATGCTACGAATGATTGCGTGGATAAGGAGGTTCATTCATAACTCACAGAAAAAAGGATCAATGAGGAGGGGAGAATTATCGGGTGAAGAGATCCGTACGGCGGAAAAAGTAGTAATACGTCTGACACAAAAAGAGTCGTTCATCGCAGAGGATGACAAATGTCTCGCTGCTTTAAAGGTATTTAAGGATGATGAAGGAATTCTGAGACTTAAAACAAAACTAGTTAATAGGCAAGATAAGGAATATTTTTGTGCCCCCATGATCCTGCCAACCTCTCATCCAGTGGTTCACCGGTTAATTATGAATGAACACAAGAAGAACTCGCATGTCGGAGTCCAAACGCTTATGAACATTTTGAGGGAACAGTTTTGGATCTTGAAAGCCAGGAAAACCATTCGAAATGTACTCTCAAAATGTGTGGTATGTTTAAGACAGGTGGGACATAATCTAAATGCCCCTACAGCATCGCCGCCAATGGACCGAATTAAGGATTCAGCTGTATTTGGAGTGGTAGGAGTTAATCTTGCAGGGCCACTCTACCTGAAAGGTGCTACCAAAGCCTGGATTTGTTTATTCACATGTGCCGTCTATAGGGCAGTACACATTGAATGATTGTCTGCATTGTCAACAGAGAACTTTACGCAGGGGTTCAGACAATTCATTGCACGCCGGGGGAGACCCGCAATAATGTACTCTGATAATGGTCGGAACTTTACTGGAACCTCGAATGAGCTCAATGCAGTTGATTGGAATAGAATTATGCGGTACAGTAGTGTTAGGAAAATTGAGTGGAAGTTTATTCCTCCGACAGCCCCCTGGTGGGGGGGGGAGATTTTTGGAACGGTTGATTGGTGTGATGAAACAGATTCTCCGAAAAGTCCTAAGCAGAGCCCTGCTTTCTTATGAAGAAATGTCTACGGTTCTCTGCGACACAGAAGCGCTTGTGAATTCCAGTCCCTTAACATGTATTTCTGAGAATGATGGTGAACTTCTTCCCTTGTCACCCTCACTGTTTTTGCAGGATGTTAAAGAAATTCAAATGCCAGATTGTGATTTTATTGAAGAAACGTCTCTCAACAGAAGGTTGAAATATCGCCAGAAAGTACAGGCAGATCTATGTAAAAGGTTTAGATCAGAGTATTTAGGGCTGTTAATCCTGAGGCCAGGAGTAAAGAAAGAAGAGAGCAAAATCAAACTAGGAGACATAGTCCTTTTAGGGAGCGATAATGTCAAACGTATAGATCGGCCCTTGGAACGAGTTATTGAAATTTTGCCGGGTAAAGACAATGTCACTCGTTTAGTACGGTTGCAGACTGCAACATCTGTCTTACTTAGGCCCATTCAAAGTGTATACCCTCTAGAAGTCTCGTCTGACTGGGTAGAGGAAGTTAGGTCATCAGATGAAACTGAGGAATCCCAGGATCCTTCTGAGAGTGAAGGATTGCCAAGGACTAGCAGGAGTGGTAGGCAGATAAAGGTGCCTGAAAAATTAGATTTGTAATGGTTGAGCTTATTCTTCAGTAGGTTTTCATTGTATTGTATATATCCCTCATTTGTGTATGTATTCTGACTTGTATGTATATACATTTTTACATGTTTTTTTTTTATTATTTGTTAACCACCAAATCAAGGTGGGAGGATATTGTGTTTTCAATGTACATATGCTATGGTGAGAGAAGTGTGGATGTACAAGGTTGGCAGAGGTGTTGCGACAGGGTAAAAAAGGGCTTCCTATGTTTATGTTATTATGGTAATGTATTGTTCACATAGTTAGAATAAAATATCGGTAGTAAGCGAAATGCGACTTATTTTTTTATGAACCTTCATTTACTGATACGTGGTTAACGTAAAATTAACAGTAGGTATTATGCTTATGGAGGACTTCAATGCAAGGAGTACAGATCAAAAACCAGTGTATGGTTAGGAAGTAGAGGCAAAAGTAGTTTATAAGAAAAATAGTCAAGATGAAGGGTATAATAGATACGGCAAAAAGTTACTACAACTATGTCATATGAAAGAACTGTATATCCTGAATGGGTGGTGGCCAGGAGATGAAGTGGGTACCTTGACATATAAAACAGAAACAGGAGGAAACATTACAGATCTAGTATTATGTTCAAAAGAGGCATTACCCTCTTCAAAAGGATAAAAGTTAAAGACTGGGCACAATCCAACCACTTACCAATAATCATAAAATTGATAAGTAGGAAAGAGCATAGAGTTGCTTGTTATCAAGGAAATATTAAAAAGAGATTAGTACCACAAAATAGATGGAGGGATAACCTCAGGAAAAATTTTAAGGATTATTTTAAAGGGAGAAGTATCAAAATTATGAAGATAGGGATAGGACTTACAATCAAAAGTAAACAATTAGATCAATCAATTCAGCTTGTGGAAAATACTACACTGACAGCAGGTGCAAAGATGTGAGTGAAGGGAATAGGGCTGCCGAGAAATACTGGAATGCATAAAGAAAAAGGTGGAAGTAACGAAAATTTTAAAATCATGCAAGAATTGCATTTTGTAGCAGACGATAAGAGTATAGAGAACTATTAGTAAACACAAAGTATTCATAGCAGAAGAAACAAGCTGAAAATCTAAATAGAGATTCCAAATGAAAGGACAGTAAGAAAGTGTGGAATAGAAAAAACCAAGCCTGCAGAGATAGAAAAAGTACAACACAAGCGAATATAAGTCAAGGGGAATGGATCAAGCATTTCAGACAGCTATTAGATGGGGAGGATAATGGGAAACCCAACAAAGAAATGACTGGGATTTTGAGAGGATCAAAGTACTTTCTGCCTACCTTAGACCAGGAGATTTCAATTAGTGAAGTAAAACAGTTAATAGAGAACAGGCGTAAAGGTAAATCTGGAGCAATTTCAGGTATTAATAAAGAATTCTGAAAAGAAAGTAAAAACAACTTTATCCTCGAAAGCATAGCGAATAGAAAGAGGAAGTGAGAGCACTTCCACTCGCTTCCCATTACAGAAATGGAGAACTAAGGGTTACAGTGTGGAGATTTGTCACTGCAGTGCAACGATCGCTTTAGGTGAACAGATGGCATTGTTTATACTGGGTGCGCGTGTTTTTACTTGTAGCAGGAGTGATATTTTGAATGTAATAACTAGGGCTCGGAAGTTCATGCATTTGCATGGGTCTTTTAAGGGGTTAAAAATGTATGCTTATACATTATGTGCATGAATTATGGAATTTTCAGTAATTTGAACATGTTTTATGGTGTACATAACTGCATATTTTTGTGATTTTGATAAATGCATCATATTTTAATATTTGAGCACCTATATGGCATATTTTAATCAGTTTATTGGTTTTTACATTATTTTTTAATCAGCTGTTTTCATGTGGTTGATGTTGGCAGTAATGTTGCGCATGATGATGCAACTTGTCATGTGGTGAAGAGTTATGATGTCATGCAGTGAATCCCCTGTTTCATCATCTACCCTCACGTTTTGTGCTTAGGTGTCGACTGGCTGTCCATTGTGTTGTGTAACGGTGTTGTGAACTTGTTGTGACCAAACTATTTTTCGCGTATAAAGTATCCGTTAAAAAGTTATTTAAATGCCGAAAATAAGAGCAACTTCGAGCATGTGAGAAAACTATAGGGAGTGAGAAAAATTTTCAAATAGTTCAACACATAAGCACAGCAAAACATAAGAAGAATTTAACTAACAAACTCGCAAATAAAGAGCCAGTTCAAAAACAATTATTAGAGTGTTTAGGAAGTAGGATTGGTGTATTTTCTTACGACTTTTGCCAAGCATTTTTTAGCTGCTGATATTCCCTTGTGTAAAATTAATAACCCCACATTAAAACATTTTCTTGCCAAATACACTCGACAACATGTGCCTGAAGCAAGTACTGTACATTGCGTAAGACTTACGTAGGACCTTGCTACAATAACGTATTGTCAGATTTACAAATTGAATTAGCAGATCAGTTTATGTGGTTATCTATTCATGAAACCACTGATTCTGAGGGCTGATTTATTCCTAATGTAATTGTGGGCACCTTAAATAAGGAACAAAAGCCGATACCATACCTTCTTAATATGTGTGAGTTGCCGGCCACTAACAATGTAACTGTAACGCAGTGTGTGATGGACTCATTGAAATTATTATGGCCATCTGGAACCAAATACGACCGGCTACTTTTATTTGTTACCGATGCAGGTACTTATATGGTAAAATCAGGACAAAGAGTGAAAGGCATTTTTCCTAACTTAATGCATATAGCTTGTTTGGCACATGCTCTTAATCGCATTGCTGAGACAATACGCAATTCTTTTCCATTGGTAGATCGATTTGTGGCCTGTTCAAAGAAAACTCTTCTTAAATTTCCTTCAACGATCAAGTTGTTTAGATCAACAGCACCCAATATCCCACTTCCTCCTGTGCCAGTGTTAACACGATGGGGAACAAGGCTGGATGCAGCTTTTTATTATGCTCAGCATATAGAAGTATTCAAAGAGGTTGTTAATTCATTGGACTTGAATGAAGCTGCATCAATACAAACAGTGCAAATATTCTGTCAGGCA
Organism: Anabrus simplex; assembly: GCF_040414725.1. NCBI lineage: Eukaryota > Metazoa > Arthropoda > Insecta > Orthoptera > Tettigoniidae > Anabrus > Anabrus simplex. The sequence goes on along the minus strand of NC_090269.1, from coordinate 142,645,491 downwards.
ATGAGTTAGAAGATAATCTAGTTTTTATAAATGCCCATTTTTCTTTTTTGCCAACCGCTGTAACATCATTGGAAGCTGTAGGACCTCCCTTAAACGAAACACCTACTGTTAAAAAAATTCAATCTAAATTCTGTTCCTGGTAGTATAGGACAAAAAGTGAAAGAAAAATAAATTATGTAACTTCAAAAAATCCGGTTATAAACAGTTGTGCGATATTCGAGACATTCGCGAAAGAAAACTGTCTGTCAACCAAGAGACTTGCCTCTTCCTGTAGAACAGTTATCACCATTCAAATATGCCCCAATAACATCTTGTGACGTGGAAAGAAGTTTTTCACATTACAAAAGTGTTTTGAGAGACAACAGACGATGTTTATCAGTTGAACATTTGTGCAAAGTAATGGTTGTGAACTGCAATTCATCACTCAGCATTGACAGAGGGACCATTTCTGCTTCAACCTCCAAGGAATAAATATTAGTTTATTATTATCAATACTAAACTGACTTGTCTACTGCCATTTTTTTTCATTTTAATAGTGCATATTTATTGGCATATTTTCAAGTTGTTAAGAGCATATTTCTTAGTTTTTTAGGGCATGAACTTCCGAGCCTTAGTAATAACTACATTTTGGAATATAGTAAGTGTGAAAATGCTTCAATATTAAGTTAAAAGAATGTATATAATGGTTCCAACTTTCAATACTATTGAAATAAGAAATGTAAGATTACATTCCTATTTAATAAAAATTGGTACAGGTTTCAACCAGTGTTCATGGCCATCAGCAGCCAATTACAAAGAAATTTAAAACAATGCATAGAAAAATAAAATGCTAAGTTCAAATAACGTTCTTAGATTTCTGCCAATGAAGCACTAAAATGTTTAATGAGTACTGTGCGTTAAAATATAGCCAAAAAACACAAATGAGATGCACAGGTAAAAATGAAGTTTAGATGATGCTGTCAGATGTAATTTATGGAGCACTATAACACATAAGGGAGCACTGTGCATTGAGATTTCAAAGTTATGTAGAAGTCTAAAGTCAAATACATTTTTTAGCTGTAGTTTGTGAGGCACTGTATAATTTTAAGTATCAGTAATGCATGTCTATGAAGAAGTCATAGATCAAATACATTGCTCAGACATATATGTTAGAGAGCACTGTGTGTGAAGAAGAATCAAATACGCACTTAAATGTAGTACGGAGTAAGTACTTGAAGAGTTCAGTTGCATTTTACAAGGCACTTAAGAATTTTAGAGATTAGCACTGTGTACTCATATATCCAAATATAATGAAGAAGTCGTAGATCAAATATGTCAAATACGTATTTAAAAGTACAGAGTAAGTTGAAGCTTATTAAGCACTTATAATTTTAGAAATTATACAGAGCTTCATAAACTTCAACTGAACTCTTCAAGAACTTACTCTTATCTTCGCAGGTGATACCCTGTTGATCACATTGACCCCTGTCAAAATGCAAAACAGTATTAATGGGATAGTAAATTACTGTAAATAGTGGAATATAAAAATCAATCCAAAGAAAACAAGAGTTATGGTGTGCAAAACGGGAGACAAACTCTCAAAAAGTGAACAGTGGTGGATGGATAAGACAAAATTAGAAGTTGATAAAAAATCAAATACCTAGGGACAATCATAAGCAGCAATGAAAGATGGTCAGAAGAGATATAATGAGCTAAAATGAAGGGGGTAAGTGCTCTTGCTAGTAAAAAAAAATATTGGATAAAAATATGCCGAATATCAAATATGGAGTTCAGAAAAATATATTTAATTCAATAATTGAAAAGAAATTATTGTATCATGCAGAAATATAGGGAGTAGATGATGGCATTGTAACATTAGATACAGTTGTAAATAAATTTGCGAAAATAATAATGGAAATGCCAAGCTGCACTTCAAATGATGAAGATGATGATGCTTGTTGTTTAAAGGGGCCTAACATCTAGGTCGTCCGCCCCTAATGGTACGAAATGAGATGAAATATAATGACAATTTAAAAGTCCAAATCCGCCACTGACCAGAATTCAAAACGTGATAGCGAAGAATGAATGGATGGATATGAATTTAAAAAATCAGTGGATCAGACCCGCAATTCCCAGAAACTAGCGTTAAACAGCAGTATTATTGACCAAGGGACTGGTTCTAAAGCACAATACTGAATCGATGATGCTTGTAGTATAAAGGGGTCTAAAATCCAGGTTATCGGCCCCTCATGATGGTACTTATCACTAGGAAAGTAGAACCACGGAATTCGTCATTCGTTGTGTTGTGGTACATTATGGTACTACTCACAGGTAATGGAATGTGCACATGTAACACACACATATGGTGTTTCTCACATTGCAGCACCATTTACAGGCATTGCAAACCTATGGTGTTCCTCACATAGGTGTACTAATCACAGCGACTCATACTATGCCGTGGTGTTCCTCACACATAGGCAATCATAGGCAAGGTAGACCCATTGTGTCGCTCATATAGTGGTATTAATCATAAGTATTGTAAAACCCACCCAGATTCACACACTGTCACTACTAATCACAAACCCATTGTGTACCTAACATAGTGGTGCTATGCACAAGTAAAAGTGACCCATGGTGTTCCCTGCATAATGGTACTAATTACAAGTAGCCTCATGGTTCTAATTCAATCATCCCTTGGTTGCCCCTTTCAGTTGCCTCTTATGACAGGCAGGGGATACTGTAGGTGTATTCTTTGCCTGCATCCCCCACCCACAGGGCACTCAGGCATTCTTCCAGTTATTCAATTAATAAGGTAGAAAATTAAGCACTAATACAACTTAGGGAGGGTAACATACACGCATGCACCAAATCATAACTTGGAATACAATAAATGATTACTCCCTCCCCAGTTTTGGGGAGGGGAGTATTCTACTGACCGGAAATCTCATGTTTGTTCAATTCTCTTTAGACATGAACAGTGCATAAATTGTACAGTCTTGGCAGTAATGGAGATCCTTGCATTATTCTCTGGAGAAGTACAATAGGTTGCGTTTTCCCATTGCTCGCTTGAATCGGGATCGTATTTTTTTTAAAGCTTGAATATTAAGTTTTGTCATTTAGCAGGTGCAGTAGATAAAGAAGGTGTTGTACATATGTCCAATCCCTTCATCCCATCAAGAACATCACGGAGATGTAGAGGAATTATGTACTTCTTGCACTGCCACGTTGTCTTACTTCTTTTCTTTTAGAGGGACACTCATTTAAATACCACTGCATGTCACACTGGCTCAGATTGAAATCCCAGTGGAAAAGCTGTTTGTGCAGCACAAGGGAAACTAGACTGCAAAAAGGGAACTACACAAGATATTATTGCTAGTTGTTTCACGTCGCACCGACACAGATAGGTCTTACGGCGACGATGGGACAGGAAAGGGCTAGGAGTGGGAAGGAAGCGGCCGTGGCCTTAATTAAGGTACAGCCCCAGCATTTGCCTGGTGTGAAAATGGGAAACCACGGAAAACCATTTTCAGGGCTGCCGACAGTGGGGTTCGAACCTACTATCTCCCGAATACTGGATACTGGCCGCACGTAAGCGACTGCAGCTATCGAGCTCGGTGCACAAGATATTAACCAGAAATTTTGTCAGCAGGTGAATGGATACATGTACTCACTTAAAATGATGTTTTGGTGTGATAGATTTCAAAGCAATCAGGGAAATGCAGTGGAAATTTGCACTTCTTGCACTGCCACGTTTCCTCACTTCTTTTCTTCTCTTTTGAGCAAACAAAACATTGCTTAGAGGGGTCATTCCTTTTTTTCAGTACTACAGATGAGCATGGGAAAATGAGCCCAGTTTCTACCTTGTAGCCTAAAGGGGTTGCACTAGGTGAAGGTCATCCCAACCTTGTAATCAGGCAGCTGCACGGTCACAGGTAATTGTGTCGCTGGGGTCACACGGAAGTCTGTGTAGTACGGTGTAGTATGGAAGTACTGTACACTACAAAGGAATTGAAAAGACAAATGTCTAGAAGATAGAAAAATATTTTTCTCTACCCCAAAGGGTATGTTTGCCTCATGATGGGGAAAAGGGCAGTGACCTGGTCTTCATTCCATCTTTGTACTCCAGGGCTAGGTTTGGATTTTTACTTCTTCCCATAGTACTTGTCCGTGCTTTCTCCTGAGTTTTCTCATTGATGTAATATTTGCTGCTGTGTGTCTTGAGAAAGGAAATGAACATCTTTGTTATCCTTGCACTTGAAACACAAAATGCTTTTGAACGACCATCTTTGGTATTCACTTCTATGCAGTACCCTTTAGATGAAATATCAGGTGGCATACATTTTTCTGTTGGGCCTGGCAGTTCCTACAATATGTGTTTGCTTTCCATTAGCCCTTTTACAAAGGTCTGGAAACATGTACCTATTGTCAAGGAACAGAGTGTGACCTTTGTTGAAGAAATGTTCACACATGCTCATAACATTAGTGCTCGCAGGTGAGAAACGGTGTATCACATCATTTCCTATCTATACACAAAAGGTGTTGCAGTAGCCTGTATTTGCATAGCAAATTTTATATATATTTATGCCAAATCTGGCCCTCTTACTGCAATTACGTAGTATGCACGGCAGCCTACCACGAAATTTCATGGGGGATTCATCTAAGGCAATGTTTCTGGGCAGTCCAAACAATGAAGAAAATGTGCCCAAGAAGTGCAAAATTATAGGCCTTATTTTCCTCAGTTCGTCACTAGCATCAACTGAAATGTCATCAGTGAATGAGAAATGAGGAGAAATCTTTCTCTGCTGATTGTTTCTGAAAAGATAGGAGTTTCAATACACCTATCTTTACTCCAGTATAATTGGATACACGATTCTCGAACCTGGGACATCAGGATACACAAAACAAAGCATGCTTTTATTTCATCCTCCGTTGTGTTAAACCATTTCTCGTCATCTTTTTGCTTTTTTCCTATTCTCATCTGTAAGTTGCTTCTGAGCATAATTATTTGTCTCTAGCAATTACAGAAAATAAAGAGTCCATGTATTCTAAAAAGACCTCTGTCTGATGGTGCTGTGTCTGCATATTTCTGAAATAAAAACTCAGAAACACCACTGTTTGCAGTGAAGGGGTGAATGACAGGATAATCTCCACTTATCCACACTCAGTCATCCTGTTTGGCATGTTTTGGTTGAAGAAGCCTGGCCAACAATTTTGCTCATCACTCTCTGTGTCACTAGTGATATATACATTTCCTGACCCATTTATGCTATTTACACTCAACGATTCCTCACAAATACTATCGTATTCTAATTCCTAATGATCTTCACTTTCACTATCATCAGAATCACTTCTTAAAATGCTTCACTACCTCCTTGTGTTCAGAAACGTGCATGGTGCTAGTTTCCATATTGACTACTGGCTTGAAAGGAATTTGAAATATTTCTGAGTCACCCTATATACGTGGTGTGAAGGTGAAACAAGTGGGAAACTTAACATAACCTCGACTCAAGCTTCTAGTATACATAAATTTCAATGCAAGAGCCATCTGTTACAAACTGAGTTGACTATAGGAAGGTCCCTGAGCAATTGGCAATGCGCGGGCCCAGCTCGCTCTCCGAGTTGTAGGACATGTGCTCGCAGGTGGTAGTGCCTTGTGATCCGAGTTCACTGGGTTAAGTACTTTTAACATCAACACGCTCAAACTTCATGCAGTACGTGCAAAACAAGCCACAAACTCTCTGCCAGCCAGCTCAACTGCCCCTCCACCTTCACTTCCCCTCACCAGAAAACCCAAACAGACAACAACCCGCACTCGGTCAGAAAACCACTTTACTCGATCACTACCCTAATGGGGGCTGGAAGACAGAAAGTAAGTTTTAAACTTCTTTCACTTCTACTTTCCTTTTAATTTCCTCAACACACGTCTCACTAAGCTTCAGTTTTCTTTTCTCATTCTAGGTTCTTATAACCCTTCGCTGCATCAACAGCATAAACTTTAAAAGCTTCCACTGTGTTTAAGCCTTGATTCAGTGTGAAAGACACTATAGTTGAACCATGCTTCACCTGCAAAAAATATTCTGATGAAACCATGATTCAGTGTGAAGAAATACTGTGATGGAAATATCTTTGATCTGTGAAAAACACTGTGATGAAATGCTTCATCAGTAGAAAACACTGTGGTGGAACCATGCTTCGTCTGTGAAAAACACTGTTGTGGAATCATGCTTCAAATATAAAAAGCACTGTGGTGGAACTATACTTCACCTGTGGGAAACTCTCTGGGTGAACCATGCTTCATTTCTGAAAACATTGTGGTGGAACCATGCTTCATTTGTAAAAAACACTTTTGTTGAACCATGCTTCATCTGTGAAAATCACTGTGGTAGAACCATGCTTGAACTGTGAAAAAAACAGTGATGGAATGCTTCATCTGTGGAAAACACTGCGATGAAACCATGCTTCATTTATGAAAAACACTGTGATGGAAACAGGCTTCATTTATGAAAAAGACTGTTGTAGAACCATGCTTCATCGATAAAAAGCTCTGTGGAGGAACCATGTTCCATTTGTGAAAATACACTGTGGTAGAACAATGCTTTGTTCGTGAAAAACACTGCAGCGGAACCATTTTTCATCTGTAAAAAGCTCAGTGGTAGAACCATGCTTCATTAATAAAAAAAACACTTGGTAGAAAATGGCTTAATCTGAAAAACCCCACTGTGGTGGATCCATGCTTTATTTACAGAAAACACCATTGTGGAACCATGCTTCATTTATGAGAAACTCTATTGTGGAACCATGCTTTATCTGTAAAAAGCTCAGTCGTAGAAGCATGCTTCATTAATTAAAAACACTATGGTAGAACCTGGCTTAATCTGAGAAAAAAACCACTGCAGCGGAACCATGCTTAATTTGTGAAAAACACTGTGTGGAACCATGCCTCATTAATGAAAAAAATGTGATGGAACCATGTTTCATTTGTGCAAAACTCTGTGGTAGAACCAAGATTCTTCACTAAAAAAAGTATTGTCCAAAATTACTACATTGCTTCTGGCAGTAATGGCAATGTTTCTCCAAATCTGGCTGCGCCATATCCTAGAGAGCCTTATCTTGATAGAATGATATTGAAGCTTGGCCAGCTTCAGCAGTTTATGTGTGGACCCACTTGATGCTTCTAGCTGTTGTGATAAACTTTTTACAGATTTCTGGGGAGATCTCTCAATATTCTGTAGAACATTATGAATGAAATTATCAGTGATCAATTTAGGTCACCCACTTTGTTGTCTATCACCCCTGTCGTTGGTGTCACAAAACTTGTGTAGAAGATCATACACACCATACTTGCGTGGTGTGGGCTCATCAGGGAATCCATATAACCAGTTTTTCATACACCAGTCATATTACTTGCACTCAAAACTCTCTTCCAACAATGCGATTGACAGTGTGCGTAATAAAGTCTATAGGTTTCACACTGAATATCTTACTCATCACAGTGTTACAGCTACTCTGCGATGACAGCTCCACAGGCTCTTCTATTAGTTCGGAATGTTCAACAATGAAGCTTTTCAACTTATTCCATCAGGTACAAGAACTGCAATCTTTCAAAGGTAGAGTGCTGACTTAATGAATGTCTTGTAGTAGGGTATGCAAGGAGCTATTTTTCAAACACTGAAGGTTAAGGTCATTGGGGAATCCTCTGCTATGATGTTTAGGGCGCTATGGGATACTAACAATCACGGGTATGAGGTTCTTGAATCAGTTGCGCATAAATGACATTACAGACACATTATACCAGAGCATCTCAAATGCCCAAAATCTTACATGTGCAAACCGAGGCGCAGAGACTCTGTGCCCTGTGCATCGGTCTGACTTGGCTCAACTCTGCTTGACTGCAATGGTGTAGTGCGCAGAGAGTGACGAACCATTGGAAGATAGACGGCTTGTTTATCAGTGAAATGGATAAGTGCAAAACAACAACATAATAATGGAGCAACCAATTTTGAAGAAAGCAAAGACGTACAAAAGACCATTTCAATTGAATTAGAAATTTTAGAATTGTTTTGTCAGTCATGATGATAAAGACAAATGCTTAATCAGTAGGAAAATAATTATGTGCGTAAGAAACTTGTCTATTGAAAGACACTACAACAGACTAAATTCGGAATATCATTGTGAAACCATAAGAGATGCCAGAGATATAGAATTAACGAAGTTGAAATATCTAGAAGAAGATCATTCTATATCAACAAATGAGGTTTCTTCCAGTACTATAGCATTTTTATTTTGGTTACGGGTTCTGCAAATTAAAAAAGAATGTTTACATTTCTCTCAAACATGTATGTGGAATTCTAATTCCCTTTTTAATCTGCCTAATTTTGGGCGAAGAACATGAAGGGTGTCATTACGCTGCTCTTAGAGCTAGTTATAAAGTTGCTTTACAGTTAGGAAGAGCTGGGAGCCATTTATGGAAGGGCCACTAATAAAGAGTATTTTATTGGATGTAATAAACACAATGAATCCTACATTAGCTCCAGCATACAGCAGAGTACACTGTCCAGCACGACAATAACTCTGTGAATCAGCGAAATTGCAGGGAATTTATGTGAACAATTGGCAGCCAAAACTGCAAACTTCTCAGCGTATTTCATCGCACTTGACGAGACAATGGATATTAGTGACACGTCTCATTTAGCCATTCTTTTACGTGGTGCAGATAACATTCTATATGTATTAGAACACTCCTAGATATGATTTCAATTAAGGACGCTACTACAGGGGCGGATATTTAAGACGCAGTTGAAACAGCAGCTGACAGAATAGCACTCACTTGGGAAGAGTTATTTTCCGTGACGACAATGCGCAGTAAAATAAAAGAGTTTATTGGCTTACTACGGAGAAAGCTTAATATGCCAAATTTGCCTTCCGTTCATTGTTTCACCCACCAAGAGGCTCCTTGTGCAAAAGTTATCGATCTTCAAGACGTGATGAACGTACTGGTGCATATCATGAACTATATTCATTCTCACAGGCTCACTCAATGCCAATTGAAAGAATTTTTGGTTTGACTTGAGGAAGAGGATCCCGATATCCCCTACCATACAGTTGTATAGTGGTTAAGCAAGGGAAAGGTGATTTTCCGTTTTTTTGTATACGCCATGCTGTTGCTGAGTTTTTGGATGATAAAGAACATCCAGGGCCACTTTTACATAATACTGGAAGGGCAGCTGACTTCGGATTTTTAGCAGATATTATGGCTCTTTTAAATTAAGTCTGAAGCTCCAAAAAGAAAATTTTCTCTTCAACAGCATGGTCATCAAGACAAAGGCTTTCCAACAAAACTTCAACTTCTATAAAACAACCTTTCGGAAACAAATACAGAACACTTTCGTGAGCTAGGTAAGCAATATTTATATTATAACCTTTAATAAATTCTCTAGCTTTTACATAGTGCTTTATTGAGAACGTTTCTATGGTTTTGTTTGACAGCATCTGTGCAGGAAGGAGCACGCTCTGAAAAGTACGTCCAGGTGCTACAATCCCTTGAAAACTAGTTTAGCAACCTATTCCAGGTAAAGTTCCGGTATATCACTAACAAGTAACTAATCTCATTTTGTTCCGTATTGAAGATACAATAAGTAAACTCTTTCGAGATTAAAATTTTTGTGTCCACCTTTTCAATACAAATTATATTTCTAGTGATTAAATTCTACATGAATTAAAAACACCTTTAGGGACATGTTTCGCCCTAGTTATGGGCATCTTCAGCCTATAGTAAACTTAAGGTCAAGAATTAAAACTATAAACATTGGAACTTATAGTAAACTAACTTAATACTAAATACAATTGTCTTATGCTATTTACATAGTTACAATATGTACAGTATGTACAATATGTGCAATAACTTTGCCAGAATTTATGAATAATGAATTAACTTATTTTATAGTGACTAGACTTCCAATTGTGGATTGGACTGATTACAGCGTGACTAGGGGTTTCTCAAATTATATTGACTAGAATTTATCACTGCGTGAGTTGGGGTTTCATCAGTTGTTATGGTCGCCTGAGTCGTAAGAATTTTTGCAAAACCGGAACCTTGGTTAATGTCGTTCATGTTAGGGTTTGAATCAGTTTGAATATTCCTTTAGAAAGACTTGTCTTGTCGACGTTAGCTCGGACAAATTGTTCCGGTTGTGTCTGAATGGCTAAGCTTGCTGTTCCTAGTGTAGTATTGATGCTGTAGCGGAGGGGTGGAGCGTTGTGGGGTGTGAGTTTCAAATCTTGCGTCCATATTGTCGCTTGAGAGGCGTTACTTGAATTGGATTGGGCGGGCCTAGCGTTAGGCGCGTCTATTGGAGCGCATGCATTCTGTGATTTAAACATACTGGGAACTTTATATTCTGATTTACGGCCTGGATTAACCTCGGAGTTGTTTCATATAACGGATTTTTGTTATCGATGACATCGTTAAGATTATTATTTTTGTTATAAGTCTGGTCCAAATAAATATACAAGTTTTCCGTTTCGTTCAATAATTTCCCTTTGCCTAGGCTTTTAATGACCGTCAAATCATTTTCTATTGAGGTGAATTATGGCCTGTTTCTGTCATGTGCTGGTTCATGGCTGAATACGTATTATGCTTAGAAGCATTGTAATGTTCCAGATATGTCGTGTAAAAGCTCCTCCCGGTTTGTCCAAAATATGTGAACTCACATTGGGCACATTTTAACCTATAAACACCAGATCCTGAGTAAATGTTGTTATTAATATTGACCCTACTGTGGTTGAGGAAAATGTTCTGATTATTATTTATTGTCTTGAAGGCTATGTTGATGCTGTTTTTTTAAATATTAGTGATATGATGGATAGCCGGGCTATTATACGTAAGTGTGGTGTAGTTGTTTGTCTTTTGATTTCTCTGGGACTAGGTTGGACCATAGCCTAATTTTGATCTTATTAATTAATCGATTGATTACATTTACTTTCAAGCCATTGAACCGAGCTAACCGTCTTATGTAATTTAGTTCTGTTTCCAAACTTTTTGGCGAAAGAGGAATTTTTAGTGCCCTATATATTAGACTATGATGGGCAGCTAGTTTTTGGGTCTTAGGATGTAAGGACGAATCTTTAATAGTTATGGGTGAATGAGTAGATTTCCTAAAAATTTGAAATTCAAAAGTGTTATTCAGGCGTGTAATTGTTAAATCTAAAAAATTTAAAGAATTTTTGGCCTCATCTTCTTTGGCGAATTTAACATTAGGATCTATTTTGTTCAGTGAGACCAATATATCGTCACTGTTAGTAATGTCCTTATTGATGATTATAAAAGTATCGTCAACAAACCTTGTTTTTTATATCTGAACTGTGGCAGTACAAGTATGCAAGGAACTTTAAGGTCATTTATCTACGTCTATTAACTGTATCATCTGTGAACTAGTCTTCATATTTTCTACAAACATTTCTTATAAAGTGTTGTGCTGGAGAATTCCTCCTGTCATGCACCTGGTCCCCGTCCTGTTTCCCTATTCAGTTAGGGTTCTGTGTCTTGTTAGATTATTTCAGATCTGTGTGACATTGCATTTGTCTTCCTTGTAAGGCAATCTTGTAATTTAAACTTTGAATACTGAGTTTCTGGGTTATATCCCCTTTTTTCAATGTTGATATGTGGCTCGAATCCCTCATTGAAAACGCCTGTTATTGTTGTTACTCCATTTGATAATGTTACTGATCATTTCTTACTTGCTGTTAATCTTTTCTTAAATGGTTGTTAAATTGCATCCTCTCCCTTATTTTGCACAATGTTGCTCTGTCAAGTTTTAAAATATACATTCTAATATAATGTTGTACTTGAGATTATTCTTTACTTATTTATTATCCTGTACCTACTACAGAGACCTCTGATATCCCCAGCTGCTTCCCTAATTTATGGTATATTATTATCAATATTTTATTACATCACCTAACTGTGACTGTGACATCCCTTTTAGGTACTTCAAAGCAATTTTATATATTAAAAACATAACTTTTACTTTTTAAACTGTTTTTTGTTTCAGGATATTACTGACGTGCAGCAATTTCTTGATGTTCGTATAGCCCTTTTTGATAGCAGTGAAAGTGTGTCTCCAGACTTGCAATTTCAATGAATAGATTTGCAAAAGAATGCTCATCAAAAAGATCTATTTTTAATATAAAGAATTTGCTCGAATTCTACTGGAATTTGTCAAAGGAAAATTTTCCTAAGCTGCATCAAGAAGCAGTTAAGGTTATTTCTATGTTTGGTTCCACATGCATATGTGAAAGGTTTTTTTCTGTTTTGACTTGTACAGAAACTAGATTGGATGCAAGTACCGGTATTTCTGATTGTAATTTAAAGAACGCTCTCAGAATTGCTGTCAGCCAATCCCTTGTTCCAGATGTTACTGGTATAATTGTGAAGAAAAGGAAAAAAGAGCTAGAGGAGATAAATTGTCTGCTCAAACCAAATTGAAAGAAGAGTTTTATAACACTGGTAACCTTGTCCCATACAACTGAGTGTCTCTGCTCACGGCACGTAAACATTTCGCAGTGAAGCAAGAACCAACAGGAAAGGTGAGGAAGGCGGAAACAGGCGGCACGGGTGAGACAGGCGTAGGGAAAGAGGAGTAGGGTTTGCACTCTGGTCAACCTAATGAAGTCATATCCTGCATCAGCGTGTGCACCCTGAGAGGTCCTGCATTTTACCATTCAATATTTGATGGTGCAGTCACAGAAGAAAGACAACATTGGTGCAACATAATTTTTCTTGATAGGTTATCTCCAAAAGCCGTCAAAAGTAGTTAGTAGGACATAGAACAATAACATTATTATCCACAGAGTTTAGAAAATCTAGCTTGCAATGTTAAAGTCTTAGTGCCTTAACTACAAGATAAAATGCCATGCAAAAGATCTAAGAGCAATAGAGATACAGATTAAAGATACATGGTAATAATATTATACTTGAAAAAGAAATAACTTAATTAAAATACCATGACATGTTTTGTTTTTGAAGGAACATCATCAGATTCTATCAAATAACACTCAAATATTTAGAAATGTATGGACATTTATTTATGTATAAATATTTAGAAACTTAAAATCTGGATCTTATCCTAATGCAATCCTCTTTTCTCTACACTCTAGCATAGAGTTAATTAAGTTCTTTACTTTTCTAGTAAAATAATGTTACCATATGTTTTCATTTTCAGGTAATTTATAAATTTATTACTCAAAATTAGTTTCAGCAGACTGAAGAGGGGAGAAGTTCGAAATTTTAAGTTTTAAAGAATTTAAACATAAATGTTTACATATTTCTAAATATTCTTTAGTGTGATTTGATAGAATCTGATGATCTTCTTTCAAGAACACAACAAGTGATTCTATTTCATTTAACATATTGCTAACCGGACCTGAATCTATTCATGCTTGGCTGACCGAACATTGCTGATGGGTCCCTCGTGTTCACGGCACTTGTACATTTGTTGTAATCATAATCAATTGGATCGCCAACCTTCGGAGGGAAACGGAATAATAGTAAGAGGAAGAAGCTGGAACTTCTGAAACTAGCCAGCAGTCAAGTTGGATAGAATCTCGGCATCGAAGGTATTTTTTATTCCACGCAACCTTTTCTTTTTGTTCTTCTTCGGCTTTATGATTAATTATCTTCGTATTCTGACCATATGTTTACGTCGTTCAAAGAGCTACGTGGTAGGTAAGATAGCGCTTCCAAGACCGGAGCATGTTAAGATCCCAAAGTTATATTTAATGAACTCCATGCAGATAATTATTCAAAATGCCGAAGTAACATTGAAGAACGCGAGTTTGATATTCAAAGCTCTTCTGAGGAAATTGTGAACTGTAATGCTGAATATCTACACCCTTTAAAACAACATGAAATCTGTACACGTTACTGTGTACCCCTTCCCCGAGATCATTGCTACAAAACTTGCGACACCAGAAAACATTATTAAGACTCCTCCAAAAGGTTTCCAGTAAATTTTATCACAATCAGTGCAAGGTTACTGAAGCCAGACTCATTTGATCTATGCATGCGATTTTTCATTAAGTTGCTCAGGAAATGGCCGGGCACAGGGGATGTGCAGCATACGGAGCACCTGTTTCCTTTTCAGATATAATTCTGTGAACATGTTTTTCTCTTCAGGTAGTTTTCTTCTTCTTCTTTTCCTACCACCTTTTCCCACACCTGTGGAGTCACGGGTGCGAACTGTGTCGCAGGTGTGGATTTGGCCTTGTTTTATGGTCGGATGGCCTTCCTCCCTATATGCAAGGACATAATCACTATTGCATGTTTCTGTGGTGTCTGGTAGTGTGGTATGTTGTCTGAATATGATAAGGAGAGAGTTGGGACGGACACATACACCCAGTCGCTGAGCCAGAAGAATTAATGAGAAGCGATTAAAATCCCTGACCCAGCTGAGAATCAAACCTGGAACCCTCTGAACCGAAGGCCAGTACGCTGACCATTCAGCCAACGAGTCCGACTCTTCAAGTGGTTCATACATTTAATTATTCAAAACTTAGTTTCTGCAAAATGATGATCCTAACAGTTATAAATTAACTGAGTCAAAACTAAAAAGAAATGCCTTCAGATATCACAAATTTTACCTATTAAAGCAACAACTTACACAAAATTCAAACTACATTTTTTCTCTCACAATTTGCTTTATGTTATACCGACACAGAAAGATCTTAAGGCGACAATCTGAGAGGAAAGGGTTAGGAGCGGGAAGAAAGAAACTATGACCATAATTTAGGTACAGCCCCAGAATTTGCCTGATGATAAAATGGGAAACCATGGAAAATTATCTTCAAGGCTGCCGACAGAGGGGTTCGGAACCACTCTCTCCCGAATGCAAGCTCACAGCTGTGCGACCCTAACCCCACAGTCAACTAGCCCTCTTATTTGAACTACTGTTTTAACAATGAGCTAACATTCCACTGCATGATATCGACAATTTCTGTAATATACCGGTAGTATGAATGATACCAACTGCAACACATGTATTTTGTGAAGAATCATAGCACAATATGAGCTGTTGTACGGTATGGAGCAGTGGGCCTTGGAACTATGCTAGTTGTCATACAACACCTAGCTGTACATTACAGTACCCAGTAGAAGACCTTGAAACTACGTGAACATAATTTTACCAGGTGGTACAGATACCCCTATTATTTTCCAAATATATGCAACCAGCTAGGAATTAAATTTCTCTTAATCCTATCTTATGCAACATCTTCCAGCAATTTTATGTGCAATCAGCCCAATATGGACTTCCTCGCACAATACAAAAGCTGTACAAGTGGTAGTAAGCAAGGCCCTCTCAAAAACACTGCACCATTTTATGTACAGCAGTGTCCAATACTCTAATCATTTTTAGGAGATATTACAGTACTGTACAAAGCACAGCCACTATCCTATAGCTGTCCGTACAGAATTGCGCACCTGATTGGTCCATGAGGCCATTTTCTTTTGATAGAAAAGGGTGGTCCAGTATCATAGAAAACATGATAGGTTAGGACCAATTACAAACATATATATATATATGTTGTACGGTATGGAGCAGTGGGCCTTGGAACTATGCTAGTTGTCATACAACACCTAGCTGTACATTACAGTACCCAGTAGAAGACCTTGAAACTACGTGAACATAATTTTACCAGGTGGTACAGATGGAGCAGTGGGCCTTGGAACTATGCTAGTTGTCATACAACACCTAGCTGTACATTACAGTACCCAGTAGAAGACCTTGAAACATGTTTTTCACTGTATTTTATAATCTATGGGACGCAAATGCTGTACAGCAGATGTGATAGCTTATGCCACGTAATTACTACCATTAGACTGTCCAATAAGGGCATAAAATTGAGCCAAAAGCTGTAGGCCCTAACACATCAGTAAATTTTCAAAACAAGAACTTTCGCTCACTTTGTGAATCCAGAGTTATAAAAATTGAATATTCATGCTGGAAGTAACTGTGCTGAGTTATGATGGTAGATGTATCTGGATAGGCTACTTGAAGCAGTGAGGGTTCAAACCCATCTTGAATAATGCATTTTTAAGTTTTATTTCATACACGCCTATGCATCTTTTATGAAGAGATGACTTTTCTGAAGTCTCAGTTTCTCTTCTAAGGATGTTATAACAAACGGACGTAATAAAACAAATATCACTACATAAGCATAGACTGTAGACAATTGCATTTTGAATACCACCTGAAACATTGCACTGGACTCACTCAACCAACTAACAGGTAGATACTCTAATTGTAGAAAATGGTTACAACTAGCTGGACTTACGAGAGAAGTGATTCTTTAGCACACTGTGGTGTTTGCAGCAAGGTAAACCTGTTTACACATTTGAGTTCAGAACTTGTAGCAATTCAGGATCTGTTTTGGAGTGATAGCCTAGGATATTCCATAAGTACAGAGCTACGAGACTTAATTTTTATCGCCAGGAGTGGCAGCGTGCATGTGATGTTTTTCCAGGGATTCAGAGTTTGAATCTAGTTATGAATTTTCTAATTTTATTTTTATATTATATTTGTAAAGGCATTCGTAATTAAGATTTAACTTTCGAAAGTTTCAAAAGTCAGTTTTCACCTTTACAAAGAAAGAATACATAAGAAAGGAATAACAACATATGACTTTCATATGGCAAATGGCTACAATGAATGAAGGGCACTGCACTTGTTGTCAGCATTATGACACACCCATTCAACCAAGCAACTGCACATGTTCCATTCAAAGAATGACTAACAGTATCCTGGACTTCATACATATGGCACAATAAATGCCGCGTTGTAATTTTTGCAGCAAAGTTCTCACACCTAATGTACGGTTAGCACAAAAGCAAACATTATGTATTAACCCTCTGCCGTTCCCCATTTAAAGGAATGCCGGGTCGAAATTACCGTGTTTTCTGACAGAGTCCTTTAAATCCCAATAGGCACCGCAGCATAAAAACCACATTTAGAAGAACATAACTAGAAGTCAAATTAATAAAGATTTAAATGTAATTTCTTTTGCATTTCATTCCTAAATGATTAGTGCATATAAATGTGTACTCACCCTAATTTTGAATATCCACATAACGCTCCTGATGGTATTCCAAAAAGCACCCCCTCCTGCACAGTGGTAGATCGCACTGCTTATATTTGAATGTTGTTTGTTTGCTTCTCCCAGAAGCTGCCCTCGTTTTCATTTGTAAACACAAAGCACACACTTTTGCACAACCAGGTATATTCACAAGAGAATGAAATAATATAGGGGATAAACAGCCGATGGGTCTTTTCCTGCCTGTATGTTTGTGGGACGTGAAGTTCTCTATCAGCTGTTGCACCAAGTTGTGTCGGAAGTTAAGTTGTGTGTTTCCATGAGCTGTGAGAGCTCATCGGTTACTCATATCATAAAACAACCAATCCCATATAAATTAGAACTCCTACATATGCCCTTATTTCATCAGGGTTAGTGTCTTGCCAGGTAGTTTCAACAGTGCCAGTTTTCCTTTGTAAATACTTGGCACGAATATTCATCTGCTCTGCTACTAGCTCATAAAATTCCGATCCCACAAAAATCCAAAATACCTTTTTCTGAACTCCCGGAAGGAAAATCGCGATCTGGACCGGCATTGTTATCCCATATTTTCAGTTCATCAAATTGAAAATTGTGACTCCTGATATCATTAGTAACATTTCTTTGCAGCCCTGTCCCTCAATCTTCACACAATATGTGTTTACCATCTTGATTATTGGAATCATTATCATTACTACATTCATCAGAATAAAATTCTGAACCACAATTATAAAGCTCACTATCTCCACTAACTTCTAACATATCTTCAATTTCGCAATCTTTCATACGTTATGACACAACTCCATGATTAGAAGATATGGTGTGAAGTTGAACAAGAATAATTTCTAACTGAAAGGCGATGTTTATAAAGTAGGTCTGCTTGGGAAATATACACAGGAAATGCTGTCAACAAGGCCCTGACGACTTGCTGAGTCAAGGGAATACAATGTGGTTTTACACGACTCTTAAATATTTCTCTCAATACACTTCTAATGAACGCTTTGGAGCACTGAGCATGGCAGGCGGGTAATAATACTCAAGCGCCTTGGAGCGTTAAGGACGGCAAAGAGTTATGATGATGATATTTGTAGTTTAAAGGGGCCTAACATCGAGGTCATCGGCTCCTAATGGTACAAAATGAGACGAAATGGAATGACAAATTAAAAGTCCAAAATTCTCCACTGACCAGAATTCAAAACGTGAGGACGAAGTATGAATGGATGGATATGAATTTAAAACAATCAGTGGATGCGACCCGCAATGCCTTACATTCACAGAAACTGACATAAAACTATAGGATTACTGACCAAGGGACTGCTGCTATAGCATAACACTGAATCGATAATGCTGGCAGTCTAAAGGGGGTCCAAAATCCAAGTTATCAGCCACTCATAACGGTACTTATCGCTAGGAAAGTAGAACCATGGTATTTGTCATGTTGCGGTATTAATCAAAAGTAGCAGAGATTCACAGTATTCCACACATTATGGTACTATTCACAGGTTATGAAATTCGACATATAATACAGGCCTATGTTTTTTCTCACATTGCGACACCATTTACAGGCAACGCAAACCTATGGTGTTCATCACATAAGAGTACTAACCGCAAGGACCTGCACTATCCCGTGGTGTTCCTCATATAGTGGGTACTAAACATAGGCAAGGCAGAACCATGGTAGCTATCATCCCACGGTCCTGCCCATAAGGTGGTAATAATCACAGGTACTGCAAAAGCCGACCGCACGGTACTCCTGTGTGCTACTAATCACAAACCCGGCAGAGGTAGTCGGATTTTTGAAGGGCGGAAAAAAATCCATTCGACACTCCATGTCGTACGATATCGGCATGTAAAAGATCTCTGGTGATACATTAGGTATTTACCCGACAAAATTAATTAAATCTCAGCCATAGACGCCCAAGAGAGATCTGTTTTACTCTGTCTGCCATCTAGTGGGCCTAGAGTAAAACGGAACGTCGAAATTGACGATCGGACAGCCAGATGGCGTCAAATCGAAATGTCTGCACACGGTAGCTGAGGCGATACGATTCTTCTTCTTCTTCTTCTTCTTCTTCTTCTTCTTCCGAATTTGGCCAACTGTGGACCGCATAGAACTTAAGGCTTGTTGGCCTTTCTTCTCTTCTCTTCCCAGAACCTTTTCATTCTCTCGCTTCGTATTTTTCTCTCCTCCTCAGAGATTATCCGGTAGGGCTTCTTTTTAGGTGGTTTGTCCTCAAAAAATTTGATTTTGTTGATTATGTTTCTAAACTCTTTCCTTTTATTGATCACCTCTAGTGTAATTCCAACTTCTTCTGCATCTCATTTGACCTCTTCTACCCACTTAGTGGTGGTCTTCAATCCTACAATGTACTTAAAGGTCTTTTTGGTCAGTCTGCTTTCATCCATTCTTACTAGATGTCCGTAGAAGTTCAACCTTCGCTTCCTCATTGTGTCTGAGATCTTTTCCGTATATTTATAAAGATCCTTTTTTTCCCTTTTTTTCCAGGTTCCATCAGTAGTTTTCTGGGGTCCCAGAATCTTCCTTAGGATCTTCCTTTCTTTCTTTTCCAGTTCTTGTAGCTCCCCTTTTTTATTCAAAATAAGACACTCTGAGGCATACAATCCTTCTGGTTTGATTACTGAATGATAGTGTCGGATTTTGGCCATGTAGGATATTGCCCGTTTGTTGTACATACTCTGGGTTAGTTTGTAGGCCAATCCTAATTTTCTGATTCTTCCTTTGATAGCCTCTTTGTCTAGCCCATTGGGTTAGATCCATTCTCCCAGGTATCTGAACTTCTCTGCCCTTTTAATCTTCCCATACTTTATCTCCATGTACTTCTCATTTCGGTGCCTATACTCCATATACTCCGTCTTTCCGTAAGAAACTTTAAGACCTGCTTTTCCGGCGATTTCGTGCAGTTTCTCTATCATCTTTATAGCGTCTTCTCGATTTTTAGCTAAGACGGCGAGGTCATCGGCAAAAGCTAGACATTTCATTTCCAAGTTCTGGCCTTCTCTTCCAAGGTGTATTCCTCTTATCCCTTCCGATTTCAGAGCTTCTTCCCAAGTTTTCATTATTTTCTCCAAAACTAGGTTGAAGAGGATCGGGGACAGTCCATCTCCTTGTCTGACCCCTGTCTTGATTTCGAACGGGTCAGATATATTTCCGAGGAACTTGTCTTTCGAGATGGTATCCGTCATGGTTTGTTTAATGAGTTCTCTAGTTTTCTTGTCAATTCCAAACTCCTCTAGGACTTTAAATAAGGTGTGTCTGTCTATTGAGTCATATGCTTTTGTGAAAGCGATAAAGATGACTACGGTGTTCTGACTCCTTATTGCTCTTGTTCGCAGTATACTTTTGAGGTTGAAAATTTGTTCTGCGCACGACCTTCCTTTTCGGAAACCAGCTTGGTATTCTCCAATGAGGTAGTCAGTCTGTTCCTGAACTCTGTTTAGTAGAACTTTAGAGAATATCTTATAAGCAATTGACAGTAAAGAGATCCCTCTGTAGTTGTTCGGGTCTGTTCGGTTACCTTTCTTGTGAAGCGGATGTATAAGCGCACATTTCCAGTCTGCAGGGATCTTCCCAGTTTTCTATATATCTTCTATACAGCGATGAATTGCTTCCGCTGCGATTTCTCCTCCAATCTTCCACATTTCTGCCACTACGCCATCTTCACCTGGCGCTTTGTTATCCTTAAGCTCTTTGATTACCTGTTTGATTTCGTCTAGATTTGGAGGTTTAGAATCTGGCTTCTCACGGATTGGTTGCTGGGTCTCTAGTCTGTCCAGAGGTTCTTCACAGTTTAGCAGCTCTTTGAAATAGTCTGCTAGGAGTTGGCAGTTTTCTTTGTTATTGGTAGCAATGCTGCCGTCTGTTCGCTGGAAGCAGAGACTTGGTGGTTGATAACCTTGTAGTTCCTCTTTGAATATTCTGTAAAAATTTCTGGTGTTGTTCTTTCTAAATTCTTCTTCTTCCTTTTCCACCCTATCTCTGACATATTTTCTCTTTTCACCTCGTATGATTTTGGCTGATTCCTTCCTTTGATTCCTGAACTCTTCCCACTTTTCCTCTGTCTTGTTGGAATTCCACCTCTTCCAGGATTTTAATCTTTTTTCAAGTGCTTCATCACATTTTTCAGTCCACCACCTGTGCTTACGTTTTCGTGGAGGGTTCCCCAAACCTTCAGATGCTTTGATCAAGGATACTTTCATTTCTTCCCAGTTATTCATGTCCAGGTTTGACAGATTCTTGATGTACTTTTCTTTGTTCTGCTTTAGTTGATTCTGGATTTCTTGTTAGCTTTTGGCTTGATTCTGTTCGGTAGGAATCTTGTTTTGATTCCCAAGAGGTAATGGTCTGAATCAATGTTGGCACTTTTTCTTACTTTTACATTAAGAATTTCTTTTCGATTTCTGGCTGTTATTGCCACATGGTCTATCTGAAATTCCCCCAGCATTGCATTAGGGGAAACCCATGTTTTCTTCTTCTTTGGGAGTGCTTTGAACTATGTGGACATTAATTTGAGGCTGAATTGTCTACAGAAGGCAATGAGTCTTTCACCATTCCTATTTGTTCGTTTATGTGCCGGGTAGTCTCCTACAATTTTTCTGTACTTTTTTTTCATGCCCACCTGAGCATTGAAGTCACCAAGCAAGATCTTTTTGCGATGTGGAGGGATTTTTGAAGTTGCATCTTCGACCATTTCCCAGAAATCTTCCACCTTTTCTGGGTTTTTCTTATTATCTTCATTTATTGGTGCGTGCGCATTGATAATCGTATACACCTTATTTCCCGACTTGAAAGACAGGAGTGAGATCCTCTCTGATAGTGAAGCGAAATCAACTACGGATTCAATTATGTTCTTTTTGACTACAAAGGCTGTTCCAAGAATCGTTACGTTGGAGTTGTTCTTTATAGCAGGTTATCCTTTGTAGATTCTGTAACTTTCTGAATCCATTGGGATTTCATCAAGGTATCTGGTTTCTTGTAATACCATTATGCAAATGTTGCGTTCTTCCATAACTTTGATTAGCTCCTTCAGTTTTCCCGTTTTTAGGAGAGTATTGATATTCAACGTTCCAAACAGGTGTTTTTGCTTGGATCGTACCTTCTGTGATGAGGTTCTGGGAAGCTCGGACTCTTCCCCACATGATGTTTCAGGCTCTCCAGAATCCGACGGCCTGATTGCATCGCTCATGGCGATGGGGGATTTCCGTTTCCGGCTGCCCCCTGGAGTAATCTTTACCGAAAGTGTTTCCATCATGCCTTAAGTTGAAAATAATTGAGAGGATGGGTACAACCCATACCTCAGTGTTAAAACTGAAGTTGTAATCCCCAGAGTTTATTTTAGGCCGCCCCTAACCTGGAGAACAGACGCCTTTTGCAGCCGCCCCTAACCTGGAGAACAGACGCTGCGTGTGTTCCAAAAATAGTTCTTCCACCTTCTTCCCGTTGGGAATTATATTCCTCATCCGCCGTTGAAGCTGTTGACCTTCTTCTGGATTTATATTGTACTCGTTTTAATCCCCTGAGTACAGGGTTGCCCCTTCTGCCCTCTCCGCCATACCGAAGTCCACCTTCTCTGCCGCAGACGCCATTGAGGTCTTCACCCATAACCCAGGGTTGGGCCCTCCATATTTATGACCCCTGGAGAGAGGGTGTCCCAGTATTATCAACCTCCAGGAATTGGGCTGCCTGTTGGTCCGCGGGTTCCTTTCCGTGGTATTTGAACCAGCCCACATTTCTGTGAGCCCCCTATCCGCCAACTGGGGACGCGCCCTCTAGGGGTTTCAGGCTCCTCAATACGATTATTATTATTATTATTATTATTATTATTATTATTATTATTATTATTATTACCCAACATAGTGGTACTATACGCAAGTAAAAGCGACCCATGGTGTTCCCCGCGTGGTGGTACTAATCACAAGTAGTTTCATGGTTCTTATTTGATCAACGCTTGGTCGCCCCTTTTAGTTGCTTCTTACGACAGGCAGAAGATACCGTGGGTGAATTCTTCACCTGCGTCCCCCACCCACAGGGGGTTGTGTGTTTGGTCTGCGAGAGGTATTTTATTTCCCTCAAGTCCGCCGGCAAGTCGGTTAGGATCCCCTTATCTGCCACCTGGGATGTGCCACATGGGAGTATCGCCGCCAGCATAGCTACTTCGTAGGGCAACGAGTTAATGGGATAATTATGTGAATATTGTACTACTTTATGGGGAAGCAGGGCATAATCCACGGGAAGCCAGACACCTGTATCAAGAATGACTTCCTGAATGAAGGCTGCCAACTGCAGGTAGCCTATATTTTGAAGTGTTTAAAGACGGTTGCATGCAACAGGGTCATTTCATATTACATTAACCCCCATTCGAGATGCTCCATTGACGTCAGGAAACAATGAAAAAAAAATGAAATGGCGTATGGCTTTTAGTGCCGGGAGTGTCCGAGGACATGTTCGGCTCGCCAGGTGCAGGTCTTTTGAATTGACTCCGGTAGAACAATGAAGAATTTGTTCAAACATGCAATTGAGTAAAAACATGAATACAAGCTAAATTGAACATCAGTCATGTAGCTGTACAGTACATATTGCACCCCCATAAACAGCAACCCTCCCATGAACAACTACACCAGGAACTTCATGGAGATGACTTTCAAAAAACAGACAGAAATTTCACAATAGATACTGCAAAAAAGTTGAAGCTGGCGGGGATTCTTAACAGACATTATCTTTAGTCATGAAAATAGATTTCACAGGAACAGATCTGTTAATTGTGACAACTTCCATTACTGGAGCATTTAAGGTTTTCACTGGATAAGGGGAGCTATTTTTTCAGGTACAATGGAGCATCAAAGTGTGGTGTGAGATAATACGTGAAAAGACAATTGGAACATATTTCTTTGAAGGAAACCTCATGAGACGATGCTATTTACAGTTTCTTCGTGAATACCTTCCCCTCTTATTGGAGGATGTGAATGTGGTTCCAGTAGGATGAAGCTCCTCCACACTGGTCATTGACAATATTGAACCACTTGCATAGGACATATCCTGGATGATGCATTGGACGAGGGGGTCCTGTCACATGGCCAGCTAGATCACCTGACCTTACTCAACTAGATTTTTCCTCTGGGATTATTTCAAGGAAAGTCTATGAACAGTAGCCAGAAAGCCTGAATCATTTACAGCAGTTCATCACAGAAGCTTGCAGGGAGTTTTCACCACATATGACGCAGCAAGCAAGAATGTCTCTCCTCCTCTCTGCTCATATAAGCAGTAATGAAGGAGGTGGTCATTTTGAACATTTGCTTGATTAACTGAACGGCCATACGCAAGCCCATTCCATCTGTGTCAGTAATAGCTTATGTTACTGCAAAGAGCTTTTTTAAAAGCTACCTAAAAAAACAAACACAGCAGTGTATCTGTAATACAAGAACTGTTCATGATTTAAATTAGCTTCAACAATGCAACTCACATGAACGTTAACAACGAAATAAAATTATTCGTCATACATCCGACTCAAAACTCCCACTAACAAATACTGGTTTCATCCTCTAAATTTTAGCATGGTCGGCTATCAAGACTCATTGTCATTTAGCGCTGTTATGTCAATAACACTTACGTCATTCAACCCTCATATTATCTGTACATGACGAATTATAGAAAGAACAGATATTGTTGAGTAACCAAGGTCAATATTTTATGGTTAGTCTATAATCTGCAGGTGGCATAAAATTGAGTGAATAGGGGCAGCTGTACCACCCGGCACTATTATATACGAGAACTAGAAAAACAACTACTTTTCAAAGAATTTTCCAACTTAATGCTCTGAAATAAGGAGTCTCTCACTGAAATTTCTTCAATAGTTTTATCACATTATTCTACATAGAATCAATAACGGTAACAAAACAATAATAACTCATAGAAAATCTAAGTTCAAATATATTAACACAGTCAAAAGTAAAACTAGCAATGATACAAGCTACTGTATAATATGCAGTGGAGGTCTTTGGAAATATACCATCTGCCACTTCATACCTAATATCAGATCTTGGAACCACTTGAAGCAAATATGAAAATTGCACTAGAGGTACACCTGCCCCATGGATTTAAATTAAGCGCCTTTTGACAAGGCCATCTAGAACTTGGTCGTCAAACTATTTGGTAAAAGAAGTTTCGACATTTTTCGACAAAGGTCTCTAATGTCTCTACTCTGATGAGAAGATGGACAATTAAAATTCAAGATAAATTCTGTATTCTTTAGTTGATAAAACTGAATTGGTGGTAAATTGATTTTGGTGTTCTTAAGTTGTCAGCACTTTTATATCTTCCTGCCAGCTTAACAGTTCAGCCAATAAGAAATTTTTGTATTATTAAATTTACCAACAGGAATTGTGGGTATGTCAGGGCCTCGGACAAGAAAAATCTGGAACCTTCCTCTCCGCTATATATATATATATATATATATATATGCTAAGGGCTTTACGTCGCACCGACACAGATAGGTCTTATGGCGACGATGTGATAGGATAGGCCTAGGAGTTGGAAGGAAGCGGCCGTGGCCTTAATTAAGGTACAGCGCCAGCATTTGCCTGGTGTGAAAATGGGAAACCACGGAAAACCAGGACTGCCGACAGTGGGATTCGAACCCACTGTCTCCCGGATGCAAGCTCACAGCCGCGCGCCTCTACGCGCACGGCCAACTCGCCCGGTACCTGTCCGCTATAATAGCTGGGGCCACTGTAGTCAAGAGGTTCAGAGTGTGCTCATAGAGGAGGCAGGGGCTGCCCCATCAATCTCTGGAAGGCCCATCAGCTGAAGGTGATCGCAGACATGTAATAGCCTCAGGAAGCTAATTCGAGGGGAAGGTTTCAAAATTCCTTATTGATGTAAATTTCAAATAAGTCTAAGGAATTTAGTCTTAGCGAATAAAGAGTGTGAACCCTCTTGTATTCCCTGTTAACTTGGTGTCGAGGTGACTATGATTTTGTAATCTTTAAATGTATCTCGTAAATTTTGTAACTTAAATATTACTCTCTATCTCGTCACCACTGTAGTATAGACTTAGTCTATATAACTTCCGGCTATAAGCCCACATACGGTTTTAGGTATTTTCATTTGAATTTCAAGGAGTGCAAGAGTTCACCTTATAACATTTTGATTTTTGGCCAGTAACTTTAACTTTTTCTTATTTGTTTTGGACTTAGGACAATTGCAGGGTCTGTACCGTAATTAAGGCCACAGCCGCTTCCTTCCCAGACCTAGCCCTTTTCTGTCCCATCGTTGCCGTAAGACCTATCTGTGTTGGTGCAACGTAAAGCCAATATCAAAAAGAATATTTAAAAAAATTTGTAACTAGGGAGCTTCAAGCTCAGGTTGTTAAATGGTTGTTATTTGATTATTCAAGATTTTTCTAATATTGTTACTCAAGCTCACGAGCTAGATCTTGTACTTGATTTATTGTTATTTGCTTAGGGAA
Organism: Anabrus simplex; assembly: GCF_040414725.1. Lineage (NCBI taxonomy): Eukaryota > Metazoa > Arthropoda > Insecta > Orthoptera > Tettigoniidae > Anabrus > Anabrus simplex. Next base: position 142,618,927 of record NC_090269.1, on the reverse strand, counting down.
GTGTAAGGTTTGAACAGAAAAGGAAGAAAAGGATAAATATATCTCAAATTTTAAGTTTTAAATTAATCTTCTGTCTTTTGTAAATCCACCCATTCATGCCCACACTTTCTTTCACCTTCTGCGTTCCACAAAAACACGGTAACAAATGGTAGCAGAGCATGGTTGAATGGATCTGGACAAAGCCCCTTTTGACGGCACTACATATAATTTGAAATCGAACTCTAAAAATGTTTCCATTTCTGAACTTTCCAAACTTTTGTTAGTTTTTCAATCATGACACTTCTGCAAGGAGGAAATAATTTATGAACTTTTAATTAGGAAGGTCCAATCTGGTGGCACAGTTGCAGCAGATATGCAAATCTTAAGGAATCTTTAGTGTTTTCCATCTATATCCCAGAGTTTGGGGAGGATATTGATGAGGCTCTGTCCACCATCACTGACAATACCACAGAGCTAGCGTCTGTTGTAAGTTTCTTTGAAGTAAGCGACCCTTCTACATATCAGCTTAAGCATGTTCAAGCTAGATTGTTCCATTTGTACAACAGGGCTAGGGAACTATTGTCTCTAAAACTGAAGGACGAGCATGCTAAGAAAGCTATTAATTTAGTCAAACACCTCCCCGACATGTCCAATAGGGTCAGTCAATTGTTATCTGGAGCTGCTAGTGCTAAAATCAACCATATTCAACCTGTAAACTTAACTATGAAAGAGGATCCTAGTAGGTCTGCTGAGAGAAGGAATTCGGTGGTTACACAACAAACATCTGCCCCATTGGAACAATTATAGATCATCTAAAACAACTTCCACCTTTCTTTATTAGTAATGCAGATTTGAACCCCCTCAAACTTCAACGCCATCCCCTATTACTTCAACCGGTTTTAGCAGCTTGCCCCACCCCTTAGCCGTATTCCTTAAGGGCATCTCCAAATTTTCGGTAAATTCAACTAACGATATAATTTAATTTCTGAGATTCGTAGTTGAATTTCAGGATCATGCTTTGGTGTTTGCTCCATCTCATTCACAAAGTCTCTAAATAATTTACCCATATTCTGTGGGCGTCCTTTCAGACAAGATTGTGAAGGCTATAGCACGCAGATGTTCTATAGAAGGCTTCAATGCCCATCTCTTGGCTAACTTCATTCCAGCTAGAGCAATGTCATCTTTAATACAGAAGTACTACTTCTGAGTCCAAAGGTTGGATGAGAATTTGGCTGACATCATCCAAGACATAAAGTTTTATATGAGGGTAATCACCCTTTATTTTCCTGAACATCTAATTGTACAGACCATTGTCGAAGGAATTTCTCCATCCTACAGGTCGGACTTATGTTTCGCTTCTCGACCTCAAACCATCTCTGAACTTGAGGCAATGGCAGTGTCAGCAGAGGGAGTGAGGTACGCTGACACCTTAAGAGTCGCTAGGGAGCCCCCTCCGTCATCTAACAGTTCTCGGTCACCACCTCGTCAAACCAAACCTCCACCCAAATATTATGCGTGCGGATTGGTAAAACCTAATGGAACTAGGGTTGTTTTAAGGGCGGGTCGTTCTCCTATACCTGGGCAAAAATCGTACTTCACCTAACAGCACACCTTCCTATTCTACTTCTGGTGCCTCCTGCACTATGTTGGGTGGTAGGAAGTGACTAGCACCGTCGGCTGAGTCAACAAGTTCAGGTTCACGAGACTCGGCCCACGTTAAATCAGGCACCGAACCCTTCAAGGAAGAAACCCTCTGGAATTTATTATTTGAAGGCCCCAGGGAATGCCATAGAATTGTTCTGAGACCACAGGATTTGTGCCATTTCTTAAAATTGAGATTAATAATGAACCCATCACAGTGTTATTAGACTCAGGAAGCATGAGCTCTATTATTTCTGAGGACTGGCACTCCAAATTGAAAGCCTGTTGTAAATTACCAGATTACTGTTTGTCTTCTATCAAATACGTTTCACCTTATAAATTTTAGGCTTCAATTTTGCTAAAATTTCCATTTCTAAATTTACTTGGAAAAGTACGTTGTTTGTTGCCAAACAGTTGTCTTGCCCTGTAATATAGGGGGCCGATTTCATGTTGCATTCTGGTCTTGTACTTGTTCTTCGGAGCAAGTCTTGCACATTCAAATTTACTAGTAACGTAATACAATACAATTCTGCGTCATCTTCATCTATTTCGCCTACACAGAGTGAGATGTCGTTAGATCTTAGGCATCTACCTGAGGACCAGGCTGAGAGTATTCAAAGGTTATGTCAGTCTTTTCCCGATGTATTTTTGGAAACCCTTGGTGTTACTGACCTAATTGAATACAAGATTAAGGTAACATATTCTATTCCCTAAGATTTTCTCCAGATAGGCTATCTCCACCTAAAATGAAGGCCCTTAAAGGGATTATCGACCGTATGTTGAAGGATGGCATTATTTGCCCATTTTTCTTGTACCAAAACCCCAAGGTGGTTTCAGGCCTGTTATTGATTACAGGGCTTTAAACTGTAAGGTCATATTGCATCCGGTGACTTTTTCTGATCTTCATTCATATTTTTTATGGTTTCGTAAGGCTAAGTTCTTCACCATCTTAGATCTTAACCAAGCGTATAATCAGATTCCTATGGTGAAAGAATCCAAACATCTGATGGCTTTCGCTATGGCTTGGAACTTGAACAAATACAACCGTGTGCCTTTCGTATTCCCCACGGGTGCGGCTGTTCTTACTTTTTTTCGCAAGTTGATTTACGTCGCACCGACACAGATAGGTCTTACGGCGACGATGAGACAGGAAAGGGGTAGGAGTGGGTAGGAAGTGTCCGTGGCCTTAATTGAGGTACAGCCCCAGCATTTGCTTGGTGCAAAAATGGGATATCACGGAAAACCATCATCAGGGCTCCTGACAGTGGGGTTCGAGCCCACTATCTCCCAAATACTGGATACTGGCCGCACTTATGTGACTGCAGCTATTGAGCTTGGTGCTGCTCTTCTAGTCTTCTCTGACATCAAATTTGAATATCTTTACTATTACCATGATGATGTCATAATGTTTTCTGAAACCTTTAAAGAACATTTAGACAATCTTAAGGAAATCCTAAATCGCCTTCATAAGGCCGAGTTCACAGTTAAGTTATCTAAGGTAGGACCTTATTGGCTCAAGAAGCCAAGTACTCCATCTATGAATTAGAAGGACTCGCAGTCCTGTTTGTCTCGGAGAAATTCCGCCTGTATGTGGAGCATATTAAATTTGAGTTAGAAACTGCCAATCAGGCTTTAAGTTGGGTTTTAGCTAGGCCGCATTGTACTGGACGTATCACCCGGTGGGCTATCCGTATATCGGCTTTTCAAAACAACGTGCGACACATTAGGAGATCTGAGAATGTGGTCACAGATTGTTTAAGCCGCATGTTTTTGGTGACCTTTAGTCGATTGAACAAGGGGAAAAGTCTTCTCCTCCCATTCCCATACCTTCCTCTGTTAGTGCTATTTTGAGTGATGCCCCTATGTTATTCTGAGATACCAAAAAATATGAATGGGAAGATGCACTGCTGGCTCCTATTATGGAAACCCTTTCTTCTGGGGAACATAGTAACATAGCCAGAAATGTACAGCAATACTGATAGTTATTCTACACATCCTAAATAAAATAATTCTTAAAAATTCAGAACACCAAAGTTTACTTTTCATCAGTAATTACAGCTCAGCATGAAACATGTCTCTGACATGTCAACTGTCATATGTTATGCCCCAGCTATAAGACTGGTTGGATCCTCAACAGATGTACAATCAATTGTCAAGGAGAGTCTAGGTGTCACCAAGGAGACATTTCAAGAAATAAGGAGTGAGTTAGTGTCCTTTTACTTTCATTTTTTGAGTCAGCCAGTGCTATTACATATTAGTCTGCCATGACAACAGAACCTTTTTGGTTTACATCACACCAATATAGGCATTCCTTATAGCAATGATTTTATAGAAAAGTAGTAGGACTGGTAAGAAGCGACCGGAAATGGGTAGCCACAGAAAACCAGCTCCAAGGCTGCCGACAGAGAGTTCAAACCCACTGTCTCTCAAAAGCAAGCTGACAGTCATGTGATCCAAACCATGTCAAATCAAATCAAAATCTCTTTATTTGCAAATGAGGTGTCTACCTCGGTGGCAAATGGTACACTAAAATACATTATTGTCAAGCACTAAATTTTAAATTAACAGGAGACGAAGAAAATTTTCCTAGAATACAATATTATACAATTTACGCTAATAATTTTTTCTATTAAACACACACATCATCCTTAATAAATTTATATTGTTTACAAAATTCTACTTATAATATCTTACAAACATAGTCAACTCATTTTTTTTTGCGAGGGAGTGTGGAAAATCTTTCATAAGACGCTTGTGAGGGTCCGCACTCAACAAGTGTGTGGAGATTCTTACCCACTAAAAACCACACTCCCTTTTCCCACGACGTTTATCTCCGCCCCGGAAACCGCTCTCGCATTACTTCAGGGCGGATGTCGTGCTTAATGCATCTTGTGCTTCATCTTCCTTCTTCTGCTTTACTATCTGTCGTAATCGTCCAGGTCCTTCTTCTTCTGACGCAGAATATTTTCTACATAGACTGCCACCTGGTCCCAAGATTCTCGACTTCGTAGCATTACTGACACGATCCCTTCTGGCGTCAATTCTCCGTGCATAACTTCTAAGCATCTTCTTTGTGGCAGCCAATGAACACACACAAAGAAAGTATGTGATACGTCATCGATATCGCCGCAGTATATGCACACCGGACTAGTTGCTAGCCCTAGCCTATGAAGAAATTTTCGGAAGTATCCATGACCTGTCAAGAACTGTGTGAGATAGTAGTTCACTTCACCATGATTTCGGGCAACCCATACGCCCAGAGAAGGTATCAATCTTTTCGTCCATTTCCCTCTAGAATCATCTTCCCATCTTGTTTGCCATCGTTGCATTCTGCGACTATGAGCCAAAGCCTTTGCCCTTTTCCTTCCTAGCTCTTCTTGTGTGAGCCAAATTTCTTGTCTTTCGAAGGCCATCAAGTCAATGGGAGCTACTGCTGCTACTACTAGAATCGCGGGTTCTGATACTGTGCGATATGCGCAAGCAATTCGTAAAGCTGCTCTCCGCTGTACAGCCGCAATTCTTCTCCGATATTTCACAATTTTTAACGATTCAGCCCAAATTTCCGAACCGTATAGCAGTATCGATTGAACAATCGACATGAGAAGCCGCCTTTTACTAGATATCGGTCCCTTGATATTTCCCATGAGTCTGCTCAGTGCAGTCATGGTTTTCGCTGCCTTATCTGTTACCCGTTGGATGTGGTCCCAATATGTAAGCTTAGTATCAAGCGTTACACCAAGATATTTTGTGCTCCTAGTTGTTTCGATGGCTATCTGTCCGATCTGCATCGGTACAACAGTATCAATCCTTTTCCTCGTCAGGAGGACAATTTCCGTTTTGTGATCTGCGAGTTCTAACTTGTGATTTATCATCCATTCTTTGACACGTCGCATCACCTGATTCTATTTAAATTGAGCCAGCTCTAGGTTACGGGTTACTATCACAGCAGCCACATCATCAGCATAACGCACAAGTTTTACATCTTCTGGCATCTCCAGCCGTAATAAATCATCATACATGATGTTCCAAAGGTGTGGTCCGAGAATTGAGCCTTGCGCTGCACCAGCTGTGAGCCGTTTTCTTCTCTGACCGTCTTCCGTGTCGTATAACAATGTACGGTCTTTCAAATAGTCTCGCAGTATATACATGAGATATTCTGGTAGCTTGAAAGTTTCTTCTAGAGCTTCCAAAATATCACTCCATCTTGCCGAGTTGAAGGCATTTTTAACATCTAGAGTCACAAGAAGCGTCAGTTTCCTAGAATAATGATTACCCGTTTGAGCTCGTTCTGCTGTCTTCACCACTTCCTTCACAGCATCTAGCGTTGAGTGACCTCTGCGAAATCCATGTTGTCGGTCGGATAGGTCGCCAGCTAATCGGACTGCTGCTAGTATTCTCGGTTGTAGGAGCTTCTCTAAACCTGTCCCGGCAGTGTCCAGCATACATAGAGGTCTGTAACCCCCAGTTTTCCCTTTACTGATCAGAACCAATCTAGCTATCTTCCAACGAAAGCTAAAAATTCCCGCTTTCAAACAATGATTATACATTCTCAACAGCAGTTGAGGACATAATTCGGCTGCCACCTTTAGTACTTCTGCTGGAATACCATCTGGACCAGGGGCTTTCTTATTTCTAAGGGAATTAATTGCTGTTATCAATTCTTCAATTGTAAAAGGTGGTACATTGTCTAGTTCTTTCTCGGCCTCATCATCAATCCTCTCTGCGTGATCAGGGAATAGTGTGTGTACTATTTCTTCCATGGTGCGTGGATCCATGATAGGGCTTGGTAGCATCCCGAATTTCTTCATGACAATTTTATACCCTAATCCCCATGGATTTTCATCCACTTCCTTGGACATTTCCCACCACTTGTCGGCTTTACTCTTTTTAATTGTATTTCGCAGTCTTTTCTTCATAGTCTTATACTCTACTGAGAGAGCTGCGTCGTTATGTCGTGCTCTTTGTGTCCTTCGTCTGAGTCGCAAGCATTGTTTCCTCAACTCAGCAATTTCTTCATTCCACCAATATGCTGGACGCTTGCCTCTCCGTTGTTTGATTCTGGTCATTGATGCGTCACATGCTTGCTGAAGGAGTCTCATGGTGTGTTCCACGCATTTATTAGCAATAATGCTTCTTTTGCCTCCGTGACATGTATCCGTCATACAATCCATTCCATTCTGTATTACTTCATGAAATTTTTCTCTGTCCATAGTGGCTATGTTCCATTTTTCTGACTTGGGCGTGGTAATCCTTAGATTCGGAGTCTCTTGAAGTACACGAAAAGTGATATACTGATGATCGCTTCCAGTATATTCTTCAATTACTCGCCATTCAGTTATCCTAGACGCAATGTCTTCAGAAGCAAAGGTTACATCTGGTATGGTTCCCTGACACCCTGGCCGCCGAAAGGTTGCCACATTACCAACGTTGATAACCATTAGTCCCAATCTCGCGACCATCTCCATTGTACGCCGCCCTCTAGAATCTGTTTGAGGCATGTTCCATTCAACTGCTTGAGCATTAAAATCTCCAGCAACAACTCGGTTAGTGTTCATCCCTTGCAGAGTATCTTCAAGCCCATCTAGTTTTGTCTGGAAGTCAGAAATAGCCTCGTTCGGGGTAAAATAACAGCTGACAAAAATTACCTCCTCAACTTGGACCCAGACGAACCCATCTCCGCATCCTTGATTTGTAACTGAGTATCTTCCAAGGTCTGGTACCCATATCGCAGCTGTCCCTAGATTGTCTGAAAACCAGCCTGGTTGTTCTCTGTCTTGATATTGTTCGCTGAGAATCAAGATGTCTGCTCCTATCTCATAGATTATCTGCGTCAATAGATCATTGGCAGTTAGACTCCTGTGTATATTGGCTTGAAGGATCTGTACCATTCACCACTGTTTTTTGGCCTTTTCTAGTGCTTCACGAAACACAATACACTTGCCTGAGCCAAGAGCATGATGTCGTTTTGGCTCTTCAACGCCCATATCTGTGCAAATTATGCATCGTGGATTCGTTTTGCATCCTACAGCCTTGTGACCAGCTTCTCCGCACTTAAAGCAGAGTTTACTTCTGTCCAATCCTTTACAGTTTCGTGCTTGATGCCCATATCACAGACATCTAAAGCACCGAGGAACTACGGCCCACCGTCTTACTCTGCAGTATAGCCAGCCTAGTTTAATTTTTCAACTCATATACAGTACGGTATGTGAAATTACTTCTAATAATACTATACAACTGGTATAAGATTAAAATTAACACTGAATTTATTTACATATTTATATTTTACCTATTTTGGAACCTAAGTAGCATAACGACCTGCTGCGTCTTAACCAGAGCCCCTTTTGCCACCACTTTTCAGGGTTCCTGAAGGGCCTTCACAGCTACCGTAGCGGTCCCAGGGCCCTCGAAGTCCCCACTGTACTTCACCCCTACAGGCAGTCCCCTACTTGGGCTGTCCAAACTCCTTAGACCAGGGGATGGAATTAATTTAATCACACACATTTATTGTTTACAATATCCTGCACTGGTCGAATGCCCTCTAACATTTAATTTATTATCTCTGTTGTTGTTTATTCTCTTCTTGAATATCTGTACAGATTTTGGAAAGGGATCAAACACTACCCCTGGTAAACTGTTCCACTCCTTCACGCCCTTCCCAATGAAAGAAAATTTACCCCAATCGCTTCTGCTAAAATTCCTTCTAATTTTGTACTTGCGGTCAGTTCTACCAATATAATTATTTTCCAACCGAAGCCTCTCACGGATATCTTCCCATGCTTCTTCTCCTGTATAGGCTCTATATAATCCTATAAGTCTAGTTTTCTCCCTTCTCTTACTTAAAGTTTCCCACCCAAGTTCCTTTAACATTTCTGATACACTACTCTTTCTCCTGAAATCCCCTGTTACAAACCTTGCTGCTTTCCTCTGCACACCATCTAGTTCTTTTATTAGGTATTCTTGGTGAGGATCCCAAACACTGTTTGCATATTCCAATAATGGACGAACCATACTTAAGTAACTCTTTTCTTTTAATTCTTTGTTACATCCTTTAAGTAGTCTCATTATGACATGTAACGATCTGTATGCTTTCCCAACAATGTCATCAACATGACCCTTCCAGTGCAAATTACTTTCAAATCTCACACCTAAGTATTTGCACTTGCCATCTTTTGGGATAACTACCTCATCCAAAGTATATTCAAATTCAGTTCTAAAGCTCCTGTTTGTAAATGTTGTAACAGTTGATTTGCCTCCATTAATCTTCATATTATTTTCTTCAACCCATTCTTGGATACTGTCAAGGTCCCTTTGTAATTCTGAACAATCCTCAATTTTATTTATTTCCCTATAAACAATTATGTCATCTGCATACAATCTTATTTTCGATGTTATATTGTTCCCTAAATCATTTGCGTATATTAAGAAAAGTAACGGACCGATTATACTACCCTGTGCAATTCCCTTCCAGACTTTCTCTTCCTGTGATATATTATTTCCTACTTTGACTTTCTGAACCCTTGAATTTAGAAATGTTCTTATCCAACGTATAACCCTTACATCCAATCCTATTCCCTCCAATTTCTTTAATAATATTCCATGTTCCACTCTATCAAAGGCTTTGGAAAGATCTATGGCTATGCAATCTAACTGGCCTCCTGAATCTAACTGATCCGATATGTCCTGCTGAAATCCCACCAGTTGTGCCTCGCAAGAAAATTTCTTTCTAAATCCATACTGGCTCCTCATGAACCAATTTTTATCATCACATATCCCTCTGATGTACTTTGCTATTAAACTCTCCAGTATTTTACAAACTATACTGGTCAGGCTGATTGGTCTGTAGTTCTCTGGTTTCCTTTTATCACCCTTTCCTTTATAAATTGGTATTATTATAGATTCCTTCCATTCCTTTGGTATCACACTATTATTTATGACATAGTCAAAGAGAAATTTTAAATAAGGCACTATATACCACCCCATTGTCTTTAATACCTCCCCAGTAATTTGATCACTTCCTGCTGCTTTTCCTTGCTGAAGCAGTTGGATTTCTCTGAAAATATCTTCATTTGTGAATGAAAAGCTTCTTGTTTCCCTCTGTGTCTCTCCCTCTCTATCTTCTGTTACGGTTTCCAAGTCCTGACAATCTTCTACTGAATCTCGGTATTCCCTACTAAAGAGGTTTGCTTTCTCAGTATCTGTTAAATAGTGTTCACCCCCTTCTCCCACCATTGTAGGAATTTGGATTCCTTTTCCTTTTTGATTCCTAATTTATGAATACAGCTTTTTCCATTTCCGTTTGTGGTCATTACCCTCTTGAAGAATGCCATTCATATAATTCTCTTTTGCTTCCTTTTTCACTCTATTCAATTCCCTCATTAGCTGTTTTCTACTTTCTCTACTCTCCCGACCTTCTTTGATTTTCCTGTTTACTATTCTACATTTTCTTTTTAATTTTCTTATTTCCCTTGTGTAATAAACAGGGTCTGAGGTCATTTTACCCTTCTTAACACGTACAAATCTCTTCTCTCCTTCCCAAATGATTCCTTTAAATTTAGCCCAAAGTGTATCCACATTATTCCCTTCATTTATCCAACAACTGAATTGTGATTTAAGGTAAGTCCCAAATTCATCAACTTTAGTTTTTCTGTATAATTTCTTGTCTTTTGTGACCCTCTTATTAAGCATTTTTGGTACAAGTCCTACATCCATTATTAAAGCCTTATGGTCACCTATTCCTTCAATTACCTCAGTTTTATCAACAATTTCCCAGGGTTTAATCAAGAATACATCTAGCAAGTTATTGAGACGAGTTGGTTCTTGTACTACTTGTGTAAAACCTCCCTCCCAAATTAACTTATTTGCCAGTTTCTGTTCATGGGCTTCACTTGCAGCTCCATTCCATTCAACTTCAGGCAAGTTTAGATCTCCCCCAATTATTACCGTATCATTGTTGTTTTTATGAGTATAATCTATTATTTTCTCAAATATTTCCATGTCTCTTTCCTCTCTTCCAGGCCTATATGTTCCTATAATTCCCACCTCCTTCATATTATCACAAACTAATTTTATCCCTAATATTTCATCCCTTTCATCAGTAAACCATTCATGCGAACAATAAGTTTCCTTCACCAGAATAAATACCCCTCCTCCCTTTTTATCTCCTCGGTCTCTACGATAGACTGTATACCCTTCTGGAAATACTTCTGTATTACCCACCCCTTCTCTCAACCACGATTCCACTCCTATCACCACATCCGTCTCATAAGATTCCATCAATGTACCGAATTTTAATTGTTTATTTACTACACTCTGACAGTTTACCAAGAGCAATTTCAGACCTCCTTCCTCCCTAAAACTTGACTGTTGCAATTGGGTAACGTTTGACTCATGAGTTGAGAACTTCACTGGAACCCAGATCCTTGTACATAGATCTTGATTTAAGGGTCTGGGTTTTCTGGCAAGTTTCCCTGTATGTGCCAGTTTAGTGGTATGGGTTTCCTTAAGTACAGATTAGTTTACAAATCTCTGTTGATAATTGTAGCAATTTGTCTACAGAGAGTTGCTTTTCCATTACCATTTAGATGTAACCCATGTCTAGTGAACATTTGCCTGCCAAGACCTAAAGTATCTACTACATAGACATTTCTAAAACTCTTACTTAATCTCTTGATTTTGATATTTAGATCATGTACAGCTTTGTTCACACATGAGTCCTCTAAAAGGTCATACTTGGGTGGCACATTTACTACAATTACTTTTGAGTCAGGTAGCTTGGAAATCTTACCTCTGAGAGTCGTAATTAATTCCTCACCTTCATTTGCAGCAATGTCATGTGTACCACTCACAATCACCACATAATTGTCCTTCTCTAACACAGGATCACAACTTGAAAGGACGTCTTCTGTTTTGGCACCTGGTTTTATTAGTCCTAAAACCTCAGTCTCTGGATTCTGCAGCTCATCCTTGATGCCTTCTGCCATACCCCGCCCTTGACTGTCTGCGTAGAGATGAATCTTTGGCGATCTTGACTTTCGGTTGGTTTTCTTCTTCTGTAGCTTACCTCCACTGTAGCCAACTCACTTGGTCCATATGAAATCTATACACCAAACAACGTCAATAGTCGAAAACGGTGACCTAAATATTTGTCAGCAGCAGAAATTTTCATCAAATGAAGAAAAATTACATGATGCTACCATCCATGGAAGCGTTTGCCTACCATGCGAAAAATGTTGTGCCTGAGGCTAGCAGATTGTACGGTCATAAAGTCCAGACCCCTGACCGATATATTTCGCTTCTTAGACCAGAGCCCCTATCTTCACATTAGATAACTCCTGAACAGTTCTCACACAGGCCAATTAGATGATAAACCAGATGTCGGGTTTAGGTTAAAACAAATCTAACAAGGTGGTAACCAAACCAGATTATGTAGGTTCAGGAAGGCTACCTTCCCCTAAACAAAAAACTCACTGTGCAATTTTAATACTGACAGTAAAAAGTACAATGTAACCGAACTCCGAGTACACTCTCGCACTAATAGTAACCATCAGGGGTAACGAAGGGGACAAACAGCTCCTCCACCTGAAGGTATCATGAGTACTAATGATGTTTGAACACACCGTAGTTAGAGCTCTGGACATTTATTACTACAACATGTATATAAAACCACCGACAATCAGTGTGCTGGTCCGAGAACAGTCAACTCAGGAAATAATGAGAGAAAAATGGTATGATATGAATATTCCAATGTCAGCAAAAATACCCACAATTTTCTGTAACAATGAATGACCTCCAGGATTGCATCACTGCAGCTCTGATGTTCAATAACAGCAAAATGTTACAGCTTATATTACATACGTGTGCTGTGTGATGAAAGGAATTTGCACTGAACATCTGTACACTTCTTATTATGTACCAAACATTATTTTATATAAAGAACTTTAAAAGCAATAAATTTGTAAATTCAATGAATCATATAGAAAAACTCTGTACATTCATGAAGAAAACAGAAGCCTGTTATAAAATTTCAGCTCTGACACTGGCACTAATTTCATCAATGTAAATTTGATATTTGGACAATTTGACACAGTAAGCTTATAAGGCATATCAAGCCTAGAATCACTGAACCTAGGGTTGTTGAACACGAGTGCACTCGTACGTCGGACATGTTTAGACATCACTCTCTCAGTGCTTGTACCTATGAACTCTTCCAGCACACATTTATTATGAGAATGGTGTGCATTAGTTGCAGAATTTTACCCATCAGCACCTCCTGGACATCATAACTGAAGGAAGCAGTTCACAGTCCTTGGAATAGATTATTATTGCCAAGTCACAGCTATTTGGTTGAAAGTGTGTCTAACAACTTATAAGGTTTGCAAAGGCACTGAGGTGCCGAATGTTGCCATGCATGAAGTCACTTTCATGCCATCATAAACGGCCACACATGCTGGGATATTTCAGCATCTTCAAATACCATTGGACTAAACCAGGATCACTCTCACCAACATGAAATTAAGCACCCCGTGCATAATTCTGACTGACATTTTTCCTATCAAGATTAAGAGCCCCTGAACTGCAAGTCACACACTCAGGAGATTATAATGGACTGTGTGAATGTACCAACGGACAGAGCAAAGACAGGTCATTAACTCATTACTTGCGGTTCGGGTCACGACTTGTCTTATCCGTCGGTGCGAACTTCCCAAAATTGCGAAGCAAGTAACTATGTCCTAGTTGATTTCCGATAACTAATGGCAATACAGTGTTCATACTGAAGTAAAGGATCGAGGTGTACTGCTAATTTTTGATCGGTCCATCGGTGACCTGAAGGAATATTTTTGCATCTTCCATTCATATCGCTTTGGATGACTCCGTGTTCAGACTGTTGTCTAATCTATATATTTTCACGGAAAACGCTTAGCGCGGTTATGGTGAGTGTAGCCTACAATGTTGTTGCCTTCAGATGGCAGGCTGTTGTTTAATGTGAGGAATACCACCCTTCTGATATCTTGTGTAACCTACTCCTTTCTATATTGCTCTTAGGTAAGCAAATATAAGTTTTCAGATTTTTATCTATTGGAGTAGTTATTGACATGTTTAAAAGCACGTTCACATCCTGTTTTTTTAGGTATGGAGCCTTCACATTCTGACACACTGGTGGTACAGAAAAGAAAGAGGTTTAGGATGGCACTAGGTCCCAGAAGAACTGCTCATTATTTGGAACAAAGTGATGACACTGAGGGTGATTTCTCTCCAGTATCTGATGATGACCCTATGTACAACCTCCAAGATAATGACTTGTCTCCTGGCAGAGATAGTGACTCTGAAGCTTGTGGGTCAGCTATTTACGGGGATGAAACTCTAAGTGATACCTCTCCAAGTCAGATTGTTGGTGGTGCCAATGTAAGTGATGACTATGTGCCTAGGTGGGGTCCAATAGGGGAGCATGGCATTGGCATACCCAGTTTTTGTGATGACACTCATGTGAACTTTTGCGACTAATTTCGATAATCCTTCTGACATTTATAAAAAATTTGCAACACATCAAATTATGTATACTGTGGTAACCAAAACAGACAGACTTGCTGCATAAAAGTTAGCAAAGTGCCCACCGAAGAAAGGGGTGCGGTTATCCACATAGATTGATACCACGGAGGAAGAAATGGCCATGGGATTAAATTGCCCCTGAAATACCACTTTATAGGTTGAAGAAACCTTTAATGAGAATAAGGTAATAAAAATCACAACGGCTCGAGATCGCTTCCTAGCTTTGCCATCCTGTTGGCATCTATGTGAGAATGAAGCCCTTAGGGAAAGAAATGAAAGAATGAAAGAATGAAAGATCTCTAGTAGACCGGCTTCAGGAAAATTTTCAGAATGCCTTAACCCCTGGGAGAAATGTAGTAACAGACGAGTCGATGGTGCCCTGGAGGGAAATATTACTTTTTCAGGCAATATATTCCGAATAAGTCACATGAGTACGGAATTAAACTCTACAAAGTTTGCACAGAAGATGGGTATACATTTGCTCTAAAAGTTTATCAAGGGAAGGATGATGAGCTGCAAGGGACAGGTCACGCTGAAGCAGTCGTCATGAAAATGTTGGGAAAAGGTTGCACCTTGTTTGCCGACAATTTTTATACAAATGTTCTATTGGCACAGAATCTGATGGACAAGAGAACACTTCTCTATGGAACAATACATCCCAATAAGAGCAGTCTCCCCAGAGATGTGGTTAATAATCATATTAAAAGGGGAGAAATTTGTGGAGTGGAGAATGAAAAGGGGGGTCAAAATAATTAACTGGATGGACAAGAGGAGGGTCCTGATGATATTCACTGTACCTGATCATGGCAACATTCTGGAAGACACCGGAAAAAGGAACAGCAAAGGAGATCCAGTTCTGAAGCTGAAATCTGTGTTGCACTACAACAAGATCAAAAAGGGGCGTTGGTTTTGGTGACCAAATGTCGTCATATTACAGGCCAGTGAGAAAGGATGTCAAATGGTGGAGGAAAGTTGCTACTGAACTTCTCCAGGGGACTGCAGTTGTAAATGCCTGGATCCTATACTGCAAGTGCAGTTCTGGGAAGAAAAACTCTTTCCATAATTTCAAGGAATCTTTTGCCTTCTCTCTATGTCGGTACAGTACTGTTACATCTTGAACACATCCAACAAGGAACAGGGCACAAACACTGGGAAAATTGGAAGGACCAGTCACAAAAATGCAGTGACACTGCACAGTGTGCTACAAGAAGATATTTGCATAGCTAGAGAAGAAAACTGCTAACAACAAAACAAAGGTGGTGACATTCTGTGCAGTGTGTTCAGGAGCACTAAACATTTGTATTGAGTGCTTCAATGAAACTCATGTGAAAAAGTGCCAGTGAACATGTAAAATAGAACGGTGATAGTGTTTGCGTTATATTTCTTCTGAAAATCAGTAATTTTATTGTATGAATTTTCTGAAAAATATAGGCAAGTGATGTCACATTTTTAACTGTAAATAGCTGTTTAATTTTCTTTTCGTGTCTACTAATATTGTTCTCAATTTGTTTTCCCTTCCTTTTCTGATATTATTTTGTTACTAAGAATAAAATGAAAATAATTAACATAGGCTTATCAAATTCCCATAAAAACAGATCAATGAACAAGAAACCAACATTTACTTCCAGGGTCATTTATGGGTCAGACACTTGTTGAATTGGAATTGGAAAACTGTCACAGGGATAAATACATCGGAATGCCTCCTCAATAATAATGCACACAACAAGTGCACCAGCATTGTTTTGGATCTCATAGTCACCGGTGGGCTGATACGACGTAAAATTAAGTCATCAAAATTCATTGCCGCAGGGAACATGTTAAAAACATTTCACTGAATCTTAGATTTTATCAGGGTGTTTGCGTTGAAAATGTGCTATACTGACAATAACCTGACACATTTATTTGACTAATTCTAATCACTATACAATTACAATGTGCTATACTGACAATAACCTGACACATTTATTTGACTAATTCTAATCACTATACAATTACCTGGAATAACACTTACAAGTGAAGTAATTGCTGTTCCTTCCACCCAGACTGGTTCCTCTTTGATTTTTATTTCCTGGTCCATTTCACACTGCAAATGAGATAGTTCAAAGGTGCTGGGTTGGTAAATTTCTCCCAATAACCCTGCAATGAAACATTACCCAGAAAAATATATATTATTGACACTATTAATTGACGTTTTTATTGTTGTCGTCTATGTCATAGTCCACTGAATGCGCAAAAAGCTTGTAGCTTTTCATGGCCATTGATATCTTGATCATAGCCATGGGACATACAGCTTTATGTAAAATTAAAACCATAGGGACATAATTTTTCATTTAAAAAGTCCATGTGCATTGATCAGGAACAAATAGCAGCAAGCATAATGAACACAAGACAGTCCTCTCATTTTGTTAGTGCCCGGTTCACGAGCTGGGACAATGCTACCAACCGTTACCCACGCACCTTTTCTTTATTGGTCTGTGCACGTCTTGACGAATTACACAACATATGTGTGCTGAGCAGAGAGCCTCTTCAAGGAAGTTTTATGTCAGACCATTGGTCTAAATGATTAGGAGTATTTCTAAATCCCCAGATGGTAATGAAACCTGTCTGTGTCAAATTTTGGGAGTGATTTCAGCCGACAGCAGTGTTCATTCATCCAGCAATATTGGAAAATTTAACTCATTTTTTGATATCTTGCTCTAAAAGTGATAGGGCATACAGGTTGGTACCGGTACTAATCACTGACAATGAATACTTAAATTTCTCCCACATATAATACGAGGTAAGATTTGACTTGTTAATTTTATATTTCAACGTGTAGGACATTACTACAGGGTACCAGATTTACTCGTTCTCGCCATCAGTGGTTATTCTATAAAAACATTACCGGTAATGGTTTTACGGTTCCAGAGCCAGAATTAAGTCGTGAAGAAGTTCTCAGGAAATATCTTACAAGGGAGAGGTACGCTGCGTTTTCTATATCTCACATTAAGAACATGTTGATATTTAATATTAGCTATGAACTGAGTAGAGCTGTTGTGGGGTATTGACATGAGACAGAAGAATCTCCAAAATAAAACTGATATAAAGTACCAACAAATCTACAGACACACAAGACACAAGGTTATAGATAACCTAAAAAGAACAAATCTCAAGATTACATGTTTTGTAGCCTACATAGCAAAAAACAAATCAAAATTCATTGTACCACACTCATGGAAGATCAATGACAGACCAATACAATAATTAAAATTTTACACTAAATCTTGTTGTTTCTTTCTAAGATTAAATTAAGATATCAAATCAGACCTATACATTGCTACAACTTACTGGCAAATATAATACAAAAGCTAACGATTTTCAAAAAGAAATCAAGTTATATCGTTAACCAATATAAACACAAAGCTAGCAGAAATTGTATGGAATTCTGAAACAGTTTTGCCTGTTTCCTGGTTAAGAAAGCATAGGATGCACTATATGAAGTTCACTCTTGATATCTACGAAATCAGCAGAAGTAAATCATTGAGTCTTGAACGTTACCAACACTATGTTAGGAATAGTCGACACGGCGAAGCTATAGAAAGGAGCACTCACGGTTTAGTAACACGAGCGACCGCTAGGTGGCGCACGCCAGTTCATTGTCGCACTAGTAGCGCTGAGAGGGAGCGCCGAGAGGAACGACAATGCTGCCAACTGTTGGTTAGGGCTCCTTTCATTCCTTACAGCTGCCTTCTTGTTGGTTAGCAATGGCTGTTTGTACAGGTTGTGACATAAAGTTGAACACGTTTTCGGTCGATTTTAAGCAGAACCACGAACAAGCTTGTCTTCAGTCAGCCAGTGGAACAGGCTGGATTTAGAAAATGATTTTGGGAGCAACTGCAGATCACGATCCAAATGTTAATAAAAACGAAGGAGTACTTCTTCTTCTCCTCCTTCTTTTCCCTCTTCTTCCTGACTGGGGGGTTTCGGTTTTTTTATGTTACCCAGTCACAAATCAGTGGTATAAGTTAATTATCCTGTTTTTGTGTTTGAAAAGTTTCCACACAAAATTCACTCAATAAATAAACTACTCACTTATTTACCTACATCACACATTTATCCACACGCTTATGTCTGGAAGTTATGAAACTAATCGTAAACAGTTGTCACAATGTTAATGACAAAGAAATGTAGGCGTGCAAATTTTTTGGGAATAAAACAAAAGACGATTGTTTACAAAATTAATTTAGCGTGATCAAGAAACTGGTTTATTATTTTAAGCATATCGGAAGAAGGTTCGAATAATAAACAAGAAACACTTGTTGGCAAAGGTACGTGGAATTGTATAAATTGTTTGAATTAGATTAGTTGGGAGGGAGAGTACTGAGGACGTTGGAAAAGCAAATGATTACCATCACCTTCGGGGTTTCCACATATACAGTAAGGGAGGTTAGAGTTGTAAAAACGATATTTATATAAAGGGGTCACTGCATGATTAAAACGTTATCGTATAATTTTGGTAATATGTCGTCGTGTGTATGAGCCTTTTGGGTACCAAGGTTTCAATGGAATATTAGGTTGTAATTGGTAATAGAACTGTCCTTTCGTTCGTGAGGTATGTTGCCATATATCCTGCCAAGTTTGTAAAGCGTCGCGTTTTAGAATAGGAAAATAATCGGTAAGAGGAATCTCTATCTGAAGAGGTTCTGAAGAAGAGTTACTAGCTTATTTCGCGGCAAGATCAACTTTGTCGTTACCTGGGAGTGCTGAATGCCCTTTTATCCATATTAAAGTAAGGTAGATACCCGAACTATCGAGTTGATGTAGAAGGTGTTTAACATTATATAAATATCATATCGTATCATATCATATCATATATCTTTATTTTCCTCCAGATCTACAATATTGATACCTTCTTGATCTATCAAAGGAGAAAAATAATAATGCCCAACCTAGGCAGCTTAAGCTGACATACACATATAATAATTCTCGTAAAATAAATAGAACTAACATGATCGGTATCTGCTGCCAATTGGCGCACGGACATCTCCCTCACGGAGAGCCGATAGCCATGATACTACAGCAATAAATGAAAACAAGGGGAAAAGGCAAAATAATATAAATAATAATAAAATGGCAATGAGGCAGGATAAACACTGTCGCTTGGCCCAAGATCAACCCTTGTTGGTGGACTGTTGGCCATGGTATAAGGCATTATGGCGGTATGATAATAGAAACTAAAATAATAACAGATTACTGTGTAGAATACAACGTGTGTTGGCAGACGGCATTTGCACTTTAAACAAAGTGTATATCACTTCCGGCCGGTTTCGCAACTCAGCGCAATCTTTTCTGAACACTGACCTCTCTGTTTCTCTACTTAAGTTGTAAACCTGCTTTTGTGTTACATCCACTGTAGTGCCGGTGTGCAATTATTTCCTTACGTTTCATTGCTATTGACCACTCTTAAACTTTTTATTATCTCGCTTCACTTATTAACTTTTATAATTCCTGGCAACTCTCCACTTTAAATGGAACCATATTTACACACAGTTAACTTAGACCATCAGCTCATATACCACCCATCTCCACATATTAACTTTATCACGCAACCACACGATTATTACCAAGTTACCACACATACCCTCGCAACTTTGAATCACAATCATCCTGCAACCACTTGTATTCTTACCATTAGCTTTACTTTTATCCCTGTCCAATTTACAATCACTCTCTTCCTTATTCACTAACCAAAAACCTACGTCATCTTGATTACAGCCTTCCAATACCATCTAATGACATAACTTAATATACACACTTTACCGCATACTAATTTAACTACTTAATCACTCTTGTCACAGTTACGAATACACACACACTCCACTATACTCATGTGTTAAACAATTTACTTACTACTGCTGATAGTTTTTTTCTTCTTGTCACTATGCCTTCGTCCAATTTGTTCTTCTTACCCGATATCTCTCTTAGGCTCAAGCTTCTCCCTTTCGCAAAGGCACCCCTTGCTTCATCTTCCTGCCTCCCAGCCGTATTTTCACTTCGTTTATGAGCACTTGTCACATCTTGTGCTTCCGTCCCCACAATCACTCCCTGGATCTTCTTTTCTTCTCTCACACTGGCCTCTGTACTCAGCTCCTTAACTAATGCCCTGGTCTCCCTGGTCTCCTTCCTTAACTCCCTCCTCATCTCAGTTGCTGCTTCCCTGACTCCTTCCACGATTGATTTGAAGATAGCATTCGCGACTTCCTCTGTCCTGCTAATTTCTTTTTGCCACAAGCTCTGTTCCAATGCCCTATTTTCTTTGGTTTTTCTTTGTCCCCATGCCCATCTTCACCAACTTTACTGTCTCTAACTTGCCTTTCTTCACTCTCTTCCCCATAACCACTTCGTTTTTCATATTCTCTTCCATTTTTCGTAATTTCATCGCTGTCCAAAATCTGGTCCATTGTCCATTGGTTACCACTAATTGCCGACCCTTAATGTAGGTTCTTAACCCTTGCATATTAGCCCTGACCAAATGTTTCTTCACAGTGTACATATTCTTTACCCCTTCTCTTCCCATATCTCCTTTAATCCAAATTTTAGTGTTCCGTATATTGTCTGAGCCTCTCATCACTACTTCCGCGATCAGGGTGGAAAACAGCTTCACTTTTATCGGCCTATTACCCCGTTTTTTACCTATCCTTTCCACATCATCAATATCTACTTCACTGAAGTTAATTTTCATCATTTTCTAGATGACTTCCACAACTTTGTAGGTTGTCAGCACTTTGTCCTCACCTTTTTCCTCCGGCACTCCATATATAAATAAGCATTTCTTCCTGCGTTCTTAGCTACTGTCTTCTGTTTCTGCCTTCAGCTTCATCACCTCTTCCTCCATCTCACTTATTTTTACATTGAGTGATATAATTTGTCTCTCGCTGATTTCCACTTCGTTCATTGTTTCGTCTGTCTTTCGCTGTATCCAACACCTCATATGTTCAAATTCATTCACTTGTTCCTTTATCATATTTTTAATCTGCTCAAACGAACATACTTCTTCCACAACTTCTTTAACCACTCTTCTTATGACCTCCGCGTCTTTCCAGTTCATGTTGCCACTGGAAGTCGGGCCGGGGTTACCTCCACGCCTCCTATAGCTAGCAGTATCATAATCACCGCTGCCACCAGTATCATCTCGCCCATCATTCTTGTTTCCACCTTACTTCCTTCATTCATGGCTGTTTCCTTCTTCCATCTCCCCTGTCATCTTTCAATAACTACCCGATATTGATCCATACCAATCATCTCCTTCCTCCCTCCCGTCTTACTTTTCCACTCATCGGTCACACTCCACACCGGCTCTACCGGCAACTCAACTCAACACGTCTGTCCCCGATCGCTGACTAGGTTAGACTGATTATATAAATATCCATTATACGACTGTAGATTGGTACTTAAAGCCTGTATACGCTTTGGGAGTCTGTAAAAAGGTTTACTTTTTTGAAGGAATGTTGTTGGACATATAATAATGCTTGCCTAATTGCAAAGAGTTCAGCTGTAAAGATAGAGACATTATTCGGGAGATGGCACTGAAAACTTGTAAACGTATTGGAGTAAAAAAAAAGGGCGCGCCTACGCCTCGCAGGGATTTCGATCCATCTGTATTAATGTTGAAGTCACATCCCATTGACGAGATTTTGAGCTTATTGGGCGAAGTAAATAATGAGGTACTTATTGAGCGATTTGGGGGAATGGATGGGGAAGTAATAATAATATTGGGCATAAAGTTTAAACTATTGTAAGGAAAAGAGTGCATTTGTAACTGAGGAGAGCGTAGTAATGAGAAGCGAAGAAAATTCATCTCAACATAAGCCTGATATAAAGCTGGAGTTCTTCCGTTTTTCGGAGGGCGTTGGCGATAGTATTCGTGGAGAAGTTGCAGCTTCGGTATGAGGGCGGAACGGGATAGGGCTAGATGTTTCAGGATATATTTTTTTGCAACCATGATGCTTCTAATAACAGGGGGACATTCACTTGTTTCGACAAGTAGCGCATTAGTGGAAGTTGTTTTTAGGGCGCCGATGCAACGTCTTAAGGCTTGATGTTGGATTACATTAAATTGAGATAATGTGGTTTCCGACGCTGTATCAATAATATGAGCGCTGTAGTCCAAATATGAGCGTATAGTTGCCCGATAGAGCGTTAACGCAATTGAGAGTTCTGCTCCCCACTGACGTCTTGTAACTGTTTAAAACTTTTAGATAACTATCTGCTTTTCGTCGTAAGGTCTGAATGTGTTGTTTCCAAGTTAGAATACGATCGAGAAGTATGCCTAAATAGGTATGGTGGGTGGTGATAGGAATACTGAAACCATCAAAGGAAATAGGACTATTATCAAATGAACGTTTGTGTGTAAATACCATTGCAGCGCACTTTGAAATAGATATTTGAAGGTTGTGTGAGTTGAACCAAGTTAATATGTTGCTCATGACAGTTGCTATTGCTTGTCTGCATTCATCAATGCTTGTATGTGTAACATAGATGACTAAGTCGTCAGCAAAAGCTAAAACTCTGCAAGCGGTGTTATGATCTGTTCTAAATCACTCATATACAGGGAAAATAATATTCCACTTAATATTGCACCTTGTCGACTCGGAATATGGTAGTGTGATAATTTAATTGTTAATGTGCGATACGAAAATAATTGATGCAGCATAAATAAGAATTTGAAACGAAATCCCTTTGCAGCCGGTTTTTCCCATAGGAGGTGTAGCGGTACCGAATCCTAGGCACCTTTTGTATCGAGAAATATAGCAACAGTGCTATGTCTTCTCCAGCGGGCTAGCAGAATATCAAGAAGAAGTATATTAATCGGATCTTGGGTATTACGACCTTTTGTGAAGGCATATTGGAATTTGGGAAAAAGATTGTAGTAGTCTAACAACCAGACTAGTCATAGTATGATTTTCCAAAAGGTTTTGCTTATGCAAGAACTCAGTACTATTCCGCGGAAATTCTCGGGGGTTTCGGGAAGTTTATGTGGTTTTAGTTTTGGTTTTAAATGAAAATCGTTCCATTGAGTGGTAATGCGTGCAGTGTGTAGAATTTCATTATAATAATTAAGGAGTCGAAGTTGTGCCTGAGATGGAAGTAGTCGAAGCAAGGTGTAAGTTATAGAATCCGGACCAGGGGAAGAACTGTTTGCAGATAACAGAACAACTCGTTGTTCATTTAATTGTATTGGTTGTATTAAGGTAGAAAAATGAGAGTGCGTCACGTAGGAGGGGGACGGGAGTTGAGGTACCGTATAATCTGGAGTGAGGGAATTAAGAAAGGAACAGAGGATGTCTCGCGGTAGAGAGAGAGATTTATTAAAGAAATAAATCATCCGTCCTCCAATGAGGGTGACCATTTGGATCCGGAATACATTTTCAATTTCAGTGGTTTAAAAATATTAAAAGATGAACATTTAATCGTTAATGCTGTTATCTTCTTTTTTTCCACGGTTAGGAGGAATGTAACTCACGTTCTCAGGTATAGGTGGAAATGAATGATTTGCAGCGAGTCCCTCACTATCTGTATTACTATTTTTTCTAACTCGCAGAATGGAACTTTCAAATTGATGATGAGAGGCTTTTGTAATCATTCGTATAGCATTCCACAATTGGGTCGCTGGGACATGAGAAGTTAATGATGATATGAATGCTTTCAGGACATTCCTCCTTTTAGCATTAAATGTAAGTTTGGTTTTAGCGATATGTCACTTTATATTTACATAATTTGCTTGCGTTAATGATTGACGATATGTTCTAAATAAAATCTTGCGGTGTTTAATGAGTTCATGACACTCTTTATCCCACCAATATATAATTTTAAAAGGTTGGGGGGAAGATAAAAGTATGGGTTTAAAGGATGATGAGTATTTAGATAATTATTGAGGATGATAAGAAGAGTTGAAAATGAAAGATTATGACTGTGCTCATTTGTAAATGAATTACTTACGTACGCAATGTATGTATCGTTATTAAAATTCTAAAAGATCGTATGTTGCTGGCTCGTTCTACTAATCGCATCGAGGTTCGTGGTTTACCAATACCGTAAGAAATGATAATTGGGAAATAGTCGCTCATATGAGTATCTGATCAAGTGTGCCAAGTAATCTTTGGGACCAAAGATGTATGACATAACGTTAAGTCAACAGCGCTGGGGGGCGATTCGGGAGGGGATATTCACATGGGAGAACCGTCGTTAAGGATCGTAAAATTATGCTGTTGAGAAGCAAGAAGATGTAAACCTTTCGGTGCGTCACGTATACTTCCCCATTCTGTATGGTGGCAACTGAGGTCACCAAACACAATGACATGAGATAAAGAATCAAATTGCGAAAAAAATGGGACCATTGTGTTGTCGAAATGAAAATATCAGGGGGGCAGTATATATTAACTAAATGTACATCATTATGTACGATACCAACAACATAAGTTTGAGGGATCTGACTGTGGATTGGAAAAGGCAGATAGGAAAATAAGTTGTGTATACGTATCGCTGCGCCAGCAGAGCCGGAGCCATCTTGTCGTACAATATTATATCCCGGGAGAGAAAAGTGGGATTGTGGAGTAAACCATGTTTCTTGAATCATAAGAATATGAGACAAAGTTTCATGAATAAGTAATTGTGTTTCAGTTTTTTTTAGGAATTACACTCCTAGCATTCCATTGTAGGATGATTATCATACACGTCTAGAATGCTTGCTGTGTGGTCTCGTAATTTATAAACTACTTGAGTGAGTTGGGACTCATTGCCCAGTGTTAGTATTAACAATAATAATCATATTTGTTGTATTTCTTTTTGAATGTGGTCCTTCTTACTGGGTATCGGGTGGGCCTGTGAGGCCGACATATCCCTTTGATATACATCTTGAGAGGTAGATATTGAAGGTTGAACTGTTGAACAGTCTGATGCCGTAGTTGGTTGGTAAGCGGGTCGTTCAAAGGGAATATGATCATTGCGAATTATGGACATATACCCTCTTCTGTCATATCCTGGGGCAGGGGGAGGCGGAGGAGATTGCAGAATAACTTGCGTAAATTTCCTTTTCCTGGGATTTTCAGGAGGGGAAGGGTATTTTCTTGGGTTAATGGGGGAAATGCTGAGGGTTCTGTTGCGGATAATGTATCGGGAGTGCTACTTTGCATTTTGCTTCTTCAAAGGAGATATGTTCAATGCTCATGACTTTTTTTCAATTGTAATTGTTATTTGTGCTCCGGACATTCGGGAGAGCCCGTAAAATGTTCCCGTTTTCAATAAACGCATTTTGTGAAATGTTCAGTGCATTGATTGGTAGCGTGCTGTTGGGAACATTTGCCACATCTATAAGCTTGTGCTTTACAGTTTTTTCGGTATGTCCGTACCTCTGGCATTTTCGGCACCTAATACGTGCAAAGATAAATGGCTCAACATCTAAATATACTTTATACAATGATACTTGTTGAGGTAAATTCTGCACTCGAAAAAAGACTTTAATGGATCCTGTGGGTGCATATTCGGTTTTGTCGTTTTGAACGACTTTTCGATTTAGTCGTAGAATGGCTTTAATAGGCACTGATGATTCAAGTTGGTGAAGTATTTCGCACCTAATACGTGCAAAGATAAATGGCTCAACATCTAAATATACTTTATACAATGATACTTGTTGAGGTAAATTCTGCACTCGAAAAAAGACTTTAATGGATCCTGTGGGTGCATATTCGGTTTTGTCGTTTTGAACGACTTTTCGATTTAGTCGTAGAATGGCTTTAATAGGCACTGATGATTCAAGTTGGTGAAGTATTTCGTCCTCTGGTAAGTTCTTATCAACGCCTCTAATGAATCCTACATGTAGGACGTTAGAGGAGGGAATATAGGCTTAAACTTTAAGAGTTTCAAGCATCGGATTTCGTAGGAAGGCATTTGCCTGTGCAGCTGTTTGAAAGGTTACTTCAATGCGATTTCGCCCTTAGCGTTGCAGGGATTTTACATTTAAATCGTTCTCATAAAAACGCCGTCCTAAGGCCATGGGGTGTAATTGACCAATATTTTTGTCAATGGATGATTCCACAAACACGATATAGGAACCGTAATGGAACTTATTATAGTATTCCGCCACATTTGACGACTGGACTACATCACTAAGTTGAGTACTTTTTTGAACAGTTAAAATTTCCTTATTCTGCGAAGTTTGTCCGTGTTGATCGCTTGGTGGTAAATGGGGTTGTGTCTGATTAGAAGATTCTGAAGAAAGACTATCCATAGATTCATCATCCATATGTACTTCAACTTCTTTACCGACAATTAACTGATCACCTGTAAGGAGACGATGCCCCCCGCTGGAGGCGTCCATCCTTCACTTTGCACTCACTATACATCACTAGAGAACACCAATAACTGACACGCCGCTCACGATGTCACTACCTAACAAATGTAAATTGTACTAAGAGGCCAAACTGAATATGTAGTACAGTATAGCGTAGCATTTATATAATAGAGTATGTATGTATATATAATATGTATTATTAAATTATTATACTTAGCATACCGGTACCACAAGTAACAATACGGTAAATAATAAATAATAATAACAATAATAATAATCATCATATTTTTCACCCGATATATCGTGGAATGCAGAAGTGTATGAAGATGCCGGGATGGATGGACGGACAAGGAAATAAGAAGCGTAACTTAAAGGACAAAATGTTGACATTTTATTTTTTCCTCTGTTCCTTTTTTATTTTTTAAAATTTGATAGATAGGAAATCTGAATAAACAACAACAAATGAGCTCGTCAGCTTCCACAATATCAATGAATTAAATTCCAAAATCAGGTACAAAATTAGAGAGAATTATCAACAAAATAAGATACAAGCGGGTGAGCATTGTAGACCTGAACAGGTACACTTTTATAAGAGCATGTTTGCTCCACTAATTTGCATAGCCTAGGATTCAGAGCTCCAAAAGTTACCGGTACTATAGTCTGGCATCTCAGAGGCACAAGTTCTGACAAGGTTGTCCTTGACGCACTTCAAGCAATGTATTTACAGTCACTTCTGCTCAACAATGTGTTACACACTGATCCCTGTAAACAATTACACAATCCATAGGGGCAATGAGTGCCAATTCTAAATGGAGAGGGTCTAAAGCTGCATTACTAATGAAAAATGGATGAGGATATTGTGGATTACCAACTGGGTTAACAGCATGTTTGGATGGGGCAGAAGCTTGTTGTTGCTCGACTGATTCCCCACTATCTAACAACTTGTTCGTTTCCTCTTCCGTATTGACATTTAATGGGCACTCGCAGACCCAAACAACAATTGATTAACTTTATTAGGTAGCTCAGAAATATTTTCAGGCAGGTAGTTTGTCATACTAAAATGTCTATCACTGAGTTTTAGAAATAATAAATCCCCCACAAAGTTGTAAAATTGAAGTAGCCAAGCTTCAACACATTTACGTTGTTTACGGAGGGTTCACCTCCTTCAGAAAACTCAGACCAGAAGCAAGGTCAGGAATGTTAGTGGTGATCGTGGATAAAGTGTCACAAACTTCCTTCTCTCGATACACAGGAATACTAATAGGTAAATCCAAAGAGTATTTGAGTCTAAATACATCTGTTGCAATCGTGCCACCAGACTGGAGCTTTCTAATAGCTAGTTCATAAATAAGTTCATCCTTGCGCAAATACCAAGGAGCAGGAACTTCTCTAGCTGTCACAAAACAATACTTACCGATGACAGAATTCAAAGTGGAAGGGAGAAGCTCACTCCAAGAGTAGAATCACCAAAAGGCCAGGAACAAACTCTTACCTTTAATCCTCCTTACCATGTCATGTGAAATGAGCCACACCATTAAGGTTAAAAGTTTTTAATTAATGCATTTATACCTACAGAAGCAGTTGAAAATTTACTAAATGGAGAAAATCCTTGTCAATAAACTAATATGGTGAAACCAATTAAATCAGAAGTTGAAATATTTCTTAGATCAAGATAAAATAAAAACAAAGTTTGAGGTACCTCAGAACAGCCTTAATTATATCTTAATCACTTATTATTATCACAATAAATTATTGTTGAAGTGTGAACAGTATCCGGAACCTCAAAATTAGATCAGGCCTTGGTTAACTAGGCAGGGAATACAGATAGAAAAATAATGTTGGTACTTGACATGCACAATCAACTGGCAATACCAACAAATCGACTAGCACAAGTAATTCAATAAATAGGATCCACATTTAACGGATTAGGAAGCAGAATAAATGACCAAGTTATCAAGCATAATTCCAACCATCAGTGACATTCGAAGACAGTCATCTATCTCTCAACAACGGAGAGGGAAATAATCATCATCAAACATCTCGCAACCGGGCAGCCAGCCATCATAATAGGCAAGGAAATAAGCTTAGAGAAATCTGGCCTTACGGCCACTAATAATTTTGAGGTTTCGTTTAAATTAGAGAAGAATGCCTCGAAATGCTGTTTTAAACTTTTAGGCCTACACTCGGTACGCGATGTAGTCTTGAAAATTTACTAGAAGGGATGATTACTAATTTAGATTATCTTTTTTCCATGTTAAGGATTTTAACCGGATAATTTGAATAACAGGTGCAGTTCATTTGCTGATCATACGGCTATCAGAATCAGATCCACACATAATTCAGATTTACAGGATCCTAAAGAGTTACATATCTATATCTTGAGGTTCAGTGTACCATCCTACATAACTAGAAATAAAAATTAGATCATTAGGTTACCATATGGGCACGTGAAAATCTGATTTGCCCTAAAAGAAAAATAAACATCCTCAGAAAATCAAATAGCGGCTTTTACCGACTTGAAGTATACATATTGAAAGGTTGAAACCCATAAGGCTTCCTATCCGGGATTAAACTCCTCTCTTCCACAAATCATTTTCTGACACACAAACCAATTTGCATCCAATTCAGAAAACATCTTGCTTGAGTACAACGGTCATTAGTCACTTGTCCGGTTCAACTGTTTGTCTCATTGTCGGAGTTCCGACTGATAGCCGCGTGGAGCGCCACCAACTGGGCGATCCTTTATTAACGAGGTTCGCCAACAGTGTGCGCTGGAATGCACACTCGTTTCAATTCAAATGACACCAATCTCAAATTATTTGCCAAAGAAATCCAAGTTCTTTAATACTGTCACATTCTCCTCCCGCAAAACTCGAAGGAGGGTGAGAATAGAGAACTGACATGGTATAT
The DNA here is from genome assembly GCF_040414725.1 of Anabrus simplex. Classification (NCBI taxonomy): domain Eukaryota; kingdom Metazoa; phylum Arthropoda; class Insecta; order Orthoptera; family Tettigoniidae; genus Anabrus; species Anabrus simplex. The sequence continues at coordinate 142,589,523 of NC_090269.1, read as the reverse complement.
CAGAATGTAGTGATGAGAAAATTCATTTTCCTAGATAACGTTCCAAACACTGTCCCGAAATAAGAAGATTATTTCACATAAGTGATGCGAGAGATAAAATTTTTCAAGATAAATGTCCACGAGGTGTAAGAATAATAAATGGAGAACAGTCACCAACCAGAAAATAATACTGAAGCCTGCATCTTTCTTTACATCATTACCAGTTCACATAAATTAGAAACGCATGTGATGAGGGAAGCCTTTCTAATCAAACCATGGTGAGCACAGAACGGAGCAATAATAAAACCAAGAGAAGATTAAAGAAAAATAATACCTCGATTACATGAACAATTAACATTCTCGAAAGGCCGAGATATGCACATACATCTTGAATCTGTTAAAATATCTTTTATATGCCATATAGGCGACTTGGAAATCAAATCCTTCCATCTTCTCAAGTCAAAAATCTCCACACACAACCAACCAGAAAGATAACCCAACAAGACGGGGCAGAAAAGAATTGATTTGACCTATGCTAACGTATGAGATGCCATCTACCGGAATAAGGAAAGATTACATAGTGGTAACAACCAAGACCGACTCCAATCCTCAGATCGTAATATAAGAAAAACATGGCAGCCGAAGTAGCCGAATTGCTGGTATTGGCTAACACGAAAATATCACGTGCATTTTATATAAACGGCTGTATTTTAATAAGATAAATGTAACATCGTAAGGAAAATCACTTTTACACGTATGAAATCGCTTCGCCAACAAGTACGCATCACATATAATCAACTAGAATCACATATATTCTACTAGAAAAGAGACCAACAAGCTGATTATTTAGACATTTCAATTCGTCAAATAATGTTTTCTCTTAGATTTCACTTCGCTGGATAGATGAAAATACGTGATAAAACTGTTAAAATGATATTTCTAACATCATTTTGAATGTTTCAAAATAAATTAAGGTGCAAAATTCCTCGATTTATTCGCTCTCATGAGAACTGTGAAACACAAACATAACTTGTTGCCTGAGTTTTGAAGTGGTAGATAATTTCTTAAATTCACCACCCAATGAATGGGAATTACACCCGAAATCATAATGTTATTCGTTTTACGTCCTACTAACTACATTTTTTACGGGTTTCGGAAACGTCGAAATGCCGAAATTTAGTCCTGCAATAGTTCCTTTACGTGCCAGTAAATCTACCGACACGAGGCTGACGTATTTGAGCACCATCAAATACCACCGGACTGAGTCAGGATCGAATCCAGCAACGTGGGATCAGAAGGCCAGCTCCTTAACCGTCTGAGTCACTCAGATCATTGCTAGTTTTTTGCTAATTGCTTTACGTCGCACCGACACAGATACGTCTTATGGCGACGATGGGACAGGAAAGGTATAGGAGTGGGAAGGAAGCGGCCGTGGCCTTAATTAAGGTACAGCCCCAGCATTTGCTTGGTGTGAAAATGGGAAACCACGGAAAACCATTTTCAGGGCTGCCGACAGTGGGGTTCGAACCTACTATCTCCCGAATACTGGACACTGGCGCACTTAAGCGACTGCAGCTTTCGAGCTCGGTGTCACTCAGATCAAGTACACCCGAAATGATTATGTTAACATGATGTTAATATAATGTTGACATATGGCATAACAGCACTTCACGCAATGATAGTAACCTTAGTAATGAAACGTTCAGACACTAAAGATATAGCCTAATAGGTTTTTACCCATTAAATAACATGAGTGGAAAAACTCTATTGACTAAACATTGATATTTAACCACATGCACGAGCTTCAGTTCGGCACAGTCTGCTTGATAACTGATAGCCACAGCATGAATCGGAAGGTGTTGGTAGTGTAAAACCCTACGTTACAAACCCAACTAATCCCTCTAAGTCACTATTTCTTTTGTGTAACAGTATACAGATTGCTCCATCTGTCACACTTATAAGTTTTGTTATACTCCAAGATCCAGCCAAACATTTTCGCAGGCAAAGCACAGATTATTGTAAAATACACTTGCATCTAAATCACTAGACACTTTGAAGCACATAGACACTGACGGAATAACACAATATCAATTATATTCTATCTAAGTTAATATTTTTCGAGGAACACGAATAGTTTGGAAGTAGAGAACTAGATTTCCTAACCTCAGACCTATTCTCAAAATGATGTATGCACGCTACGGTTCTGCCATGGACTTCAAAATAATCACGATGTATATTCCTAATCGATTTCTCTTCTAATGTTCTATTTCGTAGGAAACTTAAGAATAGTTGTATGAGAGGCATTGCCATAGTTATACTAAAAACTGGTCCTCCTAGTGCACTCATGTTTTGTAATGAGTACAAATACGATCAAAACAAGCACATTCTCACATTACTGCGTATAATTACAGATCCTATGTACCCACCGACTCATATAAATACACTCGCACACTTATATTCTACAAAGAAACTAACATTTATAGTCAAATTTAATAAAATTACACCGACTACATACGATAACAACAAACCAAAACAAACCCACATTTCCAACAATTTCGGCTACTCGATTCGCCATCTTTGAACGATCGAGAGTAGCATTAAGGTCTGAGGATTGGAGTCGGTCTTGTAACAACACATGATGGGAAAGAGTAATCGATCATAAATACAAGAGTTCGCTAGGAACGTGAAGACTTCAGAAAAGCAAACGTACCATAAAATGATATGGTGCGGTGAACCTATATGATGGAGAGATACCACGCACAATATTATCTACCATCTCGTCCTCTGGCATGCTCATCTTAAAGACCTTGGAAAAAATTTAATATCTCTCACATAAGATGACAATTTCTCATTTAAGGATTGTGGTCTATCACAACAACGTTGAATTAATGCCCTTCTGGCACGATTAGGGATATACTTCTTAAGGATCACTTCAAGAAAATCATTAATAGGACAACATTGTGATATAGCATTTGATATTTCATCTTTTAACACACCTATTGTATGTGGAAACAAGACCCTAAAAATATTGGAAGAGTTCAAATTGAAAACTATAGCAGACTCTAGTAGTTCCACAAAAAATCTTGGGAAACGGACAGTTTCTTCTACTGATTCTACAGTAAAATCTTAATTCCTTTTGAATAAGTCAGTAATTGAAGTTGGGATAGCGTTTAGTTTCATTAGGGCATGCTCATCTAATGGAACAACACAGTCCTTGGCTTCAGTTTAACAAACACAATGGTCTGGAGACCATGAAACGGAATTATGTTCCTCATCATACTTACTATTCTGGTCACGCAAGGGTTCTGGACAAAAGACAGAGAAATTTTGCAACTTCACATTCATGGTCAACATATCGATATCGCATGCTAGTGTAGTAACGTCACATAAAAGCATAGAACACTTTTCTAGGTAATTGGGGTTGTTTTAATTTCAAGAGATCCTTCACTCTATTCAGGTAATGTGACGTACGACCTTTTAATCTTCTCAATTGACTAAGAGATGGGTTACTATCCTCTAAGGAACAAATGTAGCACTTAATTTCGTTTACAGCATCCGCAATAAATGAAGTCGACCTACTCACCTCTTCCTCAGAGAGATCGGGCATGATAACAGGTACCTGCACTGAGTCCTTTAGTAAGGCAATATCTCCCTGGTTAGTGCCAGTCGATTGTAATTTTCTAATGGATAGCTCATAACAGAGCTCAGTTTTTCTCAGCAGGTAAGGTTCAGGGAACAAGCGTGAACTCATAGCCATATTTACCGGTACATGCAACAGAAAGAAAAAATTCAAGTATGAGACAATTATCTTAGCCTTACAATAGTAATTTAACCCCACCTAATAGGCTCAATTCACAACACATGGGCAAGGAGCAGTTAACATGAACATTTAAGGCAATAGAGGTGGCAAGAAAAACACAACCACGGTCTATCGCTACCAAAAATTACTGCCACAGAACAATACTTACCGATGACAGAATTCAAAGTGGGAGAAGCCCACTCCAAGAGTAGAATCACCAAAAGGCCAGGAACAAACTCTTACCTTTAATCCTCCTTACCATGTCATGTGAAATGAGTCACACCATTAAGGTTAAAAGTTTTTAATTAATGCATTTATACCTACAGAAGCAGTTGAAACTTTACTAAATGAAGAAAAGCCTTGTCAATAAACTAATATGGTGAAACCAATTACATCAGAAGTTGAAATATTTCTTAGATCAAGATAAAATAAAAACAAAGGATGAGGTACCGCAGAACAACCTTATTTATATCATAATCACTTATTATTATCACAATAAATTATTATTGAAGTGTGAACAGTATCCGGAACCTCAAAATTAGATCAGGCCTTGGTTAACTAGGCAGGGAATACAGATAGAAAAATAATGTTGGTACTTGACATGCACAATCAACTGGCAATACCAACAAATCGACTAGCACAAGTAATTCAATAAATAGGATCCACATTTAACGGATTAGGAAGCAGAATAAATGACCAAGTTATCAAGCATAATTCCAACCATCAGTGACATTCGAAGACAGTCATCTATCTCTCAACAACAGAGAGGGAAAAGAATTCATCATCAAACATCTCGTAAACGGGCAACCAGCCATAATAATAGGCAAGGAAATAAGCTTAGAGAAATCTGGCCTTACGGCCACTAATAATTTTGAGGTTTCGTTTACATTAGAGAAGAATGCCTCGAAATGCTGTTTTTAAATTTTGGGCCTACACTTGGTACGCGATGTTCAGATACTCCTTGAATAAACCTTAACCACGGATTAGAACCATAATGTAGTCTTGAAAATTTACTAGAAGGGATGATTACTAATTTAGATTATCTTCTTCCATGTTAAGGATTTTAACAGGATAATTTGAATAACAGGTGCAGTTCATTTGCAGATCATACGGCTACCAGAATGAGATCCACATATAATTTAGATTTACAGCATCCTAAAGAGTTACATATGTACATCTTGAGGTTCAGTGTACCATCCTACTTAACTAGAAATAACAATTAGATCACTAGGTTACCATATGGGCACGTGAAAATCTGATTTTCCCTAAAAGAAAAATAAATATCCTCAGAAAATCAAATAGCGGCTATTGCCGACTTGAAGTATACATCTTGAAAGGTTGAAACCCATAAGGGTTCCTATCCGGGATTAAAATCCTCTCTTCCAGAAATCATTTTCTGACACACAAACCAATTTGCGTCCAATTCAGAAAACATCTTGCTTGACTACAACGGTCATTAGTCACTTGTCCGGTTCAACTGTTCGTCTCATTGTCGGAGTTCCGACTGACAGCTGCGTGCAGCGCCACCAACTGGGCGATCCTGTAGTAACGAAGTTCGCCAACAGAGTGCGCCGGAATGCACACTCGTTTCAATTCAAATGGCACCAATCTCAAATTATTTGCCAAAGAAATCCAAGTTCTTTAATACTGTCACACTAGCACCAGGCATATTGAATAAAATTTTTCACAAAACATTGAAAAATCGGATAACCGGAAAAGCATCTAGTGTTCAATTTTCAATTTTAGGGAAAGTCGTCAAAAGGGATTTTGTCCAGGTCCATCCAACCACGCTCTGCTACCATTAGTTCCAGAAATATCGTTGAACGCAGAAGTGTAAGAAGGTGCCTGGATGAACGGGCGGACAAGGAAGTTAAAGCACTAAATTTTGAAATTTTATTTCCTACCTCGTTTTTCTTTAATTATATATAGAGAGAAAATCTGAGTAAACAGCAAAAAATGAGCTCGTCAGCTCCCACAACATAATTACATAAAGTCCAAAATCAGGTACAAAATTAAAGAGAATTATCAACAAGGTAATATACAAGGGGTGGGCATTGTAGCCCTGAACAGGTACACTTATATAAGAGCATGTTTGCTCCACTAATTTGCATAGCCCAGGAGTCTGAGCTCCAAACGTTACCATAGTCCGTCCCTCAGAGGCACAAGTTTCTTAAAAGATTATGCTTGACAAGCTTCAAATAATGTATTCACGGTCACTTCTGCTCAACATTTTGTTACACACTGGTCTATAAACAAGTACACAATAAATAGGAGCTATGAGTGCCCATTCAAAATGACCTTAAGGTAAAAAGGAAAGGTTCAAGAGGCGGCCCCGCATCCTGCCTTAACACACGTACTTAAGGTTGCAGTACACTTGAGAGTAAATACTGGCGAGAACCTCTCGATAGCAGTTACTCGCAAATGGACACGGTGCCGAGAGCAGCTATCGGAAACTCCCTCGCAACTCTCCGAGAGCTAACTTGTCTCAACGTGCTCGCTAGTCGACAAGTGCTCCCCGTCCCTCTCGGAGATTAGCTCTCCAGATACGAACTGTGTTCGAATTGTGGCGAAGCTATCGAGAGCTTGGTTCTGTTTTTACTTGCAAGATGGCTAAAAATTTGTCGCCGGATGAAACAAAACTGTTAATTGAAAGTAAATGCTAAATTGTTAGTTTATATTTCATTATAATCACATCAATTTTCATGAAAATAAATATATTATAATGATTATAGCCTGGTCAATTATTATAATAACAAGTATGTAATGTAATATATACACAATATTTAAATTAATCAGTAATGTGATGCACTCTAGAATTGAAAAAATGAAAAAACAGGAAAAGCTGTAGAAGGACAGATGACAATTACCGAAGTAGTTGCCCTTATTTCAATGCTCTGAAGTTCGTCATCCCGGAACTTATTCCCAGTTCAACGTAATATAATTTGGTAAGTTCATATTCCAATAAGTTCCCTCTTCAAAACAAGTTTCTTCTTCTTCTTCTAATTTTTTTTTTCTTGCGAACCGGGCAAACTTAGGACCACGCCAATACCACTTCACTTCCTTCTAATCATCTCTTCTTCCTTCCTCTTTCTCTACAGTGCCTTCATTCTTTCAGAATGTTGCGCTCTTCTCTCTTCAGTCCATCTTCCCCCTCTGCGCTCTTTCTTTTCCTCAACCAGAACTTTTATGTTGGAAAGTCTTTTCTTGAATTGGTCTCTATGACGACATTATTCATCTGCAATTCCTAACCTCTTGAGTTCTTCCTTCATCTGCTTGGCATAGCCCCCCTGGCTCTTCAAGTAATATATTTTATTAAAAATTTGTTTATTTAGCCTTGTTGGATCCATTCTGACCATGTGTCCATAGAATCGCAGCCGTCTTTTCCTTATTGTTGTTTCCAGGTCTTCTATTCTTTTGTATATCTCCTTATTTGAGCGTAATCTGTAGATTCCCTCTACCACCCTTGGGCCGTAAATCCTCCTCAATATTCTCCTTTCAATCTTTAGTAGTTTTTCCAGGTTCGTTAGTGTTGCTGTTTCCATCCCATACAGAATCACTGGTTTTACCACAGCATCATAATGTCTTAGTTTCGCATTGATGGAAAGATTATTTTTGTTGTAAATGGCTTTGGTGGCAATGTTTAGTCTTTCCAACTTAACTCTTCTATTTTCCATGGCCTCTTTATCCATCCCGTTGCTGCCGATAATTTCTCCCAGGTATTTAAACTGCTTTGTGACCTTCACTTCGCCATATTTCGTCTTCATTGTTCTCTTCACATAATTCCTGTCCGTGCTCATCATCTCTGTTTTCGTGAAGGAGATTTTTAAACCTATTTTCTCGGCTATCTCCTGTAGTTCATTTATCTGTGTTATTGCTTCCTGTTCTGTCTCAGCGAAGAGTGCCAAATCATCAGCAAAGGCCAAACACTTGGGTTTGACATGTTTATTTTTACTACCTATTATAGCACCTGAGTCATTATGTTTCCACAGTGTTTTCATGACCTTATCTAGAACCACGTTGAAGAGTGTTGGGGATAAGCTGTCACCCTATCTCAGACCTGTTTTTATCTGGAAGGGTTTGCTGATCTCTCCTCGAAATTTCACTTTGGATATGGTGTTTGTTAGTGTTAACCTAAGTAAGTTGAGTGTTTTTTGATCGATGCAATATTCTCTCAAAATTTCCATCAATGTGTCTCTATCTATTGAATCGTATGCTTTTTGAAAGTCAACGAAAGAGATGAAGATGTTCTTTGGCTGCGCACTGTAATATTTTATTATCATTTTTAGACTCAAGATATGGTCCTGACAAGAGCGCCCTCTCCGGAAGCTACCCTGATACTCTCTCAACTTGTGGTCAATTTGGGGTGTCAGTATGTTCAATAGGAGTTTAGAAAAAATCTTATACGTGACAGATAAAAGTGATATTCCTCGGTAGTTGTTGACGTCTGTTTTCGGTCCCTTTTTATGTAGCGGGTGTATTAATGCCACTAGCCAGTCTTCTGGTATTTTCTCATCTCTCCAAATATTCCGGAACAGTTCTGTCACTTCAGTGATAAAGGCGTCATTGGCTATCTTCCACAGTTCTGCTATTACTCCATCTTCACCAGATGCTTTGTTGTTCTTTAGGGAGTTTATTACTTCCCTTACTTCTTCCTCATCTGGTGGTTCAGAATCTGGGTTCTGGATTGTGTCCTTCTCAATCTCCAATTTTTCCCGTGGTGATTCACAGTTAAGGAGGTCTTCAAAGTACTTTGCAATGATCTCACAGTTATCTTTATTGTTGAGGGCAAGAGTTCCGTCCGTTTTCTTGAAATGCAGGCTCGGTGCTATATAGCCTTTGATTCTATTTATAAAGGCCCTATGGAATAATCTGGTATTGTTTTTCCTGAAGTTTGCATCCATTTCTGTGACTTCTGCCCTAAGGTGTTCTCTTCTGACTCTTCTCAGTGTTTGGTGGGTTTGTTTCCTTATTTCTCGTGATTTTTCCAAATTTGTCACAGTCTTATTCTCATTCCATGATTTCCATGCCTCAAATCTTTCTTTGATTGCATTTTCACATTCTGCATTCCACCATGCATGCTTGCTTCGACGTTTCGTAGACGCTAATTCAACTGCTGACTCCTGCAGATTTTTTGTCACTTCATTCCAATTTTTTGGCACCTGTAGCTTTTTCCTGTATTCTTCCCTCTTTTCTTGGATGAGCAATTCACGGTCAATTTTTGGCACTCTATTGCCACAGATATGTGTTTTTCGTCCGGGTATGAAATTCATCTTTATCTGTGATAAATAATGGTCTGATGTTACATTAACCGCTTTTCTAACTTTGACGTTATGAATTTCCTTGTAATTGTTCTTGGATATCGCTACATGGTCCAGTTGAAATTCGCCTAGCAAGGGGTTTGGTGATACCCATGTTTTCTTTTCGTTGGGGTGTGCTTTGAAATGGGTAGACATGAGTTTGAAGTTGTTCATATTGCATAAATTGATCAGTCTTTCTCCGTTTTTATTCGTGCTGTTGTGTGCCGGATATTGTCCAACTATTTCAATGTACTTCCTTTCCCGCCCCACTTGTGCAATGAAGTTCCCCAGGAGAATTTTGATGTTATTTTTTGGGATCTTTAGTATTTCATCCCCCCAGTTTGTCCCAAAACTCTTCAACCATATCGGGGTTCTTTTTATTATCCTCATTTATTGGTGCATGAGCATTTATCAGCGTGTATTTCTTATTCGCTGACTAGCTGATGTACCCGTGCTTGGCTACGGGATTCTCAGAAAGACTGACTTCTTGGTTTTCCTAACTGAAATCAACATAGGTCATTACAAAAACGCAAGTATGAATGTAGCAATTAAAAGCAATGCTATCATATAAAATACTCGATCAAATGGAAAGCCGCACGTTTTATCACTTTTAACTAACAGTGCTGCCGTTAGATTGCGGTGCCAATCTAATAGTCCAAAGTTCCAGAGATGGGATGACCAGGCCGCAGATTGCCATGAACACTCATCTGCCATTATTCCACTAAATATGCTCACTGTTCATTCCAATCAGTACCTCAGAGTAGGGATTGAATAGCCCGAATGCTATGATGATCCAGTGTGTTACGTACCAGTAGTATCAGAAAATTTATAAACCAGGGGAATGGCATGCTAAAGAAGAAAGTCGTCTAACTCACCAGCTATTCCCCATCAATATTCAGGCAGGCTGTTACACTCTGTCCGACTGGGGGAGTTGACCGTGTGGTTAGCGGTGCGCAGCTGTGAGCTTGCATCCGAGAGATAGTGGATTCGAACCCCATTGTCGGCAGCGCTGAAGATGGTATTCCGTGGTTTCCCACTTTCGTTCAAATGTTGGGCCTGTACCTTAATTAAGGCCTAAGTCACTCCTAGCCCTTTCCTATCCTATCGTCACCATAAAACCTATCTATGTCGGTGCGACGGAAATCAAATAAAAAATACTCTGTACGCAGCAGTAATCCTATCTACCGGAGATGAGGGGCAACAGAAGACACAAAGCACATCACGACAAACAATGGTCAATGTAATGTTATTGTTGATCAGTGTTATGAGCTTTCTATATTGTAGGCCTACACATTTAGTTTTCTTTCGACTCTGTGATTTGTGAAATATTGTATACCGTAAACGGTAGTTTCTTATTCTCCGACTTTACATACCGATTTTCATTAAATACTGTTTACCCATTTTCTCGTTACTCGGCGCTGATATGGACTTAGTAACAAAAATTCAAATTCACGAATATCTTGGTGATCATAGCCACTACGATAACAATATATAAGACATGAATAATAGGAAATTTAATACTATATAACCTTAGTTATCTAGCATTCATCGACTACACTTCTAATAAGAAATATTTGAGAATTACATTTTAGGCCTTCCCCTAAACTACCATTTCACTCAGTGTGAATAAAATAATTTACAGCCTAGACTATAGCGACTTATTTTCTGACTTTGCATACCGATTTTCATCAAGATAGGACTACTAATAACAACAATATTTGAGAATTAAATTTTAGGCCTTCCCCTAAACTACCATTTTTCTCAGCGTGAATACAATTATTGACAGCCTATATTGTAGCAATTTATTCTCCAACTTTGCATACTCATTTTCTTTAAAATACGACCACTAATAACATAAATAGTTGAGAATTCAATTTTAGGCCTTCCCCTAAACTACCATTTCACTCTGCGTGAGTAAAATGATTTATAGCCTAGATTGTAGCGGCTTATCCCCCGACTTCACATACCGATTTTCATTAGACCACTAATAACATAAATAGTTGAGAATTCAATTTTAGACCTTCCCCTAAAATACTCGGGTGGCTAACTGCAGTGGTTGCGATGTGTCTATACTGCCAGTCCACTTCACCCTTAGTAGTTATCTTCATCACATCTCGACTTACTGCAGCTTTTGAATCAATCATTCCATTTCCTAAGTAGGCTGACTCATTAGCGTTCGGTAGGAAATTATGAAGGGCACATATTGAGGACACAACGTCTTTAACTCTATTCGGATCCAAGAACATAGGTTTTCTTAGTACTACTCGAAATCTGTTTGCTAAAATCCCGAAACTGTTTTTCAAAGTTCTACGAGCCCTTGACAGGCGATAATTAAAAATTCGTTTGGGTGCTGGTTGATCACGAGAGGAATAAGGTCTCAAAAGATATGTTGTCATTGCAAATGCATCATCACCAACAAGCCAATATGGCACTGGCATATTTCTTCTTGTAAGTGGTTCAGGACAGGGTAAAGGTAGTGGCTTTTGTTCCACTTTATCGAACAAATTGCTGTTAGAAAGTACACCGCCATCAGAAATTAGGCCATTCAAACCGATGTCTATGTAAATAAATTTATAATTAGCATCTGCGATTGCCAACAAAACAATACTGTGCGTTCCTTTGTAGTTGTAAAACAGGCTCCCACTGTTATTAGGAGCTTGTATAACTACATGCTTCCCGTCCAAGGCACCCAGGCAATGTGGAAAATTCCATCGTCTTCACCTATTTTAAGCCATTCATAGGTCCTTTGTGGAAACTGTAATGATAGAATAATAATCTGCTTAGTCAATGAATAACTAGGAAGATGCATTAATACATTACTGTTATAATATTATGATAAAAGTAAATAATAATATTAATAATAATAAACAATAACAGTATTGTTTTCTTATTAGATTTGTTTTTAATTTGGTAATTTGGTATTTAATTTTAGGCGAAGGGTTCTTCAAATTCCAACATAGACATACCAAAGGATGGAGAAATTTTGAAACTTCGGAAAAGCCCTTCGAAAACGAGGTGACTACTCTAAAATTAATGTAGTAAGCAGGAAAATAACTTCGAAGTCGTCTAAACGGAAACGCGAGGAAGAAGATGGCATTGCAATAAAAACTGCATTAGACATACTGGCGAAAGGAACACCAGACGAATACGACAAATTTGGGGAATATGTTGCTTTAGAACTACGCACTCTTCGAAATGAGTATGTTAAAAGGAAATTGAAAAATGAAATAAGAAAAGCCACAGTTCGTGCGGAAGATCAGGACGAAGAAGCAATGTGTTCACTCCCTTCCGTGAGTGCCAGCAACAGCACTTCACCAGGAACAATGATTTACTCTCATCTCCTCCTACATTACCACAGACTTCTGAGTCGAATTCAGCAAGGGATTGTATTAATACTTTTAATTTGGCAGATCTGTAATGCAAAATCATGTACACCATATTTCTTTCCTTCCTGTCCGAAGTGAAAACTTATGTACAGTATGCCTAAAATTGTACCTTTCGGTTTCTTTACCTTGCATTATCAGTTTTCTTTTCTGAAACTCGAGTAATTACATTCACGAATAAATAAGATTACATAAGGATTTTATTTCATAAGTGATTTCTTTACCTGTAAGTATTTTCCTTTGAGGGTACTGTAGATAGCGGGAGCAACTTCTTTTACTATTCTTCCTATCGTACATACAAGGATACGGAAACGATACTGAAGACTTCTAAACGAATTGCATTGTATACAGTATACAATTAGGACGAATAAAAGACACTATACATACAAATAATTCAATTAAACTTACCTATGGCAAAAAATCTTAGAATAACCATCACTCGATCACGCACTGATATAGCTTTTCTCATTTTAGTGTCCTTCTTGAAGATTACCGGTCCCACGGATTCGATAATAAATTTAACTTCAGAGCTCGTCAATCTACAAATATTACAAAACTGCTGTGCCTGTTCCATTTGTAATTCACGAATTAGCATATGTCCGGCACCTAGAGCACTTCTCCTTTTTTTTACATAGAATAGCTAATCACAGCTGCTGTGACTGGTCTGTAGTAGTGTGATGACATTTCGACTACACTCCACTCTCTACAGGTAGACAAGTGGACAGTGTGTGACGAGAACTCGTGAAAGCTGTCTTGGCGAGGGACTCACCGGGTACTCTCGATAGTTTTTCCGACCGAAATATACTCTCAAATGGACAACAACCTGAGAGTGGGTGTCGATAGTTACTCTCCCAGTTAGTCTCAAATAGAAACCTACTCTTATACAGACTGTGATCAATTGGCCAGGAAACGTGAAAAGCCGCAGTTTATAAACCCTCAGGAATGGTTCGAGATCGGTCAAGACTGATCAGGACACGCCCTCCTAATTTTTTATTGTTTAACACAAAGTGAACAAGAAATGTGGGATTGTTTGAAAATTAATTACAAAAATAAGTGATTGGCTAGAATCAAAACTGGCGGAAAGAAAAGGAAGTATTGCCAACCCAAAAATAAATGAACATAGATCAGTTATGGACAACCTAGAAATACAAAACTTCTTTACATGATAAGTTCTTACACCTTGCACCAGGGTGAATGATCATAGTTTTTTGGTAGTGTCATCTGTGGAAGAATGTCCCAACTTCTTGATTAATGGCAACCAAAACAAGGAGAAATTCAGTCAGTTTAGGAAACTTCACAACGAAACAATTACTTAATTTTTCAGTGATGGCATCTTCTGATTAAAGTTCCAACTTGTTGTGTTATTAGCAAATACAGTAGAGACAATACGCGACACTTACGGATTTAGCCTTGTTAAAATGGGAGACAATTCGACGGTGGCGCTTCTAGTGACTTGACCTGAAAAGTCGTGCTAAATTCAAATATCTTTGGAAATGCATATACAAAAATGGAAAAATTAAATACGTCTAGAAAGAAAGTATTATTGAGATATTAACATCGAGGTTGCTAAAGCAATTCTGGATAAATGAATGAAGAATTATTTAAAAGGTTATTATTTAAAGACTGAAATTAGACACATAAACAAGATGTGAAATGGACTGCTGTGAAATGGGATGATCTTTCATTTATGCATTACTTTTTTGCTGTAGCATTCCTGTGTGAACTTTTACGGTTAGATTTGTCTTTTTTCTCATTTGAAAAACATTCTATCATCACATTAAGACACTTGTCAATAAAAAAATCGGCACATTACACATATGATGCAATGCATTAAATTTAAAGGCTGGACAATTTTCCTCTTAATATGAAGCCTACTAACAGAGAAAAATCTATAAAATCCCGGCTTTAATCTGAGAAGAGGGATAAAAGAAAGAAAAGTAGGTATGAAAATGTTGTCGATAGTGATGCTTTGAGGAATATTTACGTACAATTAGAGTAAAAATGTTAACATACCCTTGGCTGTATAGTCGAGGATTTTTAAAGTCGCTGGCCTGAAATGATTTGAACAGATCTTATAATTCTTATATAAGCGCAACGTCCCTTCTTTCTTGTACACCTTATCCAAATCACTTCTGTGACATTTCAAAACCCACAGATCACACCTACAACAACACATCGGTATTGAAGTTTAACTGCTGCACTGTACAATAAAATATGCGTATTATATTTTAAGCCAGTTAAAATATGTGTCGAGCAGGTCAGACGATTAGGAAGTACTATAAAAATCTCTTTGTCACTGGAAGAATATATATGCAAACACTTTATTACTTACATTTTCTTGTCACGAGGGTAACGAAAGAAAGACCGCGCATTCTTCTCTACTTCATGGTTATTGCAGCCAAATACAGCACATGCATTTCCCCTCAGGTTGAGAGGAGATATCAAGGAATGACACACGCTACTATTTAATTACGTCAACTCACTGAAAACGCACAAATAACACCAAATACTTCACACACAAATACACGTGCTCTAAAGGCAGAATCAGTAGTTCTCAGGTCTACCCGCTAGAGAGAGCTCTATTAGCTGTCCCTCGATATTTCGCTGAGTGTCGCGTATTGTCTCTACTGTATATGTTATTAGTTTCACCATTTGATCGATAGCGATGTTCAAAGGCGCTTATTTTGAATGCGCGGCGTTGAGGTGTACCTCCCTGTACAATTATTATTATTATTATTATTATTATTATTATTATTATTATTATTATTATTATTATTATTATTATTATTATTGTACCGGGTGGTACACCTCCACGCCGTTAATTCAAACTTTGCGCCAGTTGGAACTCCTCTACTGGAGGAAACCTGAACTTTAACTACTGTGTTAATTCTCAAGTTTCTCAGAAGATGTCCCTACTCGTAAATTTTGAAGTTTCTGAACTGTGTCGTTTTCGAGGTATTTTTGTTTTGCCTGTAGTAAGAAGTGTGAACATTCTCTTCTAGAGGACACTACTGAAGAATTACAATGGTGCACCCTAGTGCGAAGTGAAAGAACTGTTTTTTGGAGAAATTTTGAGTTCAAAAGTTTGTTCCTTGTTAAATTTCTTTCTGTTATTGTTTAAGTTGGCTGTATAACCCTGCTCTTTCCCCTTGTTTTGAATTTACCAATGCCGAATTTCTCTAATGAATTGTCCACCAATAATGTGTTTCTTCTTCACCTGGTGTAGGGGTTTTCGTTATTAACCAATAAAATGATTGTGGGTGGGTGTTCTCATTCCTGAAACGCCTCGAACTTTCGGCGAGGGTATATAAACTGCTGATTTTCGGGTCTCTGCGCCACTTCAGTAACACCTATCAGTGTGTAAAGTACGTAGCAGGGGGCGGGAAGCGCCTCTTTCTTCAGGCAGCAGTTCAACCACCAGGTAATGGCCGTTTAATAACTTCTTTTCTTGCTAGCTCAGCAGTTTAACTCTCGGGGCAGGTCCGAAGTCGTTTACCATGTAACTTTCCCTTAAAATGTAAAGACACTCGGTATCAATTCTATCTGTTTAAACTACAAACTGGGATAGAGAGTCTTTAACCCTCTCGAGCTCCCACTCATATTGCTTTGAGGTGAACTTATTTTCTCAACCGTTTCTTCCCTTCTAGTGTAAATGTAAATCGTTCTCTTATATAAGTCACCTCTTTAGTATGGGATTAGCCCTTGCATTAGCGGCCTAGTGCCAGGTAGGTTTTAATAAAGTGTTTGGAGTGCTGTACGCCTCCTATCAAATTGATAACTTGAGGCCATGTCATTGTACTGTTTCTTTAGTGAATACGCCTCAGTAGGTTGGGTATTTTTACCCCTGTGTTTATGTTCTTAGAGGACAACTTGAAGGTGGAGTTTGGTGTGGCCTTTGATAGGCTTGAACTTAAGAGCGGGTTGCTCTTTCTTAAAATTTTGGTTCTGCGTGCCTCGAGGAGGCTTTACTGTGTAATTTGGAGCAAGTGCTCCTGGGCATGATTGGGGTTTTCTTCCCCTTTGTTAAACCTTATGTATAAGTAAAGTTGGGCTAATTGCTCAAGAATTGTGAGTCCGGGGCTCGAAGCCCAAATTCTGTAAAAACTGTAATTGTACATTCTTAAATTGTTGATATTCAACTGTGTTTCTGTTATTCTCGTTATGTCTTGATCTTGATAAGAAAATATAACCTTGTTAAATTTTATCTTAACTTTAATTTCGTATTTTGAGACCTGTTCACCCCCGCACATTCTTTCAGCTCTGCACATCCACGATAACTCGGTAACAATTATTATTTATTATTATTATTATTATTATTATTATTATTATTATTATTATTATTATTATTATTATTATTATTGTACCGGGTGGTACACCTCCATGTCGCTAATTCAAACTTTGCGCCAGTTGGAACTCCTCTACTGGAGGAAGTCTGAACTTTATCTAATGTGTTAATTTTCAAGTTTCTCAGAAGATGTCCCTACTTGTAAATGTTGAAGTTCTGAACTGTGTCGTTTTCGAGGTATTTTTGTTTTGCCTGTAGTAAGAAGTGTGAACATTCTCTTCTAGAGGACACTACTAAAGAACTACAATGGTGCACCCTAGTGCGAAGTGAAAGAACTGTTTTTTGGAGAAATTTGGATTTCAAAAGTTTGTTCCTTGTTAAATTTCTTTCTGTTATTGTTTAAGTTGGCTGTGTAACCCTTTCTTTCCCCTTGTTTTGAATTTAGCCAATCCCGAATTTCTTTAATTAATTTATGACCAATCAGGTGTATCTTCTTCAACAGTGATATGTTGCTTAACCCTAGCCAATAAAATTCTTTGGGAGGGTGTTCTCATTCCTGAAACGCCTCGAACTTTCCGCGAGAGTATATAAACTGCTGATTTTCGGGTCTCCGCGCCACTTCAGTAACATCTTACAGTGTGTAAAGTACGTAGCAGGGGGCGGGAAGCGCCTCTTTCTTCGGGCAGCAGTTCATCCACAAGGTAATGGCCGTTTAATAACTTCTTTTCTTGCTAGCTCAGCAGTTTAACTCTCGGGGCAGGTCCGAAGCCTTTTACCATGTAACTTTCCCTTAAAATGTAAAGACACTCGGTATCTATTCTATCTGTTTAACTATAAATTGGGATAGAGAGTGCTTAACCCTCTCGAGCTCCCACTCATATTGCATTGAGGTGAACTTATTTTCTCAACCGTTTCTTCCATTCTAGCGTAATGTAAATTGTCTCCTTTTATAAGTCACCTCTTTAGTATGGGATTAGCCCTTGCATTAGCGGCCTAGTGCCAAGTAGGTTTTACTAAGGTGTTTGGAGTGCTGTACGCCTCCTATCAAACTGATAATTTGAGGCCATGTCATTGTACTGTTTCTTTAGTGAATACGCCTCAGTAGGTTGGGTATTTTTACCCCTGTGTTTATGTCCTTAGAGGACAACTTGAAGGTGGAGTTTGGTGTGGCCTTTTATAGGCTTGAACGTTGAGAGCGGTTTGCTCTTCTTGAAATTTGGTTCTGCATGCCTCGAGGAGGCTTTACTGTGTAATTTGGAGCAAGTGCTCCTGGGCATGAATGGGGTTTTCTGCCCCTCTGTTGAAACTTGTTTTGGGGTAAAGTTGGGCTAATTGCTCAAGAATTGTGAATCCGGGGCTCGAAGCCCAAATCCTGTAAATGCTGTAATTGTACTTTTGTTGCCTTGCTACTCTGTACCTGCCATTCTTGTTATTTCTTGATTTTGAAAAGAAAATATAACCTTGTTAAATTTTATCTTAACTTTAATTTCGTATTTTGAGACCCGTTCACCCCCGCACCTTCTTTCACCTCTGCTGTTTCACAGATACCTCGGAACAATTATTATTATTATTATTATTATTATTATTATTATTATTATTATTATTATTATTATTATTATTATTATTATTATTATTATTGTTATTAATAGCAAATGTACCCGTGCTTCGCTACGGTATTCTGCATTGTATACGAATATTGAAGTAAATACTGTACATGCAGTAAATAAGATTGTTTTAAAATAGCATGTCTCTTAGCGTTATCTGAGAAACAGCATGGAGAGGACCCCATACGTTGTTTCCAATGTAAAGTGCTTGTTACGGATTTGTGATGATAACGACAGGCTCACTTGCCTACTGCCATTCACAATCGAGTTGCGAAGTTTACACTATAATTGCAGGCCCCATTGCTTACTGCGCGGTCACAATCGATTTGGGGAGTTTCCGTTACAATGGCAGCCCCCTTTCCTACTTCCAGACATATTACAAATTGAGGAGTTTTTATTATTGTACCGGGCGGTACACCTCCACTCCGCTAATTTAAAATGTGCGCCTGTTGAAACTCCTCTGCTGGAGGAAGTCTGAACTTTATTGACAGTATTAATTTTCTACCGTCTCAGAAGATGTCACCACGTGGAAAATTTTGAGTTTTTGAACTGTGTCATTTTTGATGTGTTTTTGTTTCGCTTGAAGTAAGAAGTGTGAACTTTCTCTTCTAGAGGACACTACTGAAGATCTACAATAGTGCAACCTAGTGCGGAGTCAAAGAACTATTTTTTTTGGAGAAAATTTAATTTCAAGAGTTTGTTCTTTGTTAAATTTCTTTCTATCATTGTTTAAGTTGGCAATATTTACCCCTTTCTTTCCCTTGTGTTGAACCTAACCAATCCCGAATTTCTTAAATTAATTTCTATCCAATCAGATGTATCTTCCCCCAACTTTAATCTGTTGCGGGGTCCTATCCAATAAAGAGTTTGTGGGAGGGTGTTTTCTTTCCCCTAACGCCTAGAAACTTCCGCGAGAGTATTTAAACTGCTGATTTTTGGGTCTCTAGGCCACTTCTGTTCCATCTTTCAGTGTATTAAGTACATAGCAGGAGGCGGGAAGCGCCTCTTTCTTCTTCAGCCGTTCAACTCCAGGTAATGGCCTATTAATAACTTCTTTTCTTGCTAGGTCGGCAGTTTAACACTCGCGGCGGGTTCGAAGCATTTCCATCATGTAACCTTTTCCTAAAATGTAATTACTCTTTTCATCTTTTTCTTGTAAAGGTACATATTGGGATAGAGAGTGCTAACCCTCTCGAGCTCCCACTCACATTTGTTTTGAGGTGAACTTATTTTCTCAAACTATTCTTCGTTTATGTAATGTAAAGTGTTCTTCTCTAAGTCACCTCTGTAGTATGGGATTAGCCCTTGCGTTAGTGGCCCAGAGCCAGATTAGGTTTTAAAAACAAAGTGTATTAGGAGTGCAAGTTCGCCTCCTCTCAAATTGTTATTTTAGAGGTCATGTAATCAACCTTCTTTTCATGTAATAGACCTCCGTAGGTTGGGTATTTTACCCCTGTGAATACGTCCTTAGAAGGACAGCTTGAAGGTAGAGTTTGGTGTGGCCTTGTGATAGGCTTACAATTTTGAGAGCGGATCGCTCTTTGAAATTTGTTTCTGTATGCCTCGTGCAGGCTTTATGTGTAATGTTTGGAGCCAGTGCTCCTGGGCATGAATGGGGTTTTCTGCCCCTTGGCTAAAATTTTTTTGGAGTAAGGCGGGGCTGATGGCCCAAGAGTTATGAAGTAAGGGCACTGAGCCCGAATCCAGTAATATTGTACCTACATTTTTGCTACTCTGTACCTGTTATGATTGTTATCTCTTGTTTTTGAAAAGAAAATATAACCTAGTTAAATTTTAAATTAATTTTACATTGCACGTTAAATTCGTAGCTTGAAACCCATTCACACCCGCACCTTCTTTCACCTCTACCTACCACGGATATCTCCGTAACAAGTGGTAGCAGAGCGTGGTTGAATGGGTCTCAATTTAGCCCCTTTTGACGGCTAAATATTGTTTGTTCCGAACTCTAACTATTTTCCCAGTTGCTGGAATTTTTTGAGTTTTTCAAAATTGGTCTGTCATCATGCCCGGCCCTCGCGATGTTCTCCTTCTTAACTATTTGCGTAAGGAGGAGTTGATCTATGAATTAACTATCAGAAATGTGCAATCTGGAGGCACGGTTGCAATAGACACTAACAAGCTTAGAGAGTCCCTTGATTTGCCCATTTCCATCCCCAATTTGGGAGAGAAAGAAATTGACGACTCTCTTTCCACGATCACGGAGAATATTACTGGGCTAACTTCTGTAGTTAGTTTTTTTGATGAAAATGATCCGTCTCCTAATCAAATTAAGCGTGTGCAAGGCAGGCTATATCATTTTTCGAATAGGGTTAACGATCTGTTGTCTCTAAATCTGAATGATGTTCAGAGGAAGGAAGCTAGTACGCTCCTGGAAAATATTTCCGAATTATCTAGTAAGGTCACTCAATTGTTAACTGGGGAAGTTCCTCCCAAATCTGATCAACCCATCATAGTAAATGCAGGTAGTGAGGAAGCGCCTCCCAAGGGAGAAGTTAATAGAATAACCGTTGCTGCTCAAACTATCCCTGCCCCATTGGACAACGAGTCTGAACGCCGTGCATCGCTGAGTAACATCCGTTCTGAATTAACTTCCTTGCCATTGAAACCTTTACCTACTATGTCACCCGGGTTTAGTAGCTTGCCTCATCCATTGGCAATGTTGCTCAGAGGTATATCTAAGTTTTCCGTTAATACCACCAGTGACGTAATTTCATTTTTAAGATTTCTAGTGGAATTTCAGGATCATGCCCTTGTTTTTTCTCTTTCTCCATGTCAAATCTTGCAAATTATCTATCCGTATGCTATTGGTATTCTCTCTGATAAAATCGTAAGAGCCATTGCCGAGCAATCATCTATTGAGGATTTCCATGCCCATTTGCTAGCTAACTTCATCCCTGCTAGGGCCAGGTCCTCCCTTATTCAGAAGTACTATTATCGTGTACAGCGCTTGGATGAAAACTTGGCTGATTTCATACAGGACATTAAGTTTTATACTAGGGTGTTTGCCCTTCATTTTCCTGAAGATCAGATTGTACAGGCTATTGTAGAGGGAATTTCACCTCCCTATAGGTCATATTTGTGTTTCGCGGCGTGTCCGCAAACCTTCTCTGAACTTGAAGCATTGGCCGTCTCAGCGGAAGGAGTTAGATACGCCGATTCTTTGCGTGTCGCGAAAGAACCCCCGCCTTCCTTTAGTAACACTCGGCCTCCACCTCGCCGACCAGTCAATCCCCGTAAATGTTATGCTTGCGGGTCGCCTGACCATCTGCGGAATAAGTGTCCTCTGATCAAGTCAAGTGGGACAAGGAATGGAGCAGGGTCATCACAAGGCTGTTTTAAGTGTGGGGCCTTCTCACATATCGCCAAGAATTGCCCAAACTCGAATAGCACCCCCTCCTGCTCAACTTCTGGTGTAACTTCCAACAACAATCAAAAGTGACTAGTGGCTGCGGCTGAGTCAACTAATTCTGCTTCCCAAGGCTCAGCCCCTGGCAAAAAGGTCGAGAATTCAGGGAACGATAAGTCTTCGAATACATCTTTTGAATGCCCCAAAGAGTGTCTTAGGATTGCGGCGGATACCCCCGCACCTGTTCCTTTTCTTAAGATTGAGTTAAATAACGAGCCTATAACAGCTCTCTTAGATTCAGGCAGTGTTTGTTCGATTATTTCGGCTGAATGGTATTCTAAATTGAAAGCTGTTTGTAAACTTCCTGACTATGTCTCATCTTCTATTCAATATGTTTCGGCTAATTCATCGCCATTAGAAATTCTAGGTTCCGTACTGGTCAAAATTCGTATTTTTAAATTTACATGGAAAATCCAACTGTTTGTGGCTAAGCACTTGTCTTGCCCCATCATATTGGGAGCGGACTTCATTTCTCACACTGGTCTTGTGCTCGATCTTCAGAGTAAGTCGTGCACATTCAAATTTGTGTCCAATTGTAAAATTCCCTTGTTAAAGTGTAATTCTGTGTCGTGTTCATCTATTTCGCCTACCCAGGATGAGATGTTGTTAGACCTTAGACATCTACCTGAGGAGCAGGCTGATAGTATTCGTAAATTATGTCAGTCATTTCCAGAGGTGTTCTCTGATACTCTTGGTGTTACTGACCTTATTGAATACAAAATTGAGGTCACGGATTCGATTCCTGTCCGTTTTCCACCTTATAGGCTATCTCCACCTAAAATGAAGGCTCTGAAAGAAATTATCGATCAGATGTTGAAGGATGGTATTATTAGGCCCTCTAAGTCGGCGTATTCATCGCCTATTTTTCTAGTCCCGAAACCTCAAGGAGGCTTCAGGCCTGTCATTGATTACAGGGCTCTCAATCGGAAGGTGGTGTTGCAATCTGTGCCCCTTCCCGACCTTCATTCTTGCTTTTCATGGTTTCGTAAGGCCAAGTTCTTCACCATCTTGGACTTGAATCAGGCCTATAATCAAATTCCCCTTGCCGAAGAGTCTAAACATCTTACAGCGTTTGCCACGGACTGGAATTTATATGAATACAACCGCGTGCCTTTCGGGCTCCCCACGGGGGCAGCTGTGCTCACTAGGCTACTAGATAGGGTCTTTTCCGACATCAAATTTGAGTACTTATATCACTACTTGGATGATGTCGTCGTATTTTCCGAAACCTTTGAAGAACATCTAGATCATCTGCGAGAAGTTCTCAATCGCCTTCGTAAGGCTGGGTTAACTGTCAAGTTGTCCAAGGTTGCCTTTGCTAAGCCCTCTATGTCATTCCTAGGGCATATTGTGTCACCCGATGGGGTAGCTGTCGATCATTCTAGAACACAGGCCATCCGTGATTTTAAACCTCCTAAGGACATCAAAGGTATCGCTAGATTCATTGGTATGGTGAATTTCTTCAGGAAGTTTATTCCTAACTTCGCTAATAGAGCGGCGCCCTTAAACCTTCTTCGTAGGAAAGGCATCAAATTCGAGTGGGGACCTTCTCAACAAGCCGCTTTTGAAGACCTTAAATTAGCACTTTGTAATGCCCCTGTACTTGCTATGCCTGATTTCTCGAAGAAATTCATCGTCCAAACTGACGCGTCGTCGTCAGCAGTAGCTGCAGTCCTTCTTCAAGAGACTGAACTAGGGAGGCGACCTATCGCCTATGCCTCTAGGACCTTGTCGGCTCAAGAAGCCAAGTATTCCATCTATGAGCTCGAAGGTTTGGCAGTCTTATTCGCCTTAGAAAAGTTCCGTCTCTATCTGGAACACGTCAAATTCGACCTGGAGACAGATAATCAAGCATTAAGCTGGGTCTTAGGTAGGCCGCGTCGTACTGGTCGTATAGCCCGCTGGGCTATTCGTATTTCCGCCTTCCAGTTTGATGTTAGACATATCAGAGGTACCGAAAATGTTGTTGCTGATGGACTCAGCCGTATGTTTCATAACGACGTCGAGACCCACGAACCGGTCGACAGTTCATCACCTCCCGAGTCCATACTATCTGGTGTTAATGCCATCTTAACAGATGCTCCCATGCTTTTTAGGGATATTGAGAAATACCAACGTGAAGATCCGACGCTGGCTCCGATAATGGAAACCCTTTCTTCTGGGGAACATGTTGTCCCTTATGTTCTGAGGAATGGTGTTCTATGTTGCCCATCGAGGCATGATAGGATGATGAAAGTTGTCGTTCCAGCTGTTCTTGTACCTATGATCTTCAAGTATTATCATGAGACCCCATTAGGAGGGCATCTTGGAATCTTTAAAACTCGTGAGAAGATTCGTGAAATGTTCATCTGGAAAGGTATGGACGGTGAAATCCGGGAACTTGTAAAAGCTTGTAAATCTTGTTTGCTCAGTAAACCCACCATGTCCACCAAGGTAGGCCTTTTGTCTTCGCATCAAGCGTCGCGCCCCATGGAACGCCTGTATATCGATTATGTAGGACCCTTCCCCCAGTCAAAGGGTAATGCTAACAAGTTCATCTTTGTGTGCGTAGATGGCTTTACAAGATTTTCCTGGTTATTTCCGACTAAGCTGGCTACCGCTCAGTCAACCATTACTTGCTTAAATTCTATTTTCGCTTCTTTTGGTCCGTGCCAATACATTGTATCTGATAATGCTAAGGCTTTTACATCTAATTTATTTCGTAAATTCTGTTTTGACTTGTCCATCTCTCATGTAACTACTTCCGCTTATTACCCTCAACCATCTCTGGCTGAACGGGTTAACCGTAATCTCAGGTCCGCACTTATTGCCTATCATCATGAAGATCATTCTAGGTGGGACACGTCCCTGCATTGGTTAGCTTTTGCTTTGAATTCGGCGGTTCATGAATCTCACAAGTTTACTCCAGCTTCTTTGATGTTTAAGTTCGTTCCCAACACGCCGCTCTCTAACCTCTGGTCTCTGAATGACATTCTGCCCGAGACAATAGATCCGGACAACATTAAAGATCTTTGGAAGAAGGCTAAAGCTAATCTTAAAGTGTCTCATGAAAAGGTTAGGGAAAGGTATGATCGTGGACGGAGACCCACCACTTTGAAGGTAGGTGACCAGGTTATGGTCAAAAATTTTGTTCCCGCGGGCAAGCTTGCCCCCAGATTTCATGGGCCTTGTATCATTCTCGATTTTCTTACGCCGGTTACCTTATTGCTAAGTAATCCAGCCACCGAGAGGATATTTAGAGTTCACCTGTCCCAGGTGAAACCGGTGTAATTTCTGTGTTAACTTGCTTCATATTATTTTGAAAGGATATGAAGGTTATATTTTTTTGAGTTTCACTTTTAAGGCATTCTGCCCCTTCTGTAATATTTTGGTTTTAGATGTAAGCCTTGTGTAAAACCTGCCCCGACCCGTTAAACTGCCATCCTGTTCTTGCCACGGCCATTACCACGCTCCCGTCTCCTGCTCCACCTTACACTGTGGCTTCATTATAGTAAATGCCATGGATATCTACACGCCGCTGGCCCCTCAACCTCTCCACAAGCCTGTACCCTCAAAGAAGATGATAGTCCAACACAATTCTGCCGCCTAGCTTTAATGTTTCAGCGCCCCCGCAGCCGCGCAGCGCCGTGCAGCGACTGGGGAGGGGGATGGGCCCCCTCCTCTCCAGCGAGGACGACATGTGAACGGCGAGCCGGAGCTCTCCTCCCGGCCAAGGCTGATGTGCGGCGCACGACCTGCTACATGCCCGCAGCCTGTATCTGTTCACCGCGGGCGCGGCGTACTTCAACACCTCTGCTCCCCTCATAGTGCGGGCGAGCGGTATCTCAGGGTACTTGAGGGGTCCGAGCGGCCTCCGTTGGACGCAAGCTGCAACGGCCGGTCTGGCCATCCGACTCAATCTACATCAACTACATGGACAGTCACCATAAGCAATAACTACACTTGGGAATTCAACAACAATATTTGGTGGACATTGCAAAATTTTTCTTCACCTTTAAGTATTAAAAGTTTATCTTCAGAAATTCAAATTCTACAAATATAAAGACTTTACTTCATCTGCAACAACAAATTTTGAAACCAAATCAACCCCAAATTAAGAAAATCTTATAAATTTTTTGGCAATCAATCTTCATACCCTCAGCATAACTTGGACCTTGTTTCAAACTGACTTCATGTGTCATCCCTGGAGGAACTTTTGGGGGGGGGAGGTCTGTACCGGGCGGTACACCTCCACTCCGCTAATTTAAAATGTGCGCCTGTTGAAACTCCTCTGCTGGAGGAAGTCTGAACTTTATTGACAGTATTAATTTTCTACCGTCTCAGAAGATGTCACCACGTGGAAAATTTTGAGTTTTTGAACTGTGTCATTTTTGATGTGTTTTTGTTTCGCTTGAAGTAAGAAGTGTGAACTTTCTCTTCTAGAGGACACTACTGAAGATCTACAATAGTGCAACCTAGTGCGGAGTCAAAGAACTATTTTTTTGGAGAAAATTTAATTTCAAGAGTTTGTTCTTTGTTAAATTTCTTTCTATCATTGTTTAAGTTGGCAATATTTACCCCTTTCTTTCCCTTGTGTTGAACCTAACCAATCCCGAATTTCTTAAATTAATTTCTATCCAATCAGATGTATCTTCCCCCAACTTTAATCTGTTGCGGGGTCCTATCCAATAAAGAGTTTGTGGGAGGGTGTTTTCTTTCCCCTAACGCCTAGAAACTTCCGCGAGAGTATTTAAACTGCTGATTTTTGGGTCTCTAGGCCACTTCTGTTCCATCTTTCAGTGTATTAAGTACATAGCAGGAGGCGGGAAGCGCCTCTTTCTTCTTCAGCCGTTCAACTCCAGGTAATGGCCTATTAATAACTTCTTTTCTTGCTAGGTCGGCAGTTTAACACTCGCGGCGGGTTCGAAGCATTTCCATCATGTAACCTTTTCCTAAAATGTAATTACTCTTTTCATCTTTTTCTTGTAAAGGTACATATTGGGATAGAGAGTGCTAACCCTCTCGAGCTCCCACTCACATTTGTTTTGAGGTGAACTTATTTTCTCAAACTATTCTTCGTTTATGTAATGTAAAGTGTTCTTCTCTAAGTCACCTCTGTAGTATGGGATTAGCCCTTGCGTTAGTGGCCCAGAGCCAGATTAGGTTTTAAAAACAAAGTGTATTAGGAGTGCAAGTTCGCCTCCTCTCAAATTGTTATTTTAGAGGTCATGTAATCAACCTTCTTTTCATGTAATAGACCTCCGTAGGTTGGGTATTTTACCCCTGTGAATACGTCCTTAGAAGGACAGCTTGAAGGTAGAGTTTGGTGTGGCCTTGTGATAGGCTTACAATTTTGAGAGCGGATCGCTCTTTGAAATTTGTTTCTGTATGCCTCGTGCAGGCTTTATGTGTAATGTTTGGAGCCAGTGCTCCTGGGCATGAATGGGGTTTTCTGCCACTTGGCTAAAATTTTTTTGGAGTAAGGCGGGGCTGATGGCCCAAGAGTTATGAAGTAAGGGCACTGAGCCCGAATCCAGTAATATTGTACCTACATTTTTGCTACTCTGTACCTGTTATGATTGTTATCTCTTGTTTTTGAAAAGAAAATATAACCTAGTTAAATTTTAAATTAATTTTACATTGCACGTTAAATTCGTAGCTTGAAACCCATTCACACCCGCACCTTCTTTCACCTCTACCTACCACGGATATCTCCGTAACAATTATAATGGCAGGAAACTTCCCTACAACCAGTCAAAATTTAGTTGTGCAGTTATCATTATAATGACAGGCCCCTTTTCCAACTGCCAGCCAGCTTACTGCCAGTCACTCCAAGTTGGTGAGTTTCCATCAAAATAGCTGGCCAGTATGCCTAATGCCAGTCACATTTTAGATGGGTACATATTTATAACTGCGGGAACACTTGCCTACAGCTAAACACAATCGGGTAAGGGGAGTTTTGAACAAAACTGCATGCTCCCTTTCCTTCTTCAAGTCAAATCGAGAAGTGAATTATTCATTACAATGGTAGGCCTGCCTTATTAATGCCAGTTACACAGGAATTGGAGAAGGACCCCATTCCTACTGCCAGTCAAAGTCGGTGTGGGGAGTACTGATTACAGTAGCAGACACACCCTTTCTCGATTGCTACAAAATCGACATCAGTGAAAATATATAGTTCGACATACGAAAGTATGTGCTTGTTTACAATATTGCAGACCTTCGTTTACAGATTAACTGCTGCTAAACGGTACATCATAACGAGAAAGGATTGTACCATAAGACGCCGGATTTAGCGGCCTAAATTGCTGGTCTTATGATATCTCATCTATTCATGGGTCAGACTGAGTTAGAAACGTAGAATAGGGTAACGATTATCTCACATTGCATTGCTTTCGGATAATTAAGTGACAGCTACATAGATAGCACTTGGCTCACATTTGGCTACTGGGTGGACCAATTTTCGTGTAGAGTTTGATGATTCTGTCTTTCCTATAAATGATGGAAGGTATGAATTGTGTATGTGGAAAGTCCAAATTTACTTAAAATCGAGAAATAGAGAAAAATCAAACGTAAAAGGGATAGAAATACGACAAAAAGTCGTACGAACAAGGTTGTAGATCACTCCAAATTGAACGGGGATTGTGCCATCCGTTATGTGATAATACTTCCCGAAGGTCTGCACCATCATTAAAATTGCCTCAATATTTCGATATTCTTCGGGATAAAAAGGGAAAAATTTAAAGATCTTGGAAGTTTTCCGTCCGTTACAGGCTAAAACGTATAATTTTGCCAAATTTCAATATCCTTCTTCGACTAGCAGATTATGCCGCAATCTGTGTTTTCGGTGAGGAGTGTAAAAATTAGGGCTTTCAAGAAACTAAACCAAAAAATATGCAGATGGTCATTATTACCCCTTCAACGTGTAGCTGTACGAAAATTTCGCAAAAATAGTCAATGTACAGGCACACAGTCGTTACGATTTTATTTACATAAATAGATAAGGAACCTGCTCCACGTACAACTCCTTTTTGGCTATATCCGCTGGACTTAACCTGAAAAACGGACCGTTTATGATATCTCCCTTATTAATCCTCCTGTCGAAAAAATGCACATGAAAAAAGTTTTAGAGATGGAATTCCATCACGTTTGGTCGATTTCCAGTCAGGTTGGTCTTGTATTGTATATATTGTGTAAGAGTAAAATCACCATTTCGGTTCCCTATAAACCGCCAGTCCATTCCGGGAACATGAAATGTTATTGACGATTAACACCTACCGTTGCACACGTGGATGTTAATGTAAAGTTTGACTCAAATATCTTCGGTAGTTTTCAAGTTGTAAAAAGTACGCTTTACGCGCACCCGCTCTTGAGTTAAGTCCGGTGGGACTTGCACCGGAAAACGGTCCGTTAATGATATCTCCCTTATTAATCCTCGTATTGAAATGATGCACATGAGGAAAAAGGCTTAGAAATTAATTTCCATTAAGGCAGGTAAATTAAGTTTGGTTGTGTATATTTTGTGGGAATGCAAAATCACGGTTTCGGTTTTGTATAATCCGCCAGTCAATTCATGGATTTAGAAACAATATTTTGCCCTAAAACCTACCAAAGGACAGGTGGATTCTAAATATCAAGTTTGGTGGAAATATATCCGGTTTCCAGGTTATAGGCAAACAGACAAACAAACAGACAGACACCATAACTGAATATATGCAGATGGTCATTATTACACCTGAAACGGATAACTGTACGGAAATTTCGCCAAAATTGTCAATGTACAGACACACTCTAGAAGTGCAGACCTTTATTTCGATAGTTACTGCTTTGAAACAGTACGACGTTTCTACAAACGGACTTCACCATCAGACGCCCCATTCAGTGCTCTACATGGTTGGTCCTATGACATCTTCTCGTATTTCCTATATTTATGGGTTAGATTGAGTTAGAGTCATTGAATGGGGTGAAATTTTGGACAGTTTTCACATACTACTTTATATTTTTGATACTGATGTGACAGCTAGAATCATAAAATTTGGCTATAACATGGCCAATGGTCATGTCAATGTGCGTGCCGAATGTCATGATTCTACCTTTCCTATAAGTGTACCTACCAAATGATAACATACACGTGTAAAAGTACAAAATCAACTTGAAATCGAGAAATACAGCTGTATTTAACGTATTAGAGATAGAAATACGACGAAAAGTCATAGGACAAAAGTTGTAGATCTCTCCAAAATGAAACGCCATTTGCTTTCTGACTTGTGATACGACGTACTGATTAGCCACCAATTACCCCGAAACGAAGGTCTGCGCCGTCGTTAAAATTGCATCCAAATATCGGAATTTTCCTGGGCCAAAAGTTACACATTTGCATAGCTTAGAATATTTCCTCAAAGAGAAGAGTGCCCAGCATTCGGGATTAGCACTCGCATACATACGTGGTAATTAAGGAAGAAAATAATACAGTTTAGTAAGTTGAAATTAATAGAAAATGGATTATAACTGAGGACATCCGGATGACGACAAATATGTAAATACCAAGTGAATGTATTGGAAAATCAAATGCTTCTCAATAAATTATGCCGGTGTGAGTTATGGATATAAGAAAGCGGTAATCGGAGAGAAATGTAGGCGTAGGGATTCTTAGGTAATCAGATAAGAAGATGAATATTTGTGTTCTTTCTTAAGGTATTCGAGGACGGTTATAACCTCCAATGATATTCCGCCAATATCCCCCAGAATGGCCGATTGACGACTCTCTTGCTTTCTACCCAAGGAACAACTACGAATTTAAAGGAATGATGAGGAAAATGGCAATACGTCATTTCCCTGCTGGCAAGCAGTCAGAGACATTGCCATGGTAACCCATATATTCGTTGTCGGTCTGTCGGTCACTCAATGCAGAGCATGGTATCGGCAGAAAATAGTAAATTTCTCCGTCATTAGAAGAGTAAGGTAAATTATGAACATAACGAAAGTTGTTTATAATGAAGAGACCTTTCACATACGGTCCACAGGGTTTACATAAAATCAATAGTATAAGAGAAAATGGAGGAAAACTGTTGTGGTTTTCCCATAAAAACCGGTCTTTTCAAAGATTTTAAAATGATATGCAAATCGAAACCTTCCCCGGGATGAGTATACTCTAAATATGAAGTTTGGTTGAAATCTATCCAGCCGTTTTGCCGTGATGGTGGAACAAACAAACAAACAGACAGACACGAAAAGTAAAAACCACCGATTCGGTCTTGAGTTGACCTAAAACGGATAAATATCTGAAAAATTGGCAAAACAAACGAAACTACAGACAGCGGACCCCCTACATCTTTATTTATAATATTATTATTATTATTGTTATTTGTGGTACGCAAAGTATAATAATTTAATAATAAATATCGTGCTATATGAAGTTGGTTTATGATTGTACAGTTTAGCTCCTTAGTAGGCTACACATTCACTTGTTACAATTCTAGGTACTATTTGCGCACTTTTAAGCGATTGATTTGTGTACGGGTTTGATGAGTAAGAAGAGAGTGCTTTCGGTTCCGTATGTACTGCCAACTGAATGGAAATTAAATGTGGTATGAATCGATATGATCGATCGATATGAATTTTCTAAATCTTTGTTATTTTAAGCCAATAACTGTATCACACACACATTATATAACATTATATAACATTTCTCGGTGCGAATCTTATTCCTAGAGTGAATTCTATAGTCTGGCTTTTGTTGTGTAAGTAACAACAGTACCAGTACGTAAAGTGTACGCCAGATGTCGCACAGCGATGCATAAGCGATTCATAGTTTGTGTTTCAAAGATTGCCAGTACGAATCTCGAAGATTGCCGAGGTCGATCGCTTCAGTCCTAGAGTGTAAATCTATCGCTAAAAAGTGTGCAGATCAGTTGTTGCTCTGCAGCGAACCAGTTCGGTTCTTCTTCTTCTTGGTTAGTTTTTGGACATCGTCGTAAGACGCTACGTCCAGTCACTGGTTTGCGGGATAAATAATGTCTGGGAGAGGTACCAACATGAGAAGAAATTAGTACACTACAAGATAGAAGGGTTAGCTATGTAATGAAGTGAATGACAGCCGGTAATAATGAAACTGAGGAAAAAACCAATAATATAGAGGCTAAACTATCTAGGATAACCCAAAAACACTGGGATACAGGGTTCTAATGCTTCACGTCTGTGTGGTCTGCCACGACGTCTTACTACAAACAAACTCGACCGGACCACAAATAAGGGTTGGGATGCGAAAGTTCGTACCTATAGGGAAGGAAAAGGTTAGAAGTGAATGTTACAGGTAACTAAAAAAATTAAATATTAAGTCTACAACGCGAAAAGGCGGTTGAAACACTAAACACGAAACATTTAACGGCAGTTGGCAACCCGCATGAAGAAGCTTAGCTACGAATGCGTGACGGTGATGTTCATATGTCTGACACTGAAAAATGATATGATTGACAGGACCTACTGCCCAAACACATGGACATAAGTTACTTTCGATAAGATTAAGGCGATAGAGATGAGCAGGCGTACACACATGATTTAAGCGGAAACGTATGATTTGAAGAATATGACGCCGAGTGTAGTAACCAACGGCGAACCACGGTTTAGTAAGAATATCAGACAGTATCGTGAATAAGTGCTTACCTTTCAACGGGGAAGTTCGGCGCCATTGCACACCACTGATCGTGGATGACGTGATGACAGTATTCCCATAAGTCTGTGTGTGAAACTGCGTTATAGTAGACCAATCCAGTACCCTGGGCGGCCTCGTTAGATAGGATATCCGCTATGACGTTGCCGTGTTTTCCAGAATGGCCCGGAAGCCATGTGAATAATACTTGAACATGACGAAGGGACAAATCTGAACGTAATGTACGGAAATGTTGAATGTACCAAATATTAGAATGTTAGGGATTGTCTAAAGCCATCAAGGTGCTTTAGTAGTTAGTACAAATGAAAGCTGTGAATATTCCAAAATATTGTATGATGTTGCATATGTAATATGTTCCGATAATTCCATTGCAAGATCCGCATGTGTTACTTAGCAGTAGGGGAAAGTCCAAGTGATAGAAAAAGGTCATCATATACTTCTTGTAGCTGTTGTTTCCATGGGTCTTTTGGGTCCATTACTGCGATTAAAGCTGCAAAATCGTTAAAGAGTTTTTGAGGCCGTACATCAGAGTGATCGTTTGATTCACCATGTAAAGCCATGACAGAGGGAGATACCGATATTGGCGCAGGAGGCGCCGAAGGTTGCCCTTGAGGACTCGGCTTCCGGGATGTAGATGCAGGCTCGTTAGAAGTAGCAGGTATCAAACGTACGACTGGAGTGCCAGAATGTTCTGGAACCGTCTTCGGATTACTGAGCAAATTAAGATATGATGCCCTGTCATAACCTGGTTTAGCGGGTGGGCGGGAAGGGTTACTAACCACCATAGTAAATTTACGCTTTCGAAGGAAAGTTTCATCCGATTGAGATGATCTATTGGGTAAAGGAGGAAAATGTTGGGGCATCAGAAGGGGGTTAGATAAGGACTGTAATGGGGCAAAATAGTTTTTCACTTCGAAATATGATTTGTTTTCAACACTCATAATGCGTTTAATTTCTTTTTGTTGTTTGTGGATTTCACAATGTTCTGCTCCCGCAAGATGATTTCCGCCACAGTTAGCACATTTAACGACTGGGTGAGTGCAGTCTTCAGTAGAATGAGTAAGGGAACACTTTCCACATCTCGGCTCCCTGGAACGACAATTAGTAGCGGTGTGTCCATACCGCTGACATCGTTTACATAATAAAGGAGAGAATATAAAGGCCTGAACCTCTAACATGACTTTAAAAATGGACACACTTTTCGGAAGTTGTTGACTCTCGAATACAACCTTCACAGTACCTGTAGGGATATATTCAGTTTTTCCGTCTTTAGATGAACGTCTATTTAGACGTTGTATCTTCACCACTGGATATGGTGAGTCTAAATAGGTGAGAATGTCGGAGTCGGAAAGAGTAGTGTCTACTCCCCGTATGACCCGTACTCGCTGAATATTCGAAGACGGAATAAAAGCTGTCAATTTCTTTTCCGTAAGAATGGGATGAGAGAGAAAGGCGTTTGCAGCCTTACTAGACATGAAAGTAACTTGAATTCTATTTCTTCCCTTCCTATGGATGGCCTTGACGTCACTAATGTGCCGCTCGTAGAAAATCCGTCCCAGAGCCATAGGGTGAATATGTCCTATTTTATTTGTAGAGTCAATCGATTCGACAAATACTATGTAAGGGCCAAGATGAGTGGTAGAATAGGTAGCTACAGGAACTTGCGGACGCTGGTCCGAATCACGTATTGTATCTTGAGAACTGTCACGTTGGGTAGCAGTATTACTAACGTCCATGGGTAAATCCTTACGCACGGCACCTGTACCAATATCAGGAGGCCGGCCTAAAGGGCCGCCGCCACTATCTACAGACATAATAGCCCAAAAAGAATTACCCTACACTAGCCCCAGAACAAACACAAAAAAAGGACTAAAATATGAACACAAACATAAAAAACTCTACTTATCTACGGACAGGAAAAGGCCGCTGCACCAGTGACCGGAGCGAGACGTGTGCACCGCACAACAGCCGAACACCGAAAGAACCAGTTCGGTTGTCTTGCCTAGTGTCTCTGGTTGGAGAGTTACATACGGGCGAGTGTGGTATAGTGCAGTGAGTGATATAGTGTCGTGTTCGTAATATGGCAGAGATCAGTGGGGGTGATGAATCACCTGATCCATTAAAGCTACCGGTTGAACGAGAAGAAGTAATTCGTATGGATGAAGATGATCCATTACCTAATTCTGAGCAACAGAATAGTTCTTCTTCTCAAAATAAGGAAAAATCGAATAATCCACCCAATTCGGATTCTACTACGCCTGTTAGCATTGAAAAATATCCTGCTACTCATTATGGCCCCTATATTGTGTTTGTAGAGTCTATTAATTCGCAAAACCTTAGTCATTTGCACCCAATGGCGTTAGGGCGCAAATTTCATGATACTAATCTTAGTGTCAAGTCTATCACACGCAAAGGGAGGAACCGCCTTCAACTGGAATTTTCCTATGCAGCACAGGCAAATGAGTTCTTAACCAATCATCTGCTCAATACTTTAAAAATTAAAGCATTCATACCCAGCTCTAATATCATGCGTGTGGGAATTATTCGTGATGTCGGCAAAACCCTCACTGAATCGGACATTCTCAAAAACTTAAAATCTTCAGTCCCTGTTAAAGCAGTTAAACGTCTCAATCGACGAGTTACACAACAAGACAAAACGGACTATTTACCTACGGGTTCTGTAAAAGTAACATTCAGAGGACAGGCATTACCTACACATGTGTCACTCTATAGCGTGTATATGGAGGTGGAGCCGTTTATTTTTCTACCCATTCTTTGCCGTAAATGTCATAGGTACGGACATCGAGATAAAAATTGTAGGACCAACATTACTAGATGTGGTCGATGCTCCTTGAATCATCCTACTGCAGATTGTCAGGAAACCTTTTTCACATGTGTTCATTGTAGTGGACCCCACTTGACTGGCTCCGATTCATGTCCCGAAAAACAGCTCAAACCCAGATCAAAAAACTCATGAGTACTGAAAACATTTAATGAAGCATTGTCTAAACTTCATCCTCCCAGCTATTTTCCTGATCGGAACCCGCAACAATTTCCCCCTTTAACACATCCGGTAACCCCATCGACTCCTGTGCTTCCAAGAAAGCGAAAATTTACCCAAATTATCACTCCTAACTCTCGGCCGGTTCCTGTATCCGGCTATGATCACGATGGCTATTTAAATCTTATTCGTGCTCCTTCAGCACCAGCGTCTCAGCCCCTTTCCGGAGTCCCTACTACACACTTTACTGCCCCATCTGTTCCTATCACTTCCAGTAGCCAGTCCGTTCAAGGCAGTGTATCCCAGCCCCCGGCAGTAGATAATCTCCAACGGCAACGTTTATATTTGCAACAGGACATTCGTAGTAAACTTTCCCAATTAATCCAGTTACTGGGTGATAATCAACATGTATCTCATGTACTTTATATGTTAAAAGATAGTGTACATTCTATGTTCTCCTTCTATGATCAGTCTCACACAATGGAATGCTAGGAGCATCCTAACTAAGCAACATGAATTAAAATTAATTCTACAACAAACACAATCTCAGTTTGTTGTTTTGCAAGAAACCTGGTTGTTACCGAGTCATTCTTTTTCTGTTAAAGATTACAATATTGAACGATATGATGGACAAGGATATGGCGGAGTAGCATTCCTCATTCACCATACTATCTCTTATCAATTAGTACCTGTTTCTATCCAATTGCCTTCTTCTTATAGTATTGGTATCATTTATCGTGATATCTACATTATTAATATATATTGCCCTCCTGACATTTATTTTTCGGAAGAACAATGGTCGTCTTACTTTGCTCAATTTGATAATGCCTCAAAAATACTTATTCTTGGTGATATGAACTGTCACCATACAGTATGGGGTAGCGACTCTGTTTCGTCCAAAGGAACTCATTTGTTAGATGCGGCATACCGACATAATTTATTAATACTTAATGATGGATCTCCCACAAGGTTGACCCCCCTGGTTCCCCGCCTAGTGCGGTAGATCTCTCCATATGTCGTGGTTCGATGGCAACATTAATAACCTGGCATACATTAGTGGATACTTTTACCAGCGATCATTTTCCTATACTTATCACCTATGGCCTGAGTCTACCGCATCAGTCTATGCCTGACATCCGTTCTTCCCCTGCCATCCGATCGCTTAAAAATTTTGATGCGAATAACTTTCGGAAATTTATTGAGAATCAACTTTCGTCTATGCCAGCACATCTGCTTACCTATGACTCTCTTCTACAGATAGTTTATCGATGTATTAATATTTATCACCCTTTTAAAGCAGTCAATACTCCTAAAGCACGACACCCCTGCTCTTTGCGATGATGGGATGCTGAGTGTCATAATATAATACAAAAACGTAAAAGACTTTTTCGCTTGTTTAGGATCAATTTATCTCCGCATAACTATTTTACCTAAAAACAACATATTGCTTACTCTCGCAGAGTTTTTAATGCTAAGCGTCGAGAATCGTGGAAGCGTTTTATTTCCTCACTCACAGCCACAACGCCGATTACGCAACTCTGGAATGCTGTTCGTATTTTGGCACGTGTTTCTCAGCATGCTGCTACTGAGTTAATACCTACTGATGTGCTTCAGAAGTTTTTGCAATCGCTTACCACGGACTATGTTGTTCCTTTTAATATTTTTCCCAGACTGAAAATAGCCGTCACTCTTCTGTTTTATTACAGCCTGTCACTCTTCATGAACTTGAAGCTGTCCTTCCTACAGCCTCTCAATCAGCACCTGGCCCGGACTACATTACGTATAGTATGTTACACTTATTGCCTTCCAATGCTAAGCATGTTATCATTAACTACTATAACAACATATTATCTTCACTTACAACCCTCCGTCAATGGAACGATTTTTTTCTTGTACCTATTCTCAAACCGAAGAAGATACCTACTGATTTTCATAGCTACCGTGGCATTGTCCTTAGTTCATGTATGAGAAAAACATTTCTCAAAATATTACTCCAGAGATTCCTTTGGGTACTCGAATATTATAATCTGACTCCAAAAAACCAATATGCATTTCTTAAAGGACGTAGCACTCAGGACGCTATCAATACCTTTGTAATTGACCTACTTTTGGCTAAAGCACGTCGTCATAATAGTACTATTGCTACGTTCCTTGATATTCACAGGGCTTATGATTCAATTCCATTACATATGTTATGGGAATGCCTTTCAGCCAAGAATTCCCCCCCCCCCCCCGACTTTATTGCCCTTCTGCAGCAATTATTTACCTACCGTACTCTTATAATACAACCGTATCAAAACCATATTGCCAGTCGACAGGCGTCCCATGGTTTGGCGCAAGGGGACATTTTCAGTGGAATACTTTTTGCACTGTACATGAGCGATTTTGTTAGCCTAGTAACGCGTTCTGCTCGAATAATAGCTTATGCTGATGATCTTGTTCTTTATTTTTCTCATTCACACGTTGATACATGCCGTGAAACAATGTCGCAACTCCTCCCTCAAGCTTTTTCGTGGTTAGCATCTCATGGTTTTCAACTTGCCGTTTCTAAATGTTCGATTATGATTTTTTCACATCACCGTAATTACGATCGAACCCCTCTTTTATGTGACACGTTTTCTATCCCGTTATGTACGAATCACAAATATTTAGGCATATACTTAGATCATAAACTAAACTGGAATCAGCATATCAAATATTTGCGGTCTAAAACTACCTCATATTTAAATCTCCTCCGCACTATTACACGTAGGAATTGGGGTGCAGATCCGGCCGTCGCTCTTTCCTTATATAAGGCTACTATTCGTTCTCAATTGGAGTATGGTGCCCACGTATTAGATATGGCGTCTACCACAATTTTAGCACAATTTAATACAATACAATTTAGCGCTCTACGGATTTGTATAGGTGCTCTTCGTACTACGCCTACTGCACCTTTCGTTTATTAATGTTCCCGCGGTAATTCCCACTATTACGCCGCGTTGGAGCATTAACTGAATATACACATGTTTTAATATTGCTCCGGCAACAAAATTTTAAGCATGGTGTCGAAAGTCATATCTAGACTCTAAACTGGGATACTATTTATGAACATGAGCTCCAACAACATGGTGCATAATCGCTTCTCAGGGTAAAATTCGCTTCGTTCTTCCCATATGCTTTAAATAAATCGCGGATTCCGTTGAAGAGTATCCGTCCGTTGAAACAGTCATACCGTATCCTTATGTCAAGGAAATTATCTGATCGTTACTTAATATTTAACGTAAACTAACTCAATAGATCCGTATATTATCATATTACTATATACTACAAGTTATTTAAAGAATAGAAATGCTAAATCAAATCTATATCTAATTTATTAGCATGCTAATGTATAATAAAATTGAATAATATGCATTCATTGGCAATCAAGAAAAGGAAAATCGTGAAATTACATATATCATTCCCAAAATGCTTGGTTTTCGAGATAAACATATTTGAAAGTTTTTAAAATCATCAACATTTTTGCTTACGTTTTTGTTAAGTACCAAAATATACCATATCTTCCATGTTCAAATTGATATAAGGGGAAAAATAGGGACCACAACTTTATTAAACCAAGGAGGAGTGGAATATCTTTCATTTAATGTTGTTTGGGATTTTCTCTGGGGCATCATTTAAGTTTCATTTTGCTTTTCGGTCTGTTTGACCAAATTTACTTGGATACATGTTTGGATTCTTGTTTGTGACTCTCCACGTTACGAGATAAGCATTTCCATGTTTAAATATGGGTTCAAAACACCCATGCCGATATTATACTCCTATCATAACCCAAAATGAATAAACTAAAACGGTACATCACCATATGTACAAAATAAACCAAATAATTCTAGTACAGAGTGCCATAGATTTGATAGTACGTCAGTCTAACCTGCAAAAATCATGCCATGCAGTCCTCGTCATGTGCCAATATATTTACATATTCCCAAATATCTCTTCGCTGTGCCATGGTTTTGTTAAAGTAAACCGTACTTCATATAAGCGTTAACGTGCTGACCTTCAAATACAATGGCAAAATACAGCAAGCTACAAGGGTAGATCGTACTACCATCTTCAACCTCTCATTCCCCTACAACCGTGGTTCGTATCAGGTCAGTATTCCAGACGACACATCATTACTATTATCCGTCTTAGGTTTAATCATGCGCTTACACCCCTGTATGAATATAAATTTCATCTGTCAACTCACCCACTTTGTGTTTGTGGTTCTCCCGACGCAGATGCTAACCATATCCTTTTCAATTGTCCGTTATATCATTCAGCCAGACACCGTTTTTTACATCACCTTGTTCAGCATAAATTTCCCTTGCCGTCTAGCATATCTTGTTTACTTCACAATTTGACACCTACTGTCATTTCATTAATTACCACGTTTCTTGATGACGTTCACTTAACCTTATAATTAGCGTCTACACCATGCTTTCATTGTTTAGTGAGTTGGTATGTTCCTAGCTTCCTTTGTGTACATAGCATTTCCATTGTCCTTTTTTGAGGTGTTTTTTTTTTTCATATCTGATTTTTCAGCTCCTTTTGTTCCCTTGAACCCGACCTACTACCTTATATGGTAGCGCCCTACCCTAGGCACTCCAGTATATAACACACAACTTCGCGAAGAAATATATATGAATTGTACCTTAAAATCCTTTTAGAAGAGAGATGTGTTCATTACCAATGCCAGGAACCCACCAACCCGCCCAAAAATATATGTTTACTTTTATAACACAACGAAAGTTTTCACGCGCCATCGACCATTAGCCGGCCAGCTACGAGCACGGCCATTGGCCGACATGACGTCATTCCCATAATTCGTAACTCGCTGGTTCCGTTACCAACCCGCGCAGAATAAAAACGCAGCAAGAAACCCACCAAGAAAAATAAGTAATTTAGTAGCTGTAACCTATCTTTCCAAATCCAGGCCAAGCTCTGTCACCTTCGGGGGCCACACTCCCTTCGAGGGGCTCTTAACTATCGCCGCGGCGCATACTGCCCGCACGGCAAGAAAAAA
The DNA here is from genome assembly GCF_040414725.1 of Anabrus simplex. Classification (NCBI taxonomy): domain Eukaryota; kingdom Metazoa; phylum Arthropoda; class Insecta; order Orthoptera; family Tettigoniidae; genus Anabrus; species Anabrus simplex. Next base: position 142,549,056 of record NC_090269.1, on the reverse strand, counting down.
GTAATTTAGTGGTTGTAACCTAAAACAAATTTCAAGAAGAATTCTATGGACTAGCGATTTATTGGTCCAGGGATAGTTCGAACAAAAATAAAAAAAATATTTATTGGTCCAGAGATCATGCTATTTTTCTGTTGACCTCCATTTTGCTGTTTGCATTCCACGGTGCTAGCCCTGGACCTGAAGAAAGTAACAAAAGACGGCACCAAATTTCGCAGCAGTCCGCTGGACATTTCCTAAACATTTGGCAACAGTTCGCAGATCGCCGGCAGATCGTAAAGGACGCTTCTATCGGCAATCCCGTGAACTAAAAATAAAAGAGCATCACCGTCCGCGTAGCTTCCGTCAAATACAGTAGAGACAATACACGACACTGAGCGAGATATCGAGGGACAGCTATTGGAGCTCACTCTAGCGGATAGACCTGAACGGTACTGATTCTGTCATAAGAGCACGTGTATTTTTGTGTGAAGTTTTTGGTGTTATTTATGCGTTTTCAGTGAGTTGACATAATTAAATATTGGCGTGTGTCATTCCTTGATATCTCCTCTCAACATGAGGGGAAAGGTATGTGTTGTGTTTGGCTGCAGTAATTACGAAGTAGAGAAAAATGCGCGCTCGTTCTTCAGGTTCCCTCGTGACAAGAACATGTAAGTAATATTGTGTTTGCATATATATTCTTCCAGTGACAGAGATTTTTATAGTAATTCATAATCTTCTGACCTGCTCGACCCATGTTTTTTTTTGTTATGGGCTTTACGTCGCACCGACACAGATAGGTCTTATGGCGACGATGGGATAGGAAAGGCCTAGAAGTTGGAAGGAAGCGGCCGTGGCCTTAATTAAGGTACAGCCCCAGCATTTGCCTGGTGTGAAAATGGGAAACCACGGAAAGCCATTTTCAGGGCTGCCGATAGTGGGATTCGAACCTACTATCTCCCGGATGCAAGCTCACAGCCGCGCGCGACCCATATTTTAACGGGCTTAAAATATAATACGCATATTTTATTGTATAGTGCAGCAGTTAACCTTCAATACCGATGTGTTGTTGTAGGTGTGATCTGTGGGTTTTGAAATGTCACAGAAGCGATTTGGATAAAGTGTACAAGAAAGAAGGGACGTTACGCTTGTATAACAATTATAAGATCTGTTCAGATCATTTCCAGGCCAGCGACTTTAAAAATCCTCGACTATACAGCCAAGGGCATGTTACATTTTTACTCTAATTGTACGTAAATATTCCTCAAAACATCACTATCGACAACATTTTCAAACTTTTCTTTCTTTTATCCCTCTTCTCAGATTAAAGCCGGGATTTTATAGATTTTCTTTCTGTTAGTAGGCTTCATGTTAAGAGGAAAATTGTTCAGCTATTAAATGTTAATTCATTGCATCATATGTGTAAGGAATGTGCCGATATTTTTATTGACAAATGTCTCAATGTGATGATACATTGTTTTTAAATGAGGAAAAAATACAAATCCAACCGTAAGATTTCAGGCAGGTATGCTAAAGCTAAAAAAGTAATGCATAAATGAAATATCAAGCCATTTCACAGCAGTCCATTTCACACCTTGTTTATATGTCTAATTTCAGTCTTTGAATAATAACCTTTTAAATAATTCTTCATTCATTCATCCAGAATTGCTTTAGCAACTTCGAAGGTAATATCTCAATACCACTGTCTTTCTAGACGTAATTTATTTATTCATTTCCGTATATACATTTCCATTGATATTTGAATTTAGCGCGATTTGTTCAGGTCAAGTCACTAGGAGCGCCACCGTCGAATTGTCTCCCATTTTAGCAAGGCGAAATCCGTAAGTGTCGTGTATTGTGTCTACTGTATTTGCTTCCGTGTACAGCAAGCAGAGTGAGTGGAGTGCCTACACTAGGGCTATGCCCCTTATATATGAAGTTTTAGCACTTGCTTTACTCATTGCTTCCGCTATATGAGTTCACCAAGTGTATATGGTGTACATTCTCGTGTGTCTTTATTCAGTGTTTCGTATGGTTAGGTGTGTATATAGATCTTGTTAACTACATAAGAATATTGACTGGGCAAAAATTATTAAATAAGGAGCCCCCCCCCCCCCCAAAAAAACAAAAAACAAAAAAAAAAAAAACAATTCAAGCAGCAGAAGAAGAAGTGTGCAGATAGTAAATATTTGGTTCGTAACCTGCAGTTGCTCCCCAAATCCTTTCAAAAATCCAGCCATTTCGAATGGCTGACAGAAATCCAGGCTGTTCGTAACGCGTTTGTTTAGTGAGATAGTTGTTCATTATTTACTATTATTGCATGCTTCACAATATTAGATTTTGTTTTGAAGTGGTAGGTATGTTGTTTTGAATGATGCGTGTAAGGGATCTCGCGTTACGTCATACAGTTATATTCTGTTGATTGTATCACGTTTCCATGATTTTTCATTAACGAGGAATTGTGATTTCTGTTATTCTACACTGTGTCCATAACATAGGGTCGGTAAAGTTGAAGTCTCAATAATTTACTTCTGTCGATAGTGAACTTAATACAATGCATCGTATTCATTCTTAATCCGGAATCATGCAGAACTGTTTCAGCGTTACATACCGTACATTTTTGTTTGGATAAGCATATAACTTTATTTCTTTTTGTAAATTGTTAGCTTTTGCGTTACAGGTGCCGGTAAGTTGTAATAATGTATATCTGATTTTCAACAGCACTAGGAATCTAAATTTAATTTTAGAAAGAAATAACATTTAATTTAATTATTGAATTGGGATTGTTGTCTCCTATAGTGCGACTTAAGAGGGATACACTGAATGTTGACTTGTGTGTTCTGTTTTTTTTTCTTTTTTTTTTTTTTTTTCTTCTTACTATGTGGGCTACAAAACATATTAATGCAGTACCTAGTAATGTTCCAGGTTTGAAATCTTGGGAATTTTCTGTGTAGGTTATCTGTTAGATTATGTCTGTATTTCTGTAGAATTTGTTGGTATATCAGTGTTATCTAGATAATTCTTCCGTATCATATCAATACCCCACAACAGCTATATTCAGATCATAGCCAATATTTAATCCCAACTTTACTTTATGTGTGATATCTAAAAATAAAAATTAAAGCAGGCTACCTCTCTTTTGTAAGATATTTCATGAGAAATATTAGTGCATAAAAAAACTTCTTCAAGACTTAATTCTCGCTCTGGAACTGTAAAACCATTAATATATTAATAGAATAACCAGTGATGGCCAGAGCATATAAATCTGGTACCCTGTAGTAATGTCCTGCACATTGGAATACAAAATTAACATGTCAAATCTTACCTACAGTGTGAGAAATTGAAGTAGGCCTTTTTATTGTCAGTGATTGACCAACCCATATGCGCTATTACATTTATAGTAAAATATCACAAAATAAGTTATATTTTCTAACGTTGGTAGCTGAGTGAACACTGCTGTTGGCTGAAATCACTCCCAAACTTGTGACTGGGTACACCGCTATCATGCGAAGCCCATCCAATTATCAATTCAAGACAAGACACTCCCGAACTTCAACACAGACAGGTTTTATTACTATTTGGGGCATAATACATACTCTTAATCATTTAGACCAATAGTCTGACATGAGGCTCTCTGCTTAGCTGTGTCATAAGTCAGGACATGCACAGACCAAAAAAGGAAAGGCACTTGATTAATTGGTGGTAGCATTATCTCAGCAAAACCATTGGATTGCGATCAGGCCAAGGGGGTCTAGTCTCCGGACATTCATTATGTTTCCTGCTATTTGGTCCTGATCGGTATACATGGGACTTTTAAAATGAAATGTCTCATCCCTATGGTTTTATTTCTACGTAAATGTGTACATCCTATCCCTATGATCATGATATTTTCAGTATTGTGGAACTGGAGGTCATACAAATATGCTTAATATTGGCAGTCATATGAAACTGTATACCCTATATCTATTATCATGGTTTCAACAGCAATATTAATGATGATAATGATTATAATTTCTCAGTTGTGTTTCAGTACAGCGTCATTGGGAGAAATTTACAACCTCAGCACATTCAAACTACTTCATTTGCAGTGTGAAATGGACCAGAAAGTAGAGATCAAGAAGGAACCACTCTGGCTTGAAGGAACTGCAGATACTTCACTTGTAAGCATTATTCAGAATAACATTGTAGTAATTAGAGGTAGTCAAATAAATTTGGCTGTTTACTGTTAGTATAACATATCAAAAGTAAACACCCTGATAGAGGCTAAGATTCAATGAAAGGTTTTAGACAAAGAGGATTTTTAATTATCTGTCTTTTCTCTGTCGGTTGCTACACTCACTCAGTCCATTATAATCTTCCCAGTGAATGACTTGCAGCTCAGTGGCTCAGTCTTGCCAGGCAAATAGTCAGTCTGCATAGCGCATTGGTTGAAGCAATGGCATGATTTAACGTGCAATGAAACAGTTTACGTTTCATGGCCGTACAGTCTTGAATTGGGATGCCAATCAGGTAAAATTGCTGTGAGAATTGAGGCACTCATCCCACCAATGCAACAGGTTGAATAACCCTGTGTGGCAAAGCACTGTGTCCTGCTGCGTGAAGATGTCCGTAACCACCTGCTGCACATCATCACCTGACGGAAAGTGTCGACCGTTCAAGGCCTTTTTGAGGGGACTGAAGGTATGATAATCACATGGAGAAAGTTCGGGACTATAGGGCAGGTGCTTGAGTGTCTCCCACTTGATTTGTTGTTGTTCGTAGTGGATGAGGCTGGCCTCCTGGATCGACCAGCGTCTTGAGTCAAAATGTGACCTGCACGGAACTTGGTGCACCATTCCACAATGGTGGTTTTTGACAGACATGCTGCCCAATACATAGTTTTTATTCTGCGATGGATGTCCACCGGTGTTCTTCAGCAGCCTAGAACAGAATAACAGCACGTTGGATCTGTTTGGATGTATTTAGTAATAACATCATCGTAGTTCACGTGGCGGCATTTAACGCATCTCAGCACGACATGACTCGCACATTAATCTCTTCGCCTACATGTTTGTGCTCATATACCCACATTGGAGTCATGCTACGTTGCATGTCCTCTGCGGCAACGCACTCAAACTGAAACTTTTTGATCATGCCTTCTCCTTGCATTTTGGCAAGTGTGATCATGGTTCGGTCCAGTAATATTAAAAAATGATACTGAAATATCCCAGCACAAGTGGATAGTTACAGTGTCATCTAAGTGAATTTGTATATGGTGACATTCTGGCACCTCAGTGTCTTTGAAAACCTTGAAAGTCATCAGACTTGAGATTAATTATCTGTTCCAAAGACAGTGAACTGCAACTTCATAGATGTGATGTTGCCCAAGATTTGGTAAAAGGTGAAATTCTGCTATTACAGTAGAGTCTCGTTAATCCGAACTAATTGGGACCGGAGTCTGTTCGGATTACGAAATTTTCGGATTAACCGGAAAATATTTTCTAATAATAATGATATTGTTTTTACATATCGCTAAAATATTTTTACGGTTCCCGGAGATGCCTAGGTGTCGGGATTTTCTCCCGCAAGACTTTTACGTGACAGCAAATCTACTTAAACGAGGCTGACGTATTTGAGCACCTCCATATACCACCGGAATGAGCCAGGATAGAACCTGCCAAGTTGGGGTCAGAAGGCCAGCGCCTTAACCGTCTGAGGAAAATAGTTTTTACAATACAGTACAGTACATACTGTAATTTAAAATGCCCATTCTTTAGCAGTTACATTAATAAAATACTGTATAAAACAAATGCACTCTGCTGCTATGCCCACTGATCTGATGTTGATGAGACGCTGGTTTAACACTGCATCTTCGAGTAGGATCCAGTCACTACGGCAAAAGAAACTAAAAGACTTAGTAAAGATGAACGACCAATGATTGAAGATTTACGATGTGTTATCATGTTTATTTTAAGTTATTCTAGTAAAATATGACTAATAAAATGCAAGTAAATCTTCATTCTATAATATGTTCTTTCATTTCAATAAGGAGAATTAAAAAAAAAAACATTTCATTTCGGATTAACGGGGTTCGGATTAACGGGACTCTAGTGTATTGTACTCTGTTCTCGGAATAAATGTGTGCTGGAAGAGTTCCAGAGTACAAGCATTAGAGAAGAGAATGATGTCTAAACATATCCAACATACAAGGGCATGCCTGTTCAGCATCTGTAGCTTTGATAATTCTTATTACATTACTGTGTCAGATTCTAACGTAACATACAAGCATACTCCTGTTCATTGATTGATATTTCTTATTATGTTACTGTGTCAAACTTGTTCGAATATCAAAGTTACATAAAAGAAATTAGTGGCAGTTTCAGAGCTGAAATCTCATAACAGACTGCTGTAGTTTTTTTTTTTTTTTCATGAACATGCAGAGTTATCTTAAATGATTCATTGCATTTTAAAACCATATAGTTTATAAAGTCCTCCATAGAAAATAATGTTTGGTACATAATAAAAATGTACAGGTGTTCGATGCAACTTCCTTTCATCACATGGCATGCGTATGTAATACAAGCTGTAGCATTTAGCTGTTAAACATCAGAGCAGCAATGATGCAATCCTGGAAGTCATTCATTGTTGCTGAATATTGTGGGTATTTGCTGACTTCGGAATATTGATATCATAACACATTCCCTCTCATTCTTTCCTGACTGGACTGTTCTCGGACCTGCTGCCTGATGGTCTGTGGTTTTACTAATTTGAAATAGGTATAAAGGTACAGTGCTCTAATTGCAATGTGTTCAAACATTATGCATACTCACACCTTTACTACGGAGTAATGCAATTAACAACCTCCCCAGATAAATTATAATGAACTGGCAATCTCGCCGTAAAATTCTTATTTAATGCGCCTAGGTGTGTGGTTTCCCTCGTACTACTAAGTGACTTTCGAGATACGCATTGAACATTAATTATATTTCTTATTGTGGTCTCATGGCAATCTCATTGGATTCTTGCATATTAGTAATGTGCTGGCTGTTTCATTTCCCTTCTGAGAAGTACTGCGATCTTCTGCTAGCTACCCAAATATGTCGCCCCTCCTATCACTTCTCAACCAATGGGAGTGCGGCCACATCCCGTGGAAGCGAGCCTCGCCATTTTTGTGAAAGCACAATGCGAGTGGAAGTCATGGCGTGCGGTTGTGTTTATTGGACACGCAAGATGTTGGCGTCATGTTGGAGTATAGATCCTGGATGAGGGTTTTGAAATATGGGTTTTAAACCCATCTTATTCTTTTTTCCTGTATTGTCCTACTAGAGAAATGTTCTAGTTAATTGTGACCTGGGAAACCAAACTCATATGTAAGTATTTGAGGATCTGACTCATCATGGCTGAGTGTCAGGTTCACCCAAGTAAGTGGCTTCAACTTTCAGCAATTTATATCCTGTGATTATGAAACTACAAGAAAATTCACGTGATCGTTGTCTTGGAATTAACACTCTTCACGTGGAAGCTTTTTTTTAAATGGTAATACCGAAGGTCATGTGATTAATTCAAGAAAAATACCCAATTGATAGACAGGTAAATGCTACGAAATTGAGAAAATTTTACTTATTCCAGCCATCATTTTTCACCCGTTATAGAACTTAAATCGATTATGTAAATTCTAAATGTTTTCATATACAGTGGTTAAAGGCTACATGAGGTTCTGCAGAGGCATACATTTCTAGGTCCTTTTATTTATTAGTTCTTTAAATCCCTCTTTCCTCTATTTTCCAGTATTTTATGCTTTGGTGGATTAATTTTCTGTTGATAATCTTATGTTTCTGCCCTTTGTTTTGGCCTTGCCCCATGATTGGTCGTTTGCTGGCATGTGTATTCATTGCTATGGCGAGGATTGTTTGTTTGGTGTGGAATGTGTGTGGCCCTATCGGTTTTGCGAGTTGGTTGTGTGACCTACGTTTACTTATGAATTTTTGTTTCTGGTGAACATTTCTCAGCTCCTTTCTAATTCTCAGTTTCTGTTTTTTTTTTTCCTGTTTCCTTTGTGATTTCCGTTCTTTGAAATGATTTGATACCTCGTGATTTATTGATTCTGTGCTCCTGTGAAGCCTCACCTTGTCAATAATTTTCACTTGAACTTGTTCAGTGAATGGTTTTTCCTAAGGTTTAAAAACTTTTATTTTGATCTATGCAAGTAAGTCTAGTAAATTATCCCGTGTAATTTTCTGTTATTGACTCAATGTTTTCAATCCGTGTAATTTTCTGTTATTAACTTAAGGTTTTCAATCCATGTTATTAACTCATTGTTTTCAATTCACTTAAGTTACTTATTGTTTTCTTAAATGGGACAATGTTCGTTTCAGGTTTCATGATCAAGTTTTTTTCTTTCTTTAATTAAAATGTTATTTGATTGTAACATGAGTTATCTTTCAATATCTGAGTGGTTCAACGCCGAAGCAAGTAATCTTTCTCCTTTCTCCTCTGGGTGTTTTATTTTAAATTCGGCCTTGTTTGGTAAGTACCTGTTTGGTGTTAATTTTTCTAACCCTTGTGATTGGCTTTAATAACTTGATTTATTTCTTGCTGCTTTACCACCAGCTTAAAGGTAGTACCAGCCGGTGTTTTGTTGCTAACCGTTAGTGTGGTGGGTTAACTGCGCTGGTGGATTACCGTTAAGTGGTGGAGCTGTGCATCTCCTCAATGACCCCTCATGGTTACCGTTAGTGGGAGAGTATAGTTTATGGTTTGGTAACTTTGTACTTTTTACTGTCAGTACCAAAATTTCACAGCCTTTTTTTCAGTTTAGGTGTAGAGAGCCTTGCTGTTACCTAGAGAATCTGGTTTGGTTACCTCTTTGTTAGGTATATTTTTTACCCGAATAAAAGATCTAGTTTTACATGTAATCGGCCTACGTGAGAACAGTTGCGGAGTTATCTGATGGGAAGATAGGTGCTCTGATCTAAAAAGCAAAGTACATTAGGCATGAAGCTGAATTGCATCACCATAAAATCTGTTAACTGCAGGCTGGAGAGCATCATGTAATTTGTCTTCATTTGATGAACATTTCTGCTACTGATATTTAGGTCACTGTTTTCGGCTATTATGGTGGTTTGGTGTGTGGATTTCATACGGACCAAGTGAGTTGGCTACAATGTTTGGATCACATAGCCGTTAGCATGCTTTTTAGAGACAGTGGGTTTGAACCACTCTGTCAGGAGCCTTGAAGATGGTTTTCTGTTGTTTCCTATTTCTGAACCTTAATTAAGCTTGTAGTCGCTTCTTGCCAGTACCACTCCTTTCCTATGTTATCATCGCTGTAATGAATGCCTGTGTTGGTGTGATGTAAGCCAAATAAAATAAAAAAGCTTCTGTTGTCATGGCAGACTAATATGTAATAGCACTAACTGGCTAGAAAAGGAAAGTAACGGGACACTAACTCATTTCTTAAGAATGTCTCCTTGGTGACACCGTGGCTCTCTATGGTAGTTGATTGTAGATTTGTTGAGGTTCCAACCAGTTTGATAGCTGGAGATGAAACATACAACAGGTTAGATGGAAGAGACATGTTTGAGGATGGACTGTACTTGCCAGTGTAAACTTTAGTGGTCTGAATTTCTATTAATTATTTTGTTTAGGATGAGTAGAATAATTATAAGTATTTCTGTATGGGTGTGTCAGGAGGTTTCTTGAATGTGTATCTATTATCTGATCGTGGGGTGGTCGACATGGAGTTGGTGTTGGCTTGGTGGGGTATGATTTAAGGATTTGGTTTTTTTCAGCACAATATGTTTTGCCACCTTTGCATTTTGTTTGTGGCTGATTACAACCTACCTTTTCTCTTTACATTAAGGCCAGTTAGTATGGGGTCTCATGCCCCTGTTTATTTAGCAGCTGTTTGTGGTATGAAGTTCCTTTTAGGAAAAGTTATAAATCTGTTGAGCAATAGACGAGCTAACTATGGGGCTATCTTATGTAAATACCTTAATAATGGACTACCGACAGTTTGTAAGTGCATTATTTAAAAACTGATGCCTCTGGGAGGCTGGAGTGTGCTATAGCTGGAGCTCAGACTCCCTTGTAATGTGAAGGATAGGAGCAAATAATGCTCTTGTAAATCTTGTACCTACCCAGAGCAGTTCTGCTCTTTGTAAATTACCATTCTTTCAAGTTTTGTACCTAATATTCAGACTCGTAAGTCACTGTTGTTGTCACAGCTGACAATCTCAATTATACTCTATTCTGTTTCATTCTAAGACTGTTATTGTTGATTCAGGTTTTCTATTTCTCAAATTTTAAATTTAAAAAAAATAGGAAAAAAATAAAATTTCAAAATTTGTCGCCTTAACTTAATTCCTTGTCCACCCATTCACCCCAGCAGCTTCTTACACCTCGTGTTATCCATGATATTTCCGTAAGAGTATTCATCTGGGGTGATTCTGTTTACAAGTTTTTACATTCACAGTATGACTGTACCTAGTTTACATGTGCTCAAGGTGACAAATATATCCTTCTTGATCATCTACCATGTTGTTGGAATCTCCTGTAGTGTCCCCGCTTGTGTCCCTATGAGTTTTGAACTCTGGAATCCTACTTCTTCCTGCTTGCCGCACTAAGTTTTTCTTCCATCTCTCCTGGTTGCTATCATTCTGTTTCGGTTGCTCTATGTAGCATCTGGGTTTCAAGACTCGTCGGTCTCTCATGTCTTCTCTGAAGTTTGAACCTTAGATGTCCTTATTTCTCCACTTTAAATATACTCTTCTCTTCTGATGAACCATCCGTACTTGTATCAGTATCGTTTATTGTGCTGTTGTCTTTTGTAACGACTTGAAGATATCTTCCTCTTCTTGTTCCAATGTTCACCAACTCATCTCCAACTCGTTCTGTTCCAGTTCGACTCTTTGCTGAAGCCTTGATCTGAAACTTGCGCGCTTCCATCTACCCATAAATTAGTATCTGAGTCTCACTCTGTCACCTTGTGTGAACCTTTCTTCATTCTGAGTTAGGGACCCGTGTTCCATTTCCTTTGCATTAACAGCTTTAGACGTGCCTATCGCATCTTGTCCCTTCCAATCTGTCCAGAGATTTATGGCCTAAGTCCGCTCTCCTTTTAACACAGTTCACTAAAAACACCTTCCTTTGCAGGTCGCTAAATGCTCTTCATAGTCTGCTCTACGACATTTTTCACCTTCTAATGTTTCCAATTCCAAATCAAGTTCCATGACTTCACTCCCTAATCCTTCCGTTTCTAACATCCCTTTGACTAGTTTGTTAGCTCTTTTCCCATTAAGTCGTTGAGTCTGGGTTTGTTTTCCATCTGGAGTAAGTAATCTGGACTCTATTTTTTTCTGCTTGAATCCGGGAGATAGTGGGTTCAAACCACACTGTCGGCTGCCCTGAAAGTGGTTTTCTGTGGTTTCTCATTTTCACACCAGGCAAATGCTAGGGCTGTAACTTAATTAAGGCCATGGCTGCTTCCTTCACACTCTTAGGCCTTTCCTGTCCCATGATCGCCACAAGACCTATCTGTATCAGTGTAAGGTGACCAACTGTAAATTTTCAAATTGAGGTCAGACTTTTAATAAAAATGTTCTAAAAATGGAGGACAAATGGAATTTTAATATTTACATACACAATTTAGTATTACATACTTTATATCTGTTATGTTGCTGAAGTTGTAGCTATTTTATAGTGATACTTATCAACTGGAACCTCTTTCGATAGCAAGTATAAATTATATTCTTGTAATAAATAATTGTAAAACTCTCCACATGATAAGTGTTTGAAGTTGTACTTCACTGTTATAATACCCTTACCCGACTCGGTCAGCAAACGGTTTATTTCTTCTGACCACTGTGAATTAATCAGGAAAAACATGCATTCAGTGGTTGAATTGCAACCTGGAATAGCGAAATAAAACTGACAAATTGTAAGCAGCTCACTAAATGTTTCAATGTCAGGGCTATATTTGAAAAACTCACACCAATGCTTATCTAATGTTGTATGTTTATCAATTTTGGAACTCCTAGTGTAATTCTGAACATTGCAAAATTGGTCAAAAATTTAGTATCGTCTATATCCACACCTTTAGATTGCAAATACTCGAGACAAGGAAGAATACCTACAAAATGAATGCCTTTCTTTTATTTTTTATTTACTTGTTATAGAATGTCCCATTGAGCTAGTGGCTCAACGAGGGACTGCCCTTTACAATCACAGCTTGGCAGCTTTTATTTTCAGTTAACAGATAAGGCATAGACATATATAACATGGAATATTTTACAATTATTGATTTACATCATAATATCATTATTTTACACGGAAAAATGAAGATATTAAAAATAAACTAATCTTAGGTGGAAAAATATGTACACAGTGGTTATCGATTTATTCTCCTACATACTGATCAAGGAAGTACATGCATACTTCTTTCTTAACTTACTGATTTCTTTTAATTTGGGAGGTAGATTGTTAAGGCTGTGTTTGCTGAATAAGAAATGCTTTTAACACCATATTTGGTAGTGTTAATGGAATCTTTGTAAAACTGGTTTGCTGATCTTGTGTTATGGGTGTGAATGTCTTTGCTGTATTGTAGTTCTGTATTAACAGAAATCATATTATTTTTATACCTGCACATAAATAAAGCTTGAGAGTATTTAATCTGGCATTATACTGGTAATATGTTAGTTTCCTGAAGAGCTTCCACTGATGGTTTTAGTAACTCATCCGTACTGTACCAGTAAAAGAGCCCGACTCTCAGATTATATTTTAAAGTAAGCAAGAATATAGTTCTCAGGGTTAAAACTGGGTGACTAGTAGCTAGAACTCGGTACAGGAGGTAGGGTCCTATCTACAAGAAAACTTTGACTCTGACTGAACATGAGTTTATTCATATAAGACATGAAATTGCACACCACCTCCATGTAGATATGAGTTGTCTTCCACATAGTCCTATAATATGGCTCGGGTTCTCCAGTTCACCAAGCCGAGCAGGTTGGAGCACATTCCAGAAGATTCCAGGGACTCCGTACAGAAGCGGCTGGACTGTCTGGGTTGGTAGAAGGTAGAGATGCCTCGAACTTTCGAGGCCCAGGTTGAATGCCGATGATCCTGGTGATGTTGCAGATAATCATTTACTACCTTAGTCCAATGTGACTCAGAGGGTTGATGTCTCCAAGGTCACTTGCAGTACGGATAAATCTGAGTTCATAAAAACCTTGGGTGATTAACCTATTAGCGAAGTCACTGGTTATTATTCGTCAAGACTTTCAAAATTTAACACTCGTAAAATGATATGTCTCTGTATACGAGGATTATAAATAATTTCAGAGTTCACCACTAGCAAAAGTCTTCGTCTCTGAATAAATACTGGCAAAAAAAAACACAAGTCCCTTCTCATGAAACTATGAGCAAATTTAAAGTTCATCACTGGCGAAGGTACAAGTCTTTGAATGAACACGGACGAAAAACATAAGTCCATCCTTATGAAAATCTGAATAGATTTGAAGTTCATCACTGGTGAAATTTATAAAGTTTTGAATCAACACTGGCGAATGTACAAGTCTTTGAGTGAACATGTACGAAAAACACAAGTCCATCCACATGAATAAATTTACAGTCTATCACTGGCAAGGTATCCAAGTCTTTGAATAAACACAGGTGAGATCCTAAATTTATGTTTTAAAGACGTTGAATGAAGTTAGAGTTCATCACCGGCAAAGTTTATAAGTCTTTGAACCAGTTCCGGCAAAATCACAAATTTATGCTTACGGGAACTTTGAGCACATTCAGAGATCATCACTAGCAAAGTTTATAAATCACTGTTTATTAGAGGAATGAGTCTCTTAACACTCGCAAATATTGCAGGTTCAATTTATGAAGAATTCTTTCTTTAACACACGAAAGTAATACAAGTCCAATTATGAATTTAACACAGGTAAATAATACAAGTCCATTTCATGAATAATTGGAAGAATTCCAGTGTCTAACACCCGTAAGTTCAATTATGAAGACTTAGAAAATGTTCTTTAACACTCGAAATATTGCAAGTCCACTTGAGAATACTTGGAAGAATTCGTTCTCCCACACTCGAAAAAAATACAAGTTCACTTTATGAATACTTAGAAAATTACAGAGTTCCTCGTCGGGACTGTCATTACACGACGATAGTAGCAGCGAGAGTGTCCACGCTGACTACTCAGCTGTAACTGAGTGAACAGGCTACAGTGGGCCCTCCTTTTATTCGATCCGGGACGTCTACGTCACAATACGGCTTGACTGAATATCTCCTGAATCCCTCGATGGATTTACTTGAAACTCGAGCATTGCGACGATCAGGTGATCCCAAACAAGATGACATATCACTCAAGCCGCTAGCATAATTATTACGGGAGTTACAAAATTTTCCTCGTTGAACATTCCGGAAGATGTGACGTAGAATCTAGAATATATGAGTCCAGGCTGGAAACACGTGGTGTGACGGGCGGGCGGTCTAGCGAGCCCCTGTGGCTACGTCACAGCTCACAGCTGTCCTTCACTCGCTTGCTTGCCCCGCTGACGGTAAACAAACCAGGCGTGCTCAGAACATTACGCATGATAATTAAATGTAATTTATACTCAAAAAATACTCATGTACAGGTCGTAACCAGTACAATACATAATTTTTAAAGCTCTCTTTTGGAGTACTTCTAGTCCCTTTATAGCTTCCTGTGTACAATTTCCCCATATTATATTCATGTACATAAGGTGTTAATGTATGAGGGAGGTATATATGATTCTTAAGTGTTGGTTGTTTATTCCATAGTCTTTCAATCTTTTTAGTACTCCAATTAAACTAATAATTTTTTTCTTTATATTTAAGATATGCTCATTCCAGGCCTAAATATGAAAACTGCTTTACTTTTTTAAGGCGCTCATTGCCAATTTTTCTACATTACAGGTATTGATAATTTGTGTCCGACTCGTTGGCTGAATGGTCAGCGTACTGGCCTTCGGTTCAGAGGGTCCCGGGTTCGATTCCCGGCCGGGTCGGGGATTTTAATCGCTTCTGATTAATTCTTCTGGCTCGGGGACTGGGTGTATATGTCCGTCCCAACACTCTCCTCATCATATTCAGACAACACACTACACTACCAACCACCACAGAAACACGCAATAGTGCTTACATCCCTCCATAGAGGGTTGGCGTCAGGAAGGGCATCCGGCCGTAAAAACAGGGCCAAATCCACATGTGCGACAAAGTTCGCACCCGCGACCCCACAGGTGTGGGAAAAAGCGGCAGGAAAAGAAGAAGAAGACAGGTATTGATAATTTGTGTTGGTTTATGAAATATCATGTATTTTGTTTTTGAGGTGCTTATAACTAGGTTATTTTTGTTCAGCCATGATGATAGTATGTCCAGATCTTTTTGCATATACTCCAAAATTGTTTGTTCGCAACTGCTGTCATAAAATATATCATCTGCAAAGATAAGCTATATCATTAATAAATATTAAAAACTGTAATGGTCCCAGCACTGAACCTTGTGGGACACCATGTTTAACATTGTAGATGGGCCCTGTGGTTTCATTGATATTAACGTATTGCTTCCTATTGGTTAAGCAATTTTTAAACCACTTAAAGGCTATTCCTCTAAGGGCCATTTTCTCCAAATCGAGTTAAACCTGGTATAAATTAAACCCGTTTAACTTTAGTACCTAGTTTAAACTTGCGTCCATTTTCTCCACCAATTTCTGACACTCGTTTAGTTTAAACGGGTGAGCTGTCATTGGCGCTAGCGTTGGCTGCACTGAAGGAATAGTCGAAGGCATGGTCGATTGGAATTGGCCAATCAGAGCCAAGTAATTCAATGACCGACATTTTTGCATTAATATCAGCTGTGTGTGGCGAATTAATGCTATCGTACGCAGTGAATAAAGAAGAAATGCGGCGGGATATTAGCTTTACTGATAAATAAATTGTTTACATTTGTGCGAAGTGTTGTCATATAATTTACACATTGCTGTCTACAATTTTTTGGAACGCATTTTTATTTCTTATTTTTCTCTGCGC
The DNA here is from genome assembly GCF_040414725.1 of Anabrus simplex. NCBI lineage: Eukaryota > Metazoa > Arthropoda > Insecta > Orthoptera > Tettigoniidae > Anabrus > Anabrus simplex. The sequence goes on along the minus strand of NC_090269.1, from coordinate 142,533,042 downwards.
TGTGAGCTTGCATCCGGGAGATAGTAGGTTCGAATCCCACTATCGGCAGCCCTGAAAATGGTTTTCCGTGGTTTCCCATTTTCACACCAGGCAAATGCTGGGGCTGTACCTTAATTAATACCACGGCCGCTTCCTTCCAATTCCTAGGCCTTTCCTATCCCATCGTCGCCATAAGACCTATCTGTGTCGGTGCGACGTAAAGCCCCTAGCAAAAAAAAAATTTTAAAAATTTTTCTCTGCCATGCTTTACCATAAACAAGTATGTCTGTATTGTCTTACGGAACACACGGGTACGTTGAAATATTAAAATCCTAGTCTTTCAGCAATACGGTATTCCTGTCCTCAGAAAATCAATATTTACATGAATTTCAAATAAATAAATTCCAAGCATGCTCGGGATCTATCTCCTATTAAAATCCATCACCCTCGGCCGGGATCAATCTCACAAACCTTGGATCCAGCAGACAGACCACTGAGGATGTATTATTTGGAGATGTATTACTTGATTCCATATTCGTTTATAACATAACCAAGTTCGCGATATATCGTACTGTATGCATAATACTCTTCTCCCTATAGCATTAATATTTCTATTGCTGGTATGCTGGCGATAGATACGATGAAACATTCTTAACTATAATTTTTATTACAAGTTTACTAGCAAGCATGAATCACGTTATTATTTATCTGATCCTATAAATATATAATCTAGCGATTAGAAATTGTATACCACCGCCTCTCCTACCGTGCCGGCCAACATTCTGATGGTAAAAATATTTTCGACAAACGGGATTCAAACCGTCTAGTCACGGATTCGAACGATGCTGACCTAACGCTTTAGCGACTACAGCCACCAGACATCATATGAAAAACGGACGTATTACATGACTTATGTACGAATACTTTTATGCTTCACATTACAGTATTCATACCACCAACAGTATTTTACAGTATATAATATTATAAGGAGACTGCAATTTAAGATCTGTGGTCCCCGTTGTTAAAGAGAAAAATGCCTGCTGCATAATATCTTAAAGCAACCAGATTCATTGCTTCTAGCGAAATAGCATTATCTCGTGCAGTTGACGTTTTAAATGAATCCTTCTTCGATACTAGACAATCCTTGCTGTTCGCTTATGAATTATAAATCCATCAAAAAAAACCTCCGTTACATCCGATTTTCCAAGATTGTAAACTTTTGTTGGAATGCGGCTTCTTACCCTCACATGCACATCAAAATTATTTCCTATTTAACCAAAGACTTCAATAAATTCTCCCATTTTTCTAATGCTAATACTAGGTTCTAATTTTAGTACGTTTTCTATTAAAAGTTCTGCAGTACTGGTAGTCAAAACTAACCCTTTTACTAGGAAAATCACACATACGTTAATAAAATATAAAGAAGGTTGAATATAAACAGCAGTTTAAACCTACAATATAGAAGGTTTAACTTTGAACCAAGTTTAAACTTGATACAAAGTTTAAACCAAAATGGAGAAAATGAATGTTAGTTTAAACTCAGGCTTAAACCAGATTAAAATAAACCTAGTTCAAACTCATTTGGGGAAAACGGCCCTTATTCCTGCATTTGCTAGTTTATTAAGTAGTAGGATATGGTTAACTGTATCAAATGCCTTTGCAAGATCTATGAAGATTCCAGCTTCTATTTTATTACTATCTAATGCATTCTGTATAAGGGACACTATGTCAAAAGCAACTGAAACTGTACTATGTTTGGCTAGGCAGCCATACTGAAATATGAAGAAGAAATGTTTTTTATTAGGAAATTCAAGACTTGTTTTCTTTATTACTACTTCAAGTACTTTTGCTAGTGATGATACTATACACAGTGGCCTGTAATTACTGGGGTCAGATTGCGTTCCTTTCTTAAGAACTGGTACCATTCTTGCAATTTTAGATTTATCTGGTATTACTCCTGTTTGCAGCGACAAATTAATTATCTCGGTGAGCAAGGGGGTCAGATGATTTACACACCTCTCGAGGAGTATGTTATTTATTCCGATATCTGTGTAGTTATTCTTGTTGGCTATTGCTTCTATGATTTGTGTAACTTCCTTAACATCTGTTGGCCTAAAGTTACACAGAGTTGCAGATCGTATGATTAGATACCAAAGGTGGATTACATGGACCAATAACTTTAACCAAATTTTCAACTACATTAACAAGAAATGTGTTAAAAGCTTTACAGATATCTTGACTAGAAGTGTGTTGAACATTTTCATACACAAGTTATATAACTTTTGGTTTACCATTAGTTCTACCAAGTATCTGGTTTACTGTCTTCCACATTTCTTTAGTAGTATCCCCTTTTCTAATTACATGATTATAATATGACCTTTTGAGCAATCTTTAATATTAATTACGTACTTGCAACATCTTGTGTACTCTTCGACTGCTTCAGTTGAATGGTTTTTAGCTTTAGTTTTTGCATATAGGATATTTTTTTACCACTTCTAGGAATTTTTGTGTTATCCATGGCTTAAGTGTACCTTTTCGTGGTGGTTTTTCCCCAATATTTTAACTAGCTACTCTAAGTCCCTCACTAATAAAAGCACAGAGCTGGTCGTAGGCTTCATTCACGTCAGTAGATAGATTTGTACATGTATTTTTAAAAAAATTAGCTTAGTGTAATTTGTTTTCATGTTTGTACATTTGCGTCACTACTGAATTAAGGGCTCTCATTAATTTGTGTTGTTACTTCTAGAATATTATGATCACTCAGGTCACTTATTACATTATATACATAGTAATCAGCAGTGGCAAAATTTGAGTGTATATGATCAATTAAAGTGGAGGATGTGGGTATTATTCTTGTTGGTGGCCTTGCATTGCAGGGGTAAAAAATTGTAACAATTCAATAAGGATGTATAGTTCCTGTAAATATTGCTATCTTTTAGAAATTCTACGTTATCGTCTCCTATAAGCAATGAGTTTACTTTTTGGGTATTGCACAAAACAAGTTCAAGGTCTATCATAAAGTTAGTAATATTACTCTCCTTTGGGTTGTAATATGAAATTACGTTATATCTCTGCTTTTTGCTAAATACTTCTATTTGGAGAATACTGTGATAACTGTTAATGATCTTAAGGACTTTAGTTGTCCATTTTCTTGATACATACACTGACAGTCCCCCTCCAGTACCCTCTCTATCTAGATGGTAAGATTCAAAGCTAGGTATGTTATAATAGGATGTTTCTTGATCTGATAGCCAATTTTCTGTTATAACTATAATGTCAAGTTCTGTAACCTCATCAATAATAAGCATAATATCCTCCAACTTGTTCCTAACACTTTGTGCATTGATACAGATACATTTAAATTTAGAATTTAGAGCTTGATTGTTAGTTTGTAATTTATAGTTTTCTATAGTATCACACTGGATCTCAACAGAACTTATTATTTCTTTACTGCTTCATACTGTGAAGCTTCATCCATTGGAAACACTTAAATTCTTCCATGATAGGTATTGAATTTACATTTCATAGAAACCAACAACATGTTCTACAAATGGAATGCATTCTCTTTCAAAGCAATTTTCAGTGAGTGATTTCAGAGACGTTTTGACTTTAAGAGGTATGAATTTATTTTCTATCCTATCTTTCAGTGTGGCCAGAGTTGAACCTAATATATCACAAATTTCTGCTCTAGAGAGCATTTCTTTTTCAATGTATGAAATTTTGTTGTGAAAAATGTGCATAGTGGAATGCCCAAACCACAGGTAAAGCTCAAAAAACTCATTTTAAAATGGACCTAATTATAGCAGGAGCGGAATTTGAAGGCTGATAAATAAAATATGACTTCAGAACTCCAAACAGATTTAGCATTCCTTCCACTGCAGGAAACAAACTTAACCACCTTGTTTTGCTATGGCACAAAAGCTGTTCACAACTTATTTCAACAAACTCACAGAATTCTTTGAGTTGTTCATTGCGAATTGTATAGATATGTATATAATTGAACATTTTTAAAATTATACTCTCTACATCAACGGGCAGTACATCAGCACCTTGTTGCAAACAATTATGCAGTACATGTGCTGGGCATCCAACCCCGATTATATGTTTATTTAATTTACTTTTAAGTGCTGAAAATACGTTTTTGCCTCCTCTACGATTAACCCCTCCAAAATTTACATTTGAATTGTCTCCACTAAAAGCAACGCATTTAGCAGAAATATTATTCTTCTCTACGGTCTCGGAAACATAATTGGATATTGTCTCTGAAGTTTCATGAGGACATGTTTGTAGTTCTAAACCGTTACTTTGAATATCATTTTCTTTATAGTTGAAATATTGTATAACAATAGGAAAAAGTTTCAAAGCCCCATGGTTGCATGCATCAGTACCCACTCCGAACAAAGGAATACTATTATTAAATGTTTTAGTGATAATGTCAACGGAATGAGTGGCGATTACATTATTTATGGTAGCTTCAGTTTTGGTTCCAGTGCATGATATTTTGTTAGCAATCGCAGAATCTGCAAACAGCACTTTATCCAACTTTGATGTGCAGTCCATAGACCTATACGACTGATGGTGAACAACAGTGTGATATGCCAATGTTGCCTCTGTTGCCCGAACTTTCCTGTCTACTGGGGAATGTTTAATCGGGAAAAATGAATCAATATTACTGCTAGAAGAACTGCTCCTAATAGTTTCTTATGCTTTTCACTAGCAATATGTCTCTCGAGATCACCTGCACCTTTGTTTCCAACAGTTACATAACAGTCACAAATATAACATTTCACCTCACTTTCGTTACTTCCCTCCCTAAAACACGGTTACTTCTGTTTCAGTTTCTCCGATAACTTACATTTCCTCTTTTGTGCCTCGCCACTTTTGAGTGATGACATATTGATGTTATTCAAATTTCATAATAAAATAAAAAATAATCCACTCACTCAGAAGGTTCAAATCCAGCTAGCCCAAAAACAAAACTACGTAATACCGCAGCCAGCATTACTTGCGTGGTGAATGCCCGCCGTGAATTGCCCGGCCCCGAACAAGCACGTTCAGATCACGTTGGGCGGTGTCACCACTTTGGTGACAGGCATTTCAGACAGCTCTAACTTAAGATATGATTTATTATTAAGTGAGTAAATGACATAGTCTGATAGGTGTATCCAGAATAGGAACTGAGATAGAGGAAGTGCAACCAAAATAGTTTTACATCAGAGAAAACAATAGGAAACTGAATGAATAAGAATACAATATGCAAAAAGCTGGACATTTAATAGCAAATAATAAATGCCTTCCAGACAGAGGAAAAAGGAGGACATGTCCGGCAAATGCCGGATGGTTGGTCACCCTATATCGGTGCGACATAAATCAAATAACAAGGAAAAATTACTGCTGCTGCAGCTCTCAAATTTACTCCGTCCTCAGCTATCATCTCTTCTGCTGTAATCTCTTCCCTCGTAACCATCTCAGTGCCGTTAGTCTGTAATTCTTCCTCTACGAGAATAATTTTTGCCTCAACAAGTTCTAAATTCTCTTCTAGCTTTGTTCCTAACTACTTTGCTGGCTCACATTCTTCTTTACAGGTTGTTAGCTGCTCATCTTCATTTTCCTCCCTGCTCTTTGTTGTTTCTGGCATTTCTACATGATAAAGTAGAATAATAAAACTTTGATTTCCACCTATTCAATCCTGCAATTTCTACATGAGGCTTAAATCTAGTATTCTCTTATTTTATGACCTGTCTCTCTGGTATTTGTTCTACCTCTTAATTTTGTAACCCCTTCCAATAAGATGTTCTCTAACTCTTTCTTCTTTTGACCCCAGCTAACTAATTTCTTCATCATCTGTCACCTCCATCATAATTTTTTTTCACCCTTGAATTAACCTCATCAGCCTTTGAATCTACCTCTATCTTGACTTCACCTTCCATCTCTAACCTTGGTGCTGGTTTTACCTGAATCACTTCTTCCTTTACATCACTCAGTAATTCAGGCGGATTAAATTCTACACCTCTTTTAGTGACTATCTCTTTAAACTTATTCTCTGTTTCTTTCTTTGCTGTCTGCTCCTCGATCATCTTAGAAACCAGTTCTACATCCTCATATTTTGCAATCAATAGGAGTACTGGTTGAATGACAGTGTCAGTTGGATATTCCTCAATTTCCCATAACTTAACATCGACATTCTCGGTTTACTCTTGTACCTTTTTTAGCTCCTCATTCCTCTTGGCCATGAATTTCTCATAGTGTCCAATGGTAGAAGCGAGTCCCTTCCTCAACCATCATACTTCTACACTCACAAATGTTCGATTTATCCTTGCACAACTTCCTCTCACTTCTTCTTGAGCTGATTTTAATAGGAAGTCCAAGGATTTTTGTTGGTGTTTTGTACCACTGAGGAAGGGTGCAGTTGAGCTCTCGAAACATATATGGGAGATAATAGAATAAAATGTGAAGTATTGACAAGGTGGAAGATGTTTTTCATAGATTGCTAACTGCATGGTCATGGTACTATTTAGTAACATATTCTGTCACTAGATGGTATGTTAGTAGAGTTTTTGACTGAGCTTGATAGCTGCAGTTGCTTAAGTGCGGCCAGTATCCAGTATTCAGGAGATAGTAGGTTCGAACCCCACTGTCAGCAACCCTGAAGATTGTTTTCCGTGGTTTCCCATTTTCACACCAGGCAAATGCTGGGGCTGTACCTTAATTAAGGCCATGATTGCTTCCTTGCCAATCCTAGCCCTTTCCTGTCCCATTGTCGCCATAAGACCTATCTGTGTGAGTGTGACGTAAAGCAACTAGCAAAAAAAAAGTAGAGCTTTTGTTACATTTTTAATGTACTGAGGATTCAGTGCCCAGAAATGAAAAAAAAATGTGTGATTTTAGTAAGCATGCCTTAGAAATGATAGAAGAAGATGAAATAGTTGAACTGATTAAAGCTGAAGGTGGCCTAGTTGACCCTCATAGTTACATAGATGAATGGGGAGTTTCTACCAGTATGTTTGAAAGCTATGTATCATGAATAATTTGCAGTTATTGGAGGCCTAAATCATAGTATTCAATTACATTTCTCAAAGTTTAGGCCTTGTCTTTATAATGAAAATGTTGTTTTTAGACACAATTTACCACTCTGCAAAACAACATAATAGCTTCTGAGTTAGTAGAGAAAATGAATAAGTTAATATCTAACTGTTGAGGACAGCACAACACAAATTCAGATCCATTGAGTTGGTACACAGGACAAATATTTGAAAATATACAAAATCGCCAAGTTTCTGAAGATGGGAACAAAATATGGGCTTGGTTGTGAGGGTGAACTCCTATGTACATAGTACACTTTTCCAACCATCCACACTCCTACCATCGGCACCTAACTACTCATAAAATTCACGTTGGGTGATCAAAATATCATACCACGGCTTCGAACTATCCAAATCTTGGTTAATCAACTTGTAAATGTTTTTTTTTGCATGAACAAATATGATGATCGGGGGTATACTTTCAGTTCTCAGGGTAAAATGTTTCATCTCAGCTCTCAAATTACATAAACAAGTCGTAGGTTCCATTGAAGAGTAGTCGTGTGTGCAGTCAATCATTCAATTCTCCTACATTTAAGTAATAACCCAATATAATGTTCATTATTCAGCATAAATAACCTAATTAACTCTTATACTATCTTATTACTATGTATTATAAATTACTTTGAGAAAAGAAATGCATAAATAATCCTCTAGTTTATTAGCATGCTAATATCTTATAAATGAAATACCAATTAAATTATTGGCAATAGTGAAAAGAAAATGCATTCAGATTACAATATCATTTTTGAATTCGTAGTCATCATGGTAAACATAATTGAAATTGCTCAAATTATAATCAATAAACTGAATATTCCTCAATCATCTGGTCGTATCACCATTTTTCATTATTTCAAAATGTTTCATGGGGTAAGATAGGGATAATTCTTTATTAATCAGGAGGGAGTGGTATATCTTCTTGTTAGGTTTATTTGGGATTGCTTTGGGTTATCTGTTGGATTCTCATTTGGAGTTTTGGTTTGGATTTTCATTATGACTCTTTCACGACACGAGATAAGTTATATGCTTCTTAATTAAGGTTTCAAAAAAAAAAACATCAATGCAACTGTAAATGTACCTATCAATGCTAATATCAAGTATATAATTATCATACACTGTCATATGTGCAAGATAAAATCAAGTATTCTTACTACTGAATGCCACCACAAAGATAATCAATCAGTTGAAACCGCGAAAGTCGTGCCAAATTATTTCATAATTATGTGCACTTGCATTTAAAATCAACTCTCAAATTATTCACCGCTGTGCCAATATTAGGTTAAAAAATAACTGCTCTACCAATCTACATTCACATACTAAGACGTTTATACAGTTATGCGATGTTCCTTCATATTCTTATATTCAGACTATATTGCATGTAATACTCAAATAACCTAGTGATATCTTTGGTACAGATGCTATATATCGACCATTTAATGTTTGGACTGTATCATACATTCACTTAAACATGACCTAATTCAATCGCTTGCAGTGTTAACTTCTATATCAAAACCATAACCGATAGAGAAACTCGCAATAACATCATCTAGCCATTTCGAACGCAAAGGACAATACATATCTCCTCACACTAACAACATTGTGCAATTCTCATATTTCAATTCTTTCCGAAGCCTCCATATATAAAAACATACACGTCTAACTTCACCACAATAACCTCTGTGTTACAGTAAAAACAGTCCAATAGCCTGAATCTCCATTCATAAACTGCAACTTCCAAATATTTAACCATTTCCTTTCAATACTATCATCGTACTGGCCATGTCTGCCGATCAAGTGTTCATAATTACTAGGTTACATTACGAACATCACATACACATCTCTTAGCCACAACTGGTTCGATATTAATTGGTCTTTTCAAGTAGATTGGCATTTAAACATGGACATGCTCATTCTGATCTTGTTTATAACAACCTAAAATTATCTCACGAGCACTGCATTTGTATTACTAAAAATAGCACATGTCAGCGGTTAATTATTCAAATCCACACACTAGTATTCACTTATTGGCACTTTATATTTTTCTGTCGGCATTTCTGCACTCAAATAAATATATTCGAGTAATTGACTACAATTTTTATAATGTAAACTTTGAAACCATATTATCTCGTATCGGCATTTCGCTGCTGGCTCCTTCCTTGACTAGGACATCTCGGAATAGTCAACCATGCTCCAGGATTACGTCACGGCTGGCTTCGGCTAGGCATCTTGGCTTGAGCTGTGTCATCTTGAGCAATCTTTCTCCATCAGTTTAGGCGAGCTCCATCACGTCAGCAGTATTCATGCAACGAAAAGACAGCAAATATTTTGTAGAATACATATTACTCTGTTGAATTGCAGGTTTTCCCGTACGTATAATTGAGTTTAATTTTCTTATGACTGATAGAAATATTTCTCTTAAATTATATATATCCTTAATTTGGCCTGCTTTCCTTCAACTATGTCACCTAAACAGATACCGCTTATAACTTGTGACAGTTATGTCTGCGTTTCTTGGTGTAGACTGGCCACTTATTATGCTATTTTCGGCCCCTTTTCACGTCGATGTCTGACTCGGCTGTAGTCACACTTTACTTCAATTTCTGGGCGTTTTTTCTTTAATTCCTTGATTATCCCGCAGATATTGGAGGTTGAATCCTTCGATTTAATATATATATTACTTTAGTATTTTATAATACGTTGATTTTTCTCTTTATCTCATAGTAAAATGTGCTGTTCTTCCTTAACGCAGTTTTCTTCACAAGGTAGTTAAGAATCGACTCCCTTCAATTATTTTACGGTCCATAGTTGTTCAATGTTGGAAACTTTTTTTCTCTCTCGTTGGTCAATATCGACCTCCGCGTTCTACTCAAGATCGACTTGCCGTTTGAGTATATACCATTCGTATTTACGCGCCTGAAGTTGCTCCACGCCATGTTTATCCACTGTATTCCCATGATAGTTACCGTGTCAACTGTAACGTAATGGTACAATAGCCTTGTGTCAATATTTCCTTCTCCCCTCCTAGTCACCTCTTGTTTTACTCTTACTCCTCTCTTTGACACCTTCTCTTTTCCTTCCTTCTTCCCTGTTTTTTATTTCTATCATTTCTCATAATTTTCTTGTCATATACAGGGTTATTTCCATAGAGTTTTACACAGAAATACCATCTAATGCAATTAAGATATCAATATTCTTTTTTCATATTCATAAATGGTATGAATGGCTTGTAAAATATTTTGCTCTTTTTTCATTTGATTATTAATAATGGAGATACTGTCACCAACTTTGTTTCTTAAAAGGAACTATGGCCTTTTATGCTCCCAGTGGAAATGCTCAAACTGTTACAAATCCAGATATAAAATGAGTTCGTTCATCGGATAATTACGTTTTGAAATACCAATAATTCCGTACTTCAGCTTGAGACTTCAGTGTTGGGAGTGGGCTCTGGTGTTGTATCCAGTAAAATACATTTGTGTAGTCAATTGAAAATAATTAAATCATGTTTTTTGATCCTCATTTAATATTTTAGTAGGCTTATTTTAATTATTTTCAGAATAGAAGTCGCCTGTCATTTGGACACACACCTTGTGGATTCCCACATGATTTATATAGGTTCAGTTGTTTCTGAGAAACATGCTGTATTATCTGAACTGTGATACATTACTTTCTAACCAATACTATTATCTTATAAACCTCCCGGTCTCATCTTTAGTTTGCCTGTCATAAAAATGTTTCACACCCAGGATACCTCATATTACATTTAGGAAATGTCTTGTACTGTACGTGAGTTCATTTCTAAACTTCATTAATGTTTTCCTGAATATATCCATGTGTGGGGATCCTTAAAAACACATCCCATATTAATGCTCAGGGATATTTTTGTATTGTGAAACAATTATATGGCACATAAAACACTTTAAATTATGACTGTGATATCAGGAATTTCTGCAGAAATGCTCATAATCACAAACTTATTTGTTCACCCTAAATAACTCTTAAAATATATTTCAAAAATCTGTTCTCATGTTCAATAATGTTGTCATTATGATAATATTAGAATTTAGTGTACTTCTCCATGGTGTTGATATCTGCTGAGATAATGGAGTTGGTTTTGAAAGGATCTACTCTACTGTTTTTACTATCAATATTACACTCTGTTTGAATAAATACTGCCATTGTACCTTCAACTTACCACTAGTTCAGCCCTTTTGCCTGGATGTAGTTCATATTTATTTTCATCAGCCATACACATTCTGCTTACCGTCTGTAAACAGTGCAAATTGGCAACAGTGTCTCTACATTGTGCTCTATTAATGTGTATAAACATATATGAGGTGAGCTTGAAATATGTTGGTTGTGTTTCTACCAAGCACATCTGGAGGGTGTTGAAATACCAGTTGATAAGTTATGGTGTTAAACACAAAGGTCGAGTCTGGACAGTGTCATATCAGCAGTACTGTTGTTATCCACTTCATGAAGATATGGAACTACTTAAAAAGTGACTTTTGAAAACATTATCAATTACATAAAATACACAAAATTCACAGCCTCTGTTAATCCATTTCCTAAAAATCTCAGGTACTTCAGTGGCACATTCATTTAGGTGTAATGACGGGCCCGATCACCATCATCTGTTTAAGCCAGAACTGTGCTTCCATTACTATTGATTAACTTCAATAATGATATTATAATTTCTTTTTTATTTATTGAATGTTTCAGTAACACGGACAGGTCTAATGGGGATGCTGGGTATAGGACATGGATAGGAATAGTACGGAACAGACTGAGGCCCTAGTTAAGGTACATTCCCTGCATTTGCCCGAAGTGGGAAAGGGAAATCATAGAAAACCCTTTTCATGACTACCATCAGTGGAGTTTGAACTCTCTTTCACTTGAATGCAAGCTAACAGTTGCCATGTAGCCAATTAATGTGGAAATAATTCACTATCTTGTTCATAAGTCAAGCATTTATGTTTTCAGGCCATATAATTACAGTTGAACCTGCTTTATACGTAACTCTGTTCTGCATAATTCGTATTTGTACGTAATTTCCTTTAGGTCCCGGCAAAATGAAATTTAAAAGCATGTTAATTAAACCTTATTTATACGTAATCCGTTTATACGTATTAAGTGTCAGTGATATATAACTGAGTTGTGCGTAATTGTAATGAGCACGTTCCTTTTTTTTTAAAACTACTGTATTTACGAAGTTTCCTCCTTGTCGGCATAGGCGGAATAGAGCGGTCGGGTTTCGGTGCTGAAACAGAAGACAAAGAGTTTCGCTGAGTGACATTGTTGACCCTTACTTATTTGCTGCGTAACAAAAGCCAACCGAGCAAGTTCCCTTCGCTCTCTATCTCGCTCCTCCTCTACCTTAGTTGTTTTTCACCTTCACAATGCTGCCAAAGATTAAGATACATTACAAGCAAAGTGTACGTTTTCGGTGCGGAAACAAAAGAAAATACAGTACAGTAGATTTGTCTGAAAATCAGAATTTCTTTCGTGGGAACAACGGAGAAGTATAATGTCCACGATGCCAGTATCTGGTGTTTACTGTTGAACAGTAGTTTTGTCATTCAGTTGCTTTTCATTAGCCATGGAGAACAGAAAAATGAAAAGTTATACCCTAGATGAAAAAGTAAAATTTATACGGGAAGTGGATGCTAATCCATACAAAACAAAAACTGAAATTGCTTCAGACTTAGGGATTGCTTATACCACACTATGTACAGTCATCAGTAAAAAAATCGTTAATTTGGATGAGTTCTTAAAACTGGGTTGAAAATCAGCAAAGCGCAGCCGTCAGCAAGAAGGAAGGTACGTAGATTTGGAGAAAGCACTTTTCACATGGTTCCAGTAAAAGCGGGCTGCAGCTCTACTAATTAGTGGAGACATGTTGACGGCAAAAGCGATAGATTTAGCGAAAATGATGAGTATCACTGCTGATTTCAATGCTTCATCAGGATGGTTGCAAGGATTCAAAGATCGTCATGGAATCACAGGGAAAAGATTTGTGGTGACTCAAAAGCTGTGGACGTCGTCAGAGTGCAACACTGGAAAGAAGAGGTTCTGCCGGGTATCATAAGCGATGATCAGCCTCCAAACATCTACAATTGTGATGAGATTAGCTTATTCTACAATCTCCTTCCTAATAAAACATTAGCTGAAAAAGGTGACTCATGCCATAGAGGGAAGAAGAGTCAAGTTCGTGTAACAGTACTTCTCCCCACCAATGTAGATGGATCTGACAAACTTCCGCCACTTGTGATAGGAAAATCGAAGAATGCGAGGTGTTTTAAGGGTAAAAAAAACAAAACCTACGGAATATGAATCCAACATAAATTCTTGGATGTTATGCTTCTAATGGAACAGTGGTTGAAAAAACTGGACATTAAAATGAAAAAGAAACAGAAGAAGATCTTTCTTCTTATGAATTGATGTGCAGCACATCCATCTCAAATCGTTCTGGAGAATGTCCGAGTGAAATTTTTCCCTCCTCAATGTACCAGTGTTCTACAACCGTTTCATTTGGGCATCATTGCAAATTTCAAAGTGCATTGCAGAAAAGTGCTGGTTCAACATTTAATAACACTGAGTGATGCAGGAAACGAACCTCTCTCCATTAATTTGCTAGAAGCCATGGACTTTATTTCGGCTGCCTGGAGGCAGGTGTCATCCTCCACACTCAGCAACTGTTTCCGCAAAGCTGCTGTCTTACTAGAAGAGGCTGCCTCTAATGATGGTTATGGGGACGAAATTTTGTCTGGCAATGAGCTAACACTACTGGAGGGTGTAGAATTCGATACTTTTGTGCATTTGGATGATAATCTGGCTGTATGTGGAGAACTACCGGATTAAGAGATTATTGCTGATGTATGTCAACGACACGGTGGTGATGGACCAGCTACAAGTGATAGTGACAGTGATGGAGATGGAGTTAAGTGCAATCGATGTGTGTAGACATTACATCAGTGCAAAAAGTTGTGGTGAAAATGCTTTGAATTCATTACTAAGTTTGCAGAAGAAGGTTTATACTCTTAATGCAAGAAAAGTGAAACAAGCCACCCTATCTGATTTCTTTAAAGCTGGACCAAGTTCAAAATAATATTTTCTCTCTTAATGTATTTACTATTTGCAAGGATTTACACATGTAGGTCTATTCCACTGGTTTTTCAGTAAATATATTATGTATTGCTTAAGTCTGATTTCGAAGTAATTCTGAGTTACAAGTAGTTTTTTCTCTTCCCTTTGATATATGTATAAGTCAGGTTCAACTGTATTCTGATGTATATTTATTATAAACTCAATGACTCCTGTAAAATAAACAATGCTAAAGAGTATCTCAAAATATTGTTAACTAAATGTGATGCACTTTTTCAATTCATGTAGCATTCCTTTCCAATGTCATAAAATATAACAGCATTCCCACCTATGCTTTCAGCCTAAGTAATCATATGCAAATTGGTTAAGATTAGGACATGTTGTAGTTGTTTGCTACTGATTATTTATCAGTACAACTTTATACCATTACCAACACCAATTTTGTTAAGTAAGTGGGGATATGTTACAGAAATTTGTCTTGTTCTTTTCATTTCTTCTTGTATACTGTGTCTGCCAAATGCTTGCAAGTATCTGTTCTTGTCAGTCTTGCAGTATAAAATATAATTCCTCTTTACTTGCCAAAATATATCATTCTTGTAAAACCCGCATCCATAAAATTGATCTTCTTAATATTTTGAACGTCTACTAACAAAAAGTTGAAAATACTTATGTGAAAGAAAGGAAATGATTAAAGAACTTGTAAGAAAATAAATTTCACTTGTGAAAGACAAAAGTAGGTAGTGTAATTTTATTCCATATGAAGTGAAACCTCGTCAGTGTATTCCTGCTTAAGACCTTTTCTGGCTGTGCATGTTGTTAATGTGAAGTCCGGATTCTCATCCAATTAAATTTATATAAAATAATCACTTAATGCATCACATGTTTTCACTGTTACCACTCAGTATGATCACATTTTTCCCATCCCTGAAAGTATTTTTTGTCATCCCTAGTGAAAGGAGCGTGATTTCCAACACAGATAGTTTTCCTCTCCACAGGAGGTAGGTCAGGAAAAGTTGTGCGATAATGGGATAGAGCCTTGAGGTCCTGAACATCATAGCGTAAATTGCACCTTTAGGGAGCAATCGTTAGCCTCAGGAAAATTCACTTTTGCTTGGCTGTTAGCAATGAGATTGAAGAACAATACAGCGGGCCGGTTTGTACTCGTACATCGCTTTCCCCTCAGAAGTTGGCAATTTATTTTTTGTTGAATTGTACAGTGAACGGTTGTGAATATTTATCTCATGATAGCTCTCCTACAGATAATGAACATAATTGTGAGAATTTGAGTAGTGTGGTGCATATTTGTCTTGTGATGGTCTGGTTGTGGATATGGAAAGTGTTATGTGAAATAGCCCACTGATGAAGACGAACTTTAAATCCTTCAGGAAGTGGACAGACAACCACTCCTTTAAGCATGTAGAGGTGGTGTGAATGCTGGATCTTGTGCTTTTGACTCAAGTCTCTCTGAAGGCCAAATCATTGCCTAGGTTTTGTCTCATTCATGATGGTGGCCAATGTCAATCTTTTGCATATGGTCGAATAGTGTGGCAAAGAAACAATGTTTATTAAACCACTGGTATGAAATACAAGCTTATACTACAGTTGAATATTGCATCTGTTTTAGAAGGAATTTGGCCTGCAATAATATATTGACACTTTTATGGGCCCCCATGCATATTTTTCACATTTGTTTTCTCGCATTTTTCACAACTTACAATTCACTTCTCTCATCTTCAGAAATGGTAGATACAGCTTTCAACATATCCGTGCATACACACTGTAAATGCAATCATGTGGAAATAATGTATCAAGTGTTCCTGTATGCCTGCTGGAGAGTTTTATTCGCATATTTAACAGTGCATATCCTCTTTTAACTTATTCTCTTTCCTTAGATTTACTGTAGCTGAAATTTTAACCATCATTACATTCTCGGTTCTTAGCATACATAATAGAATCATTGAAGTCATAGACACAAACCTAGAATATCCATTGTTATTGTGTAAAGATCGCTGTTCATGGAAGAGACTAGGAAAACCATTGTATTGTGTAATAACAATATAATGTGTATTGATCACTGCTCATAGGCATGGTCTAGATTATCTGCTGTTATTGTATAATAATCACTGCTCATAGAGGAGACCTAGAATATCTGTTGTTATTATGTAATGGTTCGTGCTTATAGTGGAGACCTAGAATATCAATTGTTGTGTAATGATCACTGTTCATAGGGGAGACCTAGACTATCCATTCTTATTTTGTAATGATTGCTGCTCATAGGGGAGACCTAGAATATCTGTTGTTATTGTGTAAATATCACTGCCCTTAGGGGAGACCTAGAATATCCATTGTTATTGTGTAATGATTACTGCTCATAGCAGAGACCTAGAATATCCGTTGTTGTGTAATGATCACTATTCATAGGGAAGATCTAGAATATCCATTGTTATTGTGTAATGATTGCTGCTCATAGCAGAGAGCTAGAATATCCATTGTTGTGTAATGAATGCTGCTCATAGGGGAGACCTAGAATAACTGTTTTTTTGTGTGTAAAGATCATTGCTCATAGAGGAGACTAGAAAATCCATTGTTATTGTGTTCAGATCGCTGCTCATAGCGGAGACCTCGACTATATATTGTTATTGTATAATGATTGCTGCACATAGGGGAGACTAAGAAATCCATTGTATTGTGTAGTGAAGGATGCTCATTGAGGGAAGCCTATAATATCCATTTGTACCGATGGCTGTTAGATGGAAGCGTATAATACGTCAAGCCATCGTGTACATAATAAACAGATCCCTTTTTAGGATAGACTGCAGGTGAATCTGAAGAGTGTGCCTAATATACTGTATTTACTTTCCTGCAGGAACATTTTGAACCTGAGCCAGCAATGGCACATTTAAAAGAAGAAACCAAACCAGAGTTGACAGAGCCAGGACCATCACAGGTAAACACGTTTGAATTAATTGATCAAACTGATATACTGTTGTATGATAGTGGAAATTGTGAGAAAACTCCTGAACATGTATAAATTGATTCCTCATTTGAAGACATACAATTTGAAGATCCTTGGAAGAATACTCATTTGCCAATTTTTCTACACAGTTTTCAAAATTTTTTGAGCATTTCCATTAGGTCCAGCGTGGCAGCAGGTATAGTTCTAAGAATCTCCACTACCTGGTATGTGCCAGCTGGATTCAGACCCTAATCTCTCCTGACTGTTCATATGGAGTGAGAACATATGACATTGTTAATGGTAAATTTTTCATTTTTAAGCCTTGAGCTGACCCTGCAGTGCTATTTGAAGAGATGGCTTTTAACCCGCTCCCTCCCTAGTATCATATTTAAGTTCATTAATTTGATCTCGTTAACTCCTCTGATGAGGTTGATGTCAGGAAGGACATCTGGACATGGAAGCTCATTGCAAAGATTCATCTCACTTCACCCCAACCCTCTAAAGAAACAGGACAAGGGTCAGACACACAACTTAGGGTATGTTCCCTTAACTTTGCCTATTAATGTTCAGTTGGTGAATTCAGCTGACCGTTGTTCTGTAGATGAAATGGCTTAACAACAGTTAACTAAATTCAGGCATTTCATGCTCATTAGAGCATTCTGGTCAAGTGAATCACACAGCTTCCCTGTAGTTTGTACCTCACAAACCAAGGGATATCATCAACATCAACATTGCATACAATGTCATAGCATTGTCTGTTGAATGAAAATGTAAAAATTCGTAGGCATTTCTTCTGAGGTTTTACAGTAGTCTTAAACTACAGTAACGGAACAGAGTTCTTTTGAATTCCATATTCCATAGTGCTAAAGAACAATTGAATGACTGACTATTTGGTGACTGAACTAGTCATTGGACTGGAGAGTTTCGTTGGGATGAGAACCTGTGTATCATAAATCTCTGTGGGAACTCAGCAGTGGGAAGGAGCGAACAAGTGACGAAGTCAAGTCATATCTAAAAAGATAGGAAGACATAAACAAAATGATGGGACAGTGGCTAAAAATGGAAGAACAGAAAGAGAAGAAAATATATAGAGATTGTTCTTGTTCTTTCAAGTTCTGCCTTTTCTCTTTCTCTTGTTCTGTCTTCCTATCATTATCTTATTATTTATTCCTCTTAATGATCTTGTCTCCCTTTCTAATTATGACTTCCTACTTCTTGTTAATTTTATTTTGACATAGAAGTGTACATTAACAAAATTTATGTTATGCAATTAAGGATTCATTTTAGTCAGCTGTTTTTTGTTTATTTATTTTCATCTTGTTACTTAGTCTACATTTCCTAATTGACGTCACTTATTTACAGCATGTTGCAGACATTAAGGAGGAAATAACTATAGAAGAACATACAACTGATCAACTGGTCTCACGTATCAAAGAAGAAAACAGGTAAATTCATTTAGATGTAGACTAGCGCCCTCTGTGGACCTGCAGTAGAGCGTCGGCCTCTTTATCGCAAGATGTTGGATTCAAACCCAGCAGAGGTTGTAGGATTGAAACAGGAACGCCCGTACTTCAATTTTGCGGAGAGCATGGATAACGCCAAGGCGTGTACGGTTCATCCTTTAGAGAGTATGAGAGAAGGGTAGTGAAATAATTTCATATTTAAAGTGGAACTTTCAGTTTATTCAAAAGAAATGCATAGAAAACATATCACCTTTCACAGACGAATAGTTAGAATTCCCTTGAAGATGTGGAGGAGGCGTCGTTCTGTGGCGTCGGCATTGTGATAGTGCAGCGTGGAATAGTTAAGTTTTGTATTCCACAAAGTCCTATGAACGGAGCAGAGAAATGTAGAACTTTCGCACAGAATGTCAATCGAATCTGGTACGACAATTCTCTACTGCACTGCAGAGCGAATTAAGGCAAGACACTGTTAATTGGTTGAATAGGTTCCACTGTAAATGGTGTTGGACGCACTTTTGTAAAAAGATGAATTCAAAGTCACAGTTCTGTGAGAATAATGCAGTAGACACTATCGAACTTGAAATAATAAGCAATGAAAATAATCGGGAACATTCTGAGATGCGATAATATAGCACTTCACTCAGTCTCGAAAGAAAATAAATTAAGTTTGTTGGACACAGTCTCTGCACTGTTTGCAAGGAGTACATGCAATGTCCTAGCACACACACACTCGTAGAAATAAATTAAAACTTCTGCGAAGACAGAAAGAAACAGTTTGTGACAGTCTTGTGTAAGAGAACCAAGTTCTGTTATGACATAGTCTTAACAAAATCATGTAACTTCTCAGAGGCAAAGTTATCACTGAGGCATAATATTATACGTAAATTTAAACTGTTTTTATGAGGGGAATTGACATAGTCCCTTGAAAAGAAATAATGGTACCGTATTCCACGAATCAGCACTGTCCTTGAAAGGAAATATCGGCACAGTTTGTTGAAAGTAAATGGATTGACACAGTCTTTGAATGAAATGAAGATTGGCACAGTTTTATGCAAGGAAATGTTAACACTGTTTTCACGCGGAGTGATTGACACAGTCTTTGAAAGAAAAGTAGGCACTGTTCTTTATGAAATAAAGAGACACTGTCCATAAAAGAATTGTCTTATCACTAGGGCACAATTCTTAAGAAACAGCCTAACACTAAACAACTAAAGCACAGTCTTTATGCCCTAAGTCCTTTAAGCACAGTTTCAAAATGTACAGTCTCTTCAAATACACAATTCACAAACGAAACGAAGTTACACAGCTCGACAGACTGAGAATAAGCTTTCACTTACACACGAAGTTAGAGTCCACAGAGAAGGCTTTCAACACCAGTATTACGTACTTTCGAACGCCGGTCCTCAGCCGGACAGAGTAACGGACCGTACCACGTAGCGAGGCGACTGGTTTACGACGATGTGCTCATTCGCACACACACACACTGAGACATCCAGTGACACACTGACTCACTCAAGGCTGGCGACTTGCTTTTATTGCCGAAGGTGGGACGGCATGACTGTAAATGTGAGCGTCCATAAAAAAATCATATCTCGGCCATCCGTCTGCCAATTTTAATGAAATTTTAGCTAGTAGCATTTATTGTCCCGGCCTACCAGGTGACGTTCTCGAAATTATGATTTAACCTTCCATTCGTGATGAAATGCCATAGAACAGAAGAGAACCTTCGGTGTGACGTCACTTGGCCTTGGCTGGCAGTCTTGAGTAGCACTTGTTTGCACTCTGTCTGCCACAATGCCTGCGCGCTCGGCGCTCGTTTTGAATGCATACAGCCGGGTGTTAGCAAGTTCCTCTCAAGAAAAACATGAACGTGAATGCTCGCAGGGCACTCCCGTTTCATCTCCCCTCTGCTCAGGAAAAAGAAAATTGCTGGACGATTTTCTTTTTGTTCATCTCCTAGTAAAGTATTTCTTGAGGTTGGCTGAGTTGAAAATTCCCTCGACTTCGCTATCTGTTCTTCCTACTTCGTAGGCACCATTATCTAGTTGTGTCTTGACACATTTATCGGCCTTCACTTGCTGAGTTTTCAGAAGAGTAATTTCGTTTGCCAACTTCACGAAATTATTTTTAACAGATTCATGCATTTTGTCTTGAATAGATGCCATTTTGGTTTGCGCAAGTGATAATTGAGCATGCAACTCTTGAAATTCTCCCTTTAAGTTTTCTACTTCTTTAAGGACTTCCTGAGAAGAAGGGAAAGCAATTTTTAAGTCCTCCGCTACTTGTGATTTGATGTCTTGCTTAATGGTTTCTAAGTCACGTGTTAATTTTTCATTTATTTCCGCAAACTTAGAATCCATTCTGTTGTTAGACTCCTTAAATTGTTTCTCAATTTCTGCACTTGCATTATTGAGCCTAAGTTCCAAATTATTATTTACTTCTGTAAACCTTTTGTCAACAGACTCGGTTAATTTTACATGGTTGGCCACATTAGCCTCCCTAAGCTGAGTGATATTGCGATTAGGTACTTCATTAGCCTCCCTAAGCTGACCTCTACTAGCATTAGTGGCCTCAATACGACTTTCTAGGTTAACAGAAAGTTGGTTCATGCTAGTATTAGTGGCTTCATTAGCTTCTCTAAGTTGAGCTCCTAAAGTATTATTAGTGGCCTCAATACGACTTTCTAAGTTAACTAAAGCAGCATAAGACTCTTTAATTTGAGATCCTAAAGTAGCATTGGATTAAGCAATCCTACACCCGAGATTAGCGTTTCTCTCTGTAATCCTGTCATTTAGACTGACTTTTAAAGCCTCAATAGCAGCTAGTATATTATTCATATTAATGTCGTTATTTTCACAAAATGCAGAAAATACATTCATTCATTTCATATGTAAAATCACCATTATTGTCCAATGGTAAAGTTCAATAGTTCACCAACACAAATATCAAACACTTATATGAGACTGTGCATAAAATTAAATATTGTGCCCGAATTTTTTAAGTACCATGAGGAAAAAAAAAATCACTTGTGCTATAAAATTAATCAGAGTTCTGTGCCATGAGTTCAAGATTTCATGAAAGTCATTGAATTGAACTTGGTAAAATTTAAAGTATCCACTGAACTGAAGTTAAAGTTTGAAATATTCACTTCTATTTGAACTTCAAAGTAGAAATATCACTGATTTCATCAGAGTTAATTATTGTCACTTTATACTCCCTTTAATCAGGCCCCAACATCACGGGTGCCACTTTACTATTCACTACCTTCTCTCTGAAACAGGAACGCCCGTACTTCAATTTTGCGGAGAGCATGGATAACGCCAAGGCGTGTACGGTTCATGCTTTAGAGAGTATGAGAGAAGGGTAGTGAAATAAGTTCATATTCAAAGTGGAACTTTCAGTTTATTCAAAAGAAATGCATAGAAATTATATCACCTTTTACAGACGAAGAGTTAGAATACCCTTGAAGATGTGGAGGAGGCGTCGTTCTGCAGCGTCAGCGTTGTCTCCCGGCGTTGGCGTCGTCTCACATCGTCGGTGTCATCCCACGTCGTCTGTGTTGACCCGCAGCTGTTGTCAGCCCTTGATGTTGACGGAGACTCGAACCTGGGGCGGTCGCCTGATGATAGTGCAGCGTGGAATAGTTAAGTTTTGTATTCCACAAAGTCCTATGAAAGGAGCAGAGAAATGTAGAACTTTCGCACAGAATGTCAATCGAATCTGATACGACACTTCTGTACCACACTGCACAGCGAATTAAGGCGAGACACTGTTAATTGGTTGAATAGGTTCCACTGTAAATGGTGTTGGATGCACTTTTGAAAAAAGATTAATTCAAAGACACAGTTCTGTGAAAATAATGCAATAGGCACTATTGAACTTGAAATAATAAGCAATGAAAATAATCGGGAACTTTCTGAGATGACATAATTTAGCACTTCATTCAGTCTCGAAAGAAAATAAATTAAGTTTGTTGGACACAGTCTCTGCACTGTTTGCAAGGAGTACATGCAATGTCCTAGCACACACACACTCGTAGAAATAAATTAAAACTTCTGCGAAGACAGAAAGAAACAGTTTGTGACAGTCTTGTGAAAGAGAACCAAGTTCTGTTATCACATAGTCTTAACAAAATCATATAACTTCTCAGAGGCAAAGTTATCACTGAGGCATAATATTATACATAAATTTAAACAGTCTTTATGAGGGGAATTGACGTAGTCCCTCGAAAAGAAATAAAGGTACCGTATTCCACGAATCAGCAATGTCCTTGAAAGGAAATATCGGCACAGTTTGATGAAAGTAAATGGATTGACACAGTCTTTGAATGAAATGAAGATTGGCACAGTTTTATGCAAGGAAATGTTAACACTGTTTTCACGCGGAGTGATTGACACAGTCTTTGAAAGAAAAGTAGGCACTGTTCTTTACGAAACAAAGAGACACTGTCCATAAAAGAATTGTCTTATAACTAGGGCACAATTCTTACGAAACAGCCTAACACAGTCTCTTGTAGAGGAAACAACTAAAGCACAGTCTTTATGCCCTAAGTACTTTAAGCACAGTTTCAAAATGTACAGTCTCTTCAAATACACAATTCACAAACAAAACGAAGTTACACGGCTCGACAGACTGAGACTAAGCTTTCACTTACACACGAAGTTAGAGTCCACAGAGAAGGCTTTCAACACCAGTATTACGTATTTTCGAACCCCGGTCCTCAGACGGACAGAGTAACGGACCGTATCACATAGCGAGGCGACTGGTTTACGATGATGTGCTCGTTTGCGCACACACACACACACACACACACACACACACACACACACACACACACTGAGACACCAGTGACACACTGACTCACTCAAGGCTGGCGACTTGCTTTTATTGCCGAAGGTGGGACAGCGTGACTGTAAATGTGAGCATCTTAAAAATATCATATCTCGGCCATCCATCCGCCGATTTTAATGAAATTTTGGCTAGTAGCATTTATTGTCCTGGCCTACCAGGTGACGTTCTCGAAATTATGATTCGTGCCATAGAACAGAAGAGAACCTTCGGTGTGACGTCACTTGGCCTTGGCTGGCAGTTTGGAGCAGCGCTTGTTTGCAGGTTGTCTCCCGCAATGCCTGCGTGCTCGGCGCTCATTTTGAATGCATACAGCCAGGTGTTAGCAAGTTCCTCTCAAGAAATACATGAACGTGAATGCTCGCAGGGCATTCCCATTTCAATATAAAGATCTGATAGATACTTCTTGTCTTACATTGTGGCAAGTAAAATATATCAGGTGACACATTTTGTGTTTACGAACAAAAATTCATTAAAACTCAACCATAGGTGACCAAGAGAGTTTCAGGTCACTGACATCTACCGTCGACCAGAGTATTATGCACAGTCGACTTCGGTGGTTGTTCATGAAATAACCAATTTCGCCATCAATTTCCTCATTTCATTTCATTTTAGATCATGTAGGGCTCGAATTTTAAATTTATATTTGAATGTTTGTTATCCCAGCTGGAATGCAGATGTGCTTTTTCAAATGTGTGTTTCAACCCTGTCTGAGTGGTAAGGAATTTTTTCAAAAATTCTTCATCTGATTGAATTCAAATATTAACACAACAAATACAGGGATGTTTTATACATCTGTTACCTATCTATCTATATGTATATAGCATAATGTCTATCTGTCCTCGTCTGTTCCTTATGCAAGTACATACTGTTCCCCCAATCTGAACTAAATTTTGTATACTTAATTTTTAGAACCCTGCGCCAACCCGGTGAACAAGAAAATTTAACAGCCTTCCCCATTCCCAAACTTTAGGCCCTTTGGCACATTAACATAGGCTAATATAGGCAAAATGTTGTATTTGTTGGTTAAGGACTAGACAAGCCATATTTTAATCTCATGACACAAAGAAAAAAACTCGGTAAGTCCCTACAGAACCTAAAGTCTTGTTTTAAATATGTAAAGCCAACCGTTATGAAGATATTGGCACCATACAATCCCCACTGTAGGAATCAGATGAAGAAATGACAGGCTGGAAACATGGCAATGTCAGCTCACAGATTCTAGAGTAGAATACAGGTTTGTTTTTCAAAGTTGTGAGTGTGGGCAAAGCCAAGGTAGAGATTCTGCTACACATGTGACTTACTGTTTGGAGAATAGCTTGTTAAGGTAAGCCAACCGCAGGGCTGGCAGTGTGGAGTGGATGGCATGTAAAAGTTTTCGTGGTGGCTGAGATGGAGAGTTACACTCTGAACGTCGTTTAAGTCCAAATTCAGTCCCGTTGGCAAGGAAGTTGAGAAGGGGTCCAAAATGGCTGAGATTATGGATATATGTATGTATGTTCCAGCTTAGCTGTCCACCGGACATGGTACATATATGATTTACTATCAGGAATAGAATACTGTGGGGGTAAGACACCCGTAACACCTATCTGGATGGGGTGGAAAGTGGGCAAAGAAGAAGCATAATAGAATAGAACCAATATTATTGTAGAATCCTTAGCGTTTTGGTATTGCTAAGATGAATAGTGACACTAGTGTTGTTTATGTCCAAATACATCCCCATTGGCACAGCGGTGAGAAGGGGGCAAAAGGAAAATCCAAAAATGACCGAGATTATGGTTGTATGTGTGTATGTTTTAGTATACTTCATAATCAAACTTGGTACACATATGACTTACTGTATGGAATACAAATGAAGACCTCGGGGAGTAAAAAGTGATAAACCTCATATTTTGTATTTTTCGGTTCTTTGTTGTAAACAGTTCCTTATTATTCAATAAGTTATTCAATTTAACGAGAGATTGTAGCACTGTTCAGCTTTATTTTCATAATTAGCCACATGTCTCTGGAGTAAACAGTCACGAACCACATTTCCAAGGGATAGCAGATCATGTTCTTAAAGATGTGCTTTCACTTTATGGTAAATAAAACAATGAAGATAAGGATATTTTTGACAGAGGTGATAGCTTCATGATCCTGATTTCACTGAGATCATGGAAGTTCATAAGAAAATAACGAACAGATAAGCTGTGAATACCATGTAGTTTCGAATGTTGGGTGTAACTATTTACATGCTGTGATAAAAATATCTTTTGCAAAAGTATTAGTATTCATGATTATTATCAAATACTGCTAACTTTTGTCATTATACTGAAAGGTGCAAACCGCTCTTTGCACATTCTTTACACGGCCATGTGGGTTATAACTTTTACACTTGTTGATGTACCAGTACTTCATATATAGCTTCTAAATATTACCTTACCTGTCATTTTCTTAAAAGCAATTGGGCTGCTAATGGGGAGGAGTCTCTCTATAATTAAAGAAAATGTCATCAGCTAATCTGAACTGGATGACAATATCTTTGTCATCGCTTTGAATTTTATATTTTTCTAAATAGTTAATGTAAATTTTGGCAAAAAAGCCTTCTGCTGCCTTACTGACTATTAGCAGCAGAAGTTAAACATAGGCAAGAAAATTAAAGGCAAGAGCAAAAATAACTCATTACCATGAAACACTTACCGTTACCTTAATGAAACCTATCAGATACCCAGAGACCATGAACCCAATATAACCCCTGGCATGACAGTAAGTTGTTCCAACACTACCAAAACAAAAAACAAAAAAACAAGAGGTTCATTGAGAACAAAGAATAAGAGTGAAAAGGGAGACATAATTAGCATAAAATTAAAGAAATGAACGCCCTCGAAATGAAACCATAAACTACTTAAAATCCAGAAAATTGAAGTATAAATTTAAGTGTTCGGCAGAACGAAAAGAAATAATAGATTTTCCGTATTTTTAAACACCTCCAAGAAATTGAGCACTTAGTAACCTGTTTTACAATCCACCAAAAACCATTTCTTTCCTTAAGTTATTCTGTTCCATAGTGTCAAGCATTTTAATTTTCTTCCATTATTATTATACTTGAACATTACGAACTACCATCACAGAGATTCCACAAGAATTCCGTTCGTATCTCACTGCCGGAAATCATAATTAATCATACAACCAACAGAAGGCAGAATTAAACCAACCCGAACAAAAAAAATAAAGGCAAAAGAAGAAAAGACATGGAAAAACAAGTTAATACATCACAGAGATGTAGAGACCACCCAACACTTACAATTAGAATACAACGCAAGGACCGAAAGCCACCCCATAATAATAATAATAATAGTACTAGTAGTAGAGATCTACCCAACCGGTTGCTATGGTAACGTAAGCACGCCATGCGTCCATAGCAACCGCCCGTATCAAAACAAGTACAACAATGGTACAAATACAGGAGGAAAAGGAACCCCAAAGACATAATGAAAAATGAACACTACAAGATAAAATTAATTAACTGGAATAGAATGTGACAGAAAAACATTTCACTGAAATTCAGGCAAAACCTCTTGTGCTCTATAATTTATAAACATTATAGTTACCTTTCCAATTACACATACCGAAAACGTTAGATAAGTATAAACCAATTTGCCTTTTCAAACAAGAAGAAATACGAAATCATAATTCTTATTTGGAAGTAACCTTAAAATTCACTACCCTCACTTTTCAGAAACAGTTAGGTGTTATTATCAAGATACAATAACGGAACCCGCTTTTAATGAATACCCTAACTAAAATCAAAAGAATACGAAGATGGATGCTTTTAGAAGTTCACACACCCGAAATCTTGAGACACGAAGTTTTGTACACCATCTTCCATAGGATCCAGAGGCCAAAAGGAATAGAATTGTGAAGAGACTTACATGTTGGTTCAAGCTGCAGAAACACGTTACTATAGTCTACTCACGTAGAGGCACTATTACTTTACCATTTCCAGAAGAAAAGTAAATAAATAAGAGGACGTTCAGTTTGAAAAAAACTGTTAAGAAGATTTCTGAGGGCAAGCCCTCACTCAAATTCCACCTATCCAGGCTTCATATCGTATTTGGGAAGCAAATCCCAGAGCAGAGCAAACACACATCCTTCCTCCATCTCACACAACGCACGACTCATGGAGGCACACACCAATAATCAGCATGGCCCCACTGAGCGGAAAAAGAAAGTAATAGACTCGCCCTCAAGGAGACACTACAACTTAGGGCACGTAATTGTACCAGACCACGTTTGATTCCAAGAGAAAACATTAAAGCAATATTGGTACAATGACGGAGATGGTATCAAATAAATAATGTGGGCAAAGCCACGTAGAAAGTACTAGTAGTATACAAGGCAGAAATAATTTCCGAATGACACCAATTTCTATAGCATGAATGCAGATTCGAAATATGATTAGGGAGAGCTAAAACTCATCACCAGCATGACAGCCTGAAGCTGGGTCCCCCATTGGGAAATATTTTTGTTTATACGCAACGTTATTGAAAGAAAAGGGTGCAGTTCAGAAGTAATGTAAACTCCTAAGTTTCCTGGTTTTTTGTGTTTCGTTAGGATGTTCTTGAGTAAGGTGAGGGTCTCTTTTATTGGTATGCTGGAGTACATGCTAGTAATATCAAATGATTTCAAAGTGAAAGATAGTATCATTTTAATATTCTTGGTAGTGTTGCAAAACTCTATTGAGTTTTTACTTGTGGTTCCACTTCGGGAGTTATAGGACTTTTGCAGGAAGTTATAGATAAATTTAGAGGTAGGACTTATCTTGAAATTGATGATTGCCCTTATAGGTGCATCACGTTTATCTATTTTTGGTAAAAACCTTGCTAAATGTAACCTTGGGTTCATATTGATTGAATTAGATATTTCGTTATCATTGATGATGAAGTTAATATTCTTTAGTAAATATTTTCGTTTTTCGAATGGAATTCATTGGGTCTTTCTTTAACTTTCATGAAGGTGTTAATTGAAAGGAATGCTTTGGTTTTTTCTAAGTAATCCTTTTTATACGTAATAACTGACACATCGCCTTTATCTGCTTTAGTGACTATGAGACTGTAGTCTTTTATTTTCTGTTTTTAATTCTTCAAGTTTTGAACCTGAAAATGGGGTATATGAGCTTATGGTTTTCAAATGGTTCTGGAAGTTTCATTTTTTACTTACTATTTAAACTGGTTGTCGTGGCGGGGTGAGCGATTGCCTTTTTTTTTTTTTGCTATTGGCTTTACGTCACACCGACACAGACAGGTCTTATGGTGACAAGAGCGATTGTCTCACATTCAGATTTCTTTGTATGAGATTGCACAGCGAGTGAGTGCACATTCCCTACCTCAAAGGTATTCCTACTGGGGACATTACCAATTGCTAACTGTGAACAGTTGCAGTCAAATGTTTAAAATGTTTGGGCTAGTGCAGTTTTTGTGCATGTCTGCAGATGAGTGAGAGTTTCGCTCACCTGTGACGACAAATGTAATTGTTTTTGCTACCGATTGCAGTTCAACTGCTTTTAAAAAAATTGTGAATTGAGTTAAACATGGAGATTAGATTAGAAGAACAGGTTTTGAGTTGGTTGGATGAAGTGGGGGAATAATTAGGAAGAGGTACAGATGGAAATGATATGTTGGATGATGGTGGTGTACATGACGACATTAGTGCAGACTAATAATATTGAGATTACTGATCACAATAGTGCTTCAGATATATCTGGTGACGAACTGGAAGAAAATTAGCTAGTTCGTGTTGGTGTCCAGTATTTGGGGAAAGATGAACAAACAACTTGGAACATCCATTGTCGACAGTCTGTTGCAAAAATAAGGCTTAGGAACCTCGTTAGACATCAGCCTAGAGTAAAAGGTGATGCAGAACACGTCACCTTCCCCACTGAAGCGTGGAGACTGTTGAGACTGTACAAGAAATTGTAGATTGTACTAACAAACAAATGTCTAAATTGCGTGAGTAGTATAGACGAGAAAGAGACACCCAAAACACCGACTATAAAGAAGTAACTGCTTTATGTGGTGTGATCTATCTCTCAGGTGTTTTGGAAAGTTCTCTTGCAAATGCAGAAGATCTTTGGGCTGATGATGGTACAGCTCCATAACGTCTGCATCTCGTAATGTCACTGACATGTTCCTGCCTCCTTATCCAAGCTATTCGCTTCGATGACCTCATAGTCGGGAAGCAGAGAAAGGAGATGGATAAAATGGCTCCTATTCACAAGTTGTTTGGGGATTTTGTAGAGAAATGCCAAGCATTCTACAGCTCTCACAAGTACATTAGAGTTGAAGAAATGTTGGAGTCCTCCCAGGGAAGGTGCAAATTTCGTCAATTCATGCCCAGAGAGCCCACCAAGTATGGCATAAAAAATTTCTCTGGCCATTTTCTACATGTACAAGATGGATGTTTACATGGGAAGGCAGCCTGATTGACCTTCCTCTGTAGTGAACACCCCTAGCAGAAGTTGTAAACTGACTTGCAGAACCAATGGAGAATAGTGGATGAAACATTACAGTTGATAATTATTTTTGATATGTGGTTTCCATGGTTCACAGAGGATTAAGAAGTATCTGGGTTGAATGGCTGGACAAGGCATTACTTGGAGCAATATTTAATATAACAAATTTGAAAATTTTATTTCTCCCCTTTTCCTTTTGTTTAAAATTATAGGATAGAACATCTGAATTAATAAAAAGCAAATATAATCGATTGTTAGTGAGCTCATCGGCTCTAACAATATGAGGGGACTTAGAAGTCCAAAAATCAGGTACAGAACTAGTAATAATTACCAGACAGTTACCTTACATAGCAAAGAGCCTTATTGCTCTTGACAGACACAAAATTATCAAAAACATATCTGATGTAAGGCTTTTCAGGCGTTTGCTCTATTAACCAGCATTTCTTCTTAGGTCTGACACTAGACTCATCAGAGTGCTATGTGTCAGATAACACCCGCCCACAAGCTTTTTATTGGACGGCCAAAAGATTACATGTCAAAACTGGAGAAGGAAACCAGGATTGGTGGAAAATTAATTACAGAAATTTGCGATTGGTCAATTTCAAAACTGGCAGAAGGAAAGGATTAACATTGCCAACTTAAACAATGTTTCGTTGTTCAATTTATTCACATATCTAGTACTCTGAGTGGTTAAATAAGTTTTCGTTATTTTTAGTTTAGTTTTGAACCACCCCCTACTGGAAATCCTCAGGCACCACAAGACTACCCAGATGAACAACATCCTAAAAATCCTTTCAAATATTTCACCAAATATGTTCAGCCATCAGTGTTTGAAGATATGTCTGAGTACATGAACATCAGGCAGGTGGCAGTAACTGGAAAATCACTTGGCTGCACTGGCGAGAAAATCTGCATATACTGGGTTTCTGCAATTGTAGTATCTTTGTTGAGTTTTCCGCAAATAAGGATGTACTGGGAGTGAAGGACTTGTTAACACTTAATTGTAGATAACATCGCAAGGGACATATTTTATTTGCTTAGAAATGCGCTGAAAATAGTTGATGACAATGCAGTGTCTAACAAGCATAACAGCAAGACAGTTTTTGGAAAGTTCGGTCATTACTGGACATAATTAGAGAGGGATGTCTAAGAAATCCTCAGTCTAAAGAAGTGTCCATTGACGAACAAATTATACCTTTTCATGACCAAGTGAAAGTGCGACACTACATCCGAGGTAAGCCCAATCCTGTTGGATTGAAAAATTTTGTCATGGGCACACCAAGTTATCTGCCTCTTGATTTCCTGATGTACCAGGGAAAAGGAGGGGAAATAATCTCTGAGAAAACACCCCTCCTTGACAAACTTGATTTATGTGGTAGGGTAGTGCTAAAACTCTGTGTTTCACTACCTCCTGTGTCATCAGTTTTCATGGACAGGTATTTCACTTCACTGGTACTTCTTGAGAGCCTCCTTACCCATAGATCCATATTGGCTACTGGGACCACAATGGTCAGCCGCCTACCCAAAGGTGTCCAGTTCAAACGGGACCTAGACATTAGAAAGAAAGGAAGAGGCACCTTTGATCAAGTTGTCAGGAGAGATGAGAAGTTAGTCATGACCAAGTGATTTGACAACAAGTCTGTTTACATCACCTCATCTGAGTGTGGAGCTCAGCCAGTTGATGAATGTAAGTGCTGGTCAAAAAAGGATGCATGTTACATTCAAGTCCCAAGACCCCACGATGTGAAAAAGTATAATCAGCACATGGGGGGAGTTGACTTGTTGGACAGAGTAGAAGGAAAATATGCTATGAGAAGCCGAACAAACAAAAGGACAATACGAGTGATCCACCATTTGATGGATTTTGCCCTGGCAGCGGCATAGATAGAATGCAGACAAGAAAGTCCACGAAGTGGTTTTAAAGGAAAGATATTCTGACTTACTTCGATTTCAAACTCAACGTTGCAGAAAACCTAATTTACTTTTACAAGGACAATGTAGGGGATGAAGAAGAAGTCGGAGACAGTGAAGATGATTCCAACGAACATGGAAAACGTAAAAGGCCAAGAACACCCGAGTTCTTTTCATCACCATGCAACAGGTTTGAAAACGCTCTGCATATGCCGGAAATGATGAGGGACAAACAGAAGAATTCGTCCATATGTTGACTTCCCGGCTGCAATGCATTAACACTGGCCCGTTGTACACAGTGCAATTTTTTTTTTTTTTTGTGTTTATCCCTGGACAGGAATTGCTTTCTTGCTTTCCACAAGAGATAGAACAGTACAGAACATGGGATTTTCCCAGATAATTTGATATTCCTTCTTAACATTCTCAGAGAATTCAATTTTATTTTTGTAAACATGTGTTCATTCAAACAAGACTGCTAACTTTTAGGTTTTTGTTTTTATTTTAAAATTCTGAATGTAATTAAGAATACAAAAAATATCCTTATTAACATTTTTATGTAGCTATTTAGTATTAAGAAAAGGTCTAATAATCCTAAAATATAAAAATAAAATATTCTTGGTATAACTCATTAAATAATCCTATGTTTTAGCATTACATAAAAACCTTTCCAACCTCATTTTCACCATCAGTGGTAGGTTGCAATAACAACAATAGTAATTCCTCTACATTGGGATTTTCCAAGATGAGCAGTGCTTTTCTCATATCAGCTGACTATCTCTCCTCCTCATCCCAGCCAACAGGCAAAGCAGTGCTTGAATTACACAGCAATATCCCCTCAATGATCTTGCCTCATTTCAGTCCCTCTGCCTACAGTAGATGTACTTTGCCACTGCTGGCTGAAGAGTTACTGAAAACCGGGCGAGTTGGCCGTGCGTGTAGAGGCGCGCGGCTGTGAGCTTGCATCCGGGAGATAGTAGGTTCGAATCCCACTATCGGCAGCCCTGAAGATGGTTTTCCGTGGTTTCCCATTTTCACACCAGGCAAATGCTGGGGCTGTACCTTAATTAAGGCCACGGCCGCTTCCTTCCAACTCCTAGGCCTTTCCTATCCCATCGTCGCCATAAGACCTATCTGTGTCGGTGCGACGTAAAGCCCGTAGCAAAAAATGAGTTACTGAAAACCTACAAGCATTGCCTTCATATAACTTAATTATAAATCTAAATATAGTGCTAAATATTTTTAATATAATTTGCTTAGTATGGCCCGATCTACAGAATCTACAGAATCTTCTTACTGTGGAAGGCATCTAATTAATCCACAGCTTACAAAGCAAAGCAGGAAAAGGAGCTCATGTGAAAGCAAAGAGCTAAGGAAAAAGAATAAGGTGAAAATATCACTGGAGGAGAGAAGAAAGAAGTCTGAAAGGCATACTTATTGTGATAGAAAGTTCTAAAGTGAGTGAAGTTGCATTGATTTTTATTTTGCATTTTATGGCTTAGCATAATCTTCATGATTTCTTTCAAAAAATAATCCCTTATCATGCAATTTTTGTCTGATGTAGGTGATATTTTACACAGTAGTAGTAAGATAGTTGGTGCATAAATGTCAGTGTGCATTTCGCTGTTTAAGGTGATTCAATTTTTTTGACCTACCAAATTTTGTGTGTAGGCCTACACAAATTTAAAAAACATTAAACATTACATTTAAAAAAATTCTACAGGCCAATATATTTCTCATACAACAAACTGTGATACTGGTGTTTGTTGGCATAACTATACAGCATATTTGTGCAAAATTTGATGCCAAATGGAAATATATTGTGATGCAAGGGGCTTTTTTAACAATGCTGGTGGAAGGAAAGTAAAAAAATCCTACTCAAAAAGTTGTATAGGTACAATATTGAAAGTTGGTTGCATTACTATATCAGAGTAGTTACACCTCAGAAAATAAAATTGGTAAAAATTCATTGAAAAATATAGACGTTAGAAATTTCACTAGTGTCCCCTTAATGCCTTTCAGCAGGTGATCCATGTAATCCATGAACAACAAGGGTGACAGATTACAGTGTTGTCTAACCCCTGTAAGTACCCTGAATTGAGAACTCTGGAATTGCAGCCCAGTTGTCCACATAAAAACATAGCTTTGATCTCCACATTTCAGATACCATCCCACAGTTGTTCCTGTTATATGATGTGTTAATTTTAACATGAATATGACATCCTCAGTGCAGCTAGCTTTCACTCCCGTACAAAGAAGCCAGTCTCAAAAGAGACGAGTGTAAAGGCAGCCGTTTTTAGAGAAAGGTTTCAGCGTCTACAAAGATGTGCATGGGCTCTCTTACCATGGCAGCAGTCGATGGGCTGATGTTGCATATAAGCCAACATATCTTGGCCCTGCTACGAAGTTTGAGAAACGTAAAAACCCATCTGAAGAATTCAATGATTACATCTATTAGACACTGTTGATCTTTTCTAGTTAAGTTCCATCTTGTATCAAATACAGCATTCTCTGAATGATCACCAGAGGAACCATCCTATAATTTCTGTGGACTTCAGTAATAGTTTTGGACTTGGTAACAACCTTCATGAACAAATGTGCAATAAGATTAAGAGTGCTCAGAGGTTCAATTTTCATGCTTAGGAACTGTGCTTATCCTTCATTTTGTTCATTGTACCCAGATTGTAAAAAGATTGCATTTCTAAAAGCTCTACGTAAAACAGCATCTCTTTAAGAACAGCTTACCTCCATGCTAACCTGCAAGTGCTACAGGATGATCTTAACTCTGAACTGCTCAGTTTGTTATTCCTTACTAATCTCATCTTGTTCAGTCTGTTGTAATATGGAATGCTCGGAAATATATTTTTAAAATATGGTTAGTTCAAAACCAGTATGCAATTGTGATGAGTTATACATGTAGCAGACTTCACCCCTAATGGTGTGTCAACACTTACCATATGTTTCACTTATTTCACTTAAATGTGTAAAGGTAATCAAGCTAATTAGCATGAAAACACTTGAAATAAAGATTATTAATTATTGCCACACTAGCGATTCGGTCGGTAAGTTAGACATATATGTACACATTGGTAAATTTGGAAAGTACAAATAAAAATACTCATCTGTCAAAGAGAACATATACTGTGTGTACCTCAGTCTAATTGCCATTTATTCCTGTTGTCGTATTTGAGTGAGCTGCATGACCCAGCAATGTCAGGGTCTCAGCTGATATCCATATTGATTCCCATAGGGAACTTGAAATTCTTGTCCTGAATAATAAAATTTATAATTTTAATATAAGTGGTCAATTATTTCCAGCTGGAAAATTTATAATGGCCTATAACAAACCATTTATGTTAGAATTATAGTCTCAGCCATTTTGGAATAAGTTTCTGTACAGTGGGTTTGCTCTCTATTGAACCGTATCAGATAATGGTTCATTTACAGTATTTGTAATATTAATGCTTAGCATGTATTGGTAGGTAATGACATGAAACCATACGGAGGTACATAAGGATGGCATGGTCGCAGATGAGTCTACGTTGAAAGTGCGGAGATGTGAGTTGCATAAGTTGAAATATGGGTAAGCTAGGTGAAAAAATTGAGCTAGAGTGAGTTACTTGTAGTTCAGAGAGAGAAAGGGATTATGCAATCATTTGCAACAGGAAACTGCTGCAAGATATACCAGTCTAAATTCACGAGTTCCAGGACCTGTACCATATGAGAATAAGAAGCTATTTATGACTAAGGTAATTTCTGCGCAGATGTGAGAACACTAGAAATTTCATTCATAATTGAAAATGAAAACCTACAACCTGTTTTCCAGTCATTGACCGGGTCAGGGATGTAATGAATGAAACATATATAGGCTGTTATTACAATGGGGTCGCCACTCCCAAGGTGATTTATTAATGAGTGATAAATGCTATGAAATGACAATGGAGAGTGTTGCTGGAATGAAAGATGACAGGGAAAACCGGAGTACCCGGAGAAAAACGTGTCCCGCCTCCGCTTTGTCCAGCACAAATCTAACATAATGTGACCGGGATTTGAACCACGGTGTCCAGCGGTGAGAGGCCGACGCGCTGCCACCTGAGCCATGGAGGTTCTACTCATTGATAATTATGTAACATAATTAGCCTTTCCTCCCCTGCGAACCATGTGACCTTCCCACGGTGGGGAGGCTTTCATGTCGGAATGAAGCAGATAGCCGAGCCGCAGGTGCAACCATATTCGATAGGTATCTGTCAAGAGACCAGACTAATGAATGGTTCATCGAAAGGGGGGGTAGCAGCCTCTCAAAAATCACAGGGGCGGCAGTCTAGATGATTACTGATATGGTCTTGTAATAGTATTCAACATGGCTTAGGTCTGTTGATACTGCTACACGGCTGAAAGCTTTGGGAAACTACGGCCCTAACTAACACCCGAGGACATGCAGCTCTCTCTGTATGAATGATGTAGTGATGATGGCTTCCTCCCGGGTAAAATATTCCGGAGTTAAAATAGTCCCCAATTCGGATCTCTGGGTGGGGACTACACTACAGCAAGATCGATACTGACATTCAGCGAGTCAGAGCGTGCAATGTTAGAAGTTAGAATCTCTGTGGTAGGTTAGAGAATATGAGACGAGAGATGGATAGACCTAAGTTAGATGTAGTTGGTATAAGTGAAGTACGTTGGCAGGAAGAGCAGGATTTTTGTCAGGCGACTACAGAATTATCAACATATAATGAAAGAGGCTAAATGCAGGAGTTGGTTTAATAATGAATAAGAAAATAGGCCAGTGGGTATGCTACTACGACCAGCATGGTGAAAGGATTATTGCTGTTAAGATAGACACCAAACCAATGCCCACCACAATAGTGCAAGTGTATATGCATACTAGTTGAACAAATGTTGAAGAAATTGAAAGAATATGTGAAGAGATAGAAGATATAATACAATATGTTAACGGTGACGAGAATCTAATTGTGATGGTCGATTGGAATTCGGTGGTAGGCTAAGGAAGGAAAGGTAATACAGTAGGAGAATTTGGTTTGTTGGGACAAAGGAATGGAAGAGGAAGTCAGCTGGTTGAATTCTGCATTGATCATAATTTATTCCTTGCTAATACTTGGTTCAAACACCACAAAGGACGGCTGTATACGTAGACGAGACATGGAGACACTGGGAGGTATCAAATAGACTTAATCATTATTAGGCGGAGATTCAGAAACCAGGCGTTGGATTGCAAATCTTTCCTAGGATCAGACGAGGACTCTGACCACAACTTGTTGGTAATGAAATGCCATCTGAAATTGAAGAAAGGAAGGCAAGGAGATGAGAGCTAGATAAGTTGAAAGAAAAGAGTGTGAGGGACTGTTTCAAGCTACATATTGCACAAGGACTAAATGAAAAATCTGAAGGAAACACCATAGAGGAAGAATGGAAGAATGAGTGATGAACAACGAAAGCACAAGAATGCAAAAACTGAAGAGGGCAAAAAGGAATTTAGGCAATTAAAGAATGAAGTGGATAGAAAGTGCAGGACAGGTAAGGAAGAATGGCTGAAGGAGAAGTGCAATGATGTTGAAGCCTGTATAATCCTAGGAAAGGTAGATGCTGCATACAGAAAAATCGAGGAAACCTTCGGATGAAGGAAAACTAGGTGTATGAATATCAAGAGCTGAGATGGTAAACCACTTTTAGGGAAATAATACATGGCAGGAACATATCCAACACTTGTATCAAGGTAAAGACGTACTAGATCTGCTTCTTGAACCAGAAGAGGCTGTTGATCCTGATGGAATGGAGGACCCAATTTTGAGGTCAGAATTTGACAGAGCTTTGAGGGACCTCTATATAAGAACAAGGTACCTGGAATTGATGACATTCCCTCTGATTTACTGACTGCCTTAGGAGAAACCAGTATGGCAAGGTTTTTCCATTTAATGTGTAAGATGTATGAGACAGGAGATGTGCGATCCGATTTTCGGCAGAGTGTTGTTATACCTATTCCCAAAAAATCCGGTGCAGGCAAGTGTGAAAACTACCGCGCCATTAGTTTAGTATCTCCCGCCTGCAAAATTTTAACACTCATTATTTGCACAAGAATGGAAAAACAAGTTAAATCAGAGTTGAGAGAAGATCAATTTAGCTTCGGAAGGAATGTAGGAACCCGTGAAGCAATCCTAGAGGATCGAAATAAGAATGACAATCCCACATACATGGCGTTCGTAGATCTTGAAAAGGCATTTGATAATGTTGATTGGACCAAGCTATTTCAGAATCTGAAGGTGATGGGGATCAGATACGGAAAAGGAAGAATTATCTACAATATGTATAAAAATCAGTCTGCAATGATAAGCATCGAGGGCTTTGAAAAAGAAGCAGCAATCCAGAAAGGAGTAAGGTAGGGTTGAAGTTCCCCTCCTTTTCTGTGTTTATGTAGAACAGGCAGAAGAGGAATTTGGGAAGGGAATCACAATCCAAGGAGAGGAAATCAAAACCCGAAATTTGCTGATGCTATAGTTATTTTATCTAAGACTGCAGAAGATCTGGAGAAATTCCTGAATGGTATGGACAGAGTCTTGGGTAAGGAGTACAGATGAAAAAAATAAGTCCAAAACAAAAGTAATGGAATGCAGTCGAACGAAGTCAGGTTATGCAGGAAACATTAAATCAGGAAATTAAGTCTTACAGGAAATAGATGCATATTTTTACTTGGGTAGTAAAATAACTAACGATGCTAGAAATAAAGGGGCATAATTGCGGATTGGCACAAGCAAAAAGGCCTTTCTTAAGAAAAGATATTTGCTCGCTTCTAATATTGATGTTTTAAAACTTTCGTCTGGAGTGTGGAAGTGAAACGTGGACTATAACTAGCTCAGAAAGAAAGAGAATGGAAGCTTTCGAAATGTGGTGTTACAGAAGAATGCTGAAATTGAGATGGATAGATCAAAACATGAATTAAGAGATACTGAATCGAATTGGTGACAAGAGATCGTTGGTGAGAGGAGATCAATTTGGCTAAATTTGACCAAAAGAAGAGATAGAGTGTTAGGACACATCTTAAGACACCCAGGACCTGCGCAGTTGGATTTTGAGAAAAATGTAGACGGTAAGAACGGTAGGGGTAGACCAAGGTATGAATATGGAAAGCAGATTAGAGTAGATGTAGAATGCAGCAGTTACGTAGAAATGAAAATGTTTGCACAGGATGGGATGCCATGGAGAGCTGCAACAAACCGGTCTATGGAATGATGACTCAAAATTCAACCTTTATAATATTATGGTAATGGTTGTTCTGTAAATATTTAATTATTTGAATTGAACCTTGTGTGATTGGAGAACTACTGAGCGGATACTTATGCTTGTATCAAGGGGAATCCCTGACGTATAACGTAACCTTAAAAGCACGAGTTGAGTAGGAAGCACGTGGCGTCATGCTCATTCAGTGATGTGCGAAGGTGCAGTGCACACGTCTTAGCAACCAGATGTCGGACAGTGAATCAAAGGTTTGATTGAAGGAGTGTCGGAACTGCTGGTAATCAACAGTTTTGCGGAGTGAATTTAAATACTCGCCAAAATTAAAGTCGGCCGCATATGAACATGACTGAAACTGGGCTAGTTCCCTTAATTAGGAGTGATCTAGTGAGCGGACTAATCTCCTAGTCGCGCATATCATCGATAAATGTCCAATCCCTAGGTTTCAGCATAAGTGTTAAGTTAATAAAACTAATAGCCTTCAAAGCTATAAATAAAGACAAAAAATCTTTAAGCCTTAATAGGTTTTACCTACTCCTTTAGAATTGCCAAGGTCGGGCCTGCCCTCTGATAGTGGAATTAAAGGGCCGCGGTATTTTGACCGTGCAAAGGTAGCATAATCATTAGTCTTTTAATTGAAGGCTGGAATGAATGGTTTGACGAAACATTAACTGTCTCCGTGTAATGAATAGAATTTAACTTTTGAGTCAAAAGGCTTAAATGAATATGGAAGACGAGAAGATTGGGGTTACATAGATCAAGAAGAAATTCAATGTGACTGCGGAGAAGGCCAGACTGTCCAACATATGCTCCAATGTCGACTTTGTCCAGCCTCCTACACAGAAAATGAACTATATCAGGCATCAAGAACGCATTGGAAGTGGCCAAGTTTTGGGCAAATATAATATAGTAATTATAACTTTGTACAATATGTATGTTTCTGATACGAGAATAATAATAATAATAATAATAGCAGTGAGCGGTGAAGTGTATGTGCTAACCGAAGGTCAATACGGGGAAGAAAGAAGAAACCAAACAGACGACCACACCGTGAAGTTACGAGAATCAACTTGCCAAAATATCCGTTGTTTTGGGAGACAAAAACATGATGGCCTAATTTAACCCTATATTGACTCGGGGGGTTCGCAGTGGTCAACACTGTGCTGAACAAGTTAAACTCTTTTGTATGCATGAAATATAGACTAGATTCAGGTTAGGGCCTTATAAATTAATTGTAAATAGTAATGTTATGTATTTAGCCCTCGAGGCAATTTATTTTTATTTCACTTTGTTGTCCGACTGATTTAAATGTGTTTGGGCACGTAGTAATGATTTTCAGTGATTATTTTCTTAGATAGTTCATTATGGCCATTGGGAATTATAGGAAAACATCATGTTATTATTGTAATGCATTTTTATGGTGTCGGGATGACACGTAGTAGATAGAGCGTAAAAATTATTTCATTAAATGAACTATGTGAACTGGCGACTTTCGGCTGATAGAAAGAGAATGGAATCAGTTACTTGCATGGCATGTTGTGCACGAAAGCTGTATCACCATTGTATTAGTGAGGGTCATCAAGATTTTGGCTGAGAAAAGCAAGGGTCTGTCCGAGATATGAAGGTGGATATACAGCATGTGAGGTCAAGTAGGGTCAGTGTGATATATTTGAATGTACAACCTGTGACATTAAAGTTCGGCGAATGAAGTCAGAACGGTCGATCCGGCAACACTGGTGATACACAACGTTGCATCTGCGTAGCAACAGGTTTTGACACCTGCTCCCAACGTTGTTCAGTTGAGTATCGTATGTGTGCCGTGTGAGCCCTGTTTGACACAGTACGTGTTCAGTGCGTTGGTTCTGAACTGCGAACAGGAACGTGAACGACCAAAATAACATTGTACAGTTTTAAGCTTGGCAAGACAACGAAAGAAACGCATGCGATGCTGCACGTGTTTATGAAGATCAAGCATTGTCCTTGAAGTGTGTGTACGAGTGGTTCGCCCGTTTTCGAGGAGGCCGGGAAAGTGTTTCTGACAACCCCCGTAGCGGAAGACCGGAAGGCCGTCAGTGACGAAAACATTGAGAAGGTGAGGACATTAGTCACAAACGGTCGGCGATTAATTGCGCGCATGATAGCGGATGAACTGCAGATTAACCGTGAATCTGTGCTACAAATCGTTACCCAGAAGTTAGGGAAGAGGAAAACGTGTTCTCGTCTTGTGCCACATCACTTGACTGACGATCAGAAGCAGGCACGTTTGGAGGCTTCACAGGATTTTGTCGAAACGGCGGGTGCATCACCAAATTTCTTGAACTGTATTGCTACTGAGGATGAAACCTGCTGTCTCAGGTACGATCCTGAAACGAAACGGCAAAGCATGGAATGGCGTTCTCCGGGATCCCCTCGTCAGAAAACGGTCAGAACCGAAAAGTCACGCATCAAACTCGTTTTGAAGGGAAAAGGATTTGACGATATTCCTGACATCCTCCGAAACGTGACGAGGCTATTGAACACCATCCCAAAGGAAGCCCTCTTGCAAAGTTTCCAGGACATATATCGCCGATCTCAGCAGTGTATAATTATGGGAGGAGACTATTTCGAAGGGCAATAAGGTCACTGTCATGAATTGTTCATCTATGTTGATAGTACAGAACTATTCATCGAACTTTATTGTCACAGGTTGTATGATAGCCCCATGTGCGCTACGAGATGATATAAGGGCAGTACAGGTATTTAAAGAAATTAAGTAAGTCTCTGAGCGTTTAAAAGCCAGACTTTAACATAACGAACCTTGCATGTTGGAGCAGAAGTGAGTTGCCTGCTAATTAATAAATGAAATCCAGCGGATGTGCTGTTGAGTGAAAAGAGATATCTCTGTACGTGTGCACACGAGAAACAGTCCTTGAGATTAAGCCACTAAATGAGAGAGTCAATTGTTTATTTAGCCACGGGAAGCAGCTGACTGACAGGCTGTTGGAGGCTTGACACGCATGTTATTGTCGTAACAGAATCACGAGTTTGGGGAGGAGAGATCCAGTTCGAATCGAGTGGGCGGTAACTCACTCGTATACTACGAGTGTAAATATTTATTGTATTGTTTATTTGAAGTGATCTTATTTGATTTCCTTGTGAGTAGTGATAACCGATATAGGGTGTATTGTAATGGGGATCTGTAGCTCGATTGCTACGTTATTGGTCGTGATGCTTCTGTGCCTCTTTACACACGGGTCTTGTGTTAACTTAGTTGCGGGCCCAAACAAGTGTTTCTGTTTGTGCCGATATTTGTAATTAGAGGCCAGTATTGAATTTCTCATGT
Organism: Anabrus simplex; assembly: GCF_040414725.1. NCBI lineage: Eukaryota > Metazoa > Arthropoda > Insecta > Orthoptera > Tettigoniidae > Anabrus > Anabrus simplex. The sequence continues at coordinate 142,490,648 of NC_090269.1, read as the reverse complement.
AATTTGGGCGGGTCATTAAACTGGGCCATAGGCCATGCGCATTTTTGAATCGACAAGCACTCCATAGGATGTTAAGCGTTCGTATTGCCATCAAAAGGACTTTCATAATTTAGGTCCATTGCCCATATTTTTCTAAATGTTTATGGATTTTATTTGGGTTTTTCCTTTTTTTTAAAATCTTTTCATGTGTTTTTACGAAATAATTTTATTCAGTCCAGATTTATGTCGAGTCTTCATTCGTAATTAATGTATTTTATTTCCTGTCTTTGAGTTGGTATTTGGATACATTTTGTGTGAATTATTTTTTCGAGCAGTACCACGGGCTCTCCACTTAGCTGGGCCGTATTAGATAGCGAGTGCTACAGTATATAGAGGTAATCGACCGGCCACCTGCATTGCATGGCTTCTGAAGAAGTGTTGAACAGCGTATTTTCGACTACTGTAGCTTTATACTTGGTAATTAATATTGAAGATTCATGGGTCTGAATTGAAGAGAGGGAAAGTGTTGAGCAAAAAATAAAGTTATTATTGTCAGTAATTTAAGCCCACCAGAGAGCGTTTATGACTAGTTTATTTCGAGGTTCGCTTTCGTCCCTAGTATCTCTTGAGACGAGCTAATTATTTTTTTCCTTTCTCTCTTGTGAGAGTGGTTTCTGGGTGGTAGGGACCGAGAATTACCATATCACACATTTTGAAGTGGTCTGGAAAGTCACCGTAAGGTTCCCAACTGAATCCAGGTCCTTTTGGACTTTCCTGAGCCAATGCCTTCCACTTTTACCGATTTTAATGAGTGAGAAGTTCTTGGTAAGCCACGTTGTCAGTTCATGAGAGGTTCCCATGTAATTTCAGCTGCCTACATTGCTTGCTGGTTTTGTTCGTTTCCAGCTGTTGGTATAGTTGAGTGTTTGCTCTTAGTTTGTAGATTCCCTGTCAGAGTTATCTGGGTTCTTGAATCTTCCAGGGAATACGTCTTTAAACTTTTTCCATGTCGTCCATAGTACATATCATGTTCATTAGGGAGTCTTTGCTGAACACATGAACCGTGGTCTGTCTGTCTGTCTGTGCTGATGTATCTTGGCGTTCTTTGAAATGCTGTTCTGATATTTCAGTTTCCCGGCAGTTCATACGCTGCTTTATGTTTCGTACATCTTTCTATGAGGGAGGTGGCGTCTCTACAATTGGTGTGAACCATCGCTTTCTGCGATGTACTACACGCCTTTCCACTCCGCGTACATTGAACTAGTGTACAGTTTCTCCACTACTCACCTCTCAGCGCTACTAGTATATCGGCAGTTTACACACTCAGAATTTTCCTATTTGCCGGCTTAGTGTTTGGAACTTAATCACGCTCAAACCGCTCAGTTACTTGTGAAGTAATGTTTTCCAGATTGATGGGTATATCGGTTTAACGAGTTAGCCCAACCTTCCACATGACTTCTTTCGGAAGAGACGAGGCATTTAAGGGCAGGGCACAATTCAAGTTCAGGAAGAATGTACTGTGTTACAAGTCCACATGTCCTAGCAATTCTTCTTCTTACTAAGAGATTGACGAAGCTTGTTTAGTGTACACCTGACGTTCTGTGGAAGAGTTGTCTTGTATCCACTTTAAAATAACCCAGTTCTCAAAATCCTGTTCATACTGAATGTCACTATTCTGCAAACCAACATGTCATTGCTTCCAGAGATGCTTCTCAGCTTGCTGAAGGAATGCTCGAAGTAGAAATGGTCAAAATAGAATCCTGGCGGGAGAAGATACTTAATGCACAGCACAGTAGAATAAGTTGTCAGAACAACAGCTTCGAATGTTTCTTTGCTTAGGAAAGTCATTCCGTGCACATTACATTACTCTCTTGCCCTTTCGAGGTACGCAGGGAAATCCTTCTGTAACCATTCCAGTCTTTCGTCACTTATATGAAAAAGTGCATCTTCTAAGGTTGTAGTGCTGCAAATTTAGTGCTACGTACACATGGTTCTCAAACTATTTATTTTCCATTTTTGAAATGCAGTGGTTGCGCTACTGCTTTGGAAAGCCCATCCTTGAAAATGGATATTGTTATCCTTCAGATATTGTTGAACAGTGATGATCTCAGATGAAAATATATCCTCGGCCCGTTTCACATTCCATTTTTTAAATTTGTAGGTCTACGTGCTTCCAACTTAAGAAAGGAATTGATTTAATCAGTTGTTTTGGTTGCATGAGGTATAGATTTTTGATATGGCTGCCACTAATTTCTTCTTCCCAGCATGCGTGTTTTTTTTATAAAATCGATCTTCTGACGTTCTTGAGAATTTGACAATGGTCGAAGGCTAGGAATAGAGGTCGGTCTTGATTGGTAGGGTGAGGAATCAGCGACTTCAGTACTTTTCCATTTGATGGTCGTTTCAATATATTCATATTTGTCTTCAGGTTGTCTGTAACGAATCGTAAAATTACGAAACCAATATTTTCAACCTGTTCGGCGACTGACTGTCAGATTGTACAGTTCAACAGTAGACAGCCTCTTTGAAAAGAAATGGTTGATAGGAAGTTTGTAAGAGGTTTATATGCCACATATAAGAAAGCATCAGTAATGAGGGAGCACACTTTATCAGCCTCATTCAAACTCTCAGTTTCTACGAGAAGTCTCCTGGACGAGATCTATCACTCCTACTGGTACGATGCTTCTCGCAGGTATGGAATCAACGTGCTCCTCGATGGCAGCTTGGATAAATGATTACGTGCGTAAGCGTAACCCTTCTGATATATAATTTGGCAGATAACGAACGGCTTCATGCAGTTTTCTGACCAACAGTGTGAAAGCTTTTTGTAATTTGATATGTGGTCCAGTATGAACGAGGACTTCCAGTCTAAAGAATTGCACATATTGGTGTCCGTTATTGTTTAAAAATTAGTATGAAACCGATTATTAAATTAATCCATCTTCGCTTTCTTTACTTCCAAATCAGCTTCCAGTTTCTATATTTTATTTTTGGCGTGCCTGAATTTCAGGCCTAAACGGTTCATTTCTTTGTCGGCTTCAAAACCCTTATAGATTGTCTATACTCCAATAGACCTACTTGCACTGTCTGTCAGCTGTCCGATATAGGAATTTTTAAAGCAACCAGCTGATTCATCATCAAAATTCTCGTCCCCCTTACTCTTATGTCCTGAGTTTTGCCCTAGTTCATATTTCCTTCTTTGTTGCTTTTCTAGTGTTAATTTTGATATTAGTATCTTATGCTCGGGATAATTTTTAAATGCGGATGGAACATTACTTCCTTTCAATTTCCTAATTTTTAATCTGGGACGGTAACGTGCTTCAGCTAACTGAAGACTACAAACAAAGGATGTTCTTGATATAAAATTTTGGAAGAAAAGAGTCCCATGACGCGTTTTTCTGCTATTTCTATCCTAGGTCTGCAGCACTTGGAAATTCGTGAAACGAAATGCCTTTATTTTTCCCGCTCTGGATTTTGCAATACTGCACACAGAAATAATTCATTGTGGAAATAATTTGCCGATACCGAGATGAAAATAGTGTATTTCAATGAGATGATTGCGAACTTTCATTTTATAAGTTGGTCATACAAGGTTATATGTGCGGTACGTACGCTTTGTCTCCATTCCGAACTAAATTCATGATAGTACGTGACAAAGTAATGACCTGCGCCTTGCTATCGATAAAAGGATGTGATATTGTTCGATTATGTGCTCATCCGTGGTTCGTTCTCTTATACGTTTTTACAATTTGCTTTTACATCGCATCTTCACAGATAGGTCTCATGGCGACGATGGGATAAGGAAAAGCTAGGAGGCGAAAAGAAGCGACCGTGGCCTTAATTATGGTACAGCTCCAGCATTAGCTGGCGTGAAATTGGGAAACCACAAAACGATCATCTTCAGGGCTGCCGACAGTAGGGTTCGAACCCTCTATTTCCAGAATGAGACTGATAGCTACGTGACTCAAACCGCACTGCCACTTGCTCGGATGTTCTGTAAATGGTTTGCGATCCGCAGATTTCTACAAGAAGGAAGTCAGCTCCCAGACGAAGCTATATATACACTGGTGTGTATTGAGACAACTTTGCTTTAGGGGAGCAAAAGTTGGGAGGAATCAGGTATCTTATTCGTAAGCTAGAAGTAACAATCAAGAATGTAGTGAGAATGATTGCTGGTGCAAACGTGTGTGAACAGTGGCAGGAGAGAACTGCGAATGAGGAGAATTGATTACCTAGGATAATAACGGGCTCAACTAAGAAGCGTAACAGGTGTTGAGGGGTAATAAAATTAAAAAAACTAAACGAGGCCACGTAACTGTTACAAATAGAGACTTGTGGTCTCAGTTCGTTAATTCATAGAGGCTTGCAGACTGAACTTTGAAAGGCATAAATGCCAGTAGTGAAAAAGTACGTTTTACCTTCTACATTGATGGTAATAGATATTTAATCGAAACCGACTTTCAACCTATTAGTTCGTGTTACCTACATTTAGTACGTGTTGAAGAGATGTTAAGTACAGAACAAAAATGGCCAACCAGACACCAGTGGGATCCGAACCCACAACCTCCCGATTTCGCGTCGGTTGCTCTACCAATTGATCTATGGTGTCCTAGGCCATCTTTGTTCTGTTGGAAAGGATCTAAGCTACAGGTCTGGTACTACTACCGTCACACTGTAGAGTGCGTTTTTAAGTTGCCCGTTGAGGGCCAAGTCAATGAATATTGAATTTACACTATCGCATTGTAATCTAAACCGACTTTCAGCCTATTAGGTCGTGTTACATACATTTAGTACGTGTTGAAGATATGTTAAGTACAGAACAAACATGGCCAATCAGACACCAGTGGGATCCGAATCCACAACATCCCGATTTCGCGTCGGTTGCTCCTCCAATTGAGCTATGGTGGCCTAGGCCATCTTTGTTGTGTTGGAAAGGATCTAAGCTACAGGTCCGGTACTACGACCATCACACTGTAGAGTGCGTTTTTAAGTTGCCCGTTGGGGGCCAAGTCAATGAATATTGAATTTTCACGACCGCATTGTAATCGAAACCGACTTAGCTCAGTTGGTAGAGCAACCGACGCGAAATCGGGAGGCTGTGGGTTCGGATCCCACTGGTGTCTGGTTGGCCATTTTTGTTCTGTACTTAACATCATTTCAATACGTAGTAAATGTACGTAACACGACCTAATAGGTTGAAAGTCGGTTTCGATTACAATGCGGTCGTGAAAATTCAATATTCAGATATTTAATCTTTCCTATGGTTTCCCATTTTCACACCTGGCAAATGCGGCGAAGGCCATTTCCCTCCTGCTCCTCCTCTTTCTGAAACATCGTTGCCTTAAGAACTCTCTGTGTCGGTGCAACGTAAAGAAAATTGTAGCCATTGTCGTAGCTCAGCAAGAGTTGAAAAGTCATGTAGATATATAGCAGTGCTCTTCATTACCTAACAACAATGAACAAACTACTTCATCAGAAATGAAGTTCCCAGAAGGAAATCATAATTTAATTTCATCGATTGAAGCTCTTTAGGCCCTTTCCACTTCGTGTCAAAAACACGACGAAGACTGAGGATTAATATTCTCAAGGAAGGAGTACACCCTCAAATTTAGAAGACATGTTTAATATTTCGTGTTTTATCGAATCATTTTGAAAGCGGAAAACAAAAACGAAGAGGAGAGTGATTGTGAACGTCGTATAAATTACGTGTTAGTATCAGACAAGTTGAAAAATATAACTTCACAATTTCTAATAGGTCAGTACTTCTGTCGGCTCAATTACATTTTTCATTAACAATTTCGTCATGTAATAGGATAGACGCATGTGTAGACAACTCACACTCACTGACTGCAAGAGAAATTACTAAATGTAAGTTCATTCTTGTTTGTCTTTATAGTGACTTAATTCTTTGTGAGTGTAGGCCCAATACTTTCTGAAGATTTATCTTGCATCAACATTATTTTATCTTCACTTTTCTTTCATATTTTCGTCGCTATTTCATACGTCTTCGGAGCTACGTGTGGTAGTGCAGAGAATGTGCTGAATTCTAATGATACCGTGACCTTTTGCTCCCTATGAAATGAGCACTACAATTTCTTGATGCCTGTGTTGGCTGCCGAGATGAGCCACGTAGTCTACAAATAAAGTATAGGATACTGAATTTCGCCTATTTATCTGTGCTAATTTAAAGTCGCTTGTAATAAGTAGCCTGTAACAAATATTGGTTTGGTATATTATTTATATACTGCGTATTTTTCAGTCCATAGTTTGAGCTGTTCTTCTTTCATCCAACAACGTAACAATTCTCGTTACCATACCGCTGTTTAGTGCCAGGCATATTTTTTTTCAAACCGTGCTTTCATATGCTTCAAGCTGCACCCGACACACCGTCTCGTGTTACTTAGCTTAGCCGCCACCAGAGGAGCATCCTCCCGTATACTCAGGAATCGTCTCGTAGAATTGCCTCTCTGCTTAGTCTTGTAAAATCCTCGAGGGTATTTTACAGCCTACTGGCACCACTGATACAACTCAGTACTTGTTACCATCACTTCAGTGGCCTTTAATACGTAGTGAGGATATAAGAGGTGGTTTCCATTATTCAGGTTTTATGCCGATCCCCTAGCAGTGGAGCAGGTCTCGATGGTATTACCTCCACCAGCGTTCGGACCTTCCACAATCATGTCATCTTCTCAGGGTGCCTTTTTCTTGACGGCGGTAGACACTTTCTACGGAATTGGTGGTTTAGATGGTACGTGTATCTCTGACGGATTTTCTGGAGTTGCCTTTCCTCAGGCTCTTTGTAGTTGAGTGATTAGTTCTCGTCTTAGAGCTTCTAAAAGATGATTTTTGTTTTCATATTGTTATTTCAATTCACGGCGGAGTATACTTTGTTTGCACATCTGGGTTGCACTAAGAGACATTCGATAGGATGACGGTCGTTCCAAAACATTAGATCCATGTTTGTTCTTGGACTCTCGTTTCCTGTTAAATATTTTTTAAACCTTCTGACTCAACAGACACTTAGTCAGTTAATCTGGTTCCTTGAACTCCTATAAAGGAAAATTTTGCTTTTATGCATACGTCATTATGTTGCTTGAGCATACGGGTCTTTAAGGTCCAAACGTTTGTGATGTAAAGAACTCGGTTTATCGCTGCACATCGACTTCGGGTTTCCTAGAATATGAAGGCGTGAATGCAGAACGGTAGGTTTTGGAAGATCGGATACTCTATGCTATAGAGATATCTTCGCTCTTGTTCACCATTGTAATTGAACTTCTGAAGATATTTATAGCCGTGAAGTTGTTTAGGGTTTGGCATTCTGAGTCTTATTCAAGAGTCTTTCTCATTATCCAGATTGGCCTACTTTGCATTGCTACATTCTCCATTAGGTTTCCTTTGGCAGCTACACTTCTCAATCACTGTGGGGAAATATCATAGCCTGTGCGGTTTCCTAGGGTATGGCTACAAGAGAAGCTTCTATCAATATCCGTCTGTCAGACCTCTGTGGTGTACGTCGATTTAGATTATCTGTTTGTGGCAAAATTACCTAATACATAATAGTAGAAACAGAGTAGAAGCTTCGGGATTCCATATTTGATTTGGTTTTTCCCCCCTATGTTTTGTGTTTTCTGCATTCTAGTGTGGAGAACTTTGCATTATTGACCAGAGGTCCAGTTGACACATGTGATAATAGCTGCAAGATATTGAAAAAAGGGAGTGAACCACCGCGCACTCTACCACCTCCCAATGTATGCATCCTACGCCTATTAACTCACCCTGCTGAAGGGCAAATTGGAAGAGCATTCTGGTGTAATGAATGTGGTAGGAAGTTCTCCCGGAAAACTCATCTTCGAGCACATATTCTCTCTCATAGTGGTGAACGTCCACATTTGTGTGGTGAATGTGGTAAAACGTTTGCCCAGAAATACACACTTCAAGGTCACTTGCGTACACACACTGACGAGTGTCCATTTACCTGTAGTGAGTGTGGTAAGAAGTTTACCCAGAAATGTACTCTTAGAGATCATATTCTGACACATACTGGTGAGCGCCCATACTCTTGTTGTGAATGTGGCTGGACGTTCTCCCAAAAATCTAATCTCAAAGCACATATTGCTTCTCATAGTAAAGTCCTTCCTTATGCCTGTAGTGAATGTTCTCGGACGTTTTTTAAGCCTCATGACCTTCGAAGACATTCTACGACACATACTGATGAGCGTCCGCATTCCTGCCGTGAGTGCCTTAGAAAGTTTGCTCGATTATCTACTCTTCGAAGACATTTTCTTACACATACTGGAGAGCGTCCGCACTCCTGCAGTGAATGTAGGAAAAAGTTTGCCCGGCTGTCTGCTCTTCGAACACATATGCTTACACATATTGGTAAAAATCCAAAGTCCTGTGGTGAATGTGGTAAAACGTTTGCTCGGTCTTCTGCTCTTCGAAGACACATCCTTCAACACGCTGGGTAGTGTCTACACTTGTGGTAAATGTGGCGAAACGTTTGCCCGGAAATGCACACTTCACAGACAGTCTCTTGAAAAGCGGTATAATAGTCCGTTTTCCCTTATTTGTGACTGATCGGTTTGTCTGTGGGTCTCGATATAGATCATTGGAGTGAAGACTAGTATCTTGCGTCTCTGTGTTGTCTTTAATTTTTTTTGTAAGAATGGCAGTGACTGCATGATTTCACAAAGTGTAGCTCCGCGTAAAAGGTAATGATTAGTGTATCATAGGAAGTGTGATATATAATAACGCAGTTTGAAATGTATTTTTAATAAGTGTTGACGTATATCTTGTGAGATAAATCGTTAAATGTGCAATGAATTTTACGAATTGCCTGTCCTAAAATCGTCGAACGTGGTGAGAAACTTCGGCGCCATCTTCACTTAGGTTTACCAAGTGTTTACAAGTGGTACAACATTGTCGGATTGACGTAGGTTCGCGAAAAATCTGTAAGTGATAAAAGGTCATTGTGAGTAGCAAACTCCATAGAATAACATCTAATAACATCAAAGAAGCTTCAATCAAACAGATACCATGGCTACAAACAACACTGAAACAAATGGAAAATATATCACCCTGCGTTGCGGGAAATGCAGTGGAAACTTTGACAATGAAGGTAACGCCATCGGCTGTGATGGGAACTGCATGAAATGGTTCCATAAAGAATGTACCCAACTGACTACAACAGAATATAATGTACTTAAGGTAAAAAAAAGGGCAACCTCCTATGGATGTATAACAAATGTAGAAATCAACTCGAGAATTACGGAGTATGTACATCCCCAGCGGAGGATCAAGACACGAAGCAGGTTGTGTTAGAAAATAAAAGATCCTGCGAAAATCTGAAAGGAAAACTGGAAGAAATTAGTGAAGTTCTAATGAAAACATGTCAGTTATTCTTGAAGCACAACTACAACAATCCGAATACCTGGCGAAAAGAGAAAGGAAATATCTTACGTGAATATAACCTCCGTGAAAACTGCCGCTGACCTACAAAATCAACTGCGAAACAGAGACCCAGAAGCGCATACGAACAGAGAGGCAGAGACTCATATGAGCAAAATCGCAGTTATCCAAAGAGTAACAAAGAATCTAACCGAGTACAGTATACAGAATACTCCGCCCAAAACAGAGAACACAAACGTGTGACACATAAGAGAATAAACGAGGCTGTCACAGAACGTCGACAGTCGAGAGTAAGAAGACACGGGACAGGAACAAAGAAAGTAGCGGGAAATCTATGTGTGGCAGAAGGTCTCGCGTGGTTCTATGTTGGAAGATTGAACACTTCTGCAACGGAAGTGGAGCTAATAGCCTACTTAAATGAAAACGGAATAACAGATATCAAAGAATGTACACTCCTGAACTCTAGATCCACATTGACAAAGGCTTTTAGAATAGGTATTCTGTATTCAGACAAGGAAAAGGTTGACAAAGAAGAGTTTTGGCCAGAGGGTGTGACTTTTCGCCCCTATAGATTTAACTAGGAATAATAAACATGACGAATCTCCAATAAGGAACTCTGCAATCAAAGAGGCATGCAACATACGAACTGATATGAAATGTTTAATATGGAACATAGAAGGGTTGGCTAGTGTACTTGGTGCATTACCTTGCGATAAATTCTCTGAATATGATATAGTGGTGCTTACACAAATATTCTCATTGAAAGAAATTCACATAAATAATAAATATGCAGTCCACATGTTAGCAACTCAAGGTGACTCTGGGAGACCAAAGGGAGGGCTAGCATGTCTATTATCAGCTAGAATGTCACCTTTCAATTTAGTGTATAAGACAGACAATATTTGAATGATCGAGACAGCATCCTTATCCGTGATGTGCGCCTATTTTCAACCTGAATGGCAAGAACACGACATTATATATTTTTTTTCTAGTGGCTTTACGTCGCACCGACACAGATAGGTCTTATGGCGACAGGACATTTTAAAAGAACTGATGTTAGTTATCTCTAAACTGTGAAATACAGATCATCTTGTAATTGCTGGGGACCTAAACTGCCGTATAGACGTTGCAAACAAAAAAGCGAAGATGGTAGTAAATTACCTGGAGACAGAGGGATTTTCATTACTAAACAAGAAAAATGAGAAGTTATACATAGGCCCAAATGATAGCAGCACAAATCTTATATTCAGCAATAAGATAGGTCCCAAGGAAGTGAGGCCATCGGTACTAAAAGAAATGGCAATAAGGAAACACCTACCAGTAGAAATTCTCATAACAGGAAACTTCGATTCCTTACTCAAAACCAACCACAAGAAGCTGCCGCTACGGAAAATCGATGAGGATAAATTAGAGGCCGGTTCTGTATTAGTACCAATGATCTGCAATGAAATACATAGTGGTGACTTAAATGGGTCTCTTCAACACATAGAAGATATAATTAAGCAAACATTAGTTCCACGAGATAACAAAAAAATAAGTCTAAACCATGGTTTAACCCTATCTGCTACAAATCCAAAGCGTTAGATGCCCTTCATAAAACCCTGGAATTTCAAACACCAGTAACACTTGCAGAATATTCCAAAGAAGGAAACACTATAAAGCAATAATTAAAGATGCAAAGGAGAAGTTCCAGCAAACGTCAGAAGAAAATATGATCAAGAAAGCAGAAGAGGAACCATTTTCAATCCTGAAGCAGAGACAACCTAAATATACGAAGCAGATCCCACTAGAAAATCTGGGAAGATCATTTCACTAAACTGCTACAAGCAAGGAAACTCGAGACTTGACTGAAGATAGTGACTGAGATACAACACCAGTTAAATTATTCACAGTTGACGTATTAGAAGAAGTCCGTGAGAATAAGACTAGGAGAGCAGGAGGTCCAGATAACATACTCTACGAACATATCAAATATATTTGTGCAACCCTAAAAGAACCTGTCACGGAACTTATGAACCAATAATGTCCCAAACAAGGAAAAATACCACACAAATGGCGGGAATCAACTTTAACAGTGATGTACAAGGGTGAATGAGATGTGAGTGATCCGAACACCTACCATGGAATCGCTCTTGAATGCACATTACTGAAGGTTCTTACAAAACACTGACAAATCGATTGAGGGATATAGTAGATGACAAAATACCGGAAGAACAGTTCGGATTTAGAAGAGGCAGGTCATCAATCCAGGCAATCAATGGCTTGCTTGAAGATATACAAGAAGCACTCAGATTGCAGAAAGGAAAGCTCTGTGCAGTGTTTATAGATTTCCGCAAAGCCTTTGACTCCACAAGCAGGAGCCTGATCCTTCGGAAACTGGAAGTGATAACTGGGAAAAACTGTTACACAAAGCTTATTAAAAATATATTATCAGAAAACTATGTGAGAATATACGATTATTTAGCACAGTCATAACCAATCCTTCAGAAGGTAGGGGTCCTTCAAGATGATCCCCTGAGTCCACTTCTTTTTAATGTAATAACACGTGATGTTACAGAAGTAATTGCTACGATACGTGCAAAAATTTATCTATACGCTAATGACATGGTAATAGTATCGCCATATCGAGGTGAGCTTCAAAAAGCAGTCACCAATCTGACAAATTGGTCAAAAGAAAACAATTTAGAAATTAATGATCAGAAGACTGTAGTCATGGTTTTTAGAAGAGGAGGAAGAATAAAAGCATCAGACATAATACGCTACGAAGGTTCACCTTTGAGGATTGTCAATACATTCAAGTATCTCGGAATGACTTTTCAGACAACTGGAACCCCATTCACAGCTCACATAAAGGAAAGGACTCCGGCTGCAATCATGGCAATAAATGACATGGATCACCTTAGTCAACTATCAATCAAAACGCCCTTGAAACTCTTCCACCTCAAAGTTACTCCAACTGTCACTCATGGCATTGAAACAATTTGGACATTCCTGAAAAAGAAAGATCTAAAAGAGATAGAAAGGATGAAGGCAATTCCCTTAAAAGGGCCTTACGCGTATCTAAATACACACCCTCTTGACTTATGTATGAACTGACCCGAGAATCTTTCTTCATTGAGGTCTTGCGACATACAATGACTCTACAATCAACAAAGGCATATCAAGAGCTTTTGCATGTTTTAAAATTAAAGAAGACAAACGTTTGGAGTGATTTCTATATAACGGATGCAATGACAACAGTCAATTGTTGTCAGAGTTGCTTCGACCTCAGACATACAGTGACCCGTGCAGCTGTCCATGGTTTCCATCACAAGGCATGTGTTGTACCTAGATTTCACGATCCGAACCATGACTGTGTTTGTCAATGGTGTGAGAAGTTCTGTGGTCGTTACCACGCACTGGAGTGCCCGAAGGGACCGTGTTCTCTGACAAAACTTTTTAGTGTTTAATTTTATACCCCTGCACATTGTGCGCTTTTCTGTGTAAATAATGAATGTTGTGATAGGGAAAAATTTCGAAGAAATCTGCTCTTCGAACGCACTTTTTGGCACATACATAAAGAGGCGTCCACACTTTTGTAGTGAATATATTAGATTATTTTCCCTGATACCTAATCTGCAAAGACACATGCTAAATCTTTCCTGATGAATTTCGCACTGTTCTTACGAATGTGGAAATGCATTAGTCAAAAGGTTGTTCGTTGAAAACATCTGGTCAGTCAATGCAGGCAACGGCAACATTTGTTATAAATGTGGGGTACATTTTCTCAAGCGTGCATTAGAATTACATATGCTCTGCCGTACTGTGGAACGGGGATAATGATCTCACGTATGTCGTGAAAACTACTCACACTTCTCGCTCACACTGCAGAAACGAACGTGATACTTGTATTGTAAAGACTGATTACCCACTCTCGTCTCTACTATGTTTTACTGTAAGTAGGGGTAGTACCTTTTGTTAAATGGGTTATCTTAAGATGAACATAGCAATCTACACCGCATGACGATCACACCAATTTAATACATGAATTGAAACTTTTTACTCCAAGTCTCATTTCGGACAGTCATGGTAGCTCACTCTAGTGAACACCTACGCTGTTGTAATGGATCATTGGTCAAACAATTTTTCTTGGTGTTACATTCCCAGCTTCATTAATCTAACTTTTCGAAGCTCAGTGGCGATCTATTCTTCAAGAACTTGCTCCGTAATTGAAGCACATATTTGATCTACGACTTTTACATAATTTTAGGATCTATTAACATGCACTGCTAATTTCTAAAATTACACATTGCCTCATAAACTTCAACTGAACTCTTCAAGAACTTACTCTGTACTTTTAAATACGAATTTGATCTACGACTTCTTCATTATATTTGAATCTATTGATACGCAGTGGCTAATCTCTAAAATTCTACAGTGCCTCATAAAATTACTCCTTACTATATTTAAGTGCGTATTTGATTCTCCTTCACACACTGTGCTCTCTAACATAAATGTCATAAGGACGTATTTGATCTACGACTTCTTCATAGACACGCATTACTGATACTTAAAAATGTTTACAGTGCCTCATGAACTACAACTAAAATACCTATTTGAATTTAGACTTCTTCATAACATTGAAATCTCAACGCACAGTGCTCCCTTATGTGTTATAGTGCTCCATAAACTGCATGTGACATCATCATCTAAATTTCATTTTTACCTGTGCATCTTATTTGTGTTTTTAGGGTATGTTTCAACGCACAGTGCTCCTTAAAGATTGTGTTGCTTCATTTACAGAAACCAAACAGAATTATTTAAACTTCGCATTTTATTTTTCTATGGATAGTTTTACACTTATTTTTTATTGGCTGATGATGACCATGAATACTGGTCGAAGCCGGTACCAATTTTAATTAGAGAGGAATGTCGACTTACATTTCTTATTTTACTAGCATTGAAAGGTTGAACCATTAAATACCTTCTCTTAACTTAATATCCTAGCTCAGTCAAGTGATATTTTAACGTACTCAAATACGCGAGCTTTATGTCGGTAGATTTGCTTTACTCATAAAGAACTTTTGAGGGACTAAGTTCCGAGCCACAGCGTCTTCGAAAAGCTTAAAATTAATTAGTGAGACGTAAAGCCAGTAACATAACTACGAGAGCGAATCAAAACTTAAGTTACACTTCCAAGTTATGCCACTTATGAAACCACGTACACATGGCTATTGCAACATACAATGTAAGTTCACATCTCCACAAGAGACAGTAAATATTTCATTTTCTGGTGGTTCTGGCATTAGGTAGCCATGATTCACTGAGGTTGTAGTCTGTATCGTAATTGAAATAATTTTATACGGGCAAGAACATCAACTCCTTGGAAAATGATATCATGACCAGATGTTGGGCATGATCAGCAACAGCTGGTTTATCATGTTGATTGAGTCTGATACACCTGTTATGCTATGTTCTTTAATGCGAATACACATCGTTCTCGAAGTCTGTCCAGTATAAACCTTGCCACAAGTACAGGGAACTACGTAGATACCAGGTTGTTGGAATTTATTCAAACTGCCCTTACTTGGTCGCAGGAGTTACCTGATCTTAATTGAAGTTCCAAATACAGTTCGTACATTGTACCTATGTAAGATTTTATCGATACGATCCGTCGTGTTACGTATGTAAGGTAGGTAAGCAACTCCTTTTACATCTTTTTTCATATACGTCCGATTATGCGTTGGTTTCATAATCGTAGCTATCAAAGCTTTGCCGACACCGTTACCCTCAAAGGTGGTTCCCAAGGTGTTAATTTCCTATTGCAGAGCAGATACTCTTAGTAGAGAGTTGCATGGTGATATCTATTGGTGTGTGTAGGCTTACGATAAATACTGTGTCCTAAAGATACATCCTTGTTATAGATAGGGTAGCCATGGAACAAAAAAAGACCATTCTGTTTATGTATAATTTCGTTGCCTTTTCTTTTAGCCGAGATGGCCTGTTATATTGTTTTTCTGTTTAAATAAATAAAGGATTGTGTGATTTGTTCGCTTTATAATTTATGAAATCTCCTTCATCTGGCGACCGTGACAGGACATCAAAATACATTATGGAGAAATTAAAGAGAGAGCGAACGTTATTACGTCGTCAATTCACAGAGTCACTCAACGAATTTAAACAGAAGTTAGAAAAAGGTACACCCGAGAATGACGAAGCTATTACAGCATTTAAGGTATTCGTTGATAAATCATCGCATCTTCTCGGAATAGAATAAAATATTCGAGATTTGTTATTTGCAGCTGAAGATTTCGACGAGCAGGTATGTGATAAAGAATACGAAACAGCTGAAGAGAACAAAGAGGAATGGTTTTGTGATTTTGTTCGCTCTATAATTTGTAGAATCACCTCCATTTGGCGTGCGTGACAGCATCACAGCGAATAGCAGGTATGAGAGTTTGTTCATTGAATCAATAAATGACGTACCTGAAATTGGCGCCGCTAGTATTATTTCAAGCTCTCCAATAACAAACTTACGACTGCCTAAACTGAAGTTATACGCATTTGGTGGCAATATTAAAAATTGGTGAGGATACTGGGAACAGTTTCGTAAGATAAATGATGATATTCTATAGCTGATGAGGATTAGTTCCAGTATTCAATCCAAGCTACAGTACCAGAATCTAGAGCTAGAGAACTTGTAGAAAGTTTTCCTCCTTCAGGACCTAACTAGAGTAAGGCCATCGAACACCTAAAGGCCCTCTTCTTTGTCTGTCTTCCTTGTGGACAGCGATTATCTCTCACACAGTGAGGCTTTTTGCGCCCTCCCTTTTGTCTACCTGTCTCCATTGCGGACACAGTTTCTTTCTCACACAGCGAGGCTCGGAGTGCCCTATTCTTTATGTGGCTGCCTCCCTTGTGCACACTGATTCTCTCTCACAAAGTCAGGTTTGGAGCGCCCGCTTCTTTGTCTGTCTGTCTCCCTTGTGGACACTGATTCTCTCTCACATAGTGAGGCTTTTAGCGCTCTCTTCTTTGTCTGTCTCCCTTGTGGACACTGATTCTCTCTCACACACTGAGACTTTACCGCCCTCTTCTTTGTCTGTCTGTCTCCCTTGTGGACACTGTTTCTCTCTCACACAGTGAGGCTTTGAGCGCCCTCTTCTTCGTCTGTCTCCCTTGTGGACACTGTTCCTCTCTCACACAGTGAGGCTTTGAGCGCCCTCCTCTTTGTCTGTCTGTCTCCCTTGTGGCTACTGATTCTCTCTCACATAGTGAGGCTTTGAGCGCCCTCTTCTTTGTCTGTCTGTCTCCCTTGTGGACACTGTTTCTCTCTCACACACTGAGACTTTAGCGCCCTCTTCTTTGTCTGTCTGTCTTCCTTGTGGACACTGTTTCTCTCTCATACAGTGAGGCTTTGAGCGCCCTCTTCTTTGTCTGTCTGTCTCCCTTGTGGACACTGTTTCTCTCTCACACAGTAGGGCTTTGAGCGCCCTCTTCTTTGTCTGTCTGTCTCACTTGTGGACACTGATTCTCTCTCACATAGTGAGGCTTTTAGCGCTCTCTTCTTTGTCTGTCTGTCTCACTTGTGGACACTGATTCTCTCTCACATAGTGAGGCTTTTAGCGCTCTCTTCTTTGTCTGTCTGTCTCCACTGTGGCCACTGATTCTCTCTCATACAGTGAGGTTTGGAGCGCCCTCAGCTTTGCCTGTCGGTCTCCCTTGTGGGCACTGATTCTCTCTCGCGCAATGAGGCTTTGAGCGCATTCTTCTTTGTCTGTCTGTCTCCCGTGTGGACACTGATTCTCCCTCACACACTGAGACTTTAGCGCCTCTTCTTTGTCTGTCTGTCTCCCTTGTGGACACTGTTTCTCTCTCACACAGTGAGGCTTTGAGCGCCCTCTTCTTTGTCTGTCTGTCTCACTTGTGGACACTGATTCTCTCTCACACACTGAGACTTTAGCGCCTCTTCTTTGTCTGTCTGTCTCCCTTGTGGACACTGTTTCTCTCTCACACAGTGAGGCTTTGAGCGCATTCTTCTTTGTCTGTCTGTCTCACTTGTGGACACTGATTGTCTCTCACATAGTGAGGCTTTTAGTGCCCTCTTTTTTGTCTGTCTGTCTCACTTGTGGACACTGATTGTCTCTCACATAGTGAGGCTTTTAGTGCCCTCTTTTTTGTCTGTCTGTCTCCCTTGTGGCTACTGATTCTCTCTCATACAGTGGGGTTTGGAGCGCCTTCTTATTTGTCAGTCTGTCTCCCTTGTGGGCACTGATTCTCTCTCATACAGTGGGGTTTGGAGCGCCCGATTCTTTGCCTGTCTGTCTCCCTTGTGAACACCGTTTCTCTCTCGCACAGTGAGGCTTTGATCGCATTCTTCTTTGTCTGTCTGTCTCCCTTGTGGACACTGCTTCTTTCTCACACAGTGAGGCTTGGCGCGCCCTCTTCTTTGTCTACCCGTCTCTTCCTCCTGGGCACTGATTCTCTCTCACACAGTGAGGCTTCGACCGCCCTCCTTTTTGTCTACCTATCTCCAATGTGACACACTTTCTTTCTCACGCAGTGAGGCTTGGCGCGCCCTATTCTATGTCTGTCTGTCTCCTTTGTGGACACTGTTTCTTTCTCACACAGTGAGGCTTGGAGTACCCTCTTCTTTGTCTGTCTGTCTCCATTTTTGATACTGTTTCTCTCTCACACAGTGAGGCTTGGAACGTCCTCTTCTTTTTCTACCTGTCTCCATTGTGGACACTGTTCCTTTCTCACACAGCGAGGCCTGGAGTGCCCTCTTTCTTGTCTGTCTGTCTGTCTGTCTGTCTGTCTGTCTGTCTGTCTGTCTGTCTGTCTGTCTGTCTGTCTGTCTGTGTGTCTGCATTGTGGACACTGCTTCGCTCTCACACAGTGAGTTTTGGAGCACCCGTTTCTTTGTCTGTCTGTCTCGCTTCTGGACACTGATTCTCTCGCACACAGTGAGGCTTGGCGCGCTCTCTTCTTTGTCTATCTGTCTCCATTGTGGACACTGATTCTCTCTCACACAGTGGGGCTGGGAGCGCGCAATTCTTTGGCTGTCTCCCTTATAGACAATGTTTCTCTCTCACACAGTGAGACTTGCAGTGCCCTCTTCTTTGTCTACCTGTGTTCCTTGTGGACACTGAATCTCTCTCACACAGTGAGGCTTGGAGCGCCCTATTTTTTGCCTGTCCGTCTCGCTTGTGGACACTGTTTCTCTCTCACACAGTGAGGCCTCGAGCGCCCTCTTCTTTGCCTGTCTGACTCGCTTGTGGACACTGTTTCTCTCTCACACAGTGAGGCCTCGAGCGCCCTCTTCTTTGCCTGTCTGACTCGCTGGTGGACACTGATTCCCTCTCACACAGTGAGGCTGTGAGCGCTCTCTTCTTTGTCTGTCTCTCTCTCTTGTGGACACTGATTCTCTCTCGCACAGTGAGGCTTGGAGCGCCCGCTTTTTTGTCTACCTGTCTCCATTGTGGACACTGTTCCTCTCTCACACAGTGAGGCTTGGAGCGCCTTTTTTGTCTACCTGTCTCCATTGAGGACACTGTTTCTATCTCACACAGCCAAGCTTGGAGTTCCCTCTTCTTTGTCTGTCTGTCAAGTGTGGACCCTCCATCTCTCTCACACAGCGAAGCTTGGAGGGCCCTCTTCTTTATCTACCTGTCTCCATTGCGTACACTCTTCTTTGCCCTCTTCTTTGCCTGTCTAACTCCATTGCGGACACTGCTTAGCTCTCACACAATGAGGCTTGGCGCGCCCACTTCTTTGTCTGTCTGTCTCCCTTGTGGACACTGATTCTCTCTCACACAGTGAGGCTTGGAACGCCGTCTTCTTTGTCTACCTGTCTCCATTGTGGACACCGTTTCTCTCTCACACAGTGAGGCCTGGAGCGCCCTCTTCTTTGTATACCTGTCTCCATAGTGGATACGGTTTCTTATTTACACAGCGAGGCTTGGAGTGCCCTCTTCTTCGTCTGTCTGTGTCCATTGTGGACACGGCTTCGCTCTCACACAGTGGGGTTTGGAGCGCCCGCTTCTTTGTCAGTCTGTCTCCCTTGTGGACACTGATTCTCTCTCACACAGTGAGGCTTGGGGCGCCCTCTTCTTTGTCCACCTGTCTCCATTGTGGATACGGTTTGTCTCTCACACAGTGAGGCTTGGCGCATCCTGTTCTTTGTCTATCTCCCTTGTGGACACTGATTCTCTGTCACACAGTGAGGCTTGGGGCGCCCTCTTCTTTGTCTACCTGTCTCCATTGTGGATACGGTTTGTCTCCCACACAGTGAGGCTTGGCGCACCCTGTTCTTTGTCTGTCTCCCTTGTGGACACTGATTCTCTGTCACACAGTGAGGCTTGGCGCACCCTGTTCTTTGTCTGTCTCCCTTGTGGACACTGATTCTCTGTCACACAGTGAGGCTTGGAGCGCCCTCTTCTTTGTCTGGCTGTGTCCCTTGTGGAAACTGTTTCTTTCTCACACAGTGAGGTTTGGATTGCCCTCTTCTTTGTCCGGCTGTGTCCCTTGAGGTCACTGATTCTCTCTCACAGAGTTAGGTTTTGGAGCGCCCTATTCTTTGTCTACCTGTATCCATTGTGGATACGGTTTGTCTCTCACACAGTGAGGCTTGGCACCCCCTGTTCTTTGTCTGTCTGTCGCCCTTGTGGACACTGATTCTCTCTCGCACAGTGAGGCTTGGAGCGCCCGCTTTTTTGTCTGTCTCCATTGTGGACACTGTTCCTCTCTCACACAGTGAGGCTTGGAGCGCCTTTTTTTGTCTACCTGTCTCCATTGCGGACACTGTTTCTATCCCACACAGCCAAGCTTGGAGTTCCCTCTTCTTTGTCTGTCTGTGTCAATTGTGGACACTCATTCTCTCTCACACAGCGAAGCTTGGAGAGCCCTCTTCTTTGTCTACCTGTCTCCATTGCGGACCCTTCTTTGCCCTCTTCTTTGCCTGTCTAACTCCATTGTGGACACTGCTTAGCTCTCACACAATGAGGCTTGGCGCGCCCACTTCTTTGTCTGTCTGTCTCCCTTGTGGACACTGATTCTCTCTCACACAGTGAGGCTCTTCTTTGCCTCTCTCACACAGTGAGGCTTCGACCGCCCTTTTTTGTCTACCTGTCTCCATTGTGGACACTCTTTCTTTCTCACACAGTGAGGCTTGGCGAGCCCACTTCTTTGTCTGTTTCCATTGTGCACACGGATTCTCTCTCACACAGTGAGGCTTGGAGCGCCCTCTTCTTTGTCTACCTGTCTCCATAGTTGACACTGTTTCTTTTTTGCACAGCGAGGCTTGGAGTGCCCTCTTCTTCGTCTGTCTGTATCCATTGTGAACTCGGCTTCGCTCTCACACACTGGGTTTTGGAGCGCCCACTTCTTTGTCAGTCTGTCTCCCTTGTGGACACTGATTCTCTCTCACACAGTGAGGCTTGGGGCGCCCTCTTCTTTGTCTACCTGTCTCCGTTGGGGACACAGTTTGTCTCTCACACAGTGAGGCTTGGCGCACCCTCTTCTTTGTCAGTCTATCTTCCTTGTGGACACTGATTCTCTCTCACACAGTGAGACTTGGGGCGCTCTCTTCTTTGTCTACCTGTCTCCATTGTGGACACTGATTCTCTCTCGCACAGTGAGGCTTGGAGCGCCGTCTTCTTTGTCTGGCTGTGTCCCTTGTGGAAACTGTTTCTTTCTCACACAGTGAGGTTTGGATTGCCCTCTTCTTTGTCCGGCTATCTCCCTTGTGGTCACTGATTCTCTCTCACAGAGTTAGGTTGGGAGCGCCCTATTCTTTGTCTGTCTGTATCCCTTATGGGCACTGATTCTCTCTCACAGAGTTAGGTTGGGAGCGCCCTATTCTTTGTCCGTCTGTCTCCCTTGTGGACACTGATTCTCTCTCACACAGTGAGGCTTCGACTGCCCTCTTTTTTGTCCACCTGTCTCCCTTGTGGTCACTGATTCTCTCTCACAGAGTTAGGTTGGGAGCGCCCTATTCTTTGTCCGTCTGTCTCCCTTGTGGTCACTGATTCTCTCTCACAGAGTTAGGTTGGGAGCGCCCTATTCTTTGTCTGTCTGTCTCCCTTGTGGATACTGATTCTCTCTCACACAGTGAGGCTTGGCGCGCCCTCTTCTTTGTCTACCCATCTCTTCCTCCTGGGCACTGATTCTCTCTCACACAGTGAGGCTTCGACTGCCCTCTTTTTTGTCCACCTGTCTCCCTTGTGGACACTGTTTCTCTCTCACACATTGAGGCTTATATACTTGTATACTTATCTTGAGAAGTCGTTATTTCCTCGCTGTGGGCTACCGCTTCATGGCCTGGTCAATGTAATCGGCGCACAAGATGCATTCCATATCAGTTCCTTGGTTCGCTGCGTGGGAAATTTCAGTGTATTTATAAAACTTTTATAGACGTGACGTTGTTTCTCTCCGGTGAATGATGAAGTACGCTTCATTAGCTTTCGTCCAATTTTCATGTTACTTGTTAGTGAGGACATGCGTAATTATTTGTACCGTGAATTGGGACCTTGATACAACAATCCAAGTTCTAGAGAGCCTGTAGTTACTAGTTGAGGCACATGGCTTAAAGCTGAATTGTAATATGCATCATTCATTAAATACAGGACATTGGTTTGCTATTACTGTGGCACAATCCTTGAGTTCAGAAAATTTGCATGATAGCGGTGGATTATGGAAACTTGCTACAAGCTATACCGCGACTGGAAAAAACTGGTCTACGAAAGTCCGAAGGAAATAACATAGGTGAGAAAGTGGTGGAAAAAAATGAACACGGCACCGCACTTGGCAAGTGTTGTGCAATGTGGTCGAAGATTCGTCGTAAATTATAATGCGGGAACATCCGCTAGAATAATGTTGAATATTGTATGAATATTGTCTTGCTGATGAACACACAAGGTCTTCTGTGATATTGTACATCGCACCAACACACACGAATCATGTTGCGACGATGGGATAGGAAAGGCCTAGGAATCGGAAGGAAATGACTGTGGTCTTAATTAAGGTACAGCACAAGCATTTGCCTGGTATGAAAGTGGAAAACCGTTTTCGGGGCTACCGAGATTGGGTTTTGAACCCACTATCTCCACAAATGTAAGCTCAGAGCTACGCGGCTCTAATCGCGCGGCCAACTCACTCGGTAATTTCTTTTCCACGCCACTAGGGCACTCCATACCAGACCGCCCAAAATGTTACCCACATTTTGCACCAGTGAAGCCAAATTTTCAATTCAGATGAGGTAAGAATAACTGCAGTTATATTCAGCCTCTTACTTCCTGTGTGTTCATTGACGGAGATGTTTCAGTTTTAGTAGAGATGTAGTTCCTTACTTAACGATAACAGAGTTTCTTGTTTCTGTAAGCTTCTCATATGAAAATGTGACGTTGAACATCGCCCAGCCAGAGGTACCGCCAGCCGCCACTGGTTTACAATTTTTACTTTCCAACTGTAATTGTTGCAATTTCAGTTATTTATTCTTTATGTTAAAATTGCGTAAAATGCCTGAACATAACAGGAGGCCTCACATTGCCGCTATCTACAAGTGTTTTCCTGTTGTCGTGGAGGCTTTTTTAAACTAATTACCATAGTGTGCCAGCACGCACCGCTCTTTCTTTACTGAATGGTTATAGTCTATATAAATAAAATCGTAATGATCGTGTGTCTGTACGTTGACTATTTTGTCGAAATTTACGTACAATTATCCTTTCACGTGTAATAATGACTGTTACCGTGTTTTTGTGGTAGTTAGAGGTGAAAGAAGGTGCGAGCATGAACGGGTCTTAAACTACGAAATTAAGGTTCATGTAAAATTTAACAAGGTTATATTTTCTTTTCAAAATCCAGAAAAAAAACAAGCACGGCAGGTACAGAGTAGCAATGTAACAAAAGCACAATTACACAGTTACACGATTTGGGGCTCCTAGAGTCAGATACCTAATTCTTGAGCAATGAGCCCAACTTTACAATGTACACCATTCAACAAAGGGGCAGAAAACCCCAATCATGCCAGAAGCACTTGCTTCCAGTTACACCGAAAAGCCTCCTTGAGGCGCGCAGATAGCACAATTTTCAAGAAAGGGTTACTTGCCCTTAAAATCCAAGCCTACCATAGGCCACTCCTAATTCTACCTTCAATCTGCCCTCTAAGGACATATACACAGGGGTAAAATACCCAACCTACTGAGGCCTATTAATTGAGACAAGGAAAATTACATGGCCTCTAAAATATCAATTTGCGAGGAGGCGATTTGCACTCCTAATACACTTGTTTACAACCTAATCTGGCTCCAGGCCGCTAATGCAAGGGCTAATCCCATACTACAGAGGTGACTTTCGAAAAGAACAATTTACATTACATTAAGGAAGAATTGGTTGTGAAAAATAAGTTCACCTCAAAACAATATGAGTGGGAGCTCGAGAGGGTTAAGCACTCTCTATCCCAATATGTAGTTTAAAAGATAGAATAGATACTAGTTTCTTTACATTTTAAGGAAAGTTACATAATGGAAAAACTTCGGACCCGCCCCGAGAGTTAAACTGCTGAGCAAGCAAGAAAATAAGTTATTAATCGGCCATTACCTGGTTGTTGACTGCCGCCGAAGAAAGAGGCGCTTCCCGCCCCCTGCTATGTACTTTACACACGAAAAGATGGAACAGAAGTGGCCCGGAGACCCTAAAATCAGCAGTTTATATACTCTCGCGGAAAGTTCGAGGCGTTAGGGGAATGAGAACACCCTTCCACAAAAAACTTTATTGGCTAACCGAGAAAACCCCTACACAAGATGAAGAAGAAACACATTATTGGTGGAAAATTAATTTAAGAAATTCGAGGTTGGCTAAATTCAAAACAAGGGGAAAGAAAGGGTTAATATTGCCAACTTAAACAATGACTGAAATAAATTTAGCAAAGAACAAACTTTTGAAATTAAATTTTCTCCAAAAAACAGTTCTTTCACGTCGCACTAGGGTGCACTATTGTTGATCTTCAGTAGTGTCCTCTAGAAGAGAAAGTTCACACTTCTTACTACAAGCAAAACAAAAATACGTCGAAAATGACACAGTTCAAAAACTCAATATTTTCCACGTAGTGACATCTTCTGAGAAACTTAAAAATCAATACCGTAGATGAAGTTCAGACTTCCTCCAGCAGAGGAGCTTCAACTGGCGCAAATTTTAAATAAGCGGCGTGGAGGTGTACCGCCCGGTACAGACCTCCCCCCCCCCTCAAGTCCCTCCAGGGGTGACACATGAAATTTGTTTGAAAACAAGGTCCGAATTATGATGGAGATATGAAGATTAATTGCAGAAGCATTTATCGAAATTGTTGAAATTTGGTTTGATTAGGTTTCAAAATCCTTGTAGTAATTTTTGAAGTAATGTCTTTAAGTTGGTAGAAGTTGAATTCAGAAGGAAAAACTTTAGTTTTTTAAAGTTAAGGAAAAATTTTCTAAGTCCACCAGATATGGCTGTTGAATTCCCAGGAGTAGTAATTGCTGATAGTAAATGTCCATGTGGTTGATTAATTTGGATGGCCAGACCGGCCGCTGCAGCTTGTGTCCAGGGGAGGCCGCTCGGACCCCTCAAGTACCCTGAGATACCGCTCGCCCGCACTATGAGAGGAGTAGTGGTGTTGAAGCACGCCGCACCCGCGGTGAATATATACAGGCTGCGGGCCAGTAGCAGGTCGTGCGCCGCACATCAGCCTTGGCCGGGAGGAGGGCTCCGGCTTGCCGTGCACGTGTCGTCCTCGCTGGGAAAGAGGGGGCCCTTCCTCTATCCCAGTCGCCGCACGGCGCCGCGCGGCTGCGGGGGCACTGAAACATTAAAGCTAGGCGGCAGAATTTTGTTGGACTATCCTCATTTTTTGAGGGTACAGGCTTTGTGGAGAGGTTGAGGGGCCAGCAGCGTGCAGAAATTCATTTCAGATGCGAGCCACTGTGTGTAGTGGAGCAGGAGACGGAGCGTGGTAATGGCCGTGGCAAGGATAGGATGGCAGTTTAACGGTGCGGGGAAGGTTTACAAAAATACTTACATATGAAACAAAATATTATAGAAGGGGCAGAATGCCTTAAAAGTGAAAACTAAAAAAATATAACCTTCATATTACTTTCAAAATCATGTGAAGCAAGTTAACACAGAAATCACACCGGTTTCACCTGTGACAGGTGAACACTAAATATCCTCTCGGTGGCTGGATTGCTTAGTAACAATGTGACCGGCGTAAGGAAATCGAGAATTATGCATGGCCCATGAAATCTGGGGGCAAGCTTGCCCGCGGGAACAAAATTTTTGACCATCACCTGGTCACCTATCTTCAAATGGGTGGGTCTCCGTCCACGATCATATCTTTCCTTAACCTTTTCATGAGAGACTTTAAGATTGGCTTTAGCCTTCTTCCAAAGATCTTTAATGTTATCTGGGTCTATTGTCTCAGGTAGAATGTCACTCAGAGACCAGAGGTTAGAGAGCGGCGTGTTGGGAACGAACTGGAACATCAAAGAAGCTGGAGTAAACTTATGAGATTCATGAACCGCCGAATTCAAAGCAAAAGCTAACCAATGCAGGGACGTGTCCCACCTGGAATGATCTTCATGATGATAGGCAATGAGCGCGGACCTGAGATTACGATTAACCCGTTCAGCCAGAGATGGTTGAGGGTAATAAGCAGAAGTTGTCACATGAGAGATGGATAAGTCAAAACAGAATTTACGAAAAAGATTTGATGTGAACGCCTTAGCATTATCAGACACAATATATTGGCACGGACCAAAAGAAGCAAAAATAGAATTTAGGCAAGTAATGGTGGACTGAGCGGTAGCCAGCTTAGTCGGAAATAACCAGGAAAATCTTGTAAAACCATCTACACATACAAGGATGAACTTGTTGGCATTTCCCTTCGACTGGGGGAAGGGTCCTACATAATCAATATACAGGCGTTCCATGGGGCGCGACGCTTGATGGGAAGACAAAAGGCCTACCTTGGTGGACATGGTTGGTTTACTAAGCAAACAAGATTTACAAGCCTTTACTAGTTCACGGATTTCAACGTCCATACCCTTCCAGATGAACTTTTCACGAATCTTTTCACGAGTTTTAAAGATTCCAAGATGCCCCCCAATGGGGTCTCATGATAGTACTTGAAGATCATAGGCACAAGAACAGCTGGAACGACAACCTTCATCACCTTATCATGCCTCGATGGGCATCATAAAACACCATTCCTCAGAACATAAGGGACAACATGTTCCCCAGAAGAAAGGGTTTCCATTATCGGAGCCAGCGTCGGATCTTCACGTTGGTATTTCTCGATATCCCTAAAGAGCATGGGAGCATCTGTTAAGATGGCATTAACATCAGATAGTATGGACTCGGGAGGTGATGAACTGTCGACCGGTTCATGGGTCTCGACGTCGTTGGAAAACATACGGCTGAGTCCATCAGCAACAACATTTTCGGTACCTCTGATATGCCGGACATCGAATTGGAAGGCAGAAATACGGATGGCCCAACGGGCTATACGACCAGTACGACGCGGCCTACCTAGGACCCAGCTTAAGGCTTGATTATCTGTCTCCAGGTCGAATTTGACATGTTCCAGAAAGAGACGGAACTTTTCTAAGGCAAATAAGACTGCCAACCCTTCGAGCTCATAGATAGAATACTTGGCTTCTTGAGCCGATAGAGTCCTAGATGCATAGGCGATGGGTCGCCTCCCTAGTTCAGTCTCTTGAAGAAGGACTGCCGCTACAGCTGACGACGACGCGTCGGTTTGGACGATGAATTTCTTCGAGAAATCAGGCATAGCCAGTACAGGGGCATTACAGAGAGCTAATTTAAGATCTTCTTAAGCGGCTTGTTGAGAAGGTCCCCACTCGAATTTGATGCCTTTCCTACGAAGAAGGTTTAAAGGCGCCGCTCTATTAGCGAAGTTAGGAATAAACTTCCTGAAGAAATTCACCATACCAATGAACCTGGCGATACTTTTAATGTCCTTGGGAGGTTTAAAATCACGGATGGCCTGTGTTCTAGAATGATCGACTGCTACACCATCAGGTGACACAATATGCCCTAGGAATGACATAGAGGGCTTAGCGAAGGCAACCTTGGACAACTTGACAGTTAACCCAGCCTTACGAAGGCGATTGAGAACTTCTCGCAAATGATCTAGGTGTTCTTCAAAAGTCTCCGAAAATACGACGACATCATCCAAGTAGTGGTACAAGTACTCAAATTTGATGTCGGAGAAGACCCTATCTAGCAGCCTAGTGAGTACAGCTGCTCCCGTGGGGAGCCCGAAAGGGACGCGGTTGTATTCGTATAAATTCCAGTCCGTGGCAAAAGCTGTAATATGTTTAGACTCTTCCGCTAGGGGAATTTGATTATAGGCCTGATTCAGGTCCAAGATAGTAAAGAACTTGGCCTTACGAAACCATGAAAAGCAAGAATGGAGGTCAGGAAGGGGCACAGATTGCAACACCACCTTCCGATTGAGAGCCCTATAATCAATGACAGGCCTGAAGCCACCTTGGGGTTTCGGGACTAGAAAAATAGGTGAAGAATACGCCGACTTAGAGGGCCTAATAATACCATCCTCCAACATCTGATCGATGATGTCTTTCAGAGCTTCATTTTAGGTGGAGATAGCCTATAAGGTGGAAAACGGACAGGAATCGAGTCCGTGACCTCAATTTTGTATTCAATAAGGTCAGTAACACCAAGAGTATCAGGGAACACCTCTGGAAACGACTGACACAGCTTACGAATACTATCAGCCTGCTCCTCAGGTAGATGTCTAAGGTCTAACAATATCTCATCCTGGGTAGGCGAAATAGATGAACAGGATACAGAATTACATTTTAACAAGGGGATTTTACAATTGGAAGCAAATTTGAAAGAGCACGACCTACTCTGAAGATCGAGCCCAAGACCCGTGTAAGAAATGAAGTCAGCTCCCAATATAATGGGACAAGACAAGTGCTTGGCCACAAACAATTTGATTTTCCATGTAAATTTAAAAATACGAATTTTGACATGTAAAGAACCCAGAATTTCTAATGGAGAGGAATTAGCCGAAACATATTGGATCGCAGACAAAGAATAGTTAGGAAGCTTACAAACAGATTTCAATTTTGAATACCATTCAGCCGAAATAATAGAACAAACACTGCCGGAATCTAATAGAGCTGTTATTGGTTCGTTATTTAACTCAATCTTAAGAAAAGGAACAGGTGCGGGGGTATCCGCCGCAATTCTAAGACACTCTTTAGGGCATTCAAAAGATGAATTTGAAGACTGAACTTTCCCTGAATTTTCGACCTGTTTACCAGGGGCTGAGCCTCGGGAAGAGGGATTAGTCGACTCAGTCGAAACCACTAGTCATTTTTTATTATTGGCATTGGTGGAATTTGCGCCAGAAGTTGAACAGGAGGGGGTGCTATTTGAATTTGGGCAATTCTTGGCGATATGTGAGAAAGCCCCACATTTGAAGCAGCCTTGTGATGAACCAGCTCCATTATTCGCCCTACTAGATTTGATCAATGGACACTTGTTCGGAAGATGGTCAGGCGACCCGCAAGCGTAACATTTACGAGGAGTGACTGATCGGCGAGGTGGAGGCCGAGTATTACTAAAGGAAGGCGGGGGTTCTTTCGCGATACGCAAGGAATCGGCGTATCTAACTCCTTCCGCGAGACGGCCAATGCTTCAAGTTCAGAGAAGGTTTGCGGGCACGCCGCGAAACACAAATATGACCTATAGGATGGTGAAATGCCTTCCACGATAGCTTGTACAATCTGATCCTCCGGGAAGTGAAGAGCAAACACCCTAGTATAAAATTTAATATCTTGTATGAAATCAGCCAGATTTTCATCCAATCTCTGTACTCGATAATAGTACTTCTGAATTAGAGATGACCTCGCGCGAGCAGGAATAAAATTTGCAAGCAAGTGTGCATGAAAATCTTCAATAGATGACTGTTCAGCTATGGCTCTTACTATTTTGTCAGAGAGAATACCAATTGCATAAGGATAGATGATTTGCAAAATTTGACATGGAGAAAGAGAAAAAACAAGGGCATGATCCTGAAATTCAACTAAAAACCTTAAGAACGAAATAACTTCACTGGTGGTATTAACAGAAAACTTAGAGATACCTCTGAGTAACATTGCTAATGGATGAGGCAAGCTGCTGAACCCAGGTGACATCGTAGGTAAATGTTTCAGTGGCAAGGAAGTTAGTTCAGAACGTAGATTATTCAACGACGTACGGCGTTCAGACTCGTTGTCCAATGGGGCAGAGATAGTTTGAGCTGCAACGGTTTTCCTATTGACTTCTCCCTTAGGAGGCTCTTCCTCGCTACCTACATTCACCGTAGCGGGTTGATCAGTTTTGGGAGGAACTTCCCCAGTTAACAATTGAGTGACCTTACTAGATAATTCAGAAATATTTTCAAGCACCGTACTAGCTTCCTTCCCCTGAACGTCATTCAACTTCAGAGACAACAGATCGTTAACTCTATTTGAAAAATGAAATAGTCTGGCTTGCACACGCTTAATTTGATTAGGAGAAGGGTCATTTTCGTCAAAAAAATAACTACAGATGCTAGCCCAGTAATATTCTCGACGATCGTGGAAAGAGAATCGTCAATTTCTTTCTCTCCCAAGGTGGGGATGGAAATGGGCAAATCAAGGGACTCTCTAAGTTTGTTAGTGTCTACCGCAACCGTGCCTCCAGATTGCACATTTCTGATAGTTAACTCATAGATCAACTCCTCCTTGCGCAAATAGCCAAGATGGAGAACATCGCGAGGGCCGGGCATGATGACAGAACAATTTTGAAACAGGAAAAATAAAAAATTCCAGCAACTGAGAAAATTGTTAGAGTTCGGATCAAGGCAATGTTTAGCCGTCAAAAGGGGCTAAATTGAGACCCATTCAACCACGCTCTGCTACCACTTGTTACCGTGTTTTTGTGGTAGTTAGAGGTGAAAGAAGGTGCGGGCATGAACGGGTCTTAAACTACGAAATTAAGGTTCATGTAAAATTTAACAAGGTTATATTTTCTTTTCAAAATCCAGAAAAAAAAACAAGCACGGCAGGTACAGAGTAGCAATGTAACAAAAGCACAATTACACAGTTACACGATTTGGGGCTCCTAGAGTCAGATACCTAATTCTTGAGCAATGAGCCCAACTTTACAATGTACACCATTCAACAAAGAGGCAGAAAACCTCAATCATGCCAGAAGCACTTGCTTCCAGTTACACCGAAAAGCCTCCTTGAGGCGCGCAGATAGCACAATTTTCAAGAAAGGGTTACTTGCCCTTAAAATCCAAGCCTACCATAGGCCACTCCTAATTCTACCTTCAATCTGTCCTCTAAGGACATA
This sequence comes from Anabrus simplex, assembly GCF_040414725.1. Classification (NCBI taxonomy): domain Eukaryota; kingdom Metazoa; phylum Arthropoda; class Insecta; order Orthoptera; family Tettigoniidae; genus Anabrus; species Anabrus simplex. Next base: position 142,459,877 of record NC_090269.1, on the reverse strand, counting down.
TACACAGGGGTAAAATACCCAACCTACTGAGGCCTATTATTTGAGACAAGGAAAATTACATGGCCTCTAAAATATCAATTTGCGAGGAGGCGATTTGCACTCCTAATACACTTGTTTACAACCTAATCTGGCTCCAGGCCGCTAATGCAAGGGCTAATCCCATACTACAGAGGTGACTTTCGAAAAGAACAATTTACATTACATTAAGGAAGAATTGGTTGTGAAAAATAAGTTCACCTCAAAACAATATGAGTGGGAGCTCGAGAGGGTTAAGCACTCTCTATCCCAATATGTAGTTTAAAAGATAGAATAGATACTAGTTTCTTTACATTTTAAGGAAAGTTACATAATGGAAAAACTTTGGACCCGCCCCGAGAGTTAAACTGCTGAGCAAGCAAGAAAATAAGTTATTAATCGGCCATTACCTGGTTGTTGACTGCCGCCGAAGAAAGAGGCGCTTCCCGCCCCCTGCTATGTACTTTACACACGAAAAGATGGAACAGAAGTGGCCCGGAGACCCTAAAATCAGCAGTTTATATACTCTCGCGGAAAGTTCGAGGCGTTAGGGGAATGAGAACACCCTCCCACAAAAAACTTTATTGGCTAACCGAGAAAACCCCTACACAAGATGAAGAAGAAACACATTATTGGTGGAAAATTAATTTAAGAAATTCGGGATTGGCTAAATTCAAAACAAGGGGAAAGAAAGGGTTAATATTGCCAACTTAAACAATGACTGAAAGAAATTTAGCAAAGAACAAACTTTTGAAATTAAATTTTCTCCAAAAAACAGTTCTTTCACTTCGCACTAGTTAGCACTATTGTTGATCTTCAGTAGTGTCCTCTAGAAGAGAAAGTTCACACTTCTTACTACAAGCAAAACAAAAATACGTCGAAAATGACACAGTTCAAAAACTCAAAATTTTCCACGTAGTGACATCTTCTGAGAAACTTAAAAATCAATACCGTAGATGAAGTTCAGACTTCCTCCAGCAGAGGAGCTTCAACTGGCGCAAATTTTAAATAAGCGGCGTGGAGGTGTACCGCCCGGTACAATGACCATCTGCATAATTTTTAGCTTTGGGGTCTGTTTGTTTGTCTGTTTGTTCGTCTGTTTGTCTATATCTTGAATACTACTGGATATATTTCTACGAAACTTCATATTTAGAATCCACATGTCCTTGGGTAGGTTTTAGGGGCAATATTGTTTCTGAATCCTTGAAATGACTGGGGGCTTACACGGAACCAAAACCGTGATTTTGCACTCCCCCAAAATATACACAACCAAACTTAATGGAAATCAATTTTAACCCCTTTTTCTCATGTGCATTCTTTCGATATGAGGATTAATAAGGGAGATGAAATTAACGGACCTTTTTTCGGTAAACGTCCCCCTAGACTTAACTCGGGAGCGTGTGCATGTAAAGCGTATTCCTTATACCTGGAAAACTACTGAAGAGATATTTCAACCGAAATTTATATTTAGCATCCACCTATCCAAAGGTAGGTTTTTACGTCCATGCCTCTTCAAATTTCCGGAACGAACTTGGGGTTTTATAGGGAAGCACAATAGTTATTTTACTCTCCCACAACATATACAAGACCAACCTGAGTGGAAATCGATCAACATTGATGGAAATCCATTTCTAGAACTTGTTTCTCGTGTGTATTTTTTCGATAGGAGGATTGATAAGGGAGATATAATGAATGATCTGTCCAACGGACATAGCCCAAAAGGTGTTGTCCGTAGAGCAGATTCCTTATCTATATCAATAAAATCGTAACGACCGTGTGTCTATACATTGATTATTTTGGCGAAATTTTCGTACAGTTATGCGTTTCAGGTGTAATAATGACCACTTTCTTATTTGTTTGCTTTAGTTTCCTGAAAATCCTTATTTTTAACCCCCATCCCCCAACGCAAGATTGAGGCACAAACTGCCAGACGAGCTAGGAGATTGAAATTAGGCAAAATTATATGTCAGCCTGTAATCGACGGAAAGTGTCCAAGATCTTTAAATATTTCCTTTTTACCCTGGAAAAATACCGGATTATTGAACCAATTTTAATGTCGGTGCAGACCTGTATTTCGCGGTGTATCACAAAACGGATGGCACGATCGCAGTTCAATTTGGTGTGATCTACAACTTTGGTCTAATGACGTTTCGTCGTACCTCTATTCCTGATAGGTTACAGTTGTCTCAATTTCTCGATTAACGAGCTCGATAGCTGCAGTCGCTTAAGTGCGGCCAGTATCCAGTATTCGGGAGATAGTGGGTTCGAACCCCACTGTCGGAAGCCCTGAAGATCGTTTTCCTTGGTTTCCCATTTTCACACCAGGCAAATACTAGGGCTGTACCTTAATTAAGGCCACGGCCACTCCTTCCCACTCCTAATCCTTCCTGTCCCATCGTCGCCATAAGACCTATCTGTGTCGGTGCGACGTAAAGCAACTTCTAAAAAAATCTCAATTTTTCCTACGTTTTGCTCTTTGTACACGAATAATTCCTATGAAGGATAGATTCATCTCATTCTACACGAACATTGGCCCACCCAGTATCCATACGTAAGCCAAATTTTGTGTTAGTAGCCGTCACATTTGTACCCTATCCTAATGCTTTGCGAGAAAACTTATCCAAATTTCACCCTATTCAACGTCTCTAACTCAATTTTACCCATAAATAGATGAGACAGGAGAAAATACCTTATGATCAGCCATTTAGACCGCTAAATGAGGCGTGTATTAGTACAATCCGTTTGTCGATAAGATTTATTGTTTAGAAGCAATTAATCTGTAAATGAACGTTTGCGACATTGTAAACATGCATCTACTTCGTATGTCGATCTATATATAATCTTTGAAGTCGACATGTAGCGATAAGAAAGGGTGTGTTTGCCTTGATAATGAATATGTTATATCGATAGTGACTCTCAGGAGGAGAGTGTCTGCTATTGAAATCATTACTCTCCACATCGACTTCAACTGGCAGTAGGAATGGCATCCTTCTTCAACTTCTTTGTAACAAGCATTAGTAAGGAGGGATTTCCTTTGCAATTAATAATTCCTTCTCAATTTGACTGGCAGAAGTCAAGGAAGCATGTAGTTTTGTTCAAAACCCCCTTAACCTATTGTGTTAGGGAGTAGGCAAGAGTGCCCGCCATTATAAGCAAATTTATCCATCTAAAATGTGACTGGAATTAGGCATAGTGGCTTCGTTATTGTACCGGGCGGTACACCTCCACGCCGCTTATTTAAAAAGTGCGCCAGTTGAAACTCCTCTGCTGGAGGAAGTCTGAACCTTATTGACGGTATTAATTTTCAAGTTTCTCAAAAGATGTCACTACGTGGAAATTTTGGAGTTTTTGAACTGTGTCATTTTCGACGTATTTTTGTTTTCCTTGTAGTAAGAAGTGTGAACTTTCTCTTCTAGAGGACACTACTGAAGATCAACAATAGTGCACCCTAGTGCGGAGTGAAAGAACTATTTTTGGAGAAATTTTTATTTCAAAAGTTTGTTTCTTGTTAAATTTCTTTCTGTTATTGTTTAAGTTGGCTGTATACCCCTCTCGTTCCCCTTGTTTTGTATTTCTTTTATTAATTTCTGACCAATCGGATCTATCTTCCCCCAACTTGAATATGTTTCTGTATCCTACCCAATAAAGAGTTTGTGGGAGGGTGTTTTCATTCCCCTAACGCCTCGAACCTTCCGCGAGAGGATATAAACTCCTGATTTTAGGGTCTCCGGGCCACTTCTGTTCCATCTTTCTGTGTGTAAAGTACATAGCAGGGGGCGGGAAGCGCCTCTTTCTTCGGCGGCGGTCAACAACAAGGTAATGGCCACTTAATAACTTCTTTCCTTGCTAGCTCAGCAGTTTAACTCTCGGGGCGGGTCCGAAGCGTTTCTATCATGTAACCTTTTCCTAAAATGTAACTACTCTTAGCACCTGTTATCTTTTAAAGCTACGTATTGGAATAGAGAGTGCTTAACCCTCTCGAGCTCCCACTCACATTGTTTCGAGGTGAACTTATTTTTCTCAATCAATTCTTCCGTAATGTAATGTAAATTGTTATTTTCTTAAGTCACCTCTGTAGTATGGGATTAGCCCTTGCATTAGTGGCCTGGAGCCAAATTAGGTTTTAAAAACAAAGGTATTAGGAGTGCGGATCGCCTCCTCTCAAATTGGTATTGTGTTTAGAGGCCATGTAATTAACCTTTTTCCATATTTAATAGGCCTCAGTAGGTTGGGTATTTTACCCCTGTATATGTGTCCTTTGAGAACAACTTGAAGGTGGAGTTTGGTGTGGCCTTTGATAGGCTTAAAGTGGAGAGCGATTGGCTCTTTTTCGAAAACTGAGTGTTGTATGCCTCGAGGAGGCTTTACTGTGTAATTTGGAGCAAGTGCTCCAGGGTTTGATTGGGGTCTTCTGCCCCTTTGTTGAAATTTGTATATCGTAAAGTTGGGCTAGTTGCTCAGGAATTGTGAACTCAGGGCTCGAAGCCCAAATCTTGTAAATACTGTAATTGTACTTTGTTGCCTTGCTACTCCGTACCTGCCATTCTTGTTATTTCTGAATTTTGAAAAGAAAATATAACCTTGTTAAATTTTACATCCACTTTAATTTCGTAGTTTTGGAGACCCGTTCACGCCCGCACCTTCTTTCACCTCTAACTACCACGGAAAACTCCGTAACAGTTATTATAATGGAAACTCACCAACTCGGTGTGACTATCATTAAGAAAACGGGCCTGTCATTATAATGATAACAGCGCAACTCACCTTTGAACTTAGCAGCTTTAATCTGTCTGGAAGTAGGAAAGGGCGTCTGCCATTTTAACGAAAACTCCCCAGATTGATTATGACCGCGCACTAGGTAGTGGGGACAGTAGTATAAGTGGACAGTTCGGCGGCCACCGCCACCTCCGGCTCTCGGGAGAGGCCTCTTCCTCACGCTGGCTAAGAGCGTGACCCTTACCTCACATCCGCCATCTTGGAGGGGTTTAACCTAACTTTGTATGCGTAAGAGAGCTAGCCTAACCTCATGGAAGGGCTTAACATCAGTTTTACAGGCGGATGCCCTACGTGACACCTAAGAGCGCGAACCTAACCTCACATCCGCCATCTTGGAGGGGATTACCCTACATTTTTATGCGTAAGAGAGCTAGCCTAAACTCACGGAAGGGCCTAACATCAGTTTTACGGACGGATGCCCTCCTGACGCCTAAGAGCGCTAGCCTAACCGCACGGAGGAGCATAACCACAATTTTACGGCCGGCTGCCCTTCCTGACGCCTAAGACAGTGAGCTTAACCTTATATCTGCTAACTTGGAGGGGCTTAACCTAACAAAGACGGCAAACCTAACCTCATGGAGGGGCTTAACCTGAGTTTTTCGGCCGGATGCCCTTCCCGACGCAAATTGCACAAGATGGCGGCTATACATGACTCCTTATGAGACGCCGTAAGGGTGCTTGCGCAAGAAATTTTGACACACAAGACAGCAAGCTTAACCTTATGGAAGGACCTAACCTGAGTTTTACGGCCGGATGCCCTTCGCGACGCCAATTGCACAAGATGGCGGCTATACATTACTCCTTATGAGACGGCTTAAGGGTGATTGCGCAAGATGGTGGCTGAAAGATGGCTGCTATACATAGGCTCTTATGAGACTCCCTTGAGATGCTTGCGCAAGATGGCGGCTACAAGATGGCGGCTATACATGGCTCCTTAGGTGACCACTTAAGGGCGCTTGCGCAAGATTGCGGCTGCGCTTATGAAACGGCTTAAGGGTGCTTGCACAAGATGGCTTGAGACACCCTAAGGATGCTTGCGCAAGATGGCGGCCATACACGGCTCCTTATGAGACACCTTAAGGGTGCTTGCGCAAGATGACTGCTGCTGTTATCAAGAAAGCTGGCTTAGAGGCTGACATACCGTGCTGGTTCGATTCATTAAATTTGGAGGCTGAAATGCAAAATGTTAAATATCTCGAAAACGGTGCGTCGTAGTGCAAAACGGACAAAATTTTTCAGCCAAATACCGAGGTTCGCAGTAAAAGGAACATGATAGCATAAGAACAAAGTAATCTAATGATGAGATCAACGGTTCGGATCCTACTTAGGCCCTTTGGCCTGTCCTATTGAAGCGTCTCCTGAGGATTGCACCGTTGTGGGTATTGTGCGATTTATTAAAAATGTGTTTAGGTTAGTTACTCCAATAAGGAACACTTCTGCCAAATTTCAGCCCACTATCTTTGTGGGAAGTGAGTTGTTCAGTGGTACTATGTTTAGGGTAATTACCCTAATTTAACACCGTCTACCTCAAAACTTCTGAATGAATCATCTTTATGTTCCGTTTTTAGTTCACATAGAACAACTGTGCTAAATTGCAGCCTTCTAGCTTCATGGGAAGAGACGAGTGAGTGAGTAAGGGCTTTCGCTTTTATACAGGGTCTTTATTTATGCTTGGCAAGGACGGCGCGTGCGGTTTCTGGCACTTCCTGCAGTTGCTGAGAGCTGAGCTGCGAGATAGCAGGGTGCGTACTGTATAGTGTTTCATTGTGATTGTGTATGGTGCTGTTATGTATGTGAAATATTTGTTACGTGAACGTGTAGCCTATATGTGCACAATACTTACATTAAGTGCAGAAAATCGTGCGCTAGGACAAGACAAAAGTTTCGATCGTAATTTCCAGGGAGACCCATTCCTATCAATCGGACAATAAAACAACTGGCCAAGAGATTCAAATGTACAGGTTGAATAAACAATAAAAATAGACGTAAATGTCGCTACCTCTTTACTGAAGCGTGTTTGGTACGAGGATCATAAATAAAAATCTGTAGCCCCCTCGTAGCCGAGATTTAACGGCATGTGATTTTTATTTGTGGGGAATGTTAAAAATTGCAGTTTATGGAAATGACCCTCACACACTAAACTTAAAAGCAATATAAGAGCTGCAATTTCATCCATCAGTGTTGAAGAACTTGGTAGAGTAATCGAAAACTTCATTAGGAGATGCCGATTATGTTTGGCATCGCATGGGGAACATTTTCAGCATAAACTCTAAACATGGTGAGTAAAATGCATGATAATGATTATGAGCACCGTATTCTGCCGTACATACGCATGTGCGGTAGCCGGCAATTGAACCGTCACTGGCGACCAAGGTCGAACGAGAAAGTCCTTGCCAAGCATAAATAAAGACCCTGTAGATAGGGATAATAATAATTGTTACGGAGTTTTATGTGGTAGTTATGCGTGAAAGAAGGTGCGGGCGTGAACGGGTCTCAAACTACGGAATCAAAGTTAATGTAAAATTTAACAAGGTTATATTTTCTTTTCAAAAAACAAAGAAATAACAAGCATGGCAGGTACAAAGTAGCAAATCAAAAAGGGTAGTTACAATATTTACAGGAATTGGGCTTCGCGCCCTGATTTTACACTGCTTGGGCAATCAGCTCAGTTTTACCCCAAACACGAGTTTTAACAGAGGGGCAGAAAACCCCATTCATACCTAGGAGCCCTTGCTCCAAATTACACAGAAAAGCCTCCACGAGGCATACAACACTCAATTTTCAAAAGAGCCCCTCGCTCTCAAAACTTAAGCCTCTCCCAGGCCACACCAAACTCCACCTTCAAGTTGTCCTCACTGGACATAGACACAGGGGTAAAATACCCAACCTACTGAGGTCAATTAAATAAAAAGGGGCAATTACATGACCTCTAAAATAACAATTTGAGAGGAGGCGATCTTGCACTCCTAATACACTTGTTTTTAAAAACCTAATCTGGCTCTAGGCCACTAATGCAAGGGCTAATCCCATACTACCGAGGTGACTTTAGAAGAGAGCAATTTGTTTTACATTAACGAAGAATAGGTTGAGAAAATAAGTTCACCTCAAGACAATGTGAGTGGGAGCTTGAGAGGGTTAGCACTCTCTATCCCAGTATGTAGCTTAAAAGAGAATAGATGAAAAGATCGTTACATTTTAGGAAAGGTTACATGGTGGAACGCTTCGCACCCGCCCCGAGAGTTAAACTGCTGAGCTAGCAAAGAAAGAATTTATTAATCGGCCATTACCTTATTGTTGACCGCTGCCGAAGAAAGAGGCGCTTCCCGCCTCCTGCTATGTACTTAATACACTGAAAGATGGAACAGAAGTGGCCCGGAGACCCTAAAATCAGCAGTTTAAATACTCTCGCAGAAGGTTCTAGGCGTTAGGGGAATGAAAACACCCTCCCACAAGGATTTTATTGGTTGATCAATAAACCCCCTACACAATACTAAGAAGAAACACATAATTGGTGGAAAATTAATTTAAGAAATTCGGGATAGGCTAGATTTAAAACAAGGGGAAAGAAGGGGTTAATATTGCCAACTTAACCAATGACTGAAAGAAATTTAGCAAAGAACAAACATTTGAAATAAAAATTTCTCCAACAAAATAGTTCTTTGACTCCGCACTAGGTTGCACTATTGTTGATCTTCAGTGGTGTCCTCTAGAAGAGAAAGTTCACACTTCTTACTTTAAGCGAAACAAAACCACATCAAAAATGACACAGTTCAAAAACTCAAAATTTTCCACGTGGTGACATCTTCTGAGAAAGTAGAGAATTAATAGCGTAGATAAAGTTCAGACTTCCTCCAGCAGAGGAGTTTCAACAGGCGCACATTTTGAATTAGCGGTGTGGAGGTGTACCGCCCGGTACAATAATAATAATAATAATAATAATAATAATAATAATAATAATAATAATAATAATAATAATAATACTCCTTTGTGAACCATGTGACCTTGCCGCGGTGGGAAGGTTTGCGTGTCCCAGTTAAGCAGGTGCCAAGCCGTAGGCGCAACTCTGTCGGTTGAGTATCTGTCGAGAGACCAGACTAACGAATGGTTAATCGAAAGTGGGTTAGCAGCCTTTCGGAAGTTGCAGGGCGTCAGTCAGTCCGGATGAATGACTGATATACTGGTAGTCCTGTAATAATATGTAACATGGCTTAGCTGCGTTGATACTGCTACACGGATGAAAGCAACAGGAAACTACAGCCGTAAATTAACTTTTCTATTTAGTGTTCTGAATACAGCAGACATATTAGGTTACACAGTGGAGCTAACCTAAAGGAATTAGGATGTGGTAGCGGAGAAATCATTTTCCTTTTAATTTTTATTATTATTAAGATGGTCCTGTAAATCCCGTGATCCGGTTAACTCTAACATGTAGAAGATACTACAAAACTGAACTTCCGGCCCTGGAATGAATATTTACAAGTTTTTACCAGGGATGAAAAACTTCCGCTAGTAAACTATATTCAAATGTCCTCAGACTTTCATTAGGTACGGATTGACAAAGACTTCAACAAAACGTCTCGCTTATGAGTTTGCAGTGGCAAATCATATAACAATGAGGCCAAATTGAGAGAAAATGAAGATGTCCGGTGAAGATTGGCTTATTGAGTTTCGTAAGTGGCATAACCTTACCTTACGAACTCCAGAGCAGACATCTTTAAACAGGGCCCTAAGTTTCAACAAAACTAATGTCTCAGTATTCTATAACAATTTGCGAGATATACAGAAAAAAATTAAATTGGGTCCTCAAGATACCTACAATCTCGACGAGACAGCAGTAACAACAGTGCACAGACCTTCAAAGAAACTCTCTGAAATGCGAAAATAACAATAGGTCAGATGACTACAGCATAACGAGGGTTTTTTTTTTGTGACTGTTATAGCAATTGTAGGAGCCACTGGAAAAGTGGTCCCCCGTTTCTTTATTTTTCCTAGGAGGAATTTCCGTGACCACATGCTCAAAGGTACTCCACCTCGAAGTAATGGAGGAGCCAGTCCAAGTGGATGGATGACAAGTGAACTGTTTCTGTCGTTATTGAATATTTTGTGAAGCATGAATGACCTACCAAGGACCAACGAAAATAGATCATTCTGGACAATCATGAATCGCATTGCAGTATAGATTCTCTGAACTTCGCAAAAGGTAATGGAATTATTTTGCACACCTTTCCACCACACTGCAGTCATAAAACGCAGCCCTTGGACTTGACTGCATTTGGACCTCTAAAGGCAAAATACAACAGTGCATGGTCTGACTCCATGTGTAACTTCACGAAAACACCAGGCAGTGCACTAGGAATTACCGTATATGACATCGCAGGCCTCGTAGGTGTAGCTTATCCTTTGGCGTTCACTCTAGCTAACATTCTGGAGGGATTTAAAATTAGTGGTATTGAACCTTTCAACTCGCATACTTTTACTGATCAAGATTTTTTGGCATCTTACTTAACAGACAGGCCTTTACCAATTCAACAGTCTACAGAAGATGACTCTCCAGGAGAAGGGCCGAGCACACGTACAGATGACAACATTGGGGGATCTTGGGCCACAATCAGAAGATCTACCAATTCAGCAGTCTGCAGGAGGTGACTCTCCAAATGAAGGACCAAGCACATGTACAGATTGCAACATGAAGAATCAACAAGCAAAACATAAATCTCCTGAGCAAATCTGGCCATATCCTAAGGTTGGCCTGCGAAAAACTACTAGAGGTCGAAAGGAAGGAAAATCAACTTTCCTTACTAGTACACCAGTGAAATAACAATTAGAAGAAGCAGCAATAGTAATAGCAGCAAAAAAGCGGAAACAGACTGAACTGAAGTCTGTAAAGCACCGAATAATAGAGAGCAGCAGCGGCTCTGAAGAATCTGATTATGCCCAGTGTATTGAGCACTCTGAAATCGATTCTGATTTAGGCCTACGTAATAGTGATGATGACGTTCAAACAGTTAAAAATGGGGACTTCATTGTAGCCAAAGTAGAAGGAAAAACTGCCACCAGTAACCGCAATTATGTTGCTCAAGTTGTTAAAATATATGATAATGCTACGAAGTTCAGTTTTATAAGCGAGTGGTTTCTACTACAAAATTTGAGGCTACATAAGTAGAAGAAATCTTCATTGCTTCAGATGAAGTAATTTCCAAACTACCTAATCTTACACGTGGCACTAGATCCCGCTGTGAAAATATGATATTGTTCCTGATCGATATCACAAAATTCAGTGTCCACTAAGACCTGAAATGTTCATCAAAATGTTTATTATGTGCTATACTTAAGTACCTGTTATAACAATTGTTGCAGGTATTAACGCAATATAAATATTTCTAATGAGAGTAAACTGTTTAATTTATTTAACCAAGAGGCCCAGTTAACCCACCCACTGGGGTTAAGTGGACCAAAATTTAGTTCAAACTTTTTTGTTTGTTTCTAGAAATGTGTTGGAGATACAACCAAACTTAAGATACTAAAGTTTGTGAGTAGGCCTATGGACAAGTTCATGATGAAAAAACTTAAAAGGGCACATTTCTAATGTCATATTTTAAGGAAAGAAAAAATTAGGTCCAGTTAACCCCAACCTCCCCTAATAATATCTCCGCTATGCCGGTCCCACGCCCGGGGCCTCATCTTGCAAGTGATGGGGAAGGAGGAAGGGGAGGAGTATCAACCTCATAAAAAAACCAGGGACCATCTGGCTCCGGATGGTAGCACCCTATAAAATGGCCCCTGCCCAGGGTTACAGGTGAAAACTGGTCAACGGTCTCGAAGGCGGTGGAGGAACCTCGGTTCCCAATACCTATTGGAGTATCCCACGAAGAAAATATAATTTCGAACTAACAATCCGTTCTAAACTCGGAATTTCGATTCCCACCCTGTACAATGTACAACTTCAATTGCAGAATGGAAAGGCCGCTTGAAGATAGCACTAGCCCAGGTGGCAGCTCGAATGAGAAATCCACCATTGCGCCATGCAATGCAACGGGACCTAGGGTTCTGGGGAGTCCCAACATCTGCAATGAGGATGAGTCGGAGCATCCTTGGAATCCCTCCATACTTATATTTCATAGGAAATTATTTGCAGGAACCCTGAATGTAAATTCTTTGCTAAAAACTGGCAAGCAGAAAGATCTGGAAAAATTGTTGAATAAACATGAGATCCAAATATTAGCAGTTCAAGAGACAAGATTTGTGGAAGAAAATGTGACTGAAACGGAAAGCTATAGAATCTTTAAGGGTAAACCAGCAATCAAAATTATGAAAGGAATGCCACTACTAGGTACCGCTTTTTATGTTCATAAAACAATAGCTGATAATGTATTGGATTTCAAATCAAGTTCAGAAAGGTCTCACAATTAACAAAGAGTACACATTTTTCAACTGTCATGCACCAATAAACGAAGATAATAAAAAGAATCCTAGTAAAACTGAAGAATGCTGGGATCTACTGGACAATTAAATATCTAAAATCCCAAAATCAAATGTCATCATACTAGCGGTACTAGATTATTTTAATGCTCAAATAAGAAAAACATGTTCGGGAAAACTGTAGGGGAATATCCATCACACAATTGAACCAACACGATTGGTATAAGGCTTATTAACCTGTGTAAATCCTTCCAACTGAAGTTCATGTCGACCTTCCTCAAGAAACTCCCAAGAAAAGCTACAACCTGGAGATCACCAATCCGATGGTATGCGGATTCCAATTAGACCATGTAGAGATTTCTCAAAAGAATATTAGAGAAGTCATGAATATTAAATTAATAAGAAGTGGGGATTTTGCCTCTGACCACTATCCTTCAAAAAATAATCTGAAACTGTTACCAAGCCAAACACAAAAGAAACCAAAAAGACTAATGAATTATTATACAGATAAACTATGCATTTCTCAAGAAGCAATTAAGAATTTTCAGAAAGAAATTAAAATAACTCAACGTGGCAATTGGCAAGAAGTGTCAAAACAAATTAACACTGCAACTAGAAAGATATTTGGACCAGCTAAAACAAAAAAAAAAGGTCTGGTGGAATGACATTTGCGAAGAAGCACTAACGGCACTCCATTCCATGGAAAATATGGAATGTTCTAGAAAGAATGAACATTATGAGTTATTTAAACTGCAAAGGAAAGAAACAGCAAGAATTACAAGGAGCGTCAAAAGATCATATGAAAAATCACAGCTGCTGGAAATACAGGATAATTTAGTTTAAAAAATCTACACCAGGGTTTTCGCTCTGCATTTTTCCGAAGATCAAATAGTGCAAACAATTGTCGAAGGAGCCCCTCCGTCTTCTAACAGTTCTCAGCCTCCACCTCGCCGACATTTCACCACCAGGAAATTTTATGCTTGTGGTTCAACGGAACATTTTTGCAATAAAATCTAGTGGGACTAAGAACGGAGTTGGTACATCTCAAACCAAACCCATGGTACTACAGGCCTTGAAGGGCCTTGGCCAACCAAGCGACGACCGCTGCTCAGCCAGAAAGCCTGCATATTATGAGGTGTCTTGTGGTCAGCACCACGAATTCTCTCGGTCGTTATTGTTGCCTTTCTGGACCGGGGCCGCTATCTCACCGTCAGATAGCTCAATTATAATCACGTAAGCTGAGTGGACCTCGAACCAGCCTTCAGGTCCAGGTAAAAATCCCTGACCTGGCCGGGAGTCGAACCCGGGGCCTCCGGGTAACAGGCAGGCACGCTACCCCTACACCACGGGGACGGCTGGTACATCTCAAGGTTGCTTTAAATGCGGCTCATTTGCTCACCTCGCCAAGAATTGCACTAATGTCAATAGCACCCCCTCCTGCTTAACTTCTGGTGCAACCTCCGCGAACGCTTATAATAGGAAATGACTAGTGTCATCGGCAGAGTCAGTATGTGCACCTTCCCGAGGCTCATCCCCTGTTAAACCCAGTAAAGGTTGTGATCAGGGTGAAGGTTCTTCTAATTTATCATTTGAAGGCCCCAGATAATGCCTCAGATTTGCGGCACAGAACGCAGCATTTGTGCCATTCCTTGGAATTGAAGTAAATAATGAACCCATCACCGCTCTATTAGACTCAGGGGGTGTGTGTTCCATAATTTCGGAAGTATGGTACACTAAATTAAAAGCTGTTTGTAAGTTTCCGGATTATAGTTCCTCTTCTGTTAAGTGCGTTTCGGCTAACTCATCTCCATTAGAAATGTTAGGTTCCATTTTTGCTAAAATTCGTATTTCAAAATTTACCTGGAAAGTGAAATGATTTATTGCTAAACACTTGTCTTGCCCTGTAATATTGGGGGCCGATTTCATGTCTTATACCGGTGTGGTGCTCGGCATTCAGAGCAAGTCGTGCACCTTCAAATTTGCTGATAATTGTAAGATGCCCCTTTTTAAGGGTAATTCTGTGTTATGTTCATCTCTTTCGCCTACCCAGGTTGAGAACTTGTTGGATCTTAGACATCTACCTGAGGACCAGGCTGAAAGTATTCGTAAGTTTTGTCAGTCCTTTCCTGATGTATTTTCTGATACTCTTGGTGTTACTGACTTTATCGAATATAAGATTGAGGTTATGGATCCAATTCCAGATAGGTTTCCGCCTTATACACTATCCCCACCTAAAATGAAGGCTCTTACGGAAATCATCGATCAAATGTTGAAGGATGGAATAATTCGACCTTCTGACTCTTCGCATTCATCGCCCATTTTCCTTGTGCCGAAACCGCAAGGTGGCTACGGGCCTGTGATTGATTACAGGGCTTTGAACCGTAAGGTGGTGTTACAATCTGAGCCCCTTCCTGATCTTCACTCTTTTGTGTTTTTTGTTTTTGTTTTCGGAAAGCCAGGTGCTTTACCATCCTCGATCTTAATCAGGCGTACAACCAGATCCCACTAGCTGAAGAATAGAAACATCTAACAATTTTTGCCACAGATTGGAACTTGTATGAATACAATCGCGTGCCTTTCTGGCTCTCCACTGGGGCAGCTATTCTTACTAGACTGCCAGATAGGGTCTTCTCGGACATCAAGTTTGAATACCTGTATCACTACCTCGATGATGTCGTATTTTCTGAGACCTTCGAAGAACGAAGGCACAAGGCTGTACAACCACAGGCTATCCCAGGACTTTGTGGTAACAGCCCGCAGCGAACCCACTTCCCAGCGCCAAACGATCAGATCTCCGATATACTAGACATAACACTACTGCGACATATTCCTCAAGGGCATAGCATAACGGTAGTGAACGACCTTGGGTCGAGGCAAAAACCAGTGATATTTACACTAAATGCGAACCCAGAGGAATATGAAAACAACCCCAAGCGTAGGCTCAATTATAAAGCAGCCAAATGGGGCAAATTCGAACACGGGCTAGACACATTCCTACAGGGAAGCGAGGGCATGCTATTAAGCACAGCCCAAATTGACGAAGCAGTCAAAACCTTAGAAGAATCAAGTCAGGCAGCGGCAGCAGCGAGCATACCAGTAAGCAAACACAAAGAATACCCTCATTTCGAAATTCCAGCCCACATTAAGGAATTAATACGCAAGTGCAATAGCCACAGACGCAACTGGGCACGACACCATAGAGGCTACGACCGCATTATGAAAAACGAACTTAACACAGAAATACAAACAAAACTACAGGAATACAGGTCGCGAGAATAGAACAACAAACTCCGTCTATTCGACACAAACACCAGGCCTGTGTGGAAGCGAGGCACTTCACTCGTGAAACACACAGCATCCCTACTATTAAGGGACCTAACGGCCCGGTATACGAGAACCGTGATAAAGCGGAAGTCATAGCGGACTCGATCGAGGCGGCATTCACTCCGAACGAAATACCACCTGACCCCGCCTTCACCAGGCAAACCGAGGCAAAGGTAGCCGAGTTCCTCGAAAACGCACCTAAGCCGGAGGTTAAGAGGACAAATATACACGAAATTAAGTGGATTATAGGTCATCTTAACCCCAAGAAGGTGCCTGGCCCAGACGAGATACAGAATATTATAATTAAGAAATTAACACACAAAGCCCTAACACTACTTACCAGCATCTTCAATGCAATGTTCAAACTACAGTACTACCCTGAACAATGGCAAAGGGCTAGGATACTCGTATTTGGAAAACCAGGCAAAGACAAGTCAGACCTATCAGGCCTATCAGCCTCCTGGACGCCCTCAGTAAAGTATCAAGGAAAAAGGAATAATTTGCAATGAGCAATTTGGCTTCAGGAACGGGCATTCTGCCCCACAACTGCTCACGCGATTCATAGAAAAATCTACCATAGATTTCAATAAACGAAGGGATACAGGTTCGATTTTTCTTGATATACAGAAGGCATTTGACAAATTCTGACACGAAGGCCTACTAACGAAACTAATAGACCTCGAATTCCACCCAGGCTATAAAAGGCTTATCAAATCCTATCTGGAGGGCCGAGATTTCCAAGTTGACGTACACAACACGCTGTCAAGCACGCGAAAGATTAAAGCGAGCCCAGCCCAAGGGTCCCTTATTGGCCCAATCCTCTTCGTCCTGTATACAAACGACATGCCCACTACGGAACTTACTACCACACACCTCTACGCTGATGACACTGCTATCACAGTCCAACCCCCACAACTAGCGTGCACTCGGACGAGGCCACACGTAGCGCTACGAACTCTCGAACCGTGGCTAATGAAGTGGCGGATCAAGGTCAATGTTGACAAGTGCCAAGCCATGCTCTTCACTTGGAAGAACAGATGCACACGCAGACCAGTCAACATAAAACCGCTAAAGCTTTTCAATCAAGATATAACATGGCATGACAAAGCCAAATATTTAGGAGTAGTCCTAGACCGAAAGCTCACCATGCTACACCACATCAAAGATATCCAAAGGAAAGCTTACATTAGACTCAGCCAGCTATCCTCCTCAGTACGTATGTAGCATACGCTCTACATGTGGTTTTTTTGTTATAATAATACAAAACAATTTAAAGCAAAAATAATAATGGTAAGAAGTCAACGCTGAGTCCAGATGTAGCATATATGCTACATGTCATAAAATAACTTAGTGAAAAATACTACATTATTTGGTGAATTTTTTAAATTTATTTGAGAAAACTATAATACATCGGATGCAGAAACAAGCTCGGGACTGAAGAGGCTATACCCTATAGTGAACAAAAAGTCCAGTATAAACACAAACGAAGCCATAAACATGTAGCCTATAAGAC
This sequence comes from Anabrus simplex, assembly GCF_040414725.1. Lineage (NCBI taxonomy): Eukaryota > Metazoa > Arthropoda > Insecta > Orthoptera > Tettigoniidae > Anabrus > Anabrus simplex. Next base: position 142,442,830 of record NC_090269.1, on the reverse strand, counting down.
CCTAATCAGGCCAATAATCATGTACGCAGCCCCAGCCTGGGGGTTCACTGCAAAGACGAACCTGGATAAGCTAGAACGAATACAAAATAAATGCATTCGAGCAGCGGCCAGACCCCTTTCCGACACACCAATACGCCAACTACACGATATTGCGAAAGTCAGCTCGATAAGGCACCACATACGTAGACAAACACCAAGAATGTACACAAAGTCATGGGGTAATAAGATTAACCCGCTAGTAAGCGGGATCGGACGCTACGACGTCGATCTTTACAAAAAGTATCCCACACCGAAACATATTCTGTTCAGCCACAGGGTTGGGGGGACGAGGGGCCGATGGCTGGCCCCCTCCCCAAGATGACACCTAGACAACACTTAAACCCACACACTGCAGACAAGTACTTTTGTAAATATGCTCCTTTGATTACAGCTGTCTTTATCCCAGGGACCAGGCGAGGAAAGATTGATAAGAAACACAACACGGGAAGACGACGGCAACGCAACCAGATGGCCAAGGAAGAATCAATCCACCTCCGCCCCCCGAAAGAGACACGGGAGCGGAACACCAGCCCGCGCCCTATAACGAAGACAGCAGTACTAATATAGTTATTTGTTTCTTTTTTGTTACTTCACTATTATTTAGGTAGAACGCTGGACATGAGAGCAGGCAAGCAAGCCGGCACTCCAACGAGCCCCTATATATATATATATATTTACTGTTACTAATAACCCTAGCAAAGTTACAGATCTACAGTGACAAGTGTGTTCCAACAACACCGCACAGAGGGACATCGCCAGGCGGAAGAAGAAGACAGCCCCTTGCACCAAGTAAGGCTTGGCTCTTAATACCCCTCTCCAAGTGGAGACATGGCACCAGGGACCACTGGCTGCTGGGCAAAAGGACGAACCTGTAGCCCAGAGCCCAGACGCTAGTGGACCCGAGCTGAGCTCGCAGTGACAAGAATGACTGATCCCCATAATAACAGACAATGGCAAGGAAATGGTTATGATTGCATGACACATATTCCTAACACAACCTCTGGACTTTTCCAGCCCACATCCTTGCATGTGCTATCAAAAGATGTCAGCTTTTACACGTAGGCTCTTTCTTCTCTGCTTATGTGGTTTTTCCCTGACCCTACAATACATTAACACTACCCTATCAACACAAACTTTGCCATGGTAGCGAGTCTAACTCGGAAACCGGCAGATACCCTTTTTATCACTTCCCACTCTTCCCTGCTATCTCTTTCTACATAGAAACTAAGTGCATGTCGGAGGCAATGTAGATTGAGTCGATTGCCACGGCGGGGAGGGGGCTACGGGGGCTCCCCGTAAAAATAATCATCAACTACCTTGTCTTATTGATCGTCTTACTGAGTGTGTGGGTTAAGACAGGAGGCGGTGCGCCTCATTCTTCGCCAGGCAGTTCAACAGCCTAGGTAACGGCCACCAGGTTTATATTTCTGTACCTACCTCTGCAGACTTACACGAGGGAAAGGTTCTAATTTCTAACTATGTAACCACCTGTTTTCTAAAACGTAAACCTTCTTTCGTCTAATGTAAAATTTCATAAAGACTTAAATTTTAAATCGGGGATAGAGAGTGCGTTACCTTCTCGAGTTCCCCTTCAATTTATCTTGAGGTGACTACGATTTCGTAACTGTTTCTCTTTTCTGTCAAGCATTAAATTTACCTTCATTCTAGTCACCTCAGTAGCTTGGGATTTGCCTCTGCATCATCGGGCCGCGAGCCCAATTACGGTTTTATACTTAATTTTCTAGGAGCGCAAGTGTACGCCTCCATACATTTTGTGTTCGGGCGAGTAATTGAACCTGTTCTTCTTTTCCACGAAGGCCCAGTAGTTTGGGTAATAGACGCGGTTACTAGACTAGACGGTAGGGGTCACGCCCAGGCTCGCTTTTAATTGCCAGTTGTTATGTTGTAATTTATTTCAGTACCGTATCTTTCAGAGCATTGCAAGTAACATAATAACACTGCTTAACACGAACAATTCTATTAGCTTTCTCAGTATCTTTCGCCTCGAAAATAAAGTATTTACATTTCGGTTTTCGTATTTTCTATCCATCCAGTGATTTTAGAACGATTTTATACGCAATTCTATTTCTAAAACTACTTACTAAAAATAAAGAAACATGACCAGTCGCACGGGATGCTTTTTACCGTTGTTTCGGCGGGTTGTTAGTATTAAGTAGTATTGTAAAAACCTAACATTATATTATTCTATAAGTAATTATTTATAAATGTGTACTGGCCGGTGGAATGTTGGAGAAAAGCCCCTGAAGAAACGTCAACCACTTCCACCATGTCAGGGGTCACTCATTGTTAGGGGAAAGAGGCTTCCCATGGTGAAAATTAATTCGAATAATTTGTCAAGAGAGTAGTATAATTGGATGGTTCGGCGGCCTCCTCCTCCTCCCGCGAGAAATTTGAATTTTGGCGCGAGATTTGAATTTGTAAACAAAGCCACGTGCTTTTTGACAGCTGTCATCGACAACAACACATCGCTAACCTCACTGCTGCCATCTTGACGGGCCTAAACCTCAGTGGTACCAACTTAACCTAACTAGCGCGAGGTAAACAAAGCCACGTGTTTTTGACAGCCACGTGCTTTTTGACAGACAACAACGCATCGCTAACCTCAGTACCGCTATCTTGACGGGCCTAAACCTCAGTGGTACCAACTTAACCTAACTAGCGCGAGGTAAACAAATCCACGTGTTTTTTGACAGCCACGTGCTTTTTGACAGACAACAACGCATCGCTAACCTCAGTACTGCCATCTTGACGGGCCTAAACCTTAGTGGTACCAACTTAACCTCAATAGCGCGAGATAAACAAATCCACGTGTTTTTTGACAGCCACGTGCTTTTTTGACAGCTGTCATCCGCCATCTTTAAACTACAGAACACCGTGCTGCCCTCTTTATCGTAGTAGCTGCAAATTCGTCACCTGTCATCGGCAGTGCTGCCATCTTGGCGGGCCTAAACCTTAGTGCTACCAACTTAACCTCACTAGCGCGAGATAAACAAATCCACGTGCTTTTTTGACAGCTGCCATCCGCCATCTTTAATCCATAGAGCACAGTGCTGCCCACTTTAGCTACTTACCTTTGAAATGTGGTGGCGGATAATTTGAAAAATGCTTTTTGACAGCAGCCATCTTTGAGCACCGTGCTGCCCTCTTCAGCTAGATACCTGTGGTGGCAGGCAATTCCACGTGACAGCAGCCATCTTTAATCAAGAGAGCACCGTGCTGCCCTCTTTGTGGCGGTGGCAAATTCCACGTGCTTTACAAACTCTCGTGCTTTTTTCTGACAGCTGTCATCCGCCATCTTGCATCACAAACCTCAGTGCTGCACTTTTGCTAGATACCTTTGAAATTTGGTGGTGGCAAATTCCACGTGCTCTTGTTTGGAAACAAAGCCACGTGCTTTTTTGACAGCTGTCATCCGCCATCTTTAATCAATAGAGCACTGTGCTGCTATCATGCGGGCAATTTCGTCAGCTGTCATCCGCCATCTTTAATCCACAGAGCACGGTGCTGCCCTCTTTACGACATGTAGTAGCGGGCAATTTGAAAAGATCTGTTAGCTGCCATCCGCCATCTTTAATCAAGAGAGCACCGTGCTGCCATCTTTAGCTAGATACCTTTGAAATGTGGTGGCGGCAATTTGAAAAATTCTATGTCCCTTGTTTGGAAACAAAGCCACGTGCTGTTTTGATAGCTATCATCCGCCATCTTTAATCAATAGAACACTGTGCTGCTATCATGCGGGCAATTTCGTCAGCTGTCATCCGCCATCATACACCGCAAACCTCAGTGCTGCGCTTTTTAGGTACATACCTTTGAAATATGGTGGCGGATAATTTAAAAAGAAAAATTCTACAGCAGCCATCTCTCGACGCTAGTTGCACAAGATGGTGGCTATACATGACTCCTTAAAGGTGCTTATGCAAGATAGCCGCTATACATAGGTTCTTATGAGACACCCTTCGGATGCTTGCGCAAGATAGCGGCTATACAGACTCCTTATGAGACGCCTTAAGGGTGCTTGCGCAAGATGGCTGCTGCTCTTATGAAGAAAGCTAGCTTAGAGGCTAACGTGTCATGCTAGTTCGATTCATTAAATTTGGGACTTAATTGCAAAATGTTAAATACCTCGAAAACGGTGCATCGTAGAGCAAAACGGACACAATTTTCTGCTCAATACCTCGGTTCGCAGTACGAGGAACAAGAAAAACATAGTCTAATGATGATATCAACGGTTCGGTTCCTACCTAGGCCCTTTGGCATTCGCTCTGTTTTAGCTTGTATTGAAGCAAATCTTCGTAATATGATCAGGTCTAGCTATGGTAGAGAGTATAACGTGCCGTGCAGGTTCGATTCATTAAATTTGGGGCCTAAATGCAAAATGTTAAATATCTCGAAAACGGATAAAAAATTTCCACCTGATACCTAGGTTTGCAGTATCAGGAACATGATAGCATAAGAAAAACGTAGTCTAATGATGAGATCGACGGTTCGATCCCTACTTAGGCCCTTTGGCATTGGCAGCTATCTAATTCTACAAGATGGCTGCTATACATAGCTTCTTATGAGACAGCTTAAGAGCGCTTACACAAGATGGCTGCTGCTCTTATGAGACGCCCTAGAGGTGCTTGCGCAAGGTAGCAGCGACAAGATGGTGACTATACACAGCTCCTTATGATACGGCCTAGAGGTGCTCACACAAGATGGTGGCTGCTCTGATGAAGAAAGCTAGCTTTGCATCGTGCAGGTATCTTTACAGCACTAAACCTCATACCTTTGAAAAGTGGTGGCGGGTAATTTGAAAAATTCTACGTGCTTTTCTCTTAACAGCAGCTATCTTTAAACAATAGCGGCTATACATAAGCTCTTAAGGCCTCCTCTTATGTCAAGGCATAGCTCTATCGAACAAGTTTAAACCTGCATCGGGATAGCTAGAGTAAGCACGTGCTGCAGTGATGACGTCATTATGCATGTTTAGACTTGCAAATCACTAAAGAAACATAACAAGACTAGAATCGAACACTGCACTCTATGCCTTTAACTTTATCATGTGATCGGAACATTGATTGAAGTGTTTAGAACACTAAATATGTAGAACCGAACACTGTACTCGATACAACATGTGTTTAGAACATGTCAGGGGATACCTTCGTTCTAAGAAGATTCGGTTACGGCACATTCCTTGTAGGGCTAATAGGCTAAAGGGCTAATGGGCAAAAGGGCTAAAGGGCTAGGGTGCATCTCCTCTCTTTATCCGGGCTTGAGACCGGCTCTACAACTAGAGGCGGAGTCAACACCCTAAGGAAGGAAGAATGTTGGGAAATAATCTATACGAATATAGCTACTCGATCGACTATATACTACAGATTGATGACTTAGGTGAGGGTAAGCGCTTACTTAATAATACCTATACGACGTAATTCATGCTCTATTTCAAAAATATCTTCTTTGTACTGTGTGTAACCAGCATCATGATAGGCTCTTAGCAGTTGTAAACGTTTTACGAGTACGTTGGGGTCTTTACAGTAGCTTATATCTACATAGGGTAACAGAGGCTTGTTGTGAACTTTGAGTCTATACGCAGACAGTTGATGTGCAGGGACTTGTTTTGATGTAATACGTGCTTCAGCAGTAGCGTTTCTAGGTACAAATTTAACTTGTTTCGATAGCGATGAAGCGTTGAAATTTCCTTCTTCTTTACCTTGCATCTCTACTTGAGATGTTTGCACTGCGACAGAACGTGTAGTAGGATTAGGAAATGAAGTAAAATCATCAGGCTGTAATGGCAATGAATTTTCTTCTTCTTGTACTTTCCCTTTACTACTGTTTTGATCAACATCATTATCCTTATTATCATAATCATGATCTTGCCTCTCTTTATCTTGAAGTTTGTGCTTAGTAACACAACTTTCAGCAGGTCTAGACAACAAGGGAGAATAAAAATCTCTCGCAGAGGTGTACTTTTTTAACAAAAATCAGTGTTCCCTTGAATATGGTTGAGCTCTTTGTATTTTGTTCTCGATGAAGTTACATTACACGCGGCTTCATGACGTTGAGCGTTGTATGCGTTCTTGAACTCTCTTCTACAATGTTTGTATTGAAAAATTGTCCTACATGATATCTCATGACGTCTCTTGTGATAGCTTCGGGAAAATGCTTTTCCACACTCTTCGCAAATATACCTAGAAATAGGTTTTTCCATGACGGACTTTTATCTTCTGCTAACAGATTCTTCTTTAAATCTACTTAACATTTGTTACTCTTTACTTCGATGATGCGAACAGCTTAGCGATTAACAGTAAACTAACACAAAAGCGTATAACCAAGGTAGCAACAGTAAGGTTTAAGCCCATCAAGATGGCATGAGTGAGGTTAGCGACGTTCTGTTCTTGGATTTTAAATTCCGCGCTATAACATGCATAAGGTGGCAGCCTTGAGGTTTACCGCCGTAAAGATGGCAGCAGTGAGGTTAGCGACGTTCTATTGTCCTTCAATGTGAGGTTAGGGTCCGTCAAGAAGACAGCTGTCAAAAAAGCACGTGGCTTGGTTTACTAAACAAGAGCACGTGGCTGTGACGTCACGGTCACGTAGTATGCTGCTTCAGCATGCAAGGTTCAATGTCTGCACCTACGTAGTTAACACTCTGCTATGTTCACAAGATTTGTACACATAACTATTCTTTATGCTTTAAGTTCGTGCACATAGGTTATGTTAAGATAGCTGAACAAGTACAAGCGATGGTCGCACGCTCGCGTAGAGGTTGTTTAGTACGATAGTTGATGTATGCATTATCAAAAGGTGATATGTACACGCTTTTAAACCTTGCTATTCTTACTGCTACTATGTTCGCAAGATTTTCAAACATTACTATTCTCTGTGCTTTAAGTTCGTTCGCATAGGTCATGCTAAGGTAGCAGCGCAAACACATGTGAACGTTGTACGTTCTAGCGGAAGAAGTTTAGTACGAGAGTCGATGCATGCAAAATCGATAGGTAATGTGTACACGCTTTGAAACTTAACTATTCTTCGTGCTCTAAATCCGTGCACATAGGTTATGCTAAGATAGCAGCACACTCTAGCGGGAGAAGTTTTGTACTCTAGTTGATGCATGTATAATCGATAGGCAATGCGTACACGCTTTTAAAACATTGCTATTCTTACTGCTGCTGCTATGTTCACAAGATTTTTATACATAAGTATTCTTTATGCTTTAAGTTCATGTGTATAAGTTATACTAAGTTAGCAGCATACTTATAAGGTTATCGCACACTCTAGTGTAAGAAGTTTAATACGAAAGTCGATGCATGCAAAATCGATAGGTGATGTGTACACGCTTTGAACTTGGGTATTCTTTGTGCTTTAACTTCGTGCACATACGTTATGTTAAGATTGCAGCACACACAAGCGATGATCGCACGCTGTTGTGGAAGAAGTTTAGTACGATAGTCGATGCATACATCATCGATAGGTGATGTGTACACGCTTTGGAACATAGCTCTTCCTTGTGCTTTAAGTTCGTGCACATGGGTTAGGGATACACAAAAGCGATTGCTACAAGCTCTAGCGGAAGAAGCCTAGTACGATAGTAGACGCATGCATCATCGATACGTGATGTGTACACGCTATTCTTTATGCTTTAAATTCACGCACATAGGTAGCAGCACACAATTGCGATCGTTGTACACTCTAGCGGGAGAAGTTTAGTACGATAGTCGATGTATGCAAAATCGATAGGTGATGTGTACGCGCTTTGGAATATAGCTATTCTTTGTGCTTTAGCTTTATACACATACGTTAGCAATACTCATATGCGATCGTTGTACACTCTGGCGGTAAAAAAATAGTCGATGCATGCAAAATCAATAGGTGATGTGTACACGCTGCTAAACATCGTTATTTGTTGTGCTTTAAGTTCACGCGTATAGGTTATGCTAGGATAGCAGTACAATCTAGCGGAAGAATTTCAGGGTGATGTGTACACGCTTTGAAACATAGTTATTCTTTGCATTTTAAGATCATGCACATAGGGTATGCTAAGATAGCAGCATAATCTAGCGGATTAAGTTTTAGTACGAGAGTCGATGCATGCGAAATCGATAGGTGATGTGTACACGCTTTGAAACATGGCTATTCGTTGCACTTTAAATTTATGGGTATAGGTTATGTTAAGATAGCAGCACAATCTAGCGGAAGAAGTTTAGTACGATATTCGATAAATGCAAAATCAATAAGTAATGTGTACACGCTTTGAAACATAGCTATTCTTTGTACTTTAAGTTCATGCGTATAAGTTATGCTAAGATAGCAGCAGATTCTAGCGGATGAAGTTTAGTGCGATATTTGATGCATGTGAAATCGATAGGTAATGTGTACAAGCTTTAAAACATGCCTATTCTTTGTACTGTAAGTTCATACGTATAGGTTATGCTAAGATAGCAGCACGATCTAGCGGAAGAAGTTTAGTACGAGGGTCGATGCATGTAAAATCGATAGGTGATGTGTACACGCTTTGAAACATGGCTATTCATACTGCTGCTCTGTTCCCAGGATTTTTAAACATAGCTAATCCTAATGCTGCTCTTAACGACGTAGAACTAAGAATTGATTACGTGACCGTGACGTCACAGCCACGTGCTCTTGTTTAGTAAACCAAGCCACGTGCTTTTTTGACAGCTGTCTTCTTGACGGACCCTAACCTCACATTGAAGGACAATAGAACGTCGCTAACCTCACTGCTGCCATCTTTACGGCGGTAAACCTCAAGGCTGCCACCTTATGCATGTTATAGCGCGGAATTTAAAATCCAAGAACAGAACGTCGCTAACCTCACTCTTGCCATCTTGATGGGCTTAAACCTTACTGTTGCTACCTTGTTTATACGCTTTTGTGTTAGTTTACTGTTAATCGCTAAGCTGTTCGCATCATCGAAGTAGAGAGTAACAAATGTTAAGTAGATTTAAAGAAGAATCTGTTAGCAGAAGATAAAAGTCCGTCATGGAAAAACCTATTTCTAGGTATATTTGCGAAGAGTGTGGAAAAGCATTTTCCCGAAGCTATCACAAGAGACGTCATGAGATATCATGTAGGACAATTTTTCAATGCAAACATTGTAGAAGAGAGTTCAAGAACGCATACAACGCTCAACGTCATGAAGCCGCGTGTAATGTAACTTCATCGAGAACAAAATACAAAGAGCTCAACCATATTCAAGGGAACACTGATTTATGTTTAAAAAGTACACCTCTGCGAGAGATTTTTAATTATCCCTTGTTGTCTAGACCTGCTGAAAGTTGTGTTACTAAGCACAAACTTCAAGATAAAGAGAGGCAAGATCATGATTATGATAATAAGGATAATGATGTTGATCAAAACAGTAGTAAAGGGAAAGTACAAGAAGAAGAAAATTCATTGCCATTACAGCCTGATGATTTTACTTCATTTCCTAATCCTACTACACGTTCTGTCGCAGTGCAAACATCTCAAGAAGAGATGCAAGGTAAAGAAGAAGGAAATTTCAACGCTTCATCGCTATCGAAACAAGTTAAATTTGTACCTAGAAACGCTACTGCTGAAGCACGTATTACATCAAAACAAGTCCCTGCACATCAACTGTCTGCGTATAGACTCAAAGTTCACAACAAGCCTCTGTTACCCTATGTAGATATAAGCTACTGTAAAGACCCCAACGTACTCGTAAAACGTTTACAACTGCTAAGAGCCTATCATGATGCTGGTTACACACAGTACAAAGAAGATATTTTTGAAATAGAGCATGAATTACGTCGTATAGGTATTATTAAGTAAGCGCTTACCCTCACCTAAGTCATCAATCTGTAGTATATAGTCGATCGAGTAGCTATATTCGTATAGATTATTTCCCAACATTCTTCCTTCCTTAGGGTGTTGACTCCGCCTCTAGTTGTAGAGCCGGTCTCAAGCCCGGATAAAGAGAGGAGATGCACCCTAGCCCTTTAGCCCTTTTGCCCATTAGCCCTTTAGCCTATTAGCCCTACAAGGAATGTGCCGTAACCGAATCTTCTTAGAACGAAGGTATCCCCTGACATGTTCTAAACACATGTTGTATCGAGTACAGTGTTCGGTTCTACATATTTAGTGTTCTAAACACTTCAATCAATGTTCCGATCACATGATAAAGTTAAAGGCATAGAGTGCAGTGTTCGATTCTAGTCTTGTTATGTTTCTTTAGTGATTTGCAAGTCTAAACATGCATAATGACGTCATCACTGCAGCACGTGCTTACTCTAGCTATCCCGATGCAGGTTTAAACTTGTTCGATAGAGCTATGCCTTGACATAAGAGGAGGCCTTAAGAGCTTATGTATAGCCGCTATTGTTTAAAGATAGCTGCTGTTAAGAGAAAAGCACGTAGAATTTTTCAAATTACCCGCCACCACTTTTCAAAGGTATGAGGTTTAGTGCTGTAAAGATACCTGCACGATGCAAAGCTAGCTTTCTTCATCAGACCAGCCATCATCTTGTGTGAGCACCTCTAGGCCGTATCATAAGGAGCTGTGTATAGTCACCATCTTGTCGCTGCTACCTTGCGCAAGCACCTCTAGGGCGTCTCATAAGAGCAGCAGCCATCTTGTGTAAGCGCTCTTAAGCTGTCTCATAAGAAGCTATGTATAGCCGCCATCTTGTAGAATTAGATAGCTGCCAATGCCAAAGGGCCTAAGTAGGGATCGAACCGTCGATCTCATCATTAGACTATGTTTTCCTTATGCTATCATGTTCCTGATACTGCAAACCTAGGTATCAGGTGGAAAATTTGTATCCGTTTTCGAGATATTTAACATTTTGCATTTAAGCCCCAAATTTAATGAATCGAACCTGCACGGCACGTTATACGCTCTACCATAGCTAGACCTGATCATGTTACGAAGACTTGCTTCAATACAAGCTAAAACAGAGCGAATGCCAAAGGGCCTAAGTAGGAACCGAACCGTTGATCTCATCATTAGACTATGTTTTTCTTGTTCCTCGTACTGCGAACCGATGTACTGAGCAGAAAATTGTGTCCGTTTTGCTCTACGATTCACCGTTTTCGAGATATTTAACATTTTGCATTTAAGCCCCAAATTTAATGAATCGAACTAGCATGACACGTTAGCCTCTAAGCTAGCTTTCTTCATAAGAGCAGCAGCCATCTTGCGCAAGCACCCTTAAGGCGTCTCATAAGGAGTCTGTATAGCCGCCATCTTGCGTCCGCTATCTTGCGCAAGCATCCTTAGGGGTCTCATAAGGAGCCTTGTATAACGGCCATCTTGCTCAAGCATCCCAAGGGTATCTCATAAGAACCTATGTATAGCGGCTATCTTGCATAAGCACCTTAAAGGAGTCATGTATAGCCACCATCTTGTGCAATTAGCGTCGAGAGGTGGCTGCTGTAGAATTTTTCTTTTTAAATTATCCGCCACCATATTTCAAAGGTATGTACCTAAAGAGCGCAGCACTGAGGTTTGCGGTGTATGATGGCGGATGACAGCTGACAAAGAGCGCGTGAGTTTGTTTACTAAACATGAGCACGTGGAATTTATCAATTTGCCGCCACCACATTTCAAAGGTATCTAGCTAAAGATGGCAGAACGGTGCTCTCTTGATTAAAGATGGCGGATGACAGCTAACGGAACTTTTGAAATTGCCCGCTACTACAGAGGGCAGCACGGTGCTCTCTTGATTAAAGATGGCAGGTGGCAGCTAACAGAACTTCTCAAATTGCTCGCTACTACATGTCATAAAGAGGGCAGCACCGTGCTCTGTGGATTAAAGATGGCGGATGACAGCTGACGAAATTGCTCGCATGATAGCAGCACAGTGCTCTATTGATTAAAGATGGCGGATGACAGCTGTCAAAAAAGCACGTGGCTTTGTTTCCAAACAAGAGCACGTGGAATTTGCCACAACCACATTTCAAAGGTATCTAGCTAAAGAGTGCAGCACTGAGGTTTGTGATGCAAGATGGCGGATGACAACTGTCAGAAAAAGCACGAGAGTTTGTAAAGCACGTGGAATTTTCCACCGCCGCAAAGAGGGCAGCACGGTGCTCTCTTGATTAAAGATGGCTGCTGTCACGTGGAATTGCCTGCCACCACAGGTATCTAGCTGAAGAGGGCAGCACGGTGCTCAACGATGGCTGCTGTCAAAAAGCATTTTTCAAATTATCCGCCTCCACATTTCAAGGTAAGTAGCGAAAGAGGGCAGCACTGTGCTCTATGGATTAAAGATGGCGGATCGCAGCTGTCAAAAAAGCACGTGGATTTGTTTATCTCGCGCTAGTGAGGTTAAGTTGGTAGCACTAAGGTTTAGGCCCGCCAAGATGGCAGCACTGCCGATGACAAGTGACGAATTTGCAGCTACTACGATAAAGAGGGCAGCACGGTGGTCTGTAGTTTAAAGATGGCGGATGACAGCTGTCAAAAAAGCACGTGGCTGTCAAAAAACACGTGGAATTGTTTATCTCGCGCTAGTGAGGTTAAGTTGGTACCACTAAGGTTTAGGCCCGTCAAGATGGCAGTACTGAGGTTAGCGATGCGTTGTTGTCTGTCAAAAAGCACGTGGCTGTCAAAAAACACGTGGATTTGTTTACCTCGCGCTAGTTAGGTTAAGTTGGTACCACTGAGGTTTAGGCCCGTCAAGATGGCAGTACTGAGGTTAGCGATGCGTTGTTGTCTGTCAAAAAGCACGTGGCTGTCAAAAACACGTGGCTTTGTTTACCTCGCGCTAGTTAGGTTAAGTTGGTACCACTGAGGTTTAGGCCCGTCAAGATGGCAGCAGTGAGGTTAGCGATGCGTTGTTGTCGATGACAGCTGTCAAAAAGCACGTGGCTTTGTTTACAAATTCAAATCTCGCGCAAAAAATTCAAATCTCGCGCCAAAATTCAAATTTCCCGCCAAAATTCAAATTTCCCGCGGGAGGAGGACGGGGCCGCCGAACCATCCAATTATACTACTCAAGAGCATGATTTTGTTGCTCTATACAATTCCCATAGGCACTTTTTAAGCTGTTTGTACCACACACGTGGACACGGGAGTTTAGGGCGTCAAATCCATTATTAACGGTGATTACTGTCTCTCGTACATAGCTGAGCTCTGGAAAGTTGTGGCATATTGCTTTACCCACAGTCGGTGATAACTAGGGCCCGGATTTTTAGGTTTTAAACTATTTTATTCCTTGCTAGTTAACTGCAGTATTTTAACTTATCCATTTCATTACCAAAGGAGTAAATTACTCGAATCTTATAAAACCTAAAAATGTTAAAACCTAAAAAAATACAAAATGGGCTATTCAAGACAGTATTACGTTATTTTGAAATAGAAGTACCAAATATTCATGAAATTGAATGAATTTTTTTAAATAAACATTATTCAAGACTTTTTGAAATGCCATCATGGTTTGGAACTGGAAGTGGTTTGTAAGTATAACTAGTGTGAGCGAAGCAACGTGATACGATACTATTCCACTAGGGTACAGCACAAATCAAGAGACAACCCCCTGGTGTTCACTGTCCTGTATCTAGCAGGTACAAGCCCGCCTAACTTGCCAGCTTCAGTGCATCCCTCATTGTGTACGGTCGACTACCGCCAGCTACGGTGCTGTTCACTGTTTAGCTCTATGCACATTATTATGCGACAGACTGAAATTAATTTTCCCTATAAATCAATTTATTATTGAAGGCAGTTTAAGAAGCTTACGCATCTCAGAAGTAGCGATGCCTAAAAGCAAGTCATCTCGAAGTTGGTTGATTCGCCAGTGGATTGGTAACGATCCGAACTTTACTACAGATGGCAAAATTATATTTTGTCAAGTCTGCCAAAAGCAGGTAACCGATTATTTAGCATACCTCCAATAAAAAAATCCCCATTACTATAATGAAAAGTAAGGTTTTTTTGCTATTTGCTTTACGTCGCACCGACACAGATATGTCTTACTGCGACGATGTGATAGGAAAGGCCTAGGAACTGGAAGGAAGCGGCCGTGGCCTTAATTAAGGTACAGCCCGGCATTTGCCAGGTGTGAAAATGGGAAACCACGGAAAACCATCTTCAGGGCAGCCGACAGTGGGGTTCGAACCCACTATCCCCCGATTACTGGATACTGGCCGCACTTAAGTGACTGCAGCTATCGAGCTCGGTAATATCCGTTTATGTGAAGCGCTGGTTTCGGCAAACGCGCCGTGGAATACGCTGACCATAGCTTGCACCGTCCGAGATGCTCTTCGCATTCTTTGGGCAAGAGAAAAACAGGATGGCAAGTTTTTACTTCTTTTGAGTGATAGTGCGGTATATACACTGACTGACAGTGACAATGCAACACCAAGGAGGAGTGGTTCGAAAGGGATGAAAGTTGGGGAAAAAACAGAGACGGCACGGGTGAATAATTGATGTTTATTGCAAACCGATATGCAGGTTACACAATGCGCACGGCATCGACTCAGTAGGATGTAGGACCACCGCGAGCAGCGATGCACGCAGAAACACGTCGAGGTACAGAGTCAATAAGAGTGCGGATGGTGTCCTGAGGGATGGTTCTCCATTCTCTGTCAACCATTTGCCACAGTTGGTCGTCCGTACGAGGCTGGGGCAGAGTTTGCAAACGGCGTCCAATAAGATCCCACACGTGTTCGATTGGTGAGAGATCCGGAGAGTACGCTGGCCACGGAAGCATCTGTACGCCTCGTGGAGCCTGTTAGGAGATGCGCGCAGTGTGTGGGCGGGCATTATCCTGCTGAAACAGAGCATTGGGCAGCCCCTGAAGGTACGGGAGTGCCACCGGCCGCAGCACATGCTGCACGTAGCTGTGGGCATTTAACGTGCCTTGAATACGCACTAGAGGTGACGTGGAATCATACGCAATAGCGCCCCAAACCATGATGCCGCGTTGTCTAGCGGTAGGGCGCTCCACAGTTACTGCCGGATTTGACCTTTCTCCACGCCGACGCCACACTCGTCTGCGGTGACTATCACTGACAGAACAGAAGCGTGACTCATCGGAGAACACGACGTTCCGCCATTCCCTCATCCAAGTCGCTCTAGCCCGGCACCATGCCAGGCGTGCACGTCTATGCTGTGGAGTCAATGGTAGTCTTCTGAGCGGACGCCGGGAGTGCAGGCCTCCTTCAACCAATCGACGGGAAATTTTTCTGGTCGATATTGGAACAGCCAGGGTGTCTTGCACATGCTGAAGAATGGCGGTTGATGTGGCGTGCGGGGCTGCCACCGCTTGGCGGCGGATGCGCCGATCCTCGCGTGCTGACGTCACTCGGGCTGCGCCTGGACCCCTCGCACGTGCCACATGTCCCTGCGCCAACCATCTTCGCCACAGGCGCTGCACCGTGGACACATCCCTATGGGTATCGGCTGCGATTTGACGAAGCGACCAACCTGCCCTTCTAAGCCCGATCACCATACCCTTCGTAAAGTCGTCTGTCTGCTGGAAATGCCTCGGTTGACGGCGGCCTGGCATTCTTAGCTATACACGTGTCCTGTGGCACACGACAACACGTTCTACAATGACTGTCGGCTGAGAAATCACGGTACGAAGTGGGCCATTCGCCAACGCCGTGTCCCATTTATCGTTCGCTACGTGCGCAGCACAGCGGCGCATTTCACATCATGGGCATACCTCAGTGACGTCAGTCTACCCTGCAATTGGCATACAGTTCTGACCACTCCTTCTTGGTGTTGCATTTGCTCTGTCAGTCAGTGTATGACCAAAGCTGGTGAAGTATTGAAGAGTTTTTGCCCTAACATGCTGTGTGTAACTTGCATAGGCCATGGCTTACACAGATTGGCTGAAGAGGTTAGAAATAATTTTCCATGAGTAAACAGTATTGTTTTTTCTGTGAGAAAGGTGTTTCTTTAAGCTCCTAGCTGCATTCTCACATTCAAGGAAATGTTGCCTCAAACTCCTCTTCCTCCCAAACCCATAATCACTCGTTGGGGGACATGGCTCAATGCAGCCCTATACTATGCCAATCACTTTGAAGACATTAAAAATGTTATAAATTATTTTGATGTCGATGATGCAGTCTGCATAGTGTAGGCTAAAACAGTTCTCACGAACAAGAACGCTGTTTCACTTGCCTTCATTAGGGCACACTTTCCTGATTTGCTGCAGCTATTGAGCGTGATGAGTCGACATCGTTGCCTTTAAAAGATTCAATAGAGGTTGTGGACTCCAATTCGAAGAAGGAAATACCAGGACCAGTGGGTGAATCCTATTCACTCAAGCTCACCAAAATTCTACAATGGAACCCTGGATTTTCAGCAATGAACAGTGTGTCTGCAATACTTCAGGGAGAAGAAATTGCTGGCGAGGTACCATGGGGACCGAGAACTATTGCTTCAATGAAGCTTGCTCCAAGGACTTCTTGTTATGTGGAGTGTACATTTTCCTGCTATAAGAATATTTTGAGAGATAACAGGAAAAGTTTTACTCTGAAAAATCTGGAAATGTATTTAGTTGTACAATGTAACAGCAAGTGAAAACTGTGTTCTGTGCTTCTGAAAATGTTTCTTGATGCATTGGAAGTGACAAAAATTTAACCTACATGAACCATTCATTGTATTTGCGCATAAATATTTTATGTTATTTTTAATTTCAGTCTGTATGATGTGTTTGAAATGGTTTCATTAAGCCATTCTGTCCAATATTTTGAAATGAGTGGTATAGTTTTGTACTAGAGAGGCATAAAGGTTACAATAAAGTACAACAAATTTGAATGAATAGTATAACTTTAGTAATGATTGAAATGATCATTAAAAACTATTTCAGGAAGATAAAAACCTAAAAAAACTATTTTGAGCTATTAAAAAACTAAAACGTGGTTTTTAAGAACCTAAAAATCCGGGCCCTAGTGATAACAGTTCAGCGGCTTTCCATACATTTTGCCTCTCCGTTTTCAGTCACAAGAATATGCTCCATTGAAAGAGTAGGTATGCGCGTGTTGCAGGTCTTCGCCCTCACTTTGCATTTCAATTAATTTTGTAAATGCTTCTTTGTAACAGATTGCCCACTTTTTAGTTGATATGCTTCCACAGTAATTCGAGTGCATGAGGCACATCGTAAGGAAAACCACATGTTACGTTCTTTACTTGATGGGTTTTCCAGCGAGGGTTTGTCCAACGAAATACTCAGATCAGTCATACATTTCCTACTTGAAGGTCCCGTGTCACATACAACTGCTCTAACTTTAAATGCAGTGGTTTCTACGGCTTGAATTACCTACTACTACTAACAGTTCTCTTGATATCGCTGTATCAAAATTGTAGTAGATGGGTTGTATCCACTTTTGAGCTAAACTTCTCATTACAATGACTTGGACATTATCATGGGGTTCTCTAATCATTTCTTCGTTTTACCGGGCGAGTTGGTTGTGCGGTTAGGGGCGCGTGGCTGTGAGCTTGCATCCGGGAGATAGTGGGTTCGAACCCCACTGTCAGCAGTCCTGAAGATGGTTTTCCGTGGTTTCCCATTTTCACACCAGCCAAATGCTGGGGTTGTATCTAAATTAATACCACGGCCTATTCCTTGCAAATCCTAGGCCTGTCCTGTCGCATCGTCGCCATAATACCTATTTGATTCGGTGCGACGTAAAGCCAATAGAAAAGAAAACATTTCTTCATTTTGATCAAAGCACAAGTCGTTGTTAACCTTCATTCCATCAAAGCTGAGAACATCTCTTTCAAAATTTGTAAAAAGACTTGACTGTATTTTTAAGATATTAATGCTCAACTCAATGAATCCAGGAGAAATAGAAAACTGTCTTAGCCGTCGTTTGATTGTAACTTCGCTAGGAAGAGGGTAATTAATCACGTCTCTAACAAACAACAATGCTTTATATGATATATACCGGACGAGTTGGCCGTGCGGTTAGGAGCGTGCAGCTGTGAGCTCGCATCCGGGAGATAGTGGGTTCGAACCCCACTGTTGGCAGACCTGAAGATGGTTTTCCGTGGTTTCCCATTTTCACACTAGGCAAATGCTGGGGCTGTACCTTAATGAAGGCCACGGCCGCTTCCTTCTCATTCCTAGGCCTTTCCTGTCCCATCGTCGCCATAAGATCCATCTGTGTCGGTGCGACGTAAAGCAAATAGCAAATATATATATATATATAGACCGTAAGGTGACTGCCTTAGGAATGTCCTCAGATAACCAGCTTGAGCTTCTGCCGTTTACTAAAGCTTGCTCTTGACTTTTAGAAACAGTACCCTCGAAAACTTGAACATTACTTTTTAATTTTATTATCTCGGTATTAGCTACACTAAGACGGTCCTGTAGATCATCATTTTGCCGTTTTAAGTCACAGTTTCCTAGTCTAATTAACTCCAATTCTGCAGTCACTTCAACAATTTTCTCATCACAGAAACATTCATGTTTACTTTTGTTATCCAATTTCCTTCCTGAAGATTGCATTATTAACATTTTCTGCTTCAATCGGTGCCTGCAATCGTAAAATTTGCCGTATCTCCTAACGATGATTTCGCTTATGTGCCCTTATTTCACGATCTTTACTGGACTGACACGCTAAATCATTACCTACTACTCAGTGGAAAATATAAATGTGGTACTGCGTCACGCCTTAAGTTATGTCTAATTGGAAGGTTTAGTAACTCACTCTTTAAGTCCCTTATGTAGTCCGAGTCGTGGAAGTGTACAGAGCACACATGAGCATTTTCAACAGTAAACGAATCAGCCCGGTTACAGGCATTAATCCACTTTAATTTAATGCCACTGTTCTATGGAAGACGATGACTTTTCATGTATAAATCCTTCTGGTGTCTGGCGTGGTTAAAGCAACCAGCGACAGCACAACACACCATGGCACAGCAGAGAAAATTTAAACTCTTACACTGTTAAGAAGTTAAATACAATTAGTAGACTAATGGAACTCTGCTTGGTTTAGCAAACTTGAGGACCGCGTGACGTCAGGAGGCGTGGCCTGCTACTGCGCACCCAACTGATGACCCATACAGTCTAGTCTAGTAACCGTGGGTAATAGATACCCCTGTGTAAAACTGTAAACTGCAGGTTGGGCCTAGAGAGGCCAGAAAGTGTAAGATTTTGTGTAATGTTGCCTTGAGTAGGCTTACCAAATTGGGAGCGCAGTCCCCTTGGTTAACCTCCTGATACCCAGGACTTGGAGTTTTGCAAGATTTTACTTAAACTAGGTTCTGGGGTTAAGGAAAGAGTTAAATAAACAGAATAGTCATTTTTTAAAAATATTTACTAACTTGCTCAAAATCATAGGTATAGTATAATGTACCTCAGGACTCAAGCCATACATACCTATACACTGAAAATCAATGACGGACTTACATATTCATTACACTGATTTGGTTTAACGTTTAAGTTTTCAATGTGTTATTCCACACTTCTTCTGACTGATATATACATCACCTAATTAACTAATTAAGATGATTACATGTTGATTAATTAATAATTTAATATTGAATTTGTCAAATTTTGTGTTGTACAGAAGTTTTTCACTCAGATTATTTTACATGTGAAAATCTGTAAAGCAATTCCGTTCTGCATTTAGACAGAGAAACACATTGCACTCTACACATTTGGCATGGCACAGTTTCTTGCAACCTGGAAGTCTACACTTCTGAAAACTTTTCAGTTTTTGGATTTCAGGCAAATGAAGTGCACTTCTCTTACGTTTGTACTCTGATGGAACAGGAACGACTGTCGGTCTCTGCCTTTTTGGTGACACTTCAACTGTCGAATTTTCGTAACTACTGCTATTTTCGTTTCCTCCGTGACTACCCTCAAGGATTAAATTTTCTCCCAAACACATTTTGAATGCACGCAACTGTTTTATTGATTTATTCGGTACATTCCTTTCCTGAAGATCACTTCGGTATTGCAACCAAACATTGCTTACAGCCATGTCCGTAAAATGTAGCATTGCGCGTATTGTCCACTTTTTAGTACGTGCACGCATTGGGCAATACGAGTTCATTCGGTCGGCTAAGTCACTTCCTCCCATATTGCTATTATATTCACTAACATTAGCACGCCTTTCCACCTCTATAAATTTTCCTTCCTTGTTTGACCATCTCCTACAAGTGTTTGAAGGATCAACAGCGAAGTGGTTCGATAAAAGAATAACACTTTTGTTATCCATCCACTTCGTGACTGCTAGTTTCTGGTCAATTCTAACGAGGGTATCACTTGAACCTCTTCTTTCTTTAGCCAGGTCTTTGTCGGATTTTAGCCTAACCGACTTAGGAAGTCTATTGTTCATCACTGTACCAGTCGACCTGAAGCCACGTTCAAAATGTTGGTCGGCTAGTTTTGGAGATGTGAAGTATCGATCATGATAAATCAAGTGTTCGGGATGCAAATTTTGAACAAGTGTTAAAACAGCTGCCTCGCCAAGACCACAGGACTTCAGCTCATCAGAAAATGTTGTTTTACCCTGGTAACACAAAACATCGCATACTATGCCGTTTGGACTCGCCAAGACAAATACCTTTAATCCTACTGGATTTGGTTTTCCCTTCACATACTGCTTGAAACTGCAGTGTCCTTCGAAGGGTACACTCATCTCATCGACTGCCAAATTCTGTGAACGGGGCTGCTGCAAACACCCTTGTCTTAACACGTTCAAGTAGTGGATGAACTTTCCACAGCCTATCAGTATTCCTGACATCTTGAGATATTTCGTTATTGAAAACAACTTTCAGGGAATACCTGATTTTGAAATATCTATCCCTTGACATTGCATTACAAACGACGGGTATCCTGTACTGACGTTGCCAGTACATACGTATACTGGGATATTGCAGGCAAGCCATTACCATCGATATCCCATGCCAAGCTTTGATTTCACCATCTGATGTAGATATTGATGTACTGTTCACAAAAATGGATGTTTGGTTAGTTTTATCACCTAGCAGTTGAAATAGAGGTTCATCAATATATTGAAGAAGTATTTAAGTTCATCCCAATCTTCGGTACCTACCGTGTCGTATGGAACAATTGTGGGAGGGGCCTGTGGGTGAAATGCTCTGCGACGCTAAGTCTCTCTACTACCATTGGTTGAGGTTGAATCTGGCACTCCATAAGGATCTTCGTCCTTGAAAAAGAAAAATAATTTTACATAGCTTTTAAATGTTATCTTTGAGGAGAAAAATATTTCGATCAAGACGTCAATTATGTATAATTCAATCTATCAAGAAACCAACTTACTGTAATTCTTCAGCGCAGCTCTCACTAGATTCGTAATGAACAGCTGGTTGTGGTATAAAAGGCAAATTTGCGGTATTGCTCATTTACTCATCGTCAAGGTCAGGTAAGTCAATATCTTAACCATCAAGGCAGGTTTATATCTCAGCTATGGTACGTTGATCTGGTAATTAAAAAATTACAACGTTCATAAAAGGGATAATTTCATAGAACTATGTTCATGATGTACCAAAACATGCATTAAAGGCAATAATTGCACAGTTAGAGCTTAAAATGTATTATTCCCTCATTAGGGTTGTCATTGTTGTATGATATTATTAATAAAAATTCCTTGAAATGAGTTGTCTTGGTTAAGACCTGGGGTATAGTATATTTAACCCGCAATTGTATATGACCGTAACATATCAGTCTAAGGAAATTTGGGTCTTAAACACAGTCTATGTTATTTGTTAACATGTGTTCTTTACAAGTCTATTAAACTCTTGGTTAATGAAAGTATACATCTTTATTTACCTGTTAAATAATCAGGACCTCTCGAAGAAGTAAATGCAACGGATTCTGCCATTTTACACCCGATGCCCTGTAGTGAGCATTTTTTTCTGCACTGATAGTTCTTACTAGTTCCCACAGATGTCACCATGCGCTAGAAATGAGTATAGTGACTCTGTATGTGCAGTGTGGCCAAGGCCAGTCCAGCCGCCATGTTTTAGCCAAGTACTCAATCAGCTGACAGATGAAGGAGAGTGATACTATTATTATTTCAATAAGGAATAGACTAGGTCAATGTTTTAAGATGTTATTTATTTTGCTTATGCTGTATGTATATAGGCCTACCAGTATTTATCATATTCAGAGTCTGACTACCTGACGTAAGACTTCAAAATTAAGAGTTATACGTGGAATAGGCCTACAAGTCACAATAATTGAAGAGGTTAGAAATTCTGTGTTAGTAGCTAGGACAATCATAACATTTATATTATAATACATGTGGCGTAAAATAGTATAATCATTGTCTTGTATAATGTATGTGATGACTGTAAAGTTAGCCTGCATTTAATACTTTTCTATTTGCTTTACGTTGCACCGACACAGATAGGTCTTATGGCGACGATGGGACAGGAAAAGCCTAAGAATGGAAAGGAAGCGGCCGTGGCCTTAATTAAGGTACAGCCCCAGCATTTGCCTGGTGTGAAAATGGGAAACCACGGAAAATCATCTTCAGGGCTGCCGACAGTGGGGTTCGAACCCACTATCTCCCGGATACAAGCTCACATCTGCGCGCCCCTAACCGTACGGTAACTCGCCCGGTCATTTAAATTTAAAAAAGTTATAACATGACCATATATCAGGTAACATGGTTTTACATATCAGAATGTACAACGCAGTATCATAAAACTATACATAGAAATGTACTTTTTATATATGACTGATCGGGATGTACATAATCTGAACACACGCAGAAGATAGACAATAAAATGACTAGTTAACCGATGGGTAGACAAAATTGTATTTCCTAGCTCCATATTTATGTTAACGTAATATAAGTTAACATAATATACTGTACCATTTTACTAGTGGTACTAATCGAAATAATAGCGAAAACCTGCTACTCTTAAGTGGCGAAAACAAGCAACTGCCATGGTCCCCGGGTTGTGTATAGTGCTCCTTTAATGATGGCTACGGTTTGATCCCCGCAACGAGGAATTAAATATTAGTATCACTATACAACAGGCCTATCGTTTGAGAAAATACTACTTGTTGCTCGGTGAAAAAAAGCAGTTTTCCTGGTCTCGGTGTACTTGTATTCATGACTCAATTATCGACCACCCGCTGTTTGATTTCCGTGATGTGCGACTAATTCTGTGCCCCGGTTCGGTTACGTACTGGTAGATATCCGCTGTAATTTAAACATTCTATTTGATACTATAGGTTTTGCTAATGCATTGTTAACACTGTTAACCACACCTTCTTCTTTTTCTACCGCTTTTCCCACAACTGCGGGGTTGTGGGTGGAAACTGCATCACACAATTCTGGTCCTGTTTAACGGCCGGATGCCCTTCCTGACGCAAATCGTATATGGAGGGATGTAATCACTATTGTGTGTTTCTGTGGTGATTTGTAGTGTATGTTGTCTGAGTATGAAGAGGAGAGTGTTGGGACAAACGCAAACACAGAGTCCCCAAGCACGAGCTATTAAAATAACCCACTCGGCTTGGAATCGAACCCGGGACACTCTGAACAGATGGGCAGTACGCTGACCAACCACGGAGTCAGACTATTTTAGTTATAATTATAATGTATGAGAAAACTCAACTTGATGCTAGACGGCACTTGTAACCAACCACGTCCTTTAATAGATGAATAGCCATAATAGTTTGAATTCGAGAATATATCAATCATAATAGCTCATACGGTAAAAATGAATGATCAAGAGTGACCTTTCTTGTAAGTTTTGCTAAGTACAGGTTTCTGATAAAACAAAATTTTCGGGGATACTTGAAAATTTGTGAAAAATAATATAATCGTGAAAATCTGTTATTTTCCTTACACGATAAAATCGCTAAGACGTAAAATGACAGAAATTATATTCTAAACAACTTTCCTTATGTACAGGTTTTCGATACGGCGAATATTAACGGAGAAATCTGACATTTACTGTCTTGGACTCTATAAAATTACTAACCCATTTTGTTATTATTGTTACCATTATAATCCACGAAACAACTCTACTCGTTGTTGGGAGCATCTTATAACGTGCTGAAAACAAGCAGTTGCCTGATTTCATTTTAAAAACCTTTCCTGATCTGTTTCTGCAACCATAAGCATAGCCTGGCGTAATTTTCTTCAAAACTCAAAGATTTCAGAAATACATAAATTCACACACATTTCTTAACTAATAATACTAAATATTCTTCCGTGTTTAATAAGAACATATTTTAGGTTGTATTCAGGTTAGACCAAGTAGCCGGCAATTCGCTGAAATTGCATAAAGAGTGATCTTACCCTGTGCTAAATACATACGTTTAAATCAGCTGAAGGGACATTTGACTAAAACATGGCAGAGCCAATCAGAATGAAGCACTCGTTGGCCATACTGTACTTAAAGAGTCACTGTAGAAATGAGTACCGGTAAGTGACAAGTGACAATAGAAGAGGCCACATCATGCCTCAAACCTAAGGTAGGCCTATAGTATACTATACCGGGGGTCTCAGAGGTGGAGAACATCTAAGCTCTTTCCTGTGAGTGCTAATTTTACTGTAATATTGAGGGGTGCCTCTGGAAGGCTGTAAATGTGTATCGGTTGGAGCAAGGTGCTCTGTCTTGGGATATTTCTCTTCTACGTGAGTGGCATTGCAAATTTGTAAATTAGAGGCTTGAAGCCCAAATTGTCTTAAATTCGTCATTCTGGGGTTCTCTATTCTAGTATCTAAATTGCCATTGTATCTGATACATTGTTTTTCCTTCACTAAGTGTAAGACTTTGTTAAGTTTTGAGATTTGGAAAGAAATATAACATTTATTTTAAAGCTTTATATGAATTTTGATATCGTAGATTCTTCTTTCACCTCTTTGCGATCCACAAAATCCCGGTAATAATAATAATAATAATAATAATAATAATAATAATAATTGCACCAAGAATTGGCAGCGGAAGTGGAAATAAGGAAGATGCGGGCTTTAAGATCAGAGCCATTTACCAGTCATGCAATAAGGGCGATAGAAAAGTTAGCGAAAACCGGGGCCATCTGCTATGCTAGATATTTATTAATATAATGCATTCTACCAAGAACAAACATTGTTTACAACCGGGGGCCTGCCCCTACACTATACAAAGTCCCCACTATTCCTTTCATAACATGAGGGAGGGTTTCTCGAACGCGTTCTCACTCGAATACCACAACACAATAAATTCTCAAATATTTAACAATTTTAAAGGCATTTGCCCATATACAAATTAACTTCGATGAGGGCGAAATAATATTGACTACCAAATCTGACCAACCATTTTGATTTTACCAAAGAACAGAGGCTCAGCCTCGTAAGCAACGTCCTTAAAACTCAGTATGACAAACTACATTAAAAACAGATCCCATACATTAATATCTGATTCGAAAAGCTTATGTTTTGCAACACACGAAGCCCGCAGCCTCTCATAGTACAATCAGCAAATACATTACATTTTCAAGATTTAAGAAACTCCCTCCCTTTGCCCAAAAGAAGGTTGACGAACATTCTGCCTACCTCCACACCCATAGATGAAGTGAGCAAACACGCCACTACTTTTCGGCCAATCAGCTTGCTCGCACGGAGCGATGTGTGTGACTCTACGCAAGAGGCACTGACCTCAGTACATACACTCGACGTTAGCCCCTGACGGGACGTACTCGGCTCCACCTGGATTTCACGGCCGAAACCTTACGAAGCACGCCGAGGATTTCCGAACGGTGCACTGGCTTTGAGTTGAGAATGCAAAAGGACGAACTGTAGGAGATCTGCAGAACTAACGAACTGAACTATAGTAGTGTTTATGAGGTACACTACGAATACATACGAAGTGGACTTTAAGGTACTTTAAGGCAGAAACAGGTTCCAAGAAGGACATTCCAGGAATCATTAATGAACAAGGGGAGTGTGTTTGCGAGGATCTTCAAAAGGCAGAAGTATTCAGTTAGTAGTATGTAAAGATTGTTGCTTACAATGTCCAAATGGGGGGGGGGGGGGGTGACTAATACTAAAGACGTAAGTAGTATGTAAAGATTGTTGCTTACAATGTCCAAATGGAGGGGGTGACTAATACTAAAGAAGTATTATAATTTACCTATACAGCAATTACATTTACAGTAAGATACAAAAGTTGAAAACTAGAAAAGCAGCTGGAATTGATAAGGTTTCGGGGGATATACTAAAGACAATGAGTTGGGATATAGTCGCATATCTGAAGTACTTGTTTGATTATTGTTTGCATGAAGGAACTTTACCAAATGAATGGAGAGTTTGTATAGTAGCCCCTGTATATAAAGGAAAGGGTGATGGATATAAAGCTGAAAATTACAGGCCAGACAGTTTGACATGAAATCAAAATCAAAATCTCTTTATTTGCAAATGAGGTGTTTACCTCGGTGGCAAATGGTACACTAAAATACATTATTGTCAAGCACTAAATATTAAATTAACAAGAGAATAAAATTTTCCTATAATACAATATTATATAATTTACGCTAACGATTTTTTCTATTAAACACACAGCTCATCCTTAATAAATTTAGGCTACATTATTTACAAAATTCTACTTATAATATCTCCTGTACTACATACAAATATAGTCATCTGATATACAGTATGTGGAATTACTTCAAATGATACTGTACAACTGGTATAAGATTAAAATTTACATTGCATTTATTTACTTTTTCTTTTCTTTACCCATTCTGGAACCTAAGTAGCATAACGACCTGCTGCGTCTTAACCAGAGCCCCTTTTACCACCACTTTTCAGAGTTCCTGAAGGGCCTTCACAGCTACCGTAGCGGTCCCAGGGCCCTCGAAGTCCCCACTGTACTTCACCCCTACAGGCAGTCCCCTACTTTGGCTGTCCAAACTCCTTAGACCAGGGAATGGAATGAATTTATTTACACACATTTTTAATTTACAATAACCTGCACTGGTCGAATGCCCTCTAACACTTCATTTATTTTCTCTGTTGCTGTTTATTCTCTTTTTGAATATCTGTACAGATTTTGGAAAAGGATCAAACACTACCCCTGGTAAACTGTTCCACTCCTTCACACCCTTCCCAATGAATGAAAATTTACCCCAATCGCTTGTGCTAAAATTCCTTCTAATTTTATATTTCTGGTCAGTCCTGCCGATATAATTATTTTCCAACTGAAGCATCTCACGGATATCTCCCCATGCTGCATCTCCTGTATAGGCTCTATATAAACCTATAAGTTTAGTTTTCTCCCTTCTCTTACTTAAAGTTTCCCACCCTAGTTCCTTTAACATTTCTGATACACTACTCTTTCTCCTGAAATCCCCTGTTACAAATCTTGCTGCTTTCCTCTGCACACTATCTATTTCTTTTATTAGGTATTCTTGGTGAGGATCCCAAACACTGTTTGCATATTCCAATAATGGACGAACCATACTTAAGTAACTTTTCTCTTTTAGTTCTTTGTTGCATCCTTTAAGTAGCCTCATTACGACATGTAACAATCTGTATGCTTTCCCAACAATGTCATCCACATGACCCTTCCAATGCAAATTACTTTCAAATCTTACACCTAAGTATTTGCACTTGCCATCTTTTGGGATAACTACCCCATCCAAAGTAGGGGAACATGGGGCACAATGAAACACAAAAGTTATTTTTGTTACAAAATACCATCCAAATACATATTTTTATTTTAAACTTGAGTTGTCTGTTTAGTGCCATTTCAGTACAATCTCGTAACACCATTATTTGTAAATTTCAATCAGAGCATACCATAAATAAACATGAAAAATGAAAGCATTGCACTTGTTTCATTGTACCCCATATCTGGGGCACATTGAAACACTGTCTGGGGCACAATGAAACATCATTAGCAAATGAATATATAACATTAAAATGAATAATTTTAAGCATTTAAACATGTTATGTATAAGAACTGAAGTTATATAGGAGACCAAACAAAATATAACACGTCCTGGAAAGAAAAAATCCATTTACACTAAAAAAGAAAAAAACTAAAATTACTGAAAACAGATTCATCATTTCAAGTTTACAAGTGAAAAGTCAATGCCAAAAGACAAATAGCAATTTTGTCTTTTCGTCTGGCCAAATGCTAATGGTTTTGGTAGAATAATTTTGATTTGGCTCTCCGTAACTGAAGCGCGATCTTCGATTTCTGGTTTCACAAATCTGTTCATCATTTTATTACTTTTCCTAAGAAATACGACATCATACTCTCCTCTTGCATCCTTTGGTCCCATTACTTGACCAACGTAAAACACATCTTTTTTCCCACTAATTGCAAATTTTACAAGAACATAGTCTCCTTCTACAGGCTCTTTTTCTAAATTTTCAAAATCTTCCGGGTTGATTGATTCCATCATTTCATTTATAAAGTCTTCTTCATTACCAGAATCATCTAAAATCATTTCAGTGTCATGTTCATCATCTTCGGAGTCAACTACCTTCCTTTTGAACAGAGTTTTTCTTGCATTTTTTGCTTTTGAAGATCTCTTCCTTTCAATAATAGCATTTTTTTCCGGTGTGCTTGTTGCGATAATACTTCTGCGCTTTCGCTGAGCATTCTTCTGTTTCCTTTCACCAGCTTTTGGGAATCCCTTGAATTCTCTTGGACTTAGAAAAGTCTTTGTAGTGTGACAGAGCGTTGATGAAACTGTGCTTGATCTTGATGGAACTGGTGAACATTCATTCGTCTGTGTCTGACTCCTTGTTATTTTCTCTGGTGCATAATTATGGGGAGAACTATCCAAGATCAAAGAGACTGTAGACCTGGTTTCACTTCTAGTTTCATTTGTTGAAGTCCCTGCTTCTCCTGCTTGACTATCAGAGCCATTCTCCAACCTTGAAGAATCTGCAGCAAGACTACCAGTTTCTTGCAGTAGGCCTATAGGTCTGTCAGTTACAAAACTACAGAGAAAATCATCATCCGTAAAAACACGTCGGTCAAATGGAAAAATTCCACATTTTTTGAAACCAGACATGATATTTGATGGAGTCAATGCCCTCTGGTGGGCTAAATTTACAATTCCAGCAATGTCGTATATGGATAAAGTTTTTCCAGGGTGCTGCATCATCCAGCTATCCACTGCAGCATTATAGAAGGACTTAAATGATTTATAAACTGCAACATCAAGGGGCTGCAGTTTGTTCGTGCAGTGCGGAGGAAAAGTCAATATAGTCACTCCATTATTCCTAGCTAGCTCAATAACTTCAATTGAGAGATGACTGTCATGGTTGTCGAATAGGAGCAACGTTGGAGACTCCTTTGAGCTCTTGGTGTGGTGAATGAAGTGTTTCATAACTTCAACGAAAAGCTCACTTGTCATCCATCCAGATGGTGTAGCAAGTCCCAGAGTTCCCGTTGGAGCATCTTTTAGCATGTGACCCTTGAAATGGACCCGAGGGAATATCATCACTGGTGGAATCGTATTTCCAGAGGCACTTATAATACAACATGTTGTCACAGTTGTGCCCTTTTCTGCACTGGTGCATTTACTAACTTGTTTCACTCCCTTCTCGGCTATTACCCTCTGAGGCCTTTGGACTGTTGATGTAGCAGTCTCATCGAGATTGAAAATTCTAGTCCCATCAGCAAACTCGGGGTGTTTGGACAAGATATTCATCAAATTGTCATAAAATTCGTCAACATTCACTCTGTTAAATGAAGTCGCACGAGACAAGCTGCAACCCTCTGGAGTCCGCGAGCTGAGTTGTGGATTTCGTCGCATGAAATTTAAATACCAGTCAATTCCTGCCAGTTTATTCTCTTTCCAAGATTGTGGACATGGAATTGAATTAATATTTGCCATTTCGTACGCCAACTGTCTACAGTCTTTTGGCGTCAGGCCATAAAACATCTTAGAAGACATTAATAAATACGTTTTTAATTCTTCCTCTTGATAGTTTGTGAACACTCTCCTACACTCGTAATTCGGTCTCATAGCAATCACTTCTCCCACATTTTCATTCTTCGTCTTTTTCACATACCTAGAAAGAGTAGGATATTTCAGACCCTTTTCTTTTGCTGCTTTGCGAATACTCATTCCTTGTTGCACCAATAGCACAGCTTGTCGCATGTCATCCTCAGAGAAGCTTCCCTTTTCCGTTTTCCTTTGCCGGTTTCTGACCATTATTGGTGTGTTCTGTAAACAATAAGGGTAACAGTAGATTTATTATGTTGAGCAGCCTAACCTAATTTTCTATAGGCTATAAATGACTGATATGAAAATGATTCAAGAAATTCCATTGGTATTATATGGAATACAATTTTATAAGTAATTGATTAGCTTTAAAGTGTAAACACATTTATATTAGAGAGCAAAACAGGAAAGAACGTCCCTTTGCCCAAAGGAAGTGATGGGAGATCGATCATGGGGTACAATGAAACGTTTCATTGTGCCCCAGTACTTAGTGTTTCATTGTGCCCCACGAGCATCTCTTTCATTCATACGAATCTAGTGTACAAAATCGTAATAATTAATTGCTGTTACTCACCAGTATGGAAGCTGAAGCAGCACAGTTTAAAATGTACACATTTGAATAATGAAAAATTTAACACAGACTGAACAATGTCAAAATGTTCACAACCTTTAAAAATTACTTCAGGTACGCCAAAACAGTAAATAACATGCCACTAGAAAACAAAGATGAGCAGCCATATTGAAATGGGTATAAGGAATCAGGTAGCAGCTAAGGTGTACACCGCACGGAAGTCATATTTCTACACCTAAATTCAAAGAATTTAATGCTATTGTTTCATTGTGCCCCGTGTTTCATTGTGCCCCATCCTCCCCTATATTCAAATTCAGTTTTAAAACTCCTGTTTGTAAATGTTGTAACAGTTGATTTGCCTCCATTAACTTTCATGTTATTCTCTTTAACCCATTGTTGGATACTTTCAAGGTCCCTTTGTAATTCTGAACAATCCTCAATGGTATTTATTTCCCTGTAAACAATTATGTCATCTGCATACAATCTTATTTTTGATGTTATATTGTTCCCTAAATCATTTACGTATATTAAGAAAAGTAATGGACCGATTATACTACCCTGTGCAATTCCCTTCCAAACTCTCTCTTCCTGCGATACGTTAATTCCTACTTTGACTTTCTGAACCCTTGAATTTAGAAATGTTTTTATCCAACGTGTAACCCTTACGTCCAATCCTATTCCCTCCAATTTCTTTAATAATATTCCATGTTCCACTCTATCAAAGGCTTTGGAAAGATCTATGGCTATGCAATCTAACTGGCCTATTGAATCCAATTGATCTGATATGTCCTGCTGAAATCCCACCAGTTGTGCCTCACAAGAATATTTCTTTCTAAATCCATACTGGCTCCTCATGAACCAATTTTTATCATCACATATCCCTCTGATGTACTTTGATATTAAACTCTCCAGTATTTTACAAACTATACTGGTCAGGCTGATTGGTCTGTAGTTCTCTGGTTTCCTTTTATCACCCTTTCCTTTATAAATTGGTATTATTATAGATTCCTTCCATTCCTTTGGTATTACACTATTATTTATGACATAGTCAAAGAGAAATTTTAAATAAGGCACTATGTACCACCCCATTGTCTTTATCATCTCCCCAGTAATTTGATCACTTCCTGCTGCTTTTCCTTGCTGACATGCATTGTATGTAAGCTTTGGGAAAGCATTCTTTCTGATTATATAAGACATGTTTGCAAAATTAATAACTGGTTTGATAGAAGGCGGTTTGGGTTTAGGAAAGGTTATTTCACTGAAGCCCAACTTGTAGTATTCCAGCAAGATATAACAGATATCCTGGATTCAGGAGGTCAATTGGACCGTATCGCGATTGACCTGTCTAAGGCATTTGATAGGGCAGATCATGGGAGACTACTGGCAAAAATGAGTGCAATTGGACTTGACAAAAGAGTGACTGAATGGATGGCTCTGTTTCTAGAAAATAGAACTCAGAGAATTAGAGTAGGTGAAGCTTTATCTGCCCCTGTAAAAATTAAGAGGGGAATTCCCCAAGGCAGTATTATTGGATCTTTATGTTTTCTTATATGTATCAATGATTTGTGTAAAGAAGTGGAATCAGAGATAAGGCTTTTCCTAGATGATGTTATTCTGTACAGAGTAATAAATAAGTTACAAGATTGTGAGCAACTGCAAAATGACCTCAATAATGTTGTGAGATGGACAGTAGGCAATGGTATGATGATAAACGGGGATAAAAGTCAGGTTGTGAGTTTCACAAATAGGAAAAGTCCTCTCAGTTTTAATTACTGCGTTGATGGAGTGAAAGCTCCCTTTGGGGATAATTGTAAATACCTAGGTATTAATATAAGGAAAGATCTTCAGTGGGGTAATCACATAAATATGATTGTAAATAAAGGGTACAGTTCTCTGCACATGGTTATAAGAGTATTTAGGGGTTGGAGTAAGGATGTAAAGGAGAGAGCATATTTGTCTCTGGTGAGACCCCACTAGAGTATGGTTCCAGTGTATGGGACCCTTACCAGGATTACTTGATTCAGGAACTGGAAAAAATCCAAAGAAATAATAATAATAATGTTATTTGTTTTACGTCCCACTAACTACTTTTAAGGTCTTCGGAGACGCCGAGGTGCCGGAATTTAGTCCTGCAGGAGTTCTTTTACGTGCCAGTAAATCTACCGACACGAGGCTGTCGTATTTGAGCAACTTCAAATACCACCGGACTGAGCCAGGATCGAACCTGCCAAGTTGGGGTTAGAAGGCCAGCGCCTTAACCGCCTGAGCCACTCAGCCCGGCAATCCAAAGAAAAGCAGCTCGATTTGTTCTGGGCGATTTCCGACACAAGAGTAGCGTAACAAAAATGTTGCGAAGTTTGGGCTGGGAAGACTTGGGAAAAAGGAGACGAGCTGCTCGACTAAGTGGTATGTCCCGAGCTGTCAGTGGAGAGATGGCGTGGGAGGACATCAGTAGACGAATAAGTTTGGATGGTGTCTTTAAAAGTAGGAAAGATCACAATATGAAGATAAAGTTGGAATTCAAGAGGACAAATTGGGGCAAATATTCGTTTATAGGAAGGGGAGTTAGGGATTGGAATAACTTACCATGGGAGATGTTCAATAAATTTCCAATGTCTTTGCTATCATTTAAGAAAAGGCTAGGAAAACAACAGATAGGGAATCTGCTACCTGGGCGACTGCCCTAAATGCAGATCAGTAGTAATTGATTGATTGTTGATTGAGAACCGGGCAGTGACGATTTCGTGTTGACAGCGGGAAAGTGTATTTATTGTACGAGTGGTTTGAGAAGAAAATTACGTGTGTATATTTTCGAATATCTACTTGTGCATAGTGTTCATTACTGAACCGGTACCTGTGGGGTTGGTGTATTTCGTTTGGTGTGCCCAACTATAGTGTGTATTTAGTTACGTGCCGCGTGTATATTTAGTTTTTCTTCAGTTTAGGTAGGCCTACTTACATAGTGTTATAATGAGCAACGTTAAGCAATACTCGTGTTCTGAATGTGGTAAGAGGTATGAGTATAATAAAAATCTCAGGAAACATGTTTCTAAAGCCCATCCAGAGAAACTAGAAGAAATTGCGCCTTGGTTAAAGGGCGAGACATCTCTTCTGCATCAGTGTAAATTTTGTGATAATAGGCTTCGGTAAGGCTTCGGAGTGGAGCCGTTGAATGTTCCATCAGGGGCTAACGTTGAGTGGTGAGGCCGCCTACTTGTATACCCCCAACCCAAGTCTCACGCCCAGGACACTGCCCTTGAGGCGGTAGAGGTGGGATCCTCGCTGAGACCGAGGAGAAAAAAACAACCCTGGAGGTTAAACGGATTAAGAAAAAAAAAAAAAGAAAGAAAGAAGGAAAGAAAAATGTTTTAATATTAAAAGAGATTAAAAAGTAATTATGTAAGAGACAACAGTGTTTGCATACCATTGCTTTTTTATCATTCCTTGCTTTAGGTGGCTAAAATGTAATTAAAATGTCATTTTTTCTCAACAAATTGGGGGGGGCGCCCCCTCCCCGTTTATTGCCGCTACTGTGAGAACTCTGGGCTCGTAAATGGTTCGACATCCCGCTGAAGGGAAAAGGTTCCCGCTGAAGGGAAAAGGTTTATTATTGGATTATAAGCTCTCAACTTATTATTGTAAATTCGCCTTCTAAATAGTTATTCTGATTGTTATTATTTGTAGGTGTTGATGTTCTTTGTAAATAGAAAAAATAGGAAAAAAAGGATAATTTTGGAAATACCTTCAAAATTTGAATTTTTGTGTGGTTATTTGTCTACTCACCTAGGCCTTACCGTTTCATCCCATCTGGTGCCCTTGTACCTCGTAAGAATTTTTATTATTATTATTATTATTATTATTATTATTATGGCACGCGAAGTATAATCATTTAATAAATAATACTGTATTAAATAAGCTTATGAATGTCCTGTTTGGGTCCATAGTACCACTGCCTTCGTGATGTCCAGGCCGTACTGTAACGAGCGCGGGAAAGCAATCAGCTGATCGTTATGGGGGGAAGTTTAGCACTTGAGTTAGTAGAGTTAAACATAGATTTTCGCAGTTTTATCGAAATTTTTAACGATGGCCGCGTGTTCACTCAGATATATGTGAGAATGAGTCGTCATCGACTGCATTATTAAGTGGAAAGTCGTTAATTAGTGAAGAAAACTTAGTGTGAGCGTGTATTTATGTGAAGCTATAGATTAAGAAGATCGTTCTTCAGTGTTTTAATTTTGTAGTTTATTTGTGTAAAGTTATATTTATAGTGTAAAATTAATTGAGTTAGTGCATTCTGTGTTTTATTATTAACCACGAATTGTATATACTTAAATTAAGATGATCGGTGAGGGAAATCACCATGCCTAAGAGTTGCTGTGTGCCTGGGTGCAAAGCCAATTATAAACAAGGAGAGAACACTCCGGTATTAGTGTTTCCTTCTGATGAAGAACGAGTTAAGTTATGGAAGAAGGCTATTCCCAGGGAGAATTTAATAGTTAATCACAACACAGTTGTGTGAAAACAAATCCTGAGAGAAATAAGAGTGTCCCGGCTCATCTGAATTTGGTGTATTTGAAAATGCAAGTCTTATTTATGAGTATCACCGAGCTCGATAGCTGCAGTCGCTTAACTGCGGCCAGTTTCCAGTATTCGGGAGACAGTGGGTTCGAACCCCACTGTCGGCAGCCCTGAAGATGGTTTTCCGCGGTTTCCCATTTTCATGCCAGGAAAATGCTGGGGTTCTACCTTAATTAAGGCCATGGCCGCTTCCTTCCCATTCCTAGACCTTTCCTGTCCCATCCTCACCGTAAGACCTATCTGTGTCAGTGCGACGAAAAGCAAATAGAAGAAAAAAATATGAGTATCAAACAGCAGTGTGATTTATATAAATCTTATCTTCTGACAGATTCAGATCTTTTTTATGAATTGCCTCCAGAAGTAAGATATCTGAATTTCCTAAATCGAGGGGGCTTAAAGTATCCATCAGGCATGTCAATAGAACTTGGAATTGAGGTGTACAAAGTATTTTGTGTGTTGGTGTCAGATATATATAAGATGGTACCGGTATTTCTAAATTCAGACGATCCTAAGTGTGTCACAAAATCCCTGGCTTTGGAATCAATGCAGTTGGCTGAGTCCCTAGTCATTTATGACTGCGGGAAGAAATTGGAAGACCTGGCCGGACAGTGTAGGCCTATATCTATTTGGGTGAATATATTTTTAAAATGCCTTTGCTGGCAGGACCTAGTGTTTACAGTGCACTATGTCTTCTGGTATGGGCTAGAGCAATTTTGTTACTTTCATTGATATGTCTCTGTTTTATCCTTGGCTTTGACAATATGAAAGTGACTGAGGTATGAGCGATGCTAGTAATGCCATTCCTTGTGCAGCCAGCCCTGCTATGAATGCTGTGAAAACGTTGCTCGTAGGGTCGGTTGGTGCATGCATTTCAGTGGGCTTGGCAGACTGATATATAATAGCAACTTCTGGCTCGGTGAGGAAAGCAACGGGAAACTACCTCACTCGTCATTTCCCTAGTACGCCTCTTCAGTGATGCCTAGGCCATCTATGACAGCTGATGGCAGAGCTGTTGAGGATCCAACCAGCCTTAGGGCTGAAGACTGAACATACATACACATATTTTTAAATAACTTTTCCAAAATTCACACCGACTTGTGTATTCAACAAAGTGCTTCAAAGAGAGCAGACCTACTCCATACTGGTGAAACTTCCTGTAAGAGGTCCAGGAAAGCTGCAGTGTTCATGGAGTGGAAACAGTGAGGTACAGAAATAATTTATATTTGCAATAAATAGTAATGGTAATTGGCTACATGTTTTCTGTCAGTGTGTATGATGTGAATGTTCCAGTTGACCAGAAAATGGATAAAATCGCAAGAATATGTCTCAAGGTGTTAGGCTGTACTCACGCAAACGAACGTATATACTCGAGAAATAGTACGTTACGGAGAAGGATATGCATTGTATGTCAGAATTAACAAATGTTTGAGGATAGATTTTGGTTTTATAAGGTGTTAACAATTCTTTAAGTAATTTAAACGAGTGTGTTATTCAAGCGGAGCGTATGCGTATCGCCTTCGAGTCCCTCCCAAAGCGTGACGTCATCAGAGGTACAGTACGGCCTGGACATTACGAAGGCAGTGATAGTACACATTCAATTTGTGTCCACAACATAGTGTCGGTAACGTTCAAGGCTAAATAATTCACTTCTGTCGGTAGTGAATTTCATGTAGTGCATCGTATTCTTTCTTAATCCGGAATCCAGCAAAACTGCTGTATATCTTTTTGAAAATTGTTAGCTTTTGTGTTACAAGTGCCGGTAAGTTGTAATAATGTATATCTGATTTTCAATAGCACACGGAATCTAAATTTAATTTTAGAAAAAAATAAGATTAAATTTTCGAAAGAAATCAGATTTAATTTAATTTACTTATTATATTGGAGTGTTATTTGTCTCGTATGAGTGTGACTATGTGGGCTACAAAACATATTAGTACGGTACCTAGTAATGCCTCCTCTGCGAACCATGTGACCTTGCCGCGGTGGGGAGGCTTGTGTGTCCCAATGATGCAGATAGCCGAGCCACAGGTGCAACCATATCGGATGGGTATCTGTTGAGAGACCAGACTAACGAATGGTTCATCGAAAGGGTGGTAGCAGCCTTTCGGTAGTTGCAAGGGCGGCATTCTGGATGATTGACTGATACGGCCTTGTAATAATACTCAACATGGCTTAGCTGTGTTGATACTGCTACACGGCTGAAAGCAACGGGAAACTACAGCCGTAACTACCTCCCGAGGACATGCAGCTCTCTCTGTATGAATGATGTACTGATGATGGCTTCCTCCCGGGTAAAATATTCCGGAGGTAATCTAGTCCCCCATTCGGATCTCCAGGTGGGGACTACACGAGAGGGGGCGATCATCAGGAAGATGGATACTGACATTCTGCGAGTCGGAGCGTGGAATGTTAGAAGTTTGAATCGTTGTGGTAGGTTAGAGAATCTGAAAAGGGAGATGGATAGGCTAAAGTTAGATGTAGTTGGTATAAGTGAAGTACGTTGGCAGGAAGAACAGGATTTTTGGTCAGGCAACTACCGAATTATCAACACAAAATCAAACAGGGGAAATGCAGGAGTTGGTTTAATAATGGATAAGAAAATAGGTCAGCGGATAAGCTACTACGACCAGCATAGTGAAAGAATTATTGTCGTCAAGAGAGACACCAAACCAATGCTCACCACAATAGTGCATGTCTGTATGCCTACTAGTTCAGCGGATGATGAAGAAATCGAAAGACTATATGAGGAGATAGAAGATTTAATACAATATGTAAAAGGCGACGAGAATCTAATTGTGATGGGAGACTGGAATTCCGTGGTAGGCCAAGGAAGAGAAGGTAGTACAGTAGGAGAATTTGGATAGGGACAAAGGAACGAAAGAGGAAGTCGGCTGATTGAATTCTGCACTGATCATAATTTAGTCCTTACCAATACTTGGTTCAAACACTATAAACGACGGCTGTATACGTGGACGAGACCTGGAGACACTGGAAGGTATCAAATAGACTTAATTATGATTAGGCAGAGATTCAGAAACCAGGTGTTGGATTGCAAAACTTTCCCAGGAGCAGACGTGGACTCTAACCACAACTTGTTGGTCATGAAATACCATCTGAAGTTGAAGAAATTGAAGAAAGGAAAGATTGCAAATAGATGGAATCTAGACAAGTTGAAAGAAAAGAGTGTGAGGGATTGTTTCAAGGAACATGTTGCACAAGGACTAAATGAAAAGGCTGAAGAAAACACTATAGAGGAAGAGTGGAGAGTCATGAAAAATGAAGTCAGTAGGGCTGCTGAAGAAATGTTAGGAAGGAAGAAAAGATCAACTACGAATCAGTGGATAACTCAGGAGATACTAGACCTGATTGATGAAAGACGAAAATACAAGAATGCTAGAAATGAAGAGGGCAGAAAAGAATACAGGCGATTAAAGAATCAAGTGGATAGAAAGTGCAAGGTAGCTAAGGAAGAATGGCTGAAGGAGAAGTGCAAGGATGTCGAAGGCTGTATGGTCCTGGGAAAGGTAGATGCTGCATATAGGAAAATCAAGGAAACCTTTGGAGAAAGGAAATCTAGGTGTATGAATATTAAGAGCTCAGATGGAAAGCTACTTCTAGGGAAAGAAGACAAAGCAGAAAGATGGCAGGAGCATACCCAACAGTTGTATCAAGGTAAAAATGTAGATAATTTGGTTCTGGAACATGAAGAGGCTGTTGATGCTGATGAAATGGGAGACCCAATTTTGAGGTCAGAGTTTGACAGAGCTGTGAGTGACCTAAATAGGAACAAGGCACCTGGAATTGATGACATTCCCTCTGAATTACTGACTGCCTTAGGAGAAACCAGCATGGTAAGGTTATTCCATTTAGGGTGTAAGATGTATGAGACAGGAGAAGTCCCATCTGATTTTCGGCAGACTGTTGTTATACCTATTCCCAAGAAAGCCGGTGCTGACAGGTGTGAAAACTATTGCACCGTTAGTTTAGTATCTCATGCCTGCAAAATTTTAACACGTATTATTTACAGGAGAATGGAAAAACAAGTTGAAGCTGAGTTGGGAGAAGATCAATTTGGCTTCAGAAGAAATGTAGAAACACGTGAAGCAATCCTGACTTTACATCTGATCGTAGAGGATCGAATCAAGAAGGACAAGCCCACGTACATGGCATTGGTAGATCTAGAAAAGGCATTCGATAATGTTGATTGGACCAAGCTTTTTATGATCCTGAAGATGATAGGGATCAGATACCGAGAACAATGAATTATCTACAATCTGTATAAAAACCAGTCTGCAGTGATAAGAATCGAGGGCTTTGAAAAAGAAGCAGCAATCCAGAAAGGAGTGAGACAAGGCTGCAGTTTGTCCCCTCTCCTTTTCAATGTTTACATAGAACAGGCAGTAAAAGAAATCAAAGAGAAATTTGGAAAGGGAATCACAGTCCAAGGAGAGGAAATCAAAACCTTGAGATTTGCCGATGATATTGTTATTTTATCTGAGACTGCAGAAGATCTCGAGAAGTTGCTGAATGGTATGGATGAAGTCTTGGGTAAGGAGTACATGATGAAAATAAATAGGCCCAAAACAAAAGTAATGGAGTGCAGTCGAACGAAGGCAGGTGATGTAGGAAATATTAGATTAGGAAATGAAGTCTTAAAGGAAGTAGATGAATATTGTTACTTGGGTAGTAAAATAACTAACGATGGCAGAAGTAAGGAGGACATAAAATGCAGACTAGCACAAGCAAGGAAGAGCTTTCTTAAGAAAAGAAATTTGCTCACTTCAAACATTGATATAGGAATTAGAAAGATGTTTTTGAAGACTTTTGTGTGGAGCGTAGCATTGTATGGAAGTGAAGCATGGACAATAACTAGCTCAGAAAGAAAGAGAATAGAAGCTTTTGAAATGTGGTGTTACAGAAGAATGCTGAAGGTGAGATGGATAGATCGAATCACAAATGAAGAGATAGTGAATCGGATTGGTGAGAGGAGATCGATTTGGCTAAATTTGACGAGGCGAAGAGATAGAATGATAGGACACATCTTAAGACACCCAGGACTTGTTCAGTTGGTTTTTGAAGGAAGTGTAGGTGGTAAGAACGGTAGGGGTAGACCAAGGTATGAATATGACAAGCAGATTAGAGCAGATGTAGGATGCAATAGTTACGTGGAAATGAAAAGATTAGCACAGGATAGGGTGGCATGGAGAGCTGCATCAAACCAGTCTATGGACTGATGACTCAAACACAACACCTAGTAATGTTCCAGGTTAGAAATCTTGAGATTTGTTCAGTTTAGGTTATCTGTCAGATTATATCTGTATTTCTGTAGAATTGTTGGTATATCAGTGTTATTTTGGCGATTCTTCTGTATCGTATCAACACCTCACAACAGCTAAGTTATATTCATTTCATAGCCAATATTTAATCTCGACATCTTCTTTATTTGTGATATCAAGAAAAAAGCAGGTTTCCTCTCTTTTGTAAGATATAAAAGAACTTCTTCAGGACTTAATTCTGGCTCTGGAACTTTAAAACCATTAATATATTAATAGAATAACCAGTGAAGGCCAGAGCAAATAAACTTGGAACCGGTACCCTGTAGTATTGCCCTGCACATTGAAATATAAAATTAACATGTCAAATCTTACCTACAATGTGAGAAATTAAAGTATTCATTGTCAGTGTTTAGAACCAACCCATGTGCCCTATTACATTTATAGTAAAATATCAAAAAATGAGTTTCATTTTCTGATGTTGGTAACTAAATGAACACTGCTGTTGGCTGAAATTACTCCCAAACTTCAACACAGACAGGTTTTATTACCATTTGGGGAATAATAAATACTCCTAATCATTTAGACCAATGGTCTGACATGAGGCCCTCTGCTTAAACGCACTTGATTAATGGCATTGTCTCAGCAAAACCATTGGACTGTGATCAGGCAAAGGGGGGTCTAATCTCTGGACTTTCAGTATGTTTCCTGCTTTTTGGTCTTGATCAATGTACATGAGACTTTTAAAATGAAAAATCTCTTCCATATGGTTTTATTTCTTTGTATATCTGTACATCCTATGCCTACGATCATATTTTCAGTATTGTAAAACTGGAGGTCATACGGTTATGCTTAATATTGGCAGTCATGTGAAACTGTATGTCCTATATCTATTATCATGGTATCAATAGCTATATTAATGATGATGATGATAATAATATATATTTGTCGGTCATATTTCAGTACAGAGTCTTGGGAAGCAATTTACCTCAGCACTTTCAAACTACTTCATTTGCAGTGTGAAATGGACCAGAAAGTTGAGATCAAGGAGGAACCAGTCTGGCTTGTAGGAACTGCAGATACTTCACTTGTAAGCATTATTCGAGGTAACGTAGTTATTAGAGGTAGTAGAATAAATTTGTCAATTTACTGTTAGTATAGCATATCTCAAAGCATACACCTTGATGGAGGCTAAGATTCAGTAAGGTTTTGGAGAAAGAGGGTTTTTAATTATCTGTCCTTTCTCTGTCGGTTGCTACACTCACACAGTCCATTATAATCTTGTCAGTGTATGACTTGCACTTCAGTGGCTCAGTCTTGCCAGGAAAAAGTCAGCCTGCATAGCGCATTGGTTCAAGCAATGGCACGATTTAATGGGCAATTTAACAGTTTACATTTCATGGCCGTACAGTCTTGAATCAGGATGCCATTCAGGCAAAATTGCTGTAAGCATTGAAGCACACATCCCACCGATGCAATAGGTGAATATCCCTGTGGTGTAAAGCAGTGTGTCCTGCTGTATGAAGATGTCCATAACGACCTGTTCCACATCTTTGCCCGACAGAAAGTGTCGACCATTCAAGGCCTTTTTGAGGGGACCGAAGGTGTGATAATCACATGGAGAACGTTCAAGACTATAGGGCAGGTCTCCCACATGATTTGTTGTTGTCCGTAATGAACAAGGCTGGTCTCATGGATGGACCAGCGCCTTGAGTCGAAATGTAACCCGCACGGAACTTGGTACACCATTCCACAATGGTGGTTTTCAACACACATGCTTCCCCATACATAGACTTTATTTTGTGATGGATGTCCGCCGGTGTTTGTCTTTCGGCAGCTAAGAGCAGAATAACAGCACGTTGGATCTCTTTGGATGCATTTAGTGATAACGTCACCATAGTTCATGTGTCAGCATTTAACGCACGTATCTCGGCACGACACCACTCCCACACTGATCTCTTTGCCTACATGTCCATGGTTATATACCCACATAGGGGTCATGCTACGTTGCATGTCCCCTGCAGCAATGCGCTCAAACTGAAAGTTTTTGATCATGCCTTCTACTTTTATGTTGGCAATTGTGATCGTGGTTCGGTCCAGTAATATTTAAAGATGCTGAAATATCCCAGCACATGTGGATAGTTACAATGTCATGTAAGTGAATTTGTATATGGTAACATTCTGGCACCTCAGTATCTTTGAAAACCTTAAAAGTTGTCAGACATACTTTTAATAAATAGCTGTGACCTGATATTAATTATCTATTATTATTATTATTATTATTATTATTATTATTATTATTATTATTATTATTATTAATTGTCTGTTCCAATTGTCTATTGCCCAAGAATTGATAAGAGCTGAAATTCTTCAATTATTATACACTGTTCTCAGAATAAATATATGCTAGAAGAGTTCTAGAGGGCAAGCATTAGAGAAGGGAATGATGTCTAAACATATCCAACATACGAGGGCATGTCTTTTCAGCATCTGTAGCTTTGATAATTCTTATTATGTTACTGTGTCAGCTTCTAACATAACATACACGCACACTCCTGTTCAATGATGATATTTCTTATTATGTTATTGTGTCAAACTTGTTCGAATATGAAAGTTACATAAAGGAAATTAGCGCCAGTTTCAGAGCTGAAATCTTATAACAGACTGCTGTTTTCTTCATGAACATGCACAGTTATCCTAAATGATTCATTGCATTTTGAAACTGTATAGTTTGTAAAGTCCTCCATATAAAATCATGTTTAGTACATAATGAAAAATGTACAGGTGTTTGATGCAACTTCCTTTCATCACATGGCACACATATGTAAAACAAGCTGTAGCATTTAGCTGTTGAACAACAGAGCAGCAGTGATGCAATCCTGGAAGTTGTTCATTGTTGCTGAAAATTGTGGGTAGTTGCTGATTTCAGAATATTGATATCATTACACATTACCTCCTGACTGGACTGTTCTCAGACCAGCACCCTGATGGTTGATGGTTTTACTAATTTGCATTTGGAATAAAGGTACAGTGCTCTAATTGCATTGTGTTCAAACATTATTCATACTTATACCTTCAATTGGCTGGAGCTGTGCGTTTCCTCTATGACCCCTCTTGGTTACCGTTAGTTTTAGAGTATGGTTTAGGGTTTGGTTACTTTACACATTTTACTGTCACTGTAAAAATTTTACAGAAAGCTTTCAGTTTAGGTGTAGAAAGCCTAACTGTCACCTGGAGAATCTGGTTTGGTTTAAGAATGAGAAAGTTATTATATTAATAAAACCACCTTTCCAATACATGACATGACAATCCTTGATATTTAAGATAAAATCATTAATAGATATTATAATTAGGATATGTTTCGCTCATGCTTAGTGAGCATCATCAGCTAAAAATAACTTAATCTAAGGTAGGTCAGGGCCCTGATCCTCGTATATATAATGAAAAAACATCTAATAATACATTGAAGAAATACAAATTTTAACAATTAAAATTAACCAGTAAGATTATATTATGTCTGTTGAAACAAATAGTGACCTTTAAAATTGCTTAACATGTGAATGGAATGGATGACATGAAGATGTTACAATAATTTGCTGTGAGTGATTGTTCATGTAAATCAGTGATCATAATAATCTTCACTCAATGGCATTTGACTGCTTGTAGTTATAAACAGTTTTTCACATTAGGAGTGAGCACTTGTAATGAATTATGATCTGGTTTCGTAGATCAAACGTGTATTGAAATCATACGTATTGGTTGAAAAACAAACTCCACAGATGGATAAAATGTTTCCTGGATACGCGTAAAAAAATGTATGAGACTTCCTCGCATTGTATTTCAAACATTGTTATGTATAGATAATGTTTTATTATTGGGCTTCGAATGAAGAACTGTTGATCTCCTAGGTGAAAAAACATAAAACGGGTGTAAAAAAGAAAAGAAAGAAGAAAATTATGTGTGTCACTTACTAGAATTTAAAAGCCGTACTACTGTAGGGAAATAATAGAAGGTGCTTAACCTTGTGTTGGTTGAGGGGTGATTAGTCCCTTAGTTGTTTACGGAGGTTTGATGGTCACTGACTTGCTGCTACGTTTCTTGTACGAATGCGATTGTAGAGGCAGGGAAGATAAGCAGGAGGGGGAAAGAGGGCGGGACGCTATGCGAGTTTTCAGCTAGTGGAGTTGATGCAGTGTGAGGAGGCGTTGTAGGTGTGGTTACTGTTGCTACTTTTGCTATTGGTGGATTGAAAGCATGTTAAGAGTGGAAAATTGTAATGAAATTTTTAGCATT
Organism: Anabrus simplex; assembly: GCF_040414725.1. Classification (NCBI taxonomy): domain Eukaryota; kingdom Metazoa; phylum Arthropoda; class Insecta; order Orthoptera; family Tettigoniidae; genus Anabrus; species Anabrus simplex. Next base: position 142,398,191 of record NC_090269.1, on the reverse strand, counting down.
AATACCAAAGTTAGCAATTAGATTGGGGATTTGCTCTATTATGGGGCTATTAATGTCCAAGACGTCATTTTGATTACTGTTTTTATTAAAGTACTGGTCTAAGGAAATGTAAGTATTTTCATACCCGGTCATTAGACTGCTTTTGATTGCGTATTTAAGTATTTGCATATCTTGATTGATAGTACTGAAATTATGCCCCGTGTCCCTCATATGAACACTCATGGCAGAATGCCTTTTGTGCTTCAAGGCATTGTAATGTTCTAAGTACCTTATTCTAAAGCTACGTCCAGTCTGCCCTACATAAGAAAAATTGCACTGTTTGCATCTGAGTCTACATATTCCCGAGTTTGAGAATCTGTCATAAATTGTATTAACTGTGTTAGAATTGAAAAAATTACTACGGTTGGTGTTGCGAATATGGTATGTAATGTTAATGTTGTGCTTTTTTAATGGTTTGGTGATACTGTAAATAGCTGGATTGGTGAAAGAAAAATGAGCAAAATTTGTTTTTGTTTTAGGCTTTTCGGGAACTAATGTAGTTGTATTCTTTGACTTAATTTTACCTACGATTTTGGTGATCATACCAGGTTTAAAGCCATTCAGCATGGTTAATTCTTTGATGAAACGTAGTTCTTTTTCTCGATTAGCATTAGAGACATGAATGTTCATGGCCCTGTGAACCAAGCTGTAAAATGTAGCCTGCTTATGGGAGTGGGGTTGCAAGGATTTGCTTTTTATTGTTATAGGAGCAGTAGTTGGTTTCCTGTAAATTTGGTAAATGAACATTTCTTTATCTGTAATCAAAGTTAAGACTGAAAAGTTTAAGGAGTTGTTGACCTCGTCCTCTTTAGTAAACTGAATATTGTGGTCAAGGTTGTTAAGGAGCTTGAGTACATTGTCGCTATTGTTCAGTTGTTTATCTATGATCACGCACGTGTCATCCACAAATCTTAGTCAGCGTTTTACTCCGTTAATTTTATTAATTATTAAATTGGTCTCCATATCGTCCATAAAGATTATAGCAAGAACGGTGGAGATTGGGTAGCCCATTGCTAGTCCCTTTTGATGATATATTTTATTATTGAATGTGAAATAGTTATTGTTAAGTATGAATTTCAGTAAATAAAATTGTCTATTTCGCATCTGCTTAGGTTGTTGTGTTTCATAAGGCTAATTTTTACAATGTTAATTGTGTCATTTACAGGTATGTTCGAATACATGTTAGTGCTATCATATGATACCATAACATGATTGTCTGAGGGCTTGAATATGGACAATTTGTCGCAGAAGTCAGCAGAATTCTTTATATAGGCTTTATTAGTGAATTAAAAATGTTTATATAGGAAACGGTGCAGAAGTTTTGAAACGTTATAAGTTGGGACTATTTCTACAAGTTATAATGGGGCACATTGTTATCTCTTACTTATGTATTTTTGTAGCACTCTGGCTGTTGGTGACTTAGGGTTCATTATATTAAGTTTTTGTTGTTCGTGTTCTTGTAAAAGGAAGGAATTTTTTTTTAACAGGTTCTTAAGTTCTCGTTGTATTTTTAATGTGGGGTCACTTTCCGCTGTATTATAGGTTTCGGCGGAAAATAAATCTTCGGTTTTATTATTCTTCTTTATTTTGTAGTACTGTTGTGGGATCTTTGTCAGCTTTTGTGACTCTTATATTGTTATTTTTTATTTTATTTTTTATTTCGGTTATCTGTTTGTTAAAGTTTGGTACTGACTTCGATTTCAGTTCTTTAACTAAGGAGGGGAGGTTCTTGTTTATTTCATATTTTACATCATTTCGATGTTCGGTAGGGAGTTTTAAAATACTAGATTCAGCCTCGGCAATACTGGTAATGAGATCATCAGACTTATTGGGTTGGGCCAATTAAATTTCATGCCTTTATTCAAGAGGTCCATTTTGCTGTTAGTGAATTTGGTATTACATAGATTCACAGTGGTTAGGATGTTGTTTAACTGGGGTGGGTGTAAATTGCTCATTCTATGAGAGTTGATGGACTTTGTTTTTGTATCCTTGAGAAATTGTATTGTTTTCTCCAAAACAATTCCTTGTTGTTCACTGCAACTGACACTTTTTCATTAACAAATTTGGAATAGAAATCCCTTTCTAAGGGAGGCATGCTCGAGGAAGTCTCTAAATGTGCATTATAGAGTTGTACATTCAAAAATGATTTTTTTCTTATAATTTGACTAGCTGATGTACCCGTGCTTCACTGCGGAATTCTACATTGTACGTATATACAGAATTCTAGGTTAGGTACTGTACACGTTGTGAGCAAGATTGTCTTAAATTTTATAGCTCTTAACGTTACCCTAGAAACGGGACATGAGGTCACCAAACATCTTTTCTCATACGAAGACTGAGGGAATTTTCGCTGTAATGTTAGACCCAATTACATACCATCAGTCATAATGAGGTTGGGGTGTTTTCATTATAATGCCTTTTTACATCCTCAGAAAGACTGTCATAGTGGTTTTCCCAACTGAAATGAACATACAATGACGTAAGTAGGAATGGCGCGATTTAAAGCAATGCTTTCATATTACAAAATACTCATTCAAATGAAACACCACACATTTTCTCACTTTTAACGAAGAGAACTACGCTCCCTATCTAACAGTCCAAAGTTCCAGACCTGGAATGACCATACCGCAGACAGCCGTGATCCGTGAACACTCTTTGGCTTTCTTCGGCGGGGTGAGGGTTGAATAGTGGAGACTCCCAGGGCAAAAACTATGCCCAATTACTATTCTGTTTCCTAGGAGTGCCCAATGAGCCTGAAAATATCAATTCACTACACTGGCGGCGGAAAAATCTATCTGACTTGAAGGCAAATTTTTCCTCCAAGCCAGAAGAGAAACCCCCTCTTCAATGCTAGTTTGGAATAAATTGAATGTAGAATTTAATAAAAGTGAAGATAAAGAATGTTTTCTTAAGAAACTGCTCTTTTCAGAGTTGAATTTTGAGTTATTTATTGAATATGGTCATGCTATAATTTGGAAACGGCCTAAATTGTTATTCTAGACCAGGCCATACTACTACTACTACTACTACTACTACTACTACTACTACTACTACTACTACTACTACTACCACCACCACCACCACCACCACCTCTAAGTAAGGTTCTGCCTTAAGTATGCACACTGCTCATTTAAAACAGCGCGTCAGAGTAGGGATCGAATAGCTGAAATACTATGATGATCCAGTGTGTTACGTACCGACTGTATCAGAAAATGTATGAACCAGAGTAATGGCATGCTAAAGAAGAAAGTTTTCTAACTCCCCGGCTATTTCCCGCCAATATTCAGTCAGGCTGTTCTACTCGGTACGCAGCAATAATCCCATGTATCAGAGTTGAGAGGTAGCATAAGAGACAAAGAACATCACAATAAACAATGGTCAATGTAATGTCATTGTTGATCATTGTTATGCACTTTTGATTAGGCCTTCACATTTCTTTTTCTTCCTTCTGTGAAATACCACTCTTATCATAGTCGGTACGGTAAAACTGAATAAAAGATAAATGATCGGAAATTGTATTCTCTATAACTTTTTTTATAGTACTTTTCGATACAACCAATTTTTAAATTACATTTTAGGCCCCTTCCCCTAAACTACAATTTCATCAAGAATGAATAAAATTGTTTATAGCTTAGACTGTAGTTTCTCATTCGCCGACTCTATATACTGATTTTCATTAAATTCTGTTTACCCATTTTCTTGTGGCTTGGGGTTGATATGGACTTAGCAACAAAAATACAAATTCATGAATATCTGTGTTATCATAGTCGGTACGGTAAAAATGTATAAGACATAAATGGTCGGATATTTAATTCTCTATAAATTTGGTTATGTTGTATTCATCGATGCGACAACTAATAATATGAATATTTGAGAATTACATTTAGGCCTTCCCCTAAACTACCATTTCACTCAGCGTAAATAAAATTACTTTTAGCTTAAATTATAGTGGCTCATTCTCCGACTTTGCATACCAATTTTCAATGAAATAGGACCACTAATAATGTAAATATCTCAAAATTAAATTTTAGGCCCAGCGTGAAATAATATTATTCATAGGCTTTATTGTAGCAACGTATTCCTTCACTTTGCATACCAATTTTTATGAAGATAGGACTACTAAAAACATAAATATTTGAAAATTAAATTTTAGGCCTACCCCTAAACTACCATTTCTATCAGCGTGAATAAAATAATTTATGGTCTAGATTATAGCAACTTATTCTCCGACTTTGCATACTGATTTTCATTAAATTCTCTTTGGTCGTTTTCTAGTGATGCATGTACAGACAGACAGACAGACAGACAGACAGACAGACAGACAGACAGACAGACAGAAATTACAGAAAAGTAAAAGGTGCATTTCCTGGTTACTGAGGACATGACCAATACATAAATACAATTCTTTTCAAATTCTGAGCAATGTACAGACAAAATTCTTATTTTATATACTGGTATATAGATTTCATTTTTCAGTCATATGTCATTGATTTTCTTTTGATTGTTCAGCAAACTGGAAGAAAAAATATTTCTCCTTTGTGAGTATCTTAAAAATTTTGGAATTATATTATTCTTTAATATTCTTTTAGAAATGTGATGTCAGATATTTTATTGACCTTCACCTTGAGATTAAGAAATCTATTCTTCAAGTTTGCCTTGTTGGCAGTTACATTTGCAAGTTATAAATCTCAATATAAAACCGTATTGGATTTCAGAATAAGAAAGTTATTATATTAATAAAAAACACCTTTCCAATACATGACAATCCTTTATATTTAGAATAAAATCATTAATAGATATTATAATTAGGACATGTTTCGCTCATGCTTAGTGAGCATCATCAGCTAGAAATAACGTAATCCAATGTAGGTCAGGGCCCTGATCCCGGTATATGTACGTATAACGAAAAACATCTAATAATACATTGATAAAAAAAGAATTTTAAGAAATTTAAAATAATCAGTAGATTATATTATGTCTATTGAAACAAATAGTGACCATTAAAATTGATTAAAATGTGAATGGAATGAATGACATAACATTTGAACTACAATGCGAGGGAGTCTCATAGGGTTTTTTTACGCCGATCCAGGCAACCTTTTATCCATCTGTGCAGTTCGTTCTTCAACCAATTCATGTGATTTCAACACACCTAATCACGTTTGATCTACATAACAGGATCATAATTCATTACAAGACCTCACTCGTAATGTGAAAAGCTGTTTTTAACTACAAGCAGTCTAATGCCATTGAGCGAAGGTTATTATCATCGATTTATACGAACAACCACTCACAGCAATTTATTGTAATATCCTCATGTCATTCTAAAAGAATGTTTAAAGAATAATCTAATTCCAAATCTAATTAAGAAACTCACAAAGGAGAAATATTTTTTCTTCCACTTCGCTGAACGCTCGAAAGAAAAACAACATTTGGCTGAAAAACAAAATGAAATTGCATTGCAAGAAAAAAATCAGTTTTGAACGTACAATTCTATAATGTGCATTTAGAGACTTCCTCAAGCATGCCTCCCTTAGAATGGCATTCCTATTCCTAATTTGCAGTTGCAGTGAACAACAAGCAATTAGTTTTGGAGAAAAAACTACAATTTCTCAAGGATTCAAAAACAAAGTCCGTCAACTCTCATAGCCACAATTTACATACACCCCAGTTAAACAACATCCCCACCACTGTGAATCTATCTATACCACATTCACTAACAGCAAAATGGACCTCTTGAATAAAGGCATGAAATTTAATTGGCCCAACCCCAATAAGTCTGATGATCTCATTACCAGTATTGCCGAGGCTGAATCTAGTATTTTAAAACTCTCTATCGAACATCGAAATGACGTAAAACACGAAATAAAGAAGAACCTCCCCTCTTTGGTTAAAGAATTGAAATCAAAGTCAATACCTTTCTTTAACAAACAGATAACCGAAATAAAAAAAATAAAAAAAGCAATATAATAGTCACAAAAGCTGACAAAGGTCCCACAACGGTACTACTAAATAAAGAAGAATACATTAATGAAACCGAAGATTTCTTTTCCGCTGAAAAATATAACAGTGGAAAAAGATCTCCCGTTACAAATCGAACCAGATGTTATGAAAATGTTTAAAAAAATCTTCTTTTACGAGAACACGAACAACAAAAATTTACTATAATGAACCCTAAGTTACCCACAGCCAGAGCTCTACCAGAAGTACATAAGTAAGAGATACCAGTGCGCACCATTATAAATTGTAGAAGTAGTCCCACATATATTGTTTCTAAATGTTTGTACCGTTTCCTATATAAACATTTTAAATTCACTAAAAAAGCCTACATAAAGAATTCTGTTGACTTCTGCGACAATTTGTCCACATTCAAGCTAACAGACAATCATGTTATGGTATCATATGATATCACTAACATGTATTCGAACATATCTGTAAATTACACAATTAACATTGTAACAATTAACCTTATGAAACATAACAACCAAAGCAGATGCGAAATTTTATTAATTTATTGAAATTCGTACTTAACAATAACTATTTCACATTCAGTAATAAAATATATCATCAAAAGATACTAGCAATGAGCGACCCAATCTCCGGTATTCTTGCTAACATCTTCATGGACGATATGGAAACCAATTAAATAATTAATAAATTTAACGGTGTAAAACTATGGCTAAGATTTGTGGTGACACGATCGCAATCATAGATAAACAACTGAACAATAGAGACAATGTACTCCAGCTCCGCAACAACCTTAACCACAATATTCAGTGTACTAAAGAGAACGAGGTCAACAACTCCTTAAACTTTTTAGACTTAACTTTGACTAGAGACAAAGAAAAGTTCATTTACCAAATTAACAGGAAACCATCTGCTGCTCCTATAACAATAAAAAGCGAATCCTTGCACCCCCACTCCCATAAGTAGGCTACATTTTAAGCTAGATTCACAGGGCCATGAACATTCATGTCTCTAATGCTAATCGAGAAAAAGAACTATGTTTCATCAAAGAATTAACCATGCTGAACGGCTTTAAATCTGGTATGATCACCAAAATCATAGGTAAAATTAAGTCAAAGAATACAGCTATATTAGTTCCCGAAAAAACAAAAAAGTTTTGCTATTTTTACTTTCACCAACCCAACTATTTACAGTATCACCACACTGTTAAAAACGCATTGCATGCCAGACTCGCAACACCAACCGTAGTAATTTTTTCAATTCGAACTCCGTTAATACACTTTATGACAGATTCTCAAACTCGGGATTATATAGACTCAGATCCACACAGTGCAATTTTTCTTATGTAGGGCAGACCGGCTTTAGCTTTAGAATAAGGTACTTAGAACATTACAGTGCCTTCAAGCACGAAAAGCATTCCACCATGTGTGTTCATATGAGGGACACAGGGCATAATTTCAGTACTATTAATCAAGATATGCAAATACTTAAATACGCAATCAAAGCAGTCTAATGACCGGGTATAAAAATGATTACATTTCCTTGGACCAGTACTTTATTAAAAACAGTAATTTAAATGACGTCTTGGACATTAATAGCCCCATAGTTGAGCAAATCCGCGATCTAATTGCTAACTTTGGTATTAATGCTAAAAATTTCATTACAATTTTCCACTCTTAACATGCTTTCAATCCACCAATAGCAAAAGTAGCAACAGTAACCACACCTACAACGCCTCCTCACACTGCATCAACTCCACTAGCTGAAAACTCGCATAGCGTCCCGCCCTCTTTCCCCCTCCTGCTTATCTTCCCTGCCTCTACAATCGCATTCGTACAAGAAACGTAGCAGCAAGTCAGTGACCATCAAACCTCTGTAAACAGCTAAGGGACTAATCATCCCTCAACCAACGCAAGGGTAAGCGCCTTCTATTATTATTTCCCTACAGTAGTAAGGCCTTTAAATTCCAGCAAGTGACACACATAATTTTCTTCTTTCTTTTCTTTTTTTTACACCCGTTTTATGTTATTTGTCTATGAGTTCAGTAGTTCTCCACTTGAAGCCCAATAGTAATACACTATCTATACATAATAATAACATTTGAAATACAACGTGAGGGAGTCTCATAATTACTTCGATCCTTGTGATGTTTTATCCATCTGTGCAGTTCATTTTTCAACCAATACATGTGATTTCAACACACCTAATCACGTTTGATCTACAAAACAAGATCAGAATTCATTAAAAGAGGTCACTCCTAATGTGAAAAACTGTTTTTGACAACAAGCAGTCTAATGCCATTGAGCGAAGATTATTATGATCATCGATTTATACGAACAACCACTCACAGCAATTTATTGTAATATCCTCATGTCATTCACATTTTAAGCAATTTTAATGGTTACTGTTTGTTTCAATAGATGTAATATAATCTTACTGATTATTTGAAAATTGTTAAAATTTTATTTTAGTCTATCATTGTATTATTAGGCAGAGATTCAGAAACCAGGTGTTGGATTGCAAAACTTTCCCAGGAGCAGGCGTGGACTCTGACCTCAACTTGTTGGTCATGAAATGCCATCTGAAGTTGAAAAAATTGAAGAAAGGAAAGAACACAAAAAGATGGGATCTAGACAAGTTGAAAGAAAAGAGTGTGAGGGATTGTTTCAAGGAACATGTGGCACAAGGGCTAAATGAAAAGGCTGAAGAAAACACAATAGAGGAAGAGTGGATAGTCATGAAAAATGAAAACAGTAGGGCTGCTGAAGAAATGTTAGGAAGGAAGAAAAGATCAATTAAGAATCAGTGGATAACTCAGGAGATACTAGACCTGATTGATGAAATGAAGAGGGCAGAAAATAATACAGACGATTAAAAAAAACAAGTGGATAGAAACTGCAAGGTAGCTAAGGAAGAAAGGCTGAAGGAGAAGTGCAGGGATGTCGAAGGTTGTATGGTCCTGGGAAAGGTATATGCCGCATACAGAAAAATTAAGGAAACCTTTGGAGAAAGGAAATCTAGGTGTATGAATATTAAGAGCTCAGATGGAAATCCACTTCTAGGGAAAGACGACAAAGCAGAAAGATGGCAAAAACATATCCAACAGTTGTATCAAGGTAAAGACGTAGATAATTTGGTTCTGGAACAAGAAGAGGCTGTTGATGCTGATGAAATGGGAGACCCAATTTTGAGGTCAGAGTTTGACAGAGCTGTGAGAGACCTAAATAGGAACAAGGCACCTGGAATTGATGACATTCCTTCTGAATTACTGACTGCCTTAGGAGAAAGCAGCATGGCAAGGTTATTCCATTTAGTGTGTAAGATGTATGAGACAGGAGAAGTCCCATCCGATTTTCGGCAGAATGTTGTTATACCTATTCCCAAGAAAGCCGGTGCTGACAGGTGTGAAAACTATCGCACCATTAGTTTAGTATCTCATGCCTGCAAAATTTTAACACGTATTATTTACAGGAGAATGGAAAAACAAGTTGAAGCTGAGTTGGGAGAAGATCAATTTGGCTTCAGAAGAAATGTAGGAACACATGAAGCAATCCTGACTTTACATCTGATCTTGGAGGATCGAATCAAGAAGGACAAGCCCATGTACATGGCATTCGTAGATCTAGAAAAGGCATTCGATAATGTTGATTGGACCAAGCTATTTACGATTCTGAAGGTGATTGGGATGAGATACCGAGAACGAAGAATTATCTACAATCTGTATAAAAATCAGTCTGCAGTGATAAGAATCGAGGGCTTTGAAAAAGAAGCAGCAATCCAGAAAGGAGTGAGGCAAGGCTGCATTTTGTCCCCCCGTCCTCTTCAGTGTTTACATAGAACAGGCAGTAAAGAAAATCAAAGAGGAATTTGGAAAGGGAAACACAATCCAAGGAGAGGAAATCAAAACCTTGAGATTTGCCGATGATATTGTTATTTTATCTGAGACTGCAGAAGATCTCGAGAGGCTGCTGAATGGTATGGACGAAGTCTTGGGTAAGGAGTACAAGATGAAAATAAAGACTTCCAAAACGAAAGTAATGGAGTGCAGTCGAAGGAAGGCAGGTGATGCAGGAAATATTAGATTAGGAAATGAAGTCTTAAAGAAAGTAGATGAATATTGTTACTTGGGTAGTAAAATAAATGATGGCAGAAGTAAGGAGGACATAAAATGCAGACTAGCACAAGCAAGGAAGAGCTTTCCTAAGAAAAGAAATTTGCTCACTTCAAACATTGATATAGGAATTAGAAAGATGTTTTTGAAGACTTTAGTGTGGAGCGTGACATTGTATGGAAGTGAAACATGGACGATAACTAGCTCAGAAAGAAAGAGAATAGAAGCTTTTGAAATGTGGAGTTACAGAAGAATGATGAAGGTGAGATTGATAGATCGAATCACGAATTAACAGATGCTGAATCGAATTGGTGAGAGGAGATCGATTTGGCTAAATTTGACAGGAAGAAGAGATAGAATGATAGGACACATCTTAAGACACCCAGGACTTGTGCAGTTGGTTTTTGAAGGAAGTGTAGGTTGTAAGAACAGTAGGGGTAGACCAAGGTTTGAATATGACAAGCAGATTAGAGCAGATGTAGGATGCAGTAGTTACGTAGAGATGAACAGGTTAGCACAGGATAGGGTGGCATGGAGAGCTGCATCAAACCAGTCTATAGACTGAAGACTCAAACAACAACGGCTGGTTCAAGTTTTCTTTCTTTGTTGTTTCAATTTATTATAGTGATACACTTTCTTTTATGATGAATTAATATTTCCTCTCATATTTATGGTTTGATGCAAGATCTTATTAAATACTTGGGATATTTGCCATGCTCAGTTCAGGGAGAAGTATTCCAAAGCTTGAATTGCTGTTGCTCTTATTGTAATTGTTGCATAGCATTTGTTGGGATTCTTATCTCGTTATCTGCCTCTTATATTCTGCTCATTGGGAATTGTTGTAAAGTTGTGTCAGTTCTGTTGTGTTGTGTATGAATGTGACCGAGACTCCTGCATTGTGTCATCCATTGTAATGAAATATTGTATGGCTTTTAGTGCCGAGATATCCCAGAATGGGTTCGGCTCGCCAGGTGCAGGTCTTTCTAATTGACTCCCGTAGGCGACCTGCGCGTCGTGATGAGGATGAAATGATGATGAAGACAACAGATACACCCATCCCCTGTGTCATTGGAATTAATCAATTAAGGTTGAAATCCCTGACCCAGCCGGGAATCGAACCCGGGACTCTCTGAACCAAAGGCCAGTACGCTGACCGTTCAGCCAACGAGTCAGACATCCATTTTAATGTAAACTTAACACAACTTAACTATTTGAATTATGATTCATTTTTTATGCGAAGTGTGCTTTGGTGAATCTGTTTTCATTTTGTGTATCACTTTGCTAATTTCTTGATATTTTTTGGGTGATTTAGTGGGAAATGATACACATTCAAGCTTTGTAATGTTGTGTTCAGGTCTTATAACATTTTAAGCCTAATCAATACCCAGTGAATGCTAAATACACTGTAGGTAGGCACTATTAAATAAAATGTAATAATAATTGTTTTAAAATTAGTGAAAGATGGTCATATTGATATTAATGAGTTACATCATCATTTAAAAAGGAGGCCTCTGTTATCGTAAAATGAATTACAATTCTGTGATGATTATAACTTAAAAATTTTTGGTGTGTCTTAAGATATATTTGATTAATTTTTTTTAAATCTATCTAATTATTTTATTTATCCCAGCTTATTTATTATTTTGCACATGCTGAGGCATTAGATACTACTGCTGGTTTTTCATCTAAAATAATTACATTTATTTTACATTATCATTCAAAAATTTATTTATTTTAGTCTTTCAATGTAAATTTCTTTGATCATTCAATTAGTATTGAAAATTTGTTTGTGAGTGTCATTTGGGTGAAATTAGTTATGGAATTGATCCCCAGTGTTAGCAAACCGTTATTTTCCTTACCTCTTTATGAATGTGCTCCATTTTGTCTTCCATATGAAAAAGGAACTTTCAGACCTGAAATAAACCTGGCAGGGTGAATTTTTGTTCATATATCAAAAACTGACTAAAATGTTCTTAATACATATATTTTTAGTTTATTCTGCAAACTGAAAGTTAACATCTAAGAAAAAGCACCCACACAATTGTGCATGTCAGGACTTAATTCACTACTTACAAAAATGAAAAATTACCTCAGGGCATGTGAATATACATGTGTACATGATCAGATGTTCTATTTTACAGTGTGAAACAATTAAAATCTTTGTTCAAACACAAGCATACATTATATTTTCTACACAACAATTTAAAGCAATTAAAATCTTATACATTACATTTCTCACGTAGGATACGAATTCTGCTTTCACAGTGCTTTTTGTGGCAGCAACCAACACTCGTGCATGCATTGCCTGTAGGAAAACCTAGCCCACACAATTGTACATATCAACATTCAAACCCTCATGATATTACATAAAATGTTGTAAGTTCACAATTTACGTTTGCTAAACAATTTACGCATTTCATAGATTACATTCTGATATTCAATAAAGCTTCTAGATTAATATGAATGCAATAAATAAATATTTACTTTAGGCTTTACTGCTTCCCGCTATCTTGCCAATGAACTGCATTTTTAAACTCTTCTTCCTGCCCCCTGGTGGCCAAGCGCTAAATAAAAACAACTGAATTACATGCTACATGTCCCACACAATCACTGCAGTCTGGTCTAGCACCAAGAAAACGTCAAATAAGCTCAGACATAAATATAATATGAACCTGCACAATTGTGCGTACACGGTCTGAAAGGGTTAAAGGTAAGTGTTCTGTCTAATCTTGTTCATGGTGGTGACATATTATTTAATTGTTTGTGTTCCCCCCTTCTGCCCAAAATAGATTGATACTACTGCCCGACCAACAATTATAGGGTTACAATGTATCGTTTTCATGGCAGTTGTTTCAAGATTTCAGTCTGTGATCATTCACTTCAGTGCATATGATTGGAAGGTCCTAGGTAAAGTATACATTTTTATAAGATTGACAGTTTTGTTACCTAGCAATCCAAGATCTCATATTAGGTATCATGTGACAATGTGTACAGTTTCCAAGACCTCTACTACATATCATATGGGGGTTTGTATTGCTGATATTAACACTGAGTTTCTATGAGTTATTATTCTTTTGTTACTGTTATCAATGCTGTGTAAATTAATTTGATAAAGCTATTGAGCCAATTTCAATGAGAGACCCCTTATTTTGAGGCATTGGGTTGGAAGATCTTCTGGAAAGTTGAAGTTTTTATAGGCCTGGTAAATTTCCTATATATTATGCTACTTTTCTTCAGATTGTTCCAGTGTCCTGTACTGTTTACTACAATGCACAGCTAGGTGTTGTGTGACACATAGGATTATTCCAAGGCCCACTGATCCCTAACATACAACAGCAGATAAATTGTTAGATTATTTTGAATTTATATAAAGTGTGACATCTTATATAATTTCTACTAGCTGTATATTGTTGGAATTCTTCTCCTGAACTGCATCCTTTGATTTTAAGGATTCTCTAAATGTAAAAACTTCTCCTAAACATTAGTGTAATATAATTTCGAGTCGCTATTTCTAGCCGAGTGCAGCCGTTTTAAGGCGGACTATCCGATGAGGGTGGGCGGCATCTGCCATGTTTAGGTAACTGCGTGTTATTGTGGTGGAGGATAGTGTTATGTGTGGTGTGTGAGTTGCAGGGACGTTGGGGACAGCAAAAACACCCAGCCCCTGGGCCAATGGAATGAACCAATGAAGGTAAAAATCCCCGACCCAGCCGGGAATCGAACCCGGGACCCTCTGAACCGAAGGCCAGTACGCTGACCATTCAGCCAACAAGTTGGACTAAACATTAGTGAAATTTTGAGATGAATTCAAATATTGGCAGGTAATGAATTATGGTGGTCCTTTGTGAGTAGGTTGAGTGATGTGTACATAGAACATGCTTATTACACATTCTTTCCACAGGAAAATTTTGAACGTGTATCGGAAATGATGCCTCTAAAGCAAGAAACCAAATCAGAGTTAAGAAGGCCAGTGCCAACACAGGAAAATGCATTTGAAGTAATGTACATAATTTGATAAGTCGTTGACTGCTAATAGAAATAGAAGTTGGTTGAACCGGTTTCAGTTTGTGAATGTTCATTTCAGTGTATACAATTTGAATGTACTAGGGGAAATTTAAATGCTTATAAGATGGTCAGTTTTCTTACATAATTTTCATAATTGGTCTGTAGATCTTGCATTAGGTAGCACATGGGAAAGAAAACATGATTATGAGATAAAGGTAAAAATTAACTATGTGCATATTTACAAAGTAACTTCACAATTACAAGCTACTGTGGATAAGACACATGACAATTCACAGCCCAATACCCAAAGCATCTATCCATGCAAGTGAAGCTGGCAAAGCACTGAGGAAGTCTGTCTGGTTCCCATGATAGTGTCCAGACAATGTTGGATTGTCTGAGCAGGGGCACCACAATCACACTGGGACGATGTAATTTTTCCCAGTTGAACAGGGAGTAGGCACAGACTCTATGCCCAGAACGGATCCTATTCAGTGTACTTCACGTTTTTCTTGGAAGTTCAGCCGCCAGGAACTAAAATCTTTCATGAAGCTGAATAGTGGCCAGTGCTGAGGGTCAGTTTTTGATGTCCAATCTTCCTTCCACTGTGCAATGGGGCAGAAACTGCTTGCAGATACCATCTGGACACACCAGATCCGTGGAGATCTTGATTTAAGCCGATTCATTTGAATGGCAGGAATGTTATCATGAATAGGCAGCATGGAGTTCCTTAGAATTTTATTATTTTCCTTATAAGCACTTGTGTTTTGCAGAGTGAAGGTGGCATGATATTACTGAGCACAGAAAGCTAGTAGGAAGGTGTGGAACGTATTAAACCCAACATCATTCTCATTGTGTTTTTCAGCTGGGTGTAGACAAGCTTCACATGACTACTTTTGAGCCATACTGGGCAACAATATTCAGCTGCAGAGAAGACTATGCTCAGTGCAGAACACCTCAAGGTTGTGGCAGAGGTAGCCCAAGTTGTTTCACAAAGATGTTGTTGTGGCTGTTTATTTTTGCTGCAGTGTTTGAAAGGTGCTGCTTGTCTGGTCAAGAACTACACCAGATCCTTAGCAGGACTTTTCCTTCAAAAGTTATTTGGAGAATACATTGGACCATTTTGTGATTTAAGTGGAAGCAAGACACTTCAGTTTTTCTTGCGCTTGGTTGAATTCTCCACTTCTTAAAGTAGTTCCCAGAGATGGCTAGGTCTTTGGTGAGTACTTTCTCCATTTCCTTAATGCTGCTATGTCTTATGGTCAATGCTATGTCATCGGCGTAGCAGACTTTCTTAGATACAGTATGAGGAAAGTCAGATATGTAGAGGATAAAGTGGAGGGGAGCCAGTACCGATCCTTGTGGAAGGCCGTTTTTTTATATTCCCAATTTGCTCATTTTGGTTTCTTAAAGCAGCTCGGAAGAGTCTGTTGCTGAGCATGTTTCCAATGTGATTTACTGTCATTTTACAGGCCATAACCTGAATTAGTTTATATAGCGGTCCATTTCTCCACACTGTATTATATGCTGCAGTCAGATCTAAAGAAATGACAGACGTTCTCAGTTGTAGTTGGAAGCCTGATTCAATATATGTCGTGAGGGGAAGAACTTGGTCACAGCTGCTGCGGTTCTGCCTGAAGCTCACTTGCTGTGCAGGAGTGTGTGCATCTATGGTAGAACTGATCCTGTTGTAAATAAGTCTTTCAAGAAGTTTGTAGCAGCAGCTAAGCAGAGCAGTTGGTCTGTAACTTTGGGGCTGTTGTTTAGATTTCCTAGCTTTGAGATGACGAGACAAAGAAAGTGGGAAATAGCATCAAAATCTGCCAACTTAATGTTGAAGGCATCAGTCGATGTAAATGTGAATATTATGTGGTAGTAGCTAGTATCATTATTATTAATACTTTGGACTGTGTTAATATCTTAGAACACAGAATTTCTATGGGTTGTTATTATTCTTTTGTTACTGTTATTGATGATATGTAGAATAATGTGAGATATCTGATGAACAGATTTCATTGAGAGACTCTTTAATTTAAAGCATTAAGTCAGAATATCCTCTGAAAAGTAGTAGTTTTTCTAGGATTGCTAGGTTTTATGTATAATATTATTATTTGTTCAAGTAATTCCAAGATCTTCCTCTGGGTACTGTAATGCACAGCTAGGTGTTGTGTGACAACTAGCATTGTTCCAAGACCGACTGCTCCATACCATCCAACAGCTTATATGGTTCCATGATTCTTTGCAAAACGCATGATGTGTGACAGCTGGTATCATTGCTACTTGCGGTGTATTGCAAGAATTGTCTATTTCAAGCTCGTTGTTAGGACAGTAGTTTGAATAACTGAATGAGTTGGCCGTGCAGATAGGGTTGCATAGGTATGAGCTTGTATTCAGGAAACAACTTAATAAACTCTATGCTAGAGTGGAGAGAAAATATGACTTCATTAAGATAAGTTTCAGATTTTACGTTCCTAAATATTTAAACAGAAATAAACATAAATGATTATGCATTTCTAAATATTGGTATTTGATTTGATAGAATCAGATGATGTTCTATCAAAAACAAAACATGTCGTTCTATTTGATTGAAGTTGTTTCTTTTCCTAGTATAATACTCTTACCATGTTTTTTCTCAGGTAGTTTATAAGTTTGTTACTCAAAATTAGTTTCAGTAGACTGAAGAATCTAACAATTATAAATTGGCTGAGTCAAAACTGAAAAGAGTAGTCTTCATATAACACAAAGTACATATAATTAATCTGTATCTCCATTGTTCTTAGCTGTGGCAATCAATCCACCATTTTGCATGGTAATGTACCGTGTGGTTACTTTCTGGACTAAAACTTTAAAATTGCAAGCATGAGAGTTCCTTAACCTCTCTAGGAGGATTCTATTGCACCAATGTTGTCCTTCTGTGATTTCCCTGTCAGATAGTGAATGATATAATGTTTCTGTAATATCATGTATTCACTAATGATTCAGTGACTTTAGATCTGAGGTTACTGTCCCATAGTGCCCTAACTGCCATAGCAGAGGAATCTTCTACAACCTTAAACTTAAGGGTTTGCAAAATAGCACCTTGCATACTCGTACTACCAAGCGTATTTAAGTCAGCACACTCTAACTTTGAAAAATTGAAGCTGATGTACCTGATGGAATAACTTGATGAGCATGCTTGTAGAATATTCTCTGACTTAATAGAACAGCCTGTTAACCTGTATCGAGTGAGATGTAGCATTTATTTTGCACACTGCAGATCGCGTTGTTAGAAGATTGTTTTGAGTGCAAATATTTTGGTAGTTATATGGAAAATTGGAGACTTGGATTCCCTGATGAACCTGCAAAATGCAAAACTGCTGTGCATGATCTTGTATGCAAGTTTCGTGTCACAGACTGCACGGACGATAAGCAAAAATGTGGGTGACCTAAATTAATCACAGATTCCTTCATTCAAGAGAATATTGAAAAATCTCTACAGAAATCTATAAAATATTTGTCACAACAGCTAGAAGCATCAAGTGGGTTGACATATAAAGTGCTGAAGGTGGACAAGTTAAGGTACCCTCGTATCAAGATCAAGTTGTCTAGGGACAGGTGCTGCCAGGTTTGGAGAAACATTGCCGTTACTGCCAACAGCACTTTTTTTACACATGGTTTCACCACACAATATTTCACGAATGAATCAGGGTTCCACTATAGTTTTTTATGAATGAAGCATGGTTCCACCACAGTATTTTTTTAATTTTCCTACCGAGCTCGATAGCTGCAGTCGCTGAAGTGCGGCCAGTATCCAGTATTCGGGAGATAGTAGGTTCGAACCCCACTGTCGGCAGCCCTGAAAATGGTTTTCCGTGGTTTCCCATTTTCACACCAGGCAAATGCTGGGGCTGTACCTTAATTAAGGCCACGGCCACTTCCTTCCCACTCCTAGCCCTTTCCTGTCCCATCATCGCCGTAAGACCTATCTGTGTCGGTGCAACGTAAAACAATTAGCAAAAAAAAAGTTTTTTTTCCATGAATGAAGCATGGTTGTACCACAGTGTTTTTCATGATGAAGCATGGTTTCACCACAGTTATTGTCACATATTCCACAGACGAAGCATGGTTCCACCACACTATTTTTCTACAATTAAAGCATGGTTCCACCACAGAGTGTTCCATAGATGAAGCATGTTTCCATCACAGTTTATTCACAAATGAATCATAAAGCATGGTTCCACAGCAATGTTTTTCACAGATGAAGCATGGTTCCATCACAGTTTTCCATAGATGAACCATGTTTCCACCTAAGTTTTTTGACAGATAAAGCGTAATTCCATGTTATTGGCTACATTAACTCCCAAATTGCCAGAATTTTTGCAACGGAAATCTGTTTGCCTTGTATGAAGTACCATTTCTTTAAGAAACATGACAAAGGACCTCTCCTTTTTTTCGACACACTGCTGATGGTGCCATATCGAGAGATATTGTGCACCAGATGTTGGCTTTATTGCTATAGGATCCAGCAATTTCATACTGTTAACGAGACCATGAAGATACTCCATGATTTTTTCAGTGATCCAATAATCTCAAGAGATTTGTGCACCCTCCCCTCTTGTTGCCCTATGAAGACTTTTTTCTGTGGAAGTTTTACAGAATGAGTGTAAACATAAAACCTGCATTAATTACATGAATTCATATGAATTATTTTTTCGTGTATTGCAGAAATAACTCAGCAAATTTGTGTAAATTAATTTGAAGATATATAGAATTGTTCGTGCAATATAACAGTGCTCATTTCCCATATCTGTTTTGAACTGGAACTTGTGATAGTACATATATCACACCCTCACACTGTATTCAGAAGTAAGAAATATTGTTGTCATTATTTGTATTATTCTTATGATTATTATTATTTGTATTTCATTTGTATATTTATTCTTAATATTTAAAGCTGGAAAGTCTCCATATGTAATATGAGTGATTTGTTTTGCACAAATGGATGGGAAAACTTCAGAAAGTTTGCGTGAGTCACATGGATAGCCCAGAGTCTGATGACACGGCCTGGTTGTTATTGTCACGGGTTCAGGAAGTTGTTCAGGGCATGGTCTTGGAATGACAAGAGGATCTTCCACTCGTGATTGGATGGCCAGGATCAATCTAGATATATCATGTGAAAGTAAGGGGAAGCTGAGGTCTATATAGGCATGTGAGAAAACAGTTAGAGGGTCTTCAGATGGCGGAGAGGACTTGACTTGAAACTTTGGTAGGAAATGGAGATGTAACTTTGATGGAACGTGTTCTTATTATGTTTGTGGTGCGTGGCTTACCTACAAACCATGGAGTGCGTAGCCACTTGGTATTGTATCACTTGTGGCAGCTTGGTATTGTATGTTCGTGAAAGTTATGGGGTACTCTATCTCAGACTTTCCAGAATTTATGTTTTGGAATGACAAGTGTGTGTTGCTCAAGTGAATGTATCCTTAAATGAAGTGTTACAGTCAGTGAACAAAGTATTATAGAGGTACAATATCTGTATGATATAGCAAGTGCCAATAATGAGAATATGCAAGTTGATACACAGAGACTGTGAAGGGTATTCATCCACATATATATGCTTTGTAGTGAACTTTGAACGGACTGACTGCAAATGGTAGATTGGTCCTTGCTTTTGGCTACCCACAGTTTATGTTGTAGATATGGAGTCTTCCAGCAGTATTTTGTGAGTGTATTTTATGTATAGTTTGGTGTGTTGATGAGGTGCCCATGCACGGATGTTATTTAGAATATAGTTATTTTAGAACAGTGGTTCCCAACCTTTTGTGGCCCATCGCCCCTTTCTGGAAGTTAACTAACACCTATTGCCCCCTTTTCATTTTCATTGTATACCTAATTTTAATTTGAAGTAAAGTGTAAATAATAAAGCAGTTTTATTATTTTAAACAATTTAATACCATATATAAAAACAACCAAAGCAGTTTTATCCGGTCACTCTTAAATGAAATAGAAAAAATTAAAATGTACTTTTTACAGATATTTTTAAGAACAAAGAAGTGAAGTAATTAACTAAGATCATTGACGTACATTTAAAAAACAAGAGTACGTGTTTTCATTTTCAAACTGGAATCTGGAAAAATTGAGAAAGTTGACAGTTCAAATTTTGAAAAATAAATGAAAGTTTGAAAACTTGGTTATTGTTTTATTTTACCTTTTCAATGGCTGCCTTGTGCTTGGTGGATTTCACTTAAAGCATCAATATCCGGCTTTATGTTCGCAAAGTTCAGGCACAAGTCTCCTTTGAGGCAAATGTCCAACTTATGTCTTTGTTTTGTGCGGGGCTGGACAACAGAACTCAGTCCTTTTTCAACTAAATATGTTGACGGGAACGAGATGAGAAGTGGTTCAGTTTTCCCCCACATTTGTGGATAAGTGTCCATAAGCTTCACCCAGGCTAACTCGTAACCGCTCTGCTTGAAAATGATTTTTGCCTCACATATATACTTCAGATCTAGAAACTCCGTCTGCCAAAAATTATCAAGCTTATCCACAGCTTCAAACGAGAATGGATCTAGAATCCAATCCGGAATTTGTAAGTTGGTCAAATCTTAAATCTTGATTCCATGTCAGTTTTTAACTGGTCAAGGTGATCAATAAAAATTAGGATTTTGTCTTATCTGACACTGAACAGTTTTGAAGGGTCGGAATCTGAACCAGCCATTTACCACCAATATTTACCTTGTGAATATGAAACTTGCCGATGAATGATTAAATGATTCCTTTGGCCTTGATAAGGTTCATCTTGTTTCCTTATCGCCTTATATTGACTTTGTTCATTTTTTCAAAAATATCTGTAAGGTTCGCAAGTTCTAACTTGCGTTAATTCAAATTCTCACTTAAAAGAGGATCAGGCGTGTCGAGAAATTCAGTAACCATGTCAAATAATTAGAAGAAATGGCGCAAACAGTTTCCTTTGGAAAGCCACCTCACGGCCTTATGTGGAAGCAAGCGTTCGAATTCCTCATCATTTTCATGGCAAAGTTGTCGGAACAGACAATCATTGAGGGAATTAGCTTTGCTATTGTTTACACCAGTAATAACCAGTTGTAGGGTTTCATGCAGGACACCACTCAATTTTTTCGCAGCTAAGTGTTGACGATGAATGACACAGTGAATACTGATGACCTCTAGCATTTCTGGGCTAGAAACCCAGCATGATGCCCTGACATGGTTGCTTGGTTTTTAAATAATTCACTCGCATTAGGCCACTTATCAGCTTTAGCTTTGAGGTGTTTAACTAATTTCTTTATTCACTTTATCACTGTGTAATCTTGATAAATGATCTTTCATTCGCGAAGGCTTCATAGCTTCATTAGTAGTAAATGTTTCATGGCACAAAAGACAATGTAGAAACTGCACATTTTGCGGTGATGCGATAAAACCGAATTTTAAATATTCAGCTGAGTATTGATGACACTTCTTATTTTTTGAATCTATTCGCATGAACTTCTACACTTCAAAACAGATGCAAGAAATACAGAAAAGACACGCACAATAACTAATGGTGAGGCACACAAAGGCTAGTTAAAACTGAAGACGAGCGTAGGTCAATGGCAAGTGTATTGTGATGGCAGAAGCGTGAGGGGGTTGAGTCACCAGTCGGCCGCACTGAGCAACAATAGGTGGTGACTGTGGAGAGGGGTGAGTGCAGTGAAGTCGCCGGCTGAGAATAGCTAGTGACTCGTGCTACCCGGCAACTTCTACTGTACAGTACTATTTTAATTTTTCCTCCTTTGAATAGTCATCGCCCCCCACTTATTGATTGCCCCCCTGATAACCCAAATCGTCCACTTGGGGGCGATCGCCCCCAGGTTGGGAACCACTGTTTTAGAATTAGTGGAGTTATTGATGAACCTAGGTGCAGTTGCTATCTATTTAGTCATTTTCAGAAGGTTAGGTTAGGCCTGAAGCAGATGTACCAGTACACAGCTTTATGTACACACCCTGGGAGAGTGAGAATTATCATGCTCTATTAAAATTCGAGGGATCCATTCTGATGAACTCTGGTGCTCATACTAATTATTTTTATTAATTTAATTTATTTGAGTAATTTATTCAGTTATTTATTCACAAATTTTGAATTAGATTACAGTTGATGTCCAAGCATGATGTGATCAAGTACTTTATTTTATTCATATCTGATAACTTTTCATATTTGATTAATTTAATCATATTACAATGGTTATAAATTATTGTTGTTATTACTAAGATAACAAATGGCACCCAAAATTGGGTGGTTAAGTATTTTATTTTACTCCTATTTGATTATGTTAATCACATTGCAGTGGTCATTAATTATTATTACGATTATTATTATTATTATTATTATTATTATTATTATTATTATTATTATTATTATTATTATTATTATTATTATTATTATTATTATTATTTTAAAAATATTTTACATCCACATTGGAGCACTTTAATCAATCCATGATTTAAGTCTTAAGCTACAAATTTGGCTTATGTTTCTTCATCTGCTCCCAGAACTTTTTCGTTCTTTCCGACCTGGCTGCCCTTTCTTCATCAGTTATGGTGTACTGTTTGCATGTAAAATTTTAAGTTGAAGTCCTAAGACTTTGTTTCTCAGGATCTTCTCTTCTATATCTCATGTCAATAATCTTGGAATTCTTTGAACCAATTATTCCTGGTTTTACTTTTTCAAAAGTAGTTGAAAAGATGTTTCAGTACTGTGGTTTATGGTAGTCTTGGTATGTGGCAGAAAAATTCAACCCTCCTTTTCCACATTGTATCTATTATTGACCCAGTTTCCTGGTATACAACTTCATTAGGTAATAGTCACCATTGTTCATCTACTTGGTGTTTGTTTATGATTGTTCTAAAGAATCATCTTTCTGTCTTCTATTATTTATCTGTTGTTGATTTGGTGTTAAAATTGAATAGTTTTTCACTAGCATAGGTTGCTTCAGGTTTAATAATGGATTTGTAGTGTTTGAATTTTGCATTCATTGAGAGAGATTTCTTGTTATTGATACATTGTGCTTGTTTCAGTTTAGTTTTTCTATTTCCTACTGATACTTTCTAATTTAAGTTCCAAGTGATAATCTCCTCAAGAGACTTGAATTTATTTACAATGTTAATTTTTTTGTTATTATTCAGTGTGATAGTTGGTGTTTCAACCTTGAAGGATGGTAGAAGTTCCATCTTTTCAAATGAGATTTGTAGTCCAACTTTTGCTGCTATTTTTTCCAGTTCTTCAATTTGGTGTTTAGCCTCTTCTACACTATTTGCGAGCAGTGCAAGGTCATCTGCAAATGTCAGGCAATTGTGTTAGATTTTTTGCCAATCTTGATGTTTGATTGGCATTCCTTAGTCCACTCTCGCATGATTTTCTCCAGTGTGCAGTTAAATGGTAATGGTGAAAGACATTCACCCTGTAAAAGTCCAGTCCGGATTTTAAATGATTCAGACAACCCCCTTCTGAATTTAACTTTTGATATAGTGTTCTTAATAGTAATACCAATAAGATTGATCATTTCTGGTGTAATCCAAATTCATTGAGGATTTTAAGTAATGACTCACGATGGATACTGTTAAACACTTTCTTGAAATCAACAAAAGTGATGTTTAACTTTTTGTTTCTCACTCTTTAATGTTTCATGACCCACTTAAGACATGATTTGATCTGGACAACTTCTTCCAGGTCAAAATCCTCCCTGATATGCTCCAAGTTCTTGGTTGAGTAGTTCCTGAATTCTTGTTAGGGTTATTTTAGACAGGATCTTATATGTGATATCAAGTAAAGAATTCCCCCAGTAATTATTTGGATCCAATCTATCAGCCTTTTTTTGTATTGGATGGATTATAGCCATGTTCCATTCTTCAGGCAGTTTTTCAGAATTCCAAATGTCTATGAAGTGTTTGTGGAGATTTTGAAGTATTAGTTTGTTTGCATTCTTCCACAGCTCTGCAACCACTTGATTCCCTCCTGCTGCCTACTTGGGCCAACCAATCGATGTGATTACTTCATTGAAATCTGGTGGTATAACCTTTTCAAGACGTGTTTTATTTTCTGGATAAGGCACAAATTCCAAGTAGTTTTTGGTTTCTCAGCATTTAGTAATTCTTCGAAGTGATTGATTATAATTTTGGCATTCTCTTGGTTATCATTTGTTAGTTTCCCGTGTTAATTTTTCATTGTGAGTGTGGGTGGATTATACTTTGATTGATTTTGTCCACATGTCCTGTAATAGTCCCTTGTCTTACGTTGTTTGAATGACTCATCTATGATGATTAGGTTTTATTTTTTATGGTCTCTTGATTCTTCTAATTTCTTTGCTGCTTGTCTTATAGCAAAGGTTAGTTCTGGAGATTTTTTGGTTTTCTTTTGTTGGTCATTTAACCATGCTTTGTGCCTTTTCTGTATTGCCATATCACATTCCTCATTCCACCAGGCATGTTTTTTCTCCTTCTAATAGGAGCAATTTCATCGCCAATGTTTTTCAGTTTATCAATAATCTTATCCAGTTTGGCGCTTAGATTTGTTTTGGATCTCTCTGATATAATGCATTGTATATTAAATAGCTGGGGTCATATTTCCTCCTCGTATTGGATTTCAGTGGTTTGTATTTCTTTCTTGGGTTTAACTTGATTTTTTACTTTGAAATATAGTGGTCTGTTTTGATGTCCAGCACATGAGGGAGTTTGACATTATGGATTTCTTTGTTGTATTTTTTATCCATTGCAACCTGGTCTATCTGAAATTCACCCATTTTATCATTAGGGCATTTCCATGTCATTAACTTGTGTGGTTTTCTCTTAATTCTTGTGGTTTCAAGAATAAGCCTACAGTCTATGCAAAGTTCAGTTAGTCTTTGACCATTCTTGTTTGTCAATTTATGAAATGGCAATTTCCCTACCACTGCAACATAAAGATAATTGAGAAGTCTCCACCTTATCAATACATTAATTTATTTACTCTAAAGTAGTAAATTCAGTCAGTACCGGTTTCGATCCCTATGGGATCATCCTCAGCTGACACACAAAGAAATAGTTACAAAAACATCACATATGAAAGATTACACTTTGTATAACTAGTCCAATTAAATCAGACTTTAAAAGTTGTTTGTTAAAATATTAGTGAGTATATCTTTGGTTTAAAAGCACCTGCTGTGTGAGGCATATGACCCCACTATGTCTAGACTATTATACATTAAATGGATTTTACATTTGTTTACATTAGTGTTTAGGATATTACACATTATATAAGTGATCCATTTGATTCAAACATTAAGAATTGCTTATTAAAATGGTAAATATGTCTATCTTTGGCTTGAAAAGTACTTTTTGTTTAAGGCATATCATCACACTGTGCCTGTATTTTTGAACATGGAATGAAGTTTGCACTTATACACACTAGTAATTGTAAATTTGTTGTAATGTCTTGAAAATATTTGTTGTTTGAGGCATATCATTTCATTGTATCTGATCTATGAAATGTCAATAGGATTATTTACACTTTTTGCATTGATATTTAGGATATTTTACTTTATGTAGCTAGTCCAATTGGAACAAACATGAAAAATGCTTATTAAAATGGAACTTTCTTGGCTAAAAAATGCTTGTTATGTGATATGAGTTACCTCATATACCTATTTTATTGTGCGTAAAATGAGATTTACACTTATTAACACCAGTACTATGAGATTGTTATCGTCTATAGCATATACATAAACTTTTTTTTTTGATCTGACATGGCAGGCCGGTTAAAAGTAAATAAAATAGTTAAACTAATGGAATAGGTCCAATTCCTTATTCATACTGTTTGTTTTTACCACTTTGCACTAGTAAATTGGTAAGTGCATGACGTATGTGTGCTAGATTAAAGCTTATATTGTTTTTCCATTTATTACAATTTTCATAAATTGCTGCTAGTGATAAAGTTATCTTGGTCTATAGATATCGTTGAGAAAAGTTGTGTGTGTCATTACTGAATTAAATGGTGACTATTAAGAGTTGAATTTCATTTGAAATGCTGTGCATCTTCATGAAATTTAAATTATGTGGTTGTTGGCCAATACACGTTTATTGTGATGATAGCGTGGAGGCTTCTTATATGTTGTAGGGTATATGTATCTGCAAGTAGAAATAATCGGTATAAGAGATGGTGTATTATGAACTGTGGAAAGTGAGTTGTATGTTATATTACTTATGTTGAGTGTTGACGCTGTGTGCTCTGCGCGGCTGCCTGTCGAGATCTGTTACATGTTATCCTAGGACTGTAGTTTGCGGCGGCGGAGGGGAGGTTTGGAGGGATGGGTGGAGCGCTTGTGAGGGGAGCGGGGTTGGAGGAGGGGAGATCTTTGAGCGGTTCATTTGTATGTGTGGGTTGTTGTTTGTTAATTCTTTTTAAATAATAATTTGTTAGGAGGGGAATGACTGCATCGAAAATAATATTATTTTTATCTGTGGTTTCATTTAAGTTGAAATGTGGGTTGATGTATTGGTCTAGGCTTGTGTAGAATTCTTCTAGTATACTGAGCAAGGGGCTCTTCCAATTGGTAGTGAGAATTTGCATGTCATTATTGATGTTTGTGAATCTGTGTTTTTGGTCATTGATATGTTGTCCCATGGCTGAAAAGTGTCTATGCTTGATTGCATTTATGTGTTCGTTGTATCGTATTTGAAAGTGTCTTCCGGTATGCCCTATGTAGCTGGCTCTGCAGTCATTGCATTTCAGGTGGTATACACCCGAGTGGTTGTATTTATTGATATTATTAACTGATTTGGAACTGTATAGTATGTTAGTATTGCTACGTGTGGTTTTGTAGGCTATTTTTAAGCCTTGTTTTTTAAAAATGTTAGTTATGGAGTGTATATGGTTATTATGGTAGGTAAATAGTGCATAGTCTTTTTCATCTTTTACAGTTCTGGTTAACTTGGTTTTTGATTGGTTTTTATTTTGTTGATAATTTGGTTTATCATTTCTTTTTTGTATCCGTTCTGTTTGGCTATTTCATGAATTAGGTTCAGTTCTTTGTTTAAGTCTTTTTTCGTGAGTGGAATATTGTATGCTCTGTATATCATGCTATAGTATGTGGCTTTCTTATGGGTGTGTGGATGGGTGGAATCTATTTTTATTGTGTTAGATGTGTGGGTAGGTTTCCTGTATATGTTGTATGTTAAATGTTTGTTGTGTCTAGTTATGGATATATCTAGGTAGTTTATAGTGTTGTTATTTTCAGTTTCCATAGTGAATTTTACGTGAGGGTCTATTTTATTTAGTTGTTCTAGGATTTTATTTTCATTGGTATGCCTATCGTCTATTATAACAAATATGTCGTCAACAAATCTACACCTAAAGAGAATGTTGTCTAGTTTTTGGATTTCTTGATGTTCTAGGTAGTCTATGTATATTTCAGCCAGTATACCTGATGTTGGTGATCCCATGGGTAATCCTTTTTGGTGGTATATAGTATCGTGGAGTTTAAAGTAATTATTGTTGATAGTAAAATGTAATAATGTTATGAATTCATCTCTTTCTAACTTGCTTAGCTTACTATGATTTTTGGGATTGGATTCAATGATTGTTATGGTTTTTTGTGTAGGTATGTTGGGATACATATATATGTCATATGATGCTAATTTATGGTGTTGTTCTATTTTTATGTTTTTGGTAATGTTGCAAAATTCTATTGAGTTTTTTATGGTTTTCTTTGCCTGGAAAACATAATGTTTTTTAAGAAATTTTTGGATGAATTGTGATAGTTTATAGGTAGGGCTTGGCCTATAGTTTACTATAGGTCTCATGGGAATATTATCTTTGTGGATTTTTGGGTATGCTTTAGCAGTAGGTAGTCCTGGGTTCATTGTGATCAATTTTGTGGTTTCTTGTTCATTTAAAAGGAAGTGAGTGTTTTTCAGTAGAGTTTTTAGGTTCTTTTGAATACTATTGGTGGGTCTTTAGCCTTGATTTGGAAAGTTTCATCTTGGAAACAAGTTTTAGTTTTTGTTATGTATTCATCTTTATCCATGATAACTGTTGTGTTTCCCTTGTCTGCCTTAGTTACTAATAAGTTATTTTGTTGGATTTTGTTTTTGAGTTTTTTAAGTTGTGTGTGGTTTATGGTATCTTGCTTGTTGGTCTCTTGGTTGATTCTATTAATATATTTTGGTAATGTTTTTTTGATTTCATATCTAATTTCATTTTGTTGTTCCTGAGGTATTTTGTTTATGGCATTTTCGGTTTCGGTGATGATAGTAGTGATGTTTTCAAATACTGAGTCATTTTTCCAATTGTGTTTGGGCCCCTTGCTCAGTATAGTAGATTCTGTTTCATCAAACACTGTATTAGTTAGATTTTTTACTGATGGATGGAATATATGTTGGTTATTTTCAGTGGGTGTCTATTGTCTATTGCTGTCTATTGTGTGTGTGGTTGCGTGTATGCTGATCTTGTGATTGTTTTAATGCATGAAGTTTTTTATTTAAAGTATTTTGCTTTTGCATGGCTATATTTGCTATTTTTTCATTGGTTATTTGTTGTAAATCGCTCCAATATGTGTATGGTAAGTCACGTGAGGCTTTGAGGTGTGTTTCATACATTTGTATGTTAAGATGTTGTTTCTTCTTGTGCATGAATTTAATCTCCTCTTTAAGCCAAATTCGATTTGTCTTTTTTTGTATGTTTCGGGTTTGGTTGGTGTTCCTACATTTGTTATTGTATTTCTTAAGAAATTTTGGAGTTAAATCATTTTGCAGACATTGTTTTAAAAAAGTGATGTTTTTGACAACGTTAGTGATTTTGATTTTCAGATTTTGATATCTGTATGCTATTCTTTTTGCCTGGTTGGCTGTTCTGTCATAGTCTATTAGCTTCATCTCCGTATTGATTGCTACTACAACATAAAGATAATTGAGAAGTCTCCACCTTATAGCTAATAGACTATGATTCCCTACCACTGTGCGATACTTTCTTTCTTGTTCAATTTTTTGCATTGAAATCTCCAAGCATTATTTTAACATGGTTGTCAGGGATATTTGATATCAGTTGGTTAAGCTCTTCCCAAAATATTTCAGTTTCTTCTTTATTTTTCATGTTTTTGTCATTTGTTGGAGCATGGACATTAATCAGTGTATATATTTTATTCTCTTCTTTAATCATTAAGGTTGCCATTGTTGGAGAGTTTGATGTGGAGTCCTCCACTGAATCTGATATGATGGTATGGACTAGGAATCCCATTCCAAATTGGGGGACATTCTTTATTATTATTTTTCCTGGAAGTTCTTTGTAAAGACAATATTCTCCAGATTCAAGTGGGTCCTGATCTGTGTTTGGAAGTTCCTGAAAGGCTGTTATTACATTCCTGTGTTGATCCATTACATCTGATGATGATGATTGTTGTTTAAAGGGGCCTAACATCTAAGGTCATCAGCCCCGATCCATTATATCTGTTAAGTGTTTCAACTTTGCAATTTTCATTGTTAAGTTTATGTTTAATGTTGCAAAGAAAGAGAATTTGCCTGGTTTATTGAATTTGAGTCTGTGTCTGCAGTTTGTCTGTTGGGCTTCCAGGTGATCTGACTTGCCATAATCTTCTAAGTGACACCCCACGGTATTCAAGTGTTGTTTTTTGTTGGGCCTATGATGTTGTATGTCCAAGCCGGTGGACTCTCCATGTGTGGTTGATTTTCTGATCATTGATCAATGTTCCGACCGTGGTTAGGATTTACAATCCCGGATGTGATCTGGAAAGGTGATTAATGAAAAATGGTATGATGATGAATGAAATTGTGGAGTGTGTTTGGTCCACGGGAGCTATTTTATTTCGCTCATGTCCGCTGGTAATCAGGTGAGGACCCTCCTATCCGCCACCTAGGAAGTGCAATGTCAGAGTATCACCTCTTCATCTGCTATACCAGTGTAGTAGGTTCGTGGTATTATTGTTATATAATAAGAAAGATTTCAAATGGCTGCCCAATGTGAGGCTGAATGATTGGTACATGTGTTAGGCATATAAGCGTAGGTGCACTTGTCAGGTGTGGATGGAGTTCTAAAAATGCTGTCAGTGAATTGTTTTATATATACGTGTTGTGTGTTTCAGAGTATGAATAAATGTTTTAGGGAGTCAAGTATTATAAAATTCAGATGTAGAGTGATTGTTAAGGTTTATGGTACTATGAATCAGGATAACAGAGGTCAAAAGAATTCCACCACATCGAATGTATCTAATTTAAGTGTTGAGTAGCAAAATGGCAAATAGTAGTAAAGATCAACAGGTTTAAGTTATATCCTAAGTTCACTTTGTATTAAAATCCTTTAGTGAAAACCTTCCCTTCAATAATTTCTTTACTTCTCTGCCATTACGGCCCCTGCCTTCAAACCTGAGTCAGGAACTCCATGTACTCTTCTTCCAAAGTCACCAACCTGACCTACACCAAATGTAGCACCGTCTGTGAAACTGTTACTGTTGCCCCAAAATTCAATGTGTTACAGTGCCCTTGATTCATCTGAGGCCACGTCATGTCAGCCTGCAGGAGATGCCAGCGCGGGGTACGGGCCTGCCTCGTTCTGGCCTAGACTCCAATTAGACTGCCTCTCTTGGGACTGTCATCATAGGGAGTAGCTTGGAAGCCAGACTTGACCTACCATTCTATCCTTGGGCTGAACCGTTTGGTGATTGACTGCCTTAACCTTGGCTCAATGTATTGGTAGGATGGCATCTCAGGGTAACTAGGGAGTCCGGGCAACCCCATCTATACATCGGCACTTGCCATCAACCTTGGGCACGACAGCCTGGATTTGAACTACTTTGACAACATTATCATGACTACCTAACTTCAACAAACACACAAGAATAGACTCTCTATCAAGAGACACACCAACTTATATGTCTTTCTCAAGATTTATGTATTGGAAGATTCAGGATTTCTAAGCTCTTCACACCATGGTAAAACCTTTGGGGTTGGAGGTCTGTACCGGGGGTACACCTTCTCCATCCATTTAAATTGCATGCCTTCTATAAGACCATCCCTGTTTTTTGCCTTGAATTGATGTTTTGCAAGATACTTGGGTTTGCAACTGTTAGATGTCTCTGCTATCTGTTTAAGTGCCCCTCTGATGGGATTAATGACAATCAGTTCTTAAGGGAAAATTAATATTTACCATCTGCTAACTGTAGATTTTGAAGATTATTTTGTTCTTGTAACAAAGCTGTCAACACTTCTGCTGGTTCCTTCTTCGATAGCTACCAACCAATCAGGTATTCTCAG
Organism: Anabrus simplex; assembly: GCF_040414725.1. Classification (NCBI taxonomy): domain Eukaryota; kingdom Metazoa; phylum Arthropoda; class Insecta; order Orthoptera; family Tettigoniidae; genus Anabrus; species Anabrus simplex. The sequence continues at coordinate 142,366,801 of NC_090269.1, read as the reverse complement.
TATGTTCTCTAGCCAATTAAAATTGGGTGTGTGTACAAGAATCCAGCCTATCAGTAAGGAGTTCTGGATGCTTCCCCTCTAAAATTCTATAAATGCTGGGTGCTTTAGGGCTATATTCTCTTCGTTGCTCCAGCTAGTTAAGTGCATCATGTACTAAGGGGGAAGTGGCCTGTGTGCAGCATACGGAAGGCTTAGCAATGCAAGGTAATTGAAAGTTGAAAGAAAGGAAATGATTAAAGAACCTGTAAGGAAATAAATTTCACTTGAGAAAGACAGAAGTAAGTAGTGTAATTGTATTCCATATAAAGTGAAACCTCGTGAGTGCATTCCTGCTTAAGACCTTTTCTGGCTCAGCATGTCATAAATGTGGAGTCCTGATTCTCATCCAATTAAATCTATATTAAATACTCACTTATTCCACTGTTACTGTTCAGTATGATCACATTTTCCCACCCCTAAAATTTTTTTTTGTCATCCCTAGTGAAAGGAATGCAATTTACAACACAGATGATTGTCCTCTCCACAGGAGTTAGGTTCGGGAAAGTTGTGCCTTAATGGAAAAGGGCCTTGAGCTCCTGAACATCATAGCGTAAATTGCACCTTTGGGGGGCAATCGTTAGCCTCAGGAAAATTCACTTTTGCTTGCCTGTTAGCAGTGAGATTGAAGAATAATACAGTGGGCCTGTTTGTACTTGTACATCGCTTTCCCCTCAGAAGTTAGGAATTTATTGTTTGTTGAATGGTACAGTAAAGGGTTGTGAATATTTATCTCATGATAGCTCTCCTACAGATTAGGAACATAATTGTGAGAATTTGACGTGCGTGGTGCATATATGTCTTGTGATAGTCTAGGTGTGGATATCGAAAGGGGTATGTAAAATAGCCCACTGATGAAGACAAACTTAAAATCCTTCAGGAAGTGGACAGACAACCACTACTTTAAGCAAGTGGAGATGGTATGAATAATGGATCTTTTGCAATAGACTCAAGTATCTCTGAAGGCCAAACCATTGCCTAGGTTTTGTCTCATTCATGTTGGTAGCCAATGTCATTCTCTTACATATGGTCGAATAGTGTGGCAAAGAAACAATGTTTATTAAACCACTGGTATAAAATACAAGCTTCAACTAACAGTTAAATATTGCATCTGTTTTAGAAAGAATTTGGCCTGCAATCATACGTTGACACTTTTATGGGCCCCCATGCAAAAGTTTTCATATTGGTTGTCTCGTATATTTCACAACTTTCAATACACTTCTCTCATCTTGAGAAATGGTAGATATAGCTTTCAATATATCTGTGCATACACAGTGTTATTGCAATCGTGTGGAAATAACGTATCAAGTATTCCTGTATCCCTGCTGGAGAGTTTTATTGGCATCTACAATAGTGCGTGTCCTCTTTTTAAGTTATCCACTTTCCTTAGATTTACTATACCGGTAGCTGAAATTACAACCATCATTATATCCTAGTTTCTTAGAATTAATAATAGAATCATTGAAGTCTTAGACACAAAACTCACAGTACTCTCATCAGTAGCATTATTTATGTGGCAATCGAAGAGGAAAGCATTACATGATAACAGGTAAATCACATTTCAAACTGCTGCTGCATTATTGCTCAAAAGAAGTCCAAGGCATTATATTTGAACTGCTGAAAAAATTTAAAACCATCCATAAAATACAGTACCCTAATTTAGTAGTGCACCAAAACCCTGTCGTCGTCAGCCCTGGTTTCACATTTTGACACCATGCAAATATTGGTGTTGAAGCTTAATTAAGGCCACAATTACGTCCTTTCCTATCCCGTCATAACCAAAAGACCTAACTGACTCGGTGCAACACTACATCTTATTAGTAAGAACAGGATGCCACTTTTGCATCCTAATACCAATTTCTGTAAAAGAAATAATTTAATGTATGAATATAGAATTATAGTCCAATATTTGTAAGATAGGAAGTTGACATATTTGGCAGGAGTGAATAAAATGGCTGTTCGCCATGTTCTGCTGTCCGTCAGGGGGCAGTGTGTATCACAAGGTCTTTATAATATTACTACTACTGTCACAACAGCCTGTGTAGCAGGAAATTCTGTCAGTTCAAGAATTTTATGGTCAGTATATTTGTAACAGTTTTGTTATATCTATTTTTATTGTGTAACAATGGCTGCTCATTGGAGGAGGCTAGAATATCTATTGTTATTGTGTAATTATTGCTGCTCATAAGGGAGACTTAGAATATCCTTTGTTATTGTGTAAAGATTGCTGCTCATGGGAGAGACTAGGAAATCCATTGTATTGTGTAATAACAATGTAATGTAGGGCCTCTCTGATGCATGCACTGTGCACGGTGCAAAAGACGACTTAGCTTGGTTGACCAGATTGCAGATCCCCACTCCTTGATTTGGAGCAATAGCGCTGTCCCTCTCTCTCCACGCTTGTCTCGCTCGCTCGCTCCGCCTGTCTCCCTCTTCCTCACTTTTTCCGTAGCCCTCCAGATCGAGCTGAGTTGAGTCGAGCTTGGCAGAGTAGCCCAGAGACAAAGCTTGGTCCGAGCCGAGCTGAATTGGACCGATGCACTGTTCACAGGAACTCTGAGCCTCAATTTGCACGTGTGAGATTTTGGGCGTTTGAGAGGCCCTGATGTAATGTGTAATGGTCACTGCTCATAGGTGAAGCCTTGATTATCTGCTGTTATTGTATAATAATCGCTGCTCATAGGGGAGGCATAAAATATCCATTGTTATTGGGTAATGATTGCTGCTCATAGCAGAGACCTAGAATATCCATTGTTGTGTAATAATTGCTGATCATAGGGGTGACCTAGAATATCCATTGTTATTTTGTAATGATTGCTGTTCATAGGGGAGACCTAGAATATCTGTTGTTATTGTGTAATGATTTCTGCTCGTATGGGAGACCTAGAATATCTGATGTTATTGTGTAAAGATCGCTGCTCGTAGGGGAGACCAGGAAATCCATTGTTATTGTGGACAGATCACTGCTCATAGGGGAGACTAGAAAATGTATGCTGTTATTGTGTAATAATTGCTTCTCGCAGAGACCTAGAATATCTGTTGTTATTGTGTAATGATTTCTGCTCGTATGGGAGACCTAGAATATCTGTTGTCATTGTGTAAAGATCGCTGCTCATAGGGGAGACTAGAATATCCATTGTTGTTGTGTACAGATTGCTGCTCATAGGGGAGACCTGAACTACGTACTGTTATTGTATAATGTTCGCTGCTGATATGGGAGACTAGGAAATCCATTGTATTGTGTGGTGAAAGATGATCATTGAGGGAAGCCTATAATATCTATGTGTACCGATGGCTGTTTTAGATTGAAGCCTATAATACGTCAAGCCATCATGTCCATATTAAACACATCCCTTTTTAAGACAGACTGCCAGGTGAATCTGAAGAGTGTGCCTAATATATTTTCTTTCCTGCAGGAATATTTTGAACCTGAGCCAGCAATGCCACATTTAAAAGAAGAAGAAACCAAACCAGAGTTGACAGAGCCAGGACCATCACAGGTAAACACATTTGAATTAATTAGTCTCACTGATAAACTGTTGCATGCTAGTTGAAATTGTGAGAAATCTCCTGAACAGATGTAAGTTAGTGATTCCTGATTTTAAGACATACAATTTGAAGATCCTTGGAAGAATACTCCTTTGCCAATTTTCCTACACAGTTTCCATAATTTTTTGAGCACTTCCATTAGGTCCAGCATGGCAGCTGGTATAGTTCTAAGGATCTTCACTGCTTTGGCATGTGCCAGCTGGTTTCATTGTTACTAGGGGTGTATGAGAAAAGTTGCCCGTTTCAAGCACGGGTTTGGTAGCATGACATGATGATAGCTCAAAGTTATTATAGGCTGTTGCTTGAAGTCTTGTTGTTATGAACTGATGATTGTCACATCCCTGTATAAAAGTCAGTTCATGCTAGGTCTTTTTGGATGTGACCGATCTTAAATAGGGTCATCTGAGAGAACTGAGGCTGGGGAGTGTGAGCAACAACAACTAGGCTGCAAAGACTGGCACGAGATTTGTTCCAGTTTCTTAAAACCTTGATTTCTTTTAGCAGTATTTGCTACACAAACCACTAGTATTTCCATACCTCTTGCTGAATATTCTATTTAAAATATACAACATCAGTTTTGTGACCATGACTTAACATGTGGTCTGACACCGCGGTTGGTTGGTCAACAGAATTTCACCATTATGTCTGCAACAGCAAGGGAGGTGGTTGTGTATAATTTCTAATTCCCGTTTGGGTGGTTCTAAGGATCTCCAGTACGTGGCATGTGCCTGCTGGATTCTCCCGAGTGTTCATATGGAGTGAGAACATGTGACATTGTTAATGGTAAATTTTTCATCAGATGATGACTTTAAGCCTTGAGCTGACTCTGCAGCGCTATTTGAAGAGACGGATTTTAACCCACTCCCTACCGAGTATCATATTTAAGTTCATTAATTTGATCTCATTAACTCCTCTTATGAGGTTGATGTCAGGAAGGACATCTGGACATGGAAGCTCATTGCAAAGATTTATCTCACTTCACCCCAACCCTCTAAAGAAACAGAACAAGGGTTAGACACACAACTTAGGATATGTTCCTTTAACATTGCCTATTAATGTTCAGTTGGTGGATTCAGCTGACTGTTGTTCTGTAGATGAAATGGCTTAACAACAGTTAACTAAATTCAGGCATTTCATGCTCATTAGAGCACTTCTGTTCAAGTGAATCACACAGCTTCCCTGTAGTTTGTCCCTCACAAACCAAGGGATATCATCAACATCAACATTGCATACAATGTCATAGCATTGTCTGTTGAATGAAAATGTAAAAATTGGTAGGCATTTCTGCTGATGTCTTACAGTAGTTTTAAAGTACAGTAACTGAACAGTGTTATTTTGAATTCCATATTCCATAGTGGCAAAGAACAGTTGAATGACTGACTATTTTGTGACTGAACAAGTCATCAAGCTGGAGAGTTGTGTTGGGATGAGAACCAGTGTATCAGAAACCTTTGTGGGAACTCAGCAGTGGGAAGGGGCAAACAAGTGATGAAGTCATGTCATATCTAAAAAGATAGGAAGACATAAACAAAACAATGGGACAGTGGCTAAAAAAAGGTAGAACAGAAAGAGAAGAAAAAATATCGAGATTGTTCTTGTCCTTTCAAGTTCGGCCTTTTCTCTTGCTCTTGTTCTGTCTTCCTATCATTATGTTTATCTTATTATGTGTTCCTCTTAATGATCTTGTCTCTCTTTGTAATTATGACTTGCCACTTCCTGTTACTTTTATTTTGACATAGAAGTGTACATTAATGATATTTATGTTATGCAATTAAGGATTCATTTTAGCTGTTTTTTCTTTATTTATTTTAATCTTGTTACTTAGTCTACATTTTGTAATTGACATCACTTATTTACAGCATGCTGCAGACATTAAGGAGGAAATGACTATAGAAGAACGTACAACTGATCAACTGGTCCCACGTATCAAAGCAGAGAACAGGTAAATTCAGTTTAGATGTACACTAGCTCCCTCTGTGGACCTGCAGTAGAGCGTCAGCCTCTTTATCGCAAGATCTTGGATTCAAACCAAACAGAGGTTGTAGGATTTTCAGAAAGAGGATAAAAATATCTGATAGATACTTCTTGTCTTACATTGTGGCAAGTAAAATATATCAGGTGACACATTTTGTGTTGACCAACAAAATTCATTAAAACTGAGCCATAGGCAACCAGGAGAGTTTCAGGTCACTCTGACATCTACTGTCGACCAGAGTATTATGCTCAGTCGACTTCGGTGGTTGTTCATGAAATAACCAATAATGCCATCACTTTCCTCACTTCATTTCATGTTAGGTCATGTAGGGATCGAATTTTAAATTTATATTTGAATATTTTTTTTATCCCAGCTGGAATGCAGATGTGTGCTTTTTCAAATATGTGTTTCAACCCTGTCTGCGTGGTAAGGAATTTTTCCAAAAATTCTTCATCTGATTGAATACAGATATTAACACAACAAATACAGGGACGTTTTATACATCTGTTACCCATCTATCTATATGTATATAGCAGAATGTCTATCTGTCCTCGTCTGTTCCTTATGCAAATACACACTGTTCCACAAATCTGAACCAAATTATGTATACTTCATTTTTAGAACCCTGCGCCAACTCAGTGAACAAGAAAATTTAATAGCCTTTCCCATTCCCAAACTCTAGGCCCTTTGGCACATTGACATAGGCTAATATAGGCAAAATGTTGTATTTGTCGGATAAGGACTAGACAAGCCTTTTTTTAAATCTAACGACACGAAGAACAAAACTCGGTAAGTCCCTACAGAACCTAAAGTCATGTTTTAAATGTGTAAAACCTACCGTTATAAAGATATTGGCACCATACTATCCCCACTGTAGGAATTGGATGAAGAAATGACCGGCTGTAAACATGGCAATGTCAGCTCACAGATTCTAGAGTAGAATACAGGTTTGTTGTTGTAAGTTGTGAGTGTGGGCAAAGCCAAGGTAGAGATTCTGCTACACATGTGACTTACTGTTTGGAGAATAGCTTGTTGAGGTAAGCTAACCTCAGGGCTGGCAGTGTGGAGTGGATGGCATATAAAAGTAATCTAAAACTGTGTTGAATCCACAGTTTTCGAGGTGGTTGAGATGAAGAGTTACTCTCTGAACGTTGTTTAAGTCCAAATTCAGCCCCGTTGGCAAGGGAGTTGAGAAGGGGTCCAAAAAGTCCAAAATGGCTGAGATTATGGATATATGCATGTATGTTCCAGGTTAGCTGTCTACTGGACGTGGTACATATATGATTTACTATCTCGAATAGAATCCTGTGGGGGTAAGACACCTGTAGCACCTATCTGGGTGGAGTGGAAAGTGGGTAAAGAAGAAACATAATAGAAAAGATCCAATATTATTGTAGAATCCTTAGCTTTTTGGTATTGCTAAGATGAATAGTGACACTAATGTTGTTTATGTCCAAATACATCCCCATTGGCACAGCAGTGAGAAGAGATCAAAAGGAAAGTCCTAAAAATGACCGTGATTATGGTTGTATGTGTGTATGTTTTAGTATACTTCATAATCAAACTTGGTACACATATGACTTACTGTATGGAAGACAAATGAAGACCTTGGGGGGTAAAAAGTGATAAACTCATATTTTGGATTTTTCGGTTCTTTGTTTTAAACAGTTTCTTATTTTTCAATTATTCAATTTAACGAGAGATTGTAGCACTGTTCAGCTTTATTTTCATAACTAGCCACCTGTCTGTGGAGTGAAGTCACAAACCACATTTCCAAGGGATAGCAGATCATGTTCTTGAAGATGTGCTTTCACTTTATGGTAAATAAAACAATGAAGATAAGGATATTATTGACAGAGGTGATAGCTTTATGATCCTGATTTTACTGAGATCATGGAAGTTCATAAGAAAATAACGAACAGATAAGCTGTGAATACCATGTGGTTTCGAATGTTGGGTGTATACATGCTGTGATAACTTTTGCAAAAGTAATAGTATTCATGATAATTATCAAATAGTGCTAACTTTTGTCACTATACTGAAAGGTGCAAATCGCTCTTTGCACAGACATGTGGGCTTTAACTTTTACACTTGTTGATGTACCAGTACTTCATATATAGCTTCTAAATATTACCTTACCTGTCATTTTCTTAAAAGCAATTGGGCTGTTAATGGGGAGGAGTCTCTCTATAATTAAAGAAAATGTCATCAGCTAATCTCAACTGGATGACAATTTTTTTGTCATCACTTTCAATTTTATATTTTTCTAAATAGTTAATGTAGATTTTGGCGAGAAATCCTGAAGCTGGGTCCCCCATTGGGAAACCTTTTTATTTATACACAATGTTATTGAAAGAAAAGGGTGCAGTTCAGAAGTAATATAAACTCCTAAGTTTCCTGGTTATTAAGTTTTTTGTATTTCCTTAGGATGTTCTTGAGTATGGTGACGGTCTTTTTTATTGGTATGTTGGAGTACATGTTAGTAACATCAAATGATTTCAAAGTGAAAGATAGTACCATTTTTATATTCTTGGGAGTGTTGCAAAATCTATTGAGTTTTTACTTGTGGTTCCACTTCGGGAGTTATAGGACTTTTGCAGGAAGTTATAGATATATTTAGAGGTAGGACTTTTCTTGAAATTGATGATTGCCCTTATAGGTGTATCACGTTTATGTATTTTTGGTAAAAACCTTGCTAAATGTAACCTTGGGTTCATATTGATTGAATTAGATATTCCGTTATCATTGATGATGAAGTTAATATTCTTAAGTAAATATTTTAGTTTTTTGAATGGAATTCATTGGGTCTTTCTTTAACTTTGATGAAGGTGTTCCTTGAAAGGAATGCTTCGGTTGTTTCTAAGTAATCCCTTTTATACGTAGTAACTGACACATCACCTTTATCTGCTTTAGTGACTATGAGACTGTTGTCTTTTATTTTCTGTTTTAAAATTTTGAAGTTTTGAAGCGGAAAATGGGGTATATTAGCGTATAATTTTCAAATAGTTCCGTAAGTTTCATTTTTGACTTACTATTTAAACTGGCTGTCGTGGCGGGGTGAGCGATTGCCTTTTTTTTTTGCTATTGGCTTTACGTCGCACCAACACAGACAGGTCTCTTGGCGACAAGAGCGATTGTCTCACATTCGGATTTCTTTGTATGAGATTGCACATTCCCTGTCTCAAAAGTGGGGACATTACCCATTGCTTACTGTGAACAGTTACAGTCAAATGTTCGAAATGTTAGGGCTAGTGAAGTTTTTGTGCACGTCTGCAGATGAGTGAGAGTTTTGCTCACCTGTGACCACAAATGTAATTTTTTTAATTACCGATTGCACTTCAAATGCTTTTAAAAAAAATTGTGAATTGAGTTAAACATGGAGATTAGATTAGAAGTACAGGTTTTGAGTAGGTTGGATGGAGTGGGGGAATAATTGGGAAGAGGTTCAAATGGAAATGATATGTTGGATGATGTTGGTGTTTATGACAACATTAGTGCAGACTAATAATATTGAGATTACTGATCACAATAGTGCTTAAGATATATCTGGTGACAAACTAGAAGAAAATTAGCTAGTTTGTGCCGGTGTCCAGTATTTGGAGAAAGATGAACAAACAACTTGGAACATCCATTGTCGACAGTCTGTTACATAAATAAGACATAAGGACCTCGTTTGACATCAGCCTGGAGTAAAAGGTGATGCAGAATACATCGCCTTCCACACTGAAGCGTGGAGACTGTCGAGGCTGTACAAGAAATTGTAGATTGTACTAACAAACAAATGTCTACATTGCGTGAGTAGTATAGACGAGAAAGAGATGCCCAAAACACCGACTATGAAGAAGTAACTGCTTTATTTGGTCTGATCTATCTCTGAGGTGTTTTGAAAAGTTCTCTTGCAAATGCAGAAGATCTTTGGGCTGATGATGGTATAGCTCCATAACTTCTGCATCTTGTAATGTCACTGACACGTTCCTGCCTTCTTATCCGAACTCTTTGCTTCGATGACCTCATAGTCGAGAAGCAGAGAAAGGAGATGGACAAAATGGCTCCTATTCGTAAGTTGTTTGGGGATTTTGTAGAGAAATGCCAAGCATTCTACAGCTCTCACAAGTACATTAGAGTTGAAGAAATGTTGGAGTCTTTCCGGGGAAGGTGCAAATTTTGTCAATTCATGCCCAGCAAGCCCACCAAGTATGGCATTAAAAAAAATTCTCTGGCCAGTGCCTGCATTTACTACATGTACAAGATGGATTTTTACATTGGAAGGCAGCCTGATAGTGGATGAAACATTACAGTTCATAATTATTTTTGATATGTGGTTTCCATGGTTCACAGAGGATTAAGAAGTATCCGGGTTGAATGGCTGGACAAGGCATTACTTGGAGCAATATTTAATATAATAAATTTGAAAATTTTATTTCTCCCCTTTTCCTTTTGTTTAAATTATAACATAGAACATCTGAATGAATAAAAAGCAAGTATAATCGATTATTAGTGAGCTCATCGGCTCTAACAATATAAGGGGACCTAGAAGTCCAAAAATCAGGTACAGAACTAATAATAATTACCGGACAGTTGCCTTGCCCCACCAGTTAGGTTACCCAGTGCCAACTCAACTGATTGGCAGTCAAAGACACAACACAGGACAAAGATCCTGCGGAAAGGAACAAAACGGAAGCGTTATAAACACTACACACCCAGAAAACACCAAAAGGAACATAGTAAAAGGTAAACTTACCTCCAGGTGGTAGAAAAAAAAAACAGGTGGATCAAACTACCAACCGACAGTGTGTCAAATAAATGTTGCGTGGAAATAAAGACCAAACCTTCCTTTTTTTAAAAAAGAATATATATAATTCATCAAACTCAGATTAACAAATTAAATAAAATGACATCCTCGTAGTTAGTATTATTAGGAAAAAAAAATTAGGTACCAGTAACTAAATAAAATCAGATGACATAGGATTAAAATAAGGAGGCCTTTAAAATTCAAAGAGATTAAATTAGATAAAATAAGGGACACAGACCTCACTAAAACCACAGGAAATCCACAATTAAATTCAAGAAACACCCAAAGATAAATTAATGAAAAATCATTTGAAACCGCCGGTCAGTAAGAAAATAATGAAAGTAAATTAAATGGTACCTTGAGTTTGAAACAGACCAAAATTAAGAAATTAAAACACAAAAACGCCAATCGGCAAGAAAGATATAGAATGAAGGAAGGATTACAATCACCTCAAACTGTTTACTTAGCAACAACCACCAAATCATTTATCAGAGGATTCCATTTGGAAAAGGATACTTTGTTAAATGATTAGAAAATACAACCTTCTTGGTTCACCGTTATTCCTTGAGAGGATCCTACTCTCTATCCGTTTCACATCAGCAAACGGGGAACCATAAATACAGTGGGAGTTCCAGTCATGGGATGCTAAGTGCTTTTCATAATAAGTTACCAAGGGAAAGAAACCCACCACAACAAACATAGAAAGAAAAGGGAAAGAGAGCAACTGATGTGTCCAAGAAACAGTAAACACACAACGGGGTGTCAAAATTACTGAACAAACATCCGACAGGGTAGTCTCCCAACATAAAAATCATCACCATCATCACTCCATTTCAAAATCAACATCCTATCACCCAGGTAACAAAGAAATTATTAAACATGGGAGAACCAATCCCGATGGAAGGACCAACAATGGCACCAAAACAATGGAGGCCAGAAAGGCAAAGATCATACTCAAAACACGTTTAAAAGCCCCCCCAAAAATAAACGATATTAAATTAAAATAAACCAGCATAGCACAAGTAATCCCTACTGGATCTCCCATGTATTACCCTACTTTTAAAAACCAAAATAATTTCAGAGCAGCAGTAACATCATTACGGTGTGATAATAATAATAACAAAAATTTTACACCACTAAATTTCTTTGGAAATTACCCCCAAGTAACATTTAAATTCCATTACGAGAAAGGTTATACACTAGGTACTCTGAATTAACAAAGTCTTTTCAACCCGATACTTTTGTTTTGAAAGGGCACTATAATTTTACTCAACAATGAAAAGGTCCACATCATTATAATCGAACGCACGACTTTGATAATTAAAAAGTTTCCTCCGAAGAAATCACACAAACAGTTCACCGCCGATGAAAATACCAAAATAACAAAGGTTGACTTACAGGTTGGTTGCTTGCTCAATCAGTAGTATGATTTATACATGGCTCGGCCATGTGCACCTTACCAGTTGGAGATCTTCCTTCGCAGCATATTTAAAACAATCACTCACTACGAGGTTACAAATTGAAAATATAAAGAAAATATGATGAGGGTGTGGAGCACATCCCCACATCGTTATGATTCACTATCCACCGTCCATGATGCTATCCCAAAGCATAGCCTTGAGCTCAGAACACCAACGACTTTTAGCCATGATTGCAAAGCAGCAACTGCCCGCTTCGCTTCCCTCTCTCTCGCGCCAGAGAGAGAGTCTTCATCTAGATGGCTGACAGCAAGCGCTCATTGGCCGGAGCAGTTTCAAGGAGAAAGGGGATAAATAGTTCCCACTATAGCCGTAGATAGCAGTAACAATCAGAGCTTACATGCGCTCGCAGAGTTAAATGTGAGAAATTGTGAGGACACCGTTTAAAGCTGAAGAAAATGACAATACAGTTTTCTACACCGTAATAGGCAATCCCAATACGTTGGTGGAAAGGAGACAAATACGAAACCTCGGTTTCAACCTTACATAGCAAAGAGCCTTATTGCTCTTGACAAACACAAAATTGTACAAGAGCAACCTTGCTTCTACCCTTTACATTACATAGGAGACTGATCTCAAAAAACACCAGTGTCTAGCCTCACAAAGGCGATCAATTTCTAATGACATGATCAAAATTCCACCAAACATTATAGTGTTCATGTGCAGTTGCCCCATAGTGGGCTTATCCATTGCTAAACAGTAGCAATAACATTATGTACTGTTCCCAAAGGCAACCAAACCCAGACAGAAGTTATAGAGCAAACATGCGCATAATTGCCCATACTACATGGACCTAATGAAAAAAAAGAAATTGGTAGGACATAACTGATAGTAAACAAAAGGCAAAAAGGGAAAACACCAGCGCTGCTTATAGAAATGGTTAAAATCCTATATGGGCTAATGGCCCAAAGATACAGATGCTAATCCTATACTATAAGGTGTGACTAAAGGAGAAACCTTTAATGCCGAGATGAGATTTACATAATTTTGAGGTTGATAACGTTAGTCACCCAATACATGGTTGAATGGGAAATAGTAGAGGGTCAACACTCTTCGTTCCCTTACATTACATAGGTCCAACAGAGAGTTCTAGGTGAAGTTTGAAGGCAGGGGTGGTTTATAGCAGGTTACGTAGAATTTGGAGAAGGGAAGGTTTCTAAAAATGAATTCTTCACCAAAACGTCTACATTTAAACCTCCAATTTACAAGGTTACATGAAAAGGAAAAATGGTTGAAACCTTCCCCTCATTTACCTGCAGGCACTATCTCATGTTGAAGTAAATTCTGACATTACCTTGTGTTGATGGACCTGCCTCCCGCAGGCCTCTCCCCAGCCTCCCTAGCCTCTAGCGTCCTGATGTATCATATATGGTACATTCGGTTGTTAATCTTTTTCTTCACAACGGTTCCTGCTCTTGATGGAACACCGGCTGTATCATGTGGAGCAAGGCATGCGTGGCGAGATATTCATTGTTCGAAGTTGCTCTGTAGAACGCAGTGTTGGCGGGAGGTCCTCAACTACAGTCGTGGAAGAGGTGTCCGTCATGGCTAGCACAATAAGAGATATTTATAATCATACTGGATTTAATTTTCAATTTTATAATATTCACTACAATTGCAAAAGTGCATGTTTTTGTGTGAAATTATTTACATTGTCATGTGTGATCAGGGGAATTTGAAAATCATGACTGTTTTCGATGTATCATATATGATACATCAGGTGGCTACCAATACAAATTGGCCATGCAGTAATGGACAGAGGGGTTGAAATATTTTCTAGTTAAGATCCATACTGGGGCATATTTTGCGTCAAAGCATTATAAAAATGATTTCCCATGTTACGTAGAAAGTTTATCCTTTAAAAGTATGATTTGATATAGTAATTTTCACCAAAAATAAACTTTGCTTTGAAATTATTTTACAAATTTTGCTGCAGGATTGAAAGATAGTGAGATATTGGAGCTCGTTGATCAAATTGACCTCAATTTGTCAGACTCACAGCAAGGTCCAGAAGACGATGATGTTGATGATGAGTTCTCGGGTTCTTTACCGAGTGCAGTGAACGATGATAATGATGCTAGTTCTCCCTCGGACTCGGAGGATGAGCCTGAAATTCCTATAGGAAGTACTCATTTCAGATGTTACATAAAACTGCATAAGTTAAATTTATGTTTCGTTGTTCAATCTATTCACGTATCTAGTAATCTGAGTGGTTAAATAAGTTTTCTTTATGTTTAGTTTTGAACCACCCCCTATTGGAAATCCTCAGGCACCACAAGACTACCCAGATGAACAACATCCTAAAAAACCTTTCAAATATTTCACCAAATATGTTCAGCCATCACTGTTTGAAAATATGTCTGAGTACATGAACATCAGGCAGGTGGCAGTAACTGGAAAATCAGTGGGCTGCACTGGGGAGGAAATCTGCACATACGGGGTTTCTGCAATTGTAGCACCTTTATTGAGTTTTCTGCGAATAAGGATGTGCTGGGAGCGAAGGACTCGTTACCCCTTAATTGCAGATAACATCGCAAGGGACATATTTTATTTACTTAGAAATGCGCTGAAAATAGTTGATGACAATGCAGTGTCTAACAAGCCTAACAGCAGGACAGTTTTTGGAAAGTTCGGTCACTCCTGGACACAATTAGAGAAGGATGTCTAGGAAATCCTCAGCCTAAAGAAGTGTCCATTGACGAACAAATTATACCTTTTCACGTCCAAGTGAAAGTGCGACACTACATCCGAGGTAAGCCCAATCCTGTTGGATAGAAAATTTTTGTCATGGGCACACCAAGTGATCTGCCTCTTGATTTCCTGATGTACCAGGGAAATGGAGGGAGAATAATCTCTGAGAAAACACCCCTCCTTGACAAAATTGATTTAGGTGGTAGGATAGTGCTAAAACTCTGTGATTCACTACCTCCTGGGTCATCAGTTTTCATGGACAGATATTTTACTTCACTGGTACTTCTTGAGAATCTCCTTACCCATAGATCCATATTGGCTACTGGGACCATAATGGTCAGCCGCCTACGCAAAGGTGTCCAGTTCAAATGGGATCTAGACATGAGAAAGGAAGGAAGAGGCACCTTTGATCAAGTTGTCAGGAGAGATGAGAAATTAGTCGTGACCAAATGGTTTGACAACAAGCCTGTTTACATCACCTCATCCGAGTATGGAGCTCAGCCAGTTGATGAATGTAAGCGCTGGTCAAAAAAGGATGCATGTTGCATTCAAGTCCCAAGACCTCACAGTGTGAAACAGTATAATCAGCACATGGGGGGAGTTGACCCTGCTCGACAGAGTAGAAGGAAAATATGCTATGAGAAGCCGAACAAACAAAAGGACAATATGAGTGAACCACCATTTGATGGATTTTGCCCTGGCAGTGGCTTGGATAGAATACAGACAAGATAGTCCACGAAGTGGTTTTAAGAGTAAAGATATTCTGACTTACTTCGATTTCAAACTGGATGTTGCAGAAAAGCTTATTTACTTTTACAAGGACAACGTAGGGGATGAAGAAGAGATCGAAGACAGTGAAGATGATACCAATGAACATGGAAAACGTAAAAGGCCAAGAACACCCCAGTTCTTACCATCACCAGGCAACAGGTTTGAAAACGCTCTGCATATGCCGGAAATGATGAGGGACAAAGAGAAGAATTGGTCCAGATGTAGACTTCCTGGCTGCAATGCATTAACTTGGGCCCGTTGTACACAGTGCAATATTTTTTTGTGTTTATCACTGGACAGGAATTGCTTTCTTGTGTTCCACAAGAGATGGAACAGTACAGAACATGGGATTTTCCCAGATAATTTGATATTCCTTCTTAACATTCTCAGAGAATTCAATTTTATTTTTGTAAACATGTGTTCATTCAAACAAGACTGCTAACTTTTAGGTTTTTATTTTCAAATTCTGAATGTAATTAAGAATACCAAAAATATCCTTTTTAACATTTTTATGTAGCTATTTTGTATTAAGAAAAGGTCTAATAATCCTAAAATATAAAAATAAAATATTCTAATGAAACTTTATTTACCATTCAGTTCAGGATATTTTGTCCCCATAGCGTCCTGATGTATCACTGGTGATACATACCCTCCTGACTTTGTTAAAGGATGACATTTTTTTTGTCAAGTTTATAGTCCTATTGATCATCCATAGAGACAAAAAAAGTGAAATTTGATTATTTTTGCCAATCAGATGTAGCTCAGCATGCTAGAGGCTAGGTCACATCGCACTCCCAAGCACTGGAGCATTTGAATACAAGATGGCCCTAAAGTATCCTACTTTTATAGTTTCTTGAGGGGAAGTTTCTAGAACACATTACCGGTACCCATTGGCTGCATTCCTGTACACACCCCCGGTTTTAATAGGCTAGGAACCATATTTCAAAGTATCTGATAGGTTGATTACAATTGTGGAGGATCCAGCTGAAGTGTTGACAACTTTGGTACATAAACAGAACAGTCCTCTAAAATAAAGGTTTGGCAACTCCTAAAATAAACATTTCTCTCTCGATCAGTTACCTTTTACTTCCAGAGGATGTCCACCACGTTGGCTGAATAGTCAGTGTACCAAAATTTGATTCAGAGAGTCCCAGGTTCGATTCCCAGCCGGTTCAGGGATTTTAACCTACATCGGTTAAGTCCAGTGGCTTGAGGGCCGGGTGTTTGTGATGTCACCAACATCCCTGCAACTCACACACCACACATAACAGTATGCTCCGCCACAATAACGCGCAGTTACCTACACATGGCAGTTACCGCCCACCCTCATCGGAGGGTGTGCCTTACAAGGGCTGCACTTGGCTAGAAATAGCCACATGATATTATTTACTTCCAGAGGGTACGCTAGCAATTTGATGATAGGGACATCTAATGGTAGAAGACTAAAATTTGTGAATTTACTACTTCAAGTTTGTTAATATAGATGACAGTAGAGAAGGCATGCAGTTTAACTAATTGGGGAAGGTGTACCCCTGGTACAATCTTATATCAGTTCCTCTGGCTTTAGACGTGCTAAAAGATAAGGGCCTAAATTTAGTTGGAACCAGTTAGGAAAAAATAAGGCAGAAATTCCACCATTATTTCTCGACCTGAAATGACCAGTACATGTTTGCTCATGGCAAGGAGATGCAACTTGTACCCTATATTCCTAAGGAGGGGAGATTGTCCTAATGCTATCTACCATGCATCAAGGTGAGAACATCGATGAGGCAACAGGTAAATTGAGCAAACCGGAAGTCATTCCGTTTTACAATATAGCAAAAGGACAAGGCTTGAACAGCCTGTACAACATCAGCAGAAAAGCTAAGAGAATCTTATATAATCTGTAAGATTAATGGTTGAAACCTTTAGGGCCTTTATTAATGAGCTATAGTTCCTTGTCTTCAAGAACAGGATGAGTTAATTTTTAACTGGGGGGGATGGAAAGTACGGTTAGACTCGACGTTAGTAGTGTGTTCTATTGACTGACTTTAACTTCTTTTGTCTATATTAAGATTATGAAGTATTTTATTTAAGATTTTTTGAAGCTTGGTGCTGGTATAACTCATTAAATAATCCTATGTTTTAGCATTACATAAAAACCTTTCCAACCTCATTTTCACCATCAGTGTTTTAATTATATATTTCATCGTTAAAAGCAGGTTAACTGTTACCAATCTGGCAGTTTATTTATCTCCAATTGCAGATGCATTGGACAAAGTTAAACAGGTTGATGTGATAAATACTAATTTTTCCAAAGCCTTTGACTCATTACAACATGAGGCCTTGTTGAAGGAGTTTTCAGTGGGAGTATTTTCAAGTGGCTGAAGAGTTACTTGACAAAACGAATATGTGTTGTCAAGTCTGAGGGTTTGATCTCTAACCCCTAAAAAGCTTCATCTGGTGTCCCACAGCGATCACTATTAGGGCCTGTTCTATTTGTTTTGTTTCTAAATGATAACTACTACAGTTGTTCAGAAGAGCGAATGTCACTTGTACGCTGACGACTTGAAACTATACAAAAGGAACTGCATCATGATATGCAAACTTGTACTAGGAATACCTTTTTTCAATATAGGAATTGATTTCCATATTAAATTAGTGAAG
Source organism: Anabrus simplex (assembly GCF_040414725.1). Taxonomy (NCBI): domain Eukaryota; kingdom Metazoa; phylum Arthropoda; class Insecta; order Orthoptera; family Tettigoniidae; genus Anabrus; species Anabrus simplex. The sequence continues at coordinate 142,348,863 of NC_090269.1, read as the reverse complement.
GAATTGTGCATTTTCATTCCTTATTCCTAGTAATTTACTTCCATTTGGAATTTTCTGCAGCAAATTGTAGAAACATTTACTCATAAAAAACAAGTACCTAATTTTTAAATGCTGATTATTTTAAAGGTCATTGCTCACTTGAATGAAACTTTTTGGGGGAGTTTAACTATTCTATATTGTACCAGGAAAAGTTCTGGGTTTAGGGCATGAGAAGGATCTCAGGTAGTGGAAGTTGATTTTGGAGCCGATACAGAGTACGATAGAATCGCAGGGCGAATAATAGATGGTTATACTTTTTCCAAATAATTTATTAATAATGTTGAATGATTCATCACCCTGCAATATTAATATAGGACTCAGATTTTTCATTGAAATCAAAAGTTTAAACGTAAATCTTCTTGAATTCTGTTCGAGAAAAATAAATAAATATCACTTATCCTACAGTCTTTTTAACTTTTGTAAAAACACGAAGTGTCAGTTCTTCACCTAAAGTCTTTCTAAGTATTAATTCATGAAATGAACACACACTTATATTTGAAAATTTAAATAAGAATTTAAATTTCTGTTGAAAGTTTCTTAGTTTGTTAGCCTTGAAATATAGAACACTTGAAAATCCTAAAGTTCTTCTATGTAATATGAATATTAAATTTTGAAAAATAAATTTATCATTAAAGATGAACTTTTGAGAAATGATGAAAAACTACGAAATATTGTTCACACGCAGCACTGAGAAAATCACTGTTCAAGATTGATAAGAAAAAGTCACTCAGTTTGTGACTACTCACTTAGTAAAGAAAATTTGGCTTACAAACATTGATGTGGAGAATGGGAGTCTGGAACATTCTGCGGAGTGCGGACGGAGACTCGAACTCGATGTTCCATGAAGAAACCACGTTGACGTCCCTCGATGGGTACCATAGATGAGATGATGTTTGAGGTTAGCTGGATCTTGTAGAATTTCACCAAGATTTCCGCTGCTCGTGGAGGTGATTTTAGCACACGGAAAGTTCAATTGGCGCGAGTAGTAATTACAGATGCTATCATTCACTGTCAAACACAGTTCAGTTTGTATTTTAATTTTATGACGTTAAATGAATAATTACAGTCCTTGCTGCATAAAACACTATTTAAAATCGTCACTTAGAACGTCCATAAATACACAGTTCAAACACTTGAAAAAGCAACGTGTAATAATTCTCATCACAGTCTCTGATCACAGTCTTTGGATCACTATCCTAGCAGATAACACTGATTTTCTGGTAGTGATAATATTATATTACCTTAGAAAAAGTTCTTAATATTCACCAAGTTTATCACTGGTATAAGTCGTGTCCTAATATGGCACGAACACTACGTAAATAAAGAGACACAGTTCAAGGATATACTGTATTAGAAGAAATGAGTCCTAGAATAGTTAGAGTTATTGTACACGACAGTTTCTGTTTATTGTAGTAGTTCAATATTATGTGATTATTAACTAAGTCCACACGTCATGTTCTAGTCTGTGAATACCAAATATTTGACTTTGTACATGATTTCACACGTGTTATATTTCGAAATGTCTGTGAATTATATCGTAGTCACGGCATGATAAACTAAATACGGTGCGACGTCTTTTACAAGTGCGACGGCGATTGATTATCCCATAATTTCATCTCCGCGAAACGCGACGGAAAGTACTATCTCCGAGACTGCACTGACAGACTCTACGAGGGTCAGTCTCCCCTCTGTCTCACTCACACACACATACTGCACTGCCAGACTGTACTGCTTGTCAGCCTTGACATAGTGGCCTATATATCTGTGCCGAGAGTGGTGGTGTTCTGAATCATGTAACCGAGTGCGCTCAATCTTCTTAAACTTTATATTGTTATAACTTAAAAACTACTGGACAGATTGCTTTGAAATTTACAGGATTTTACTTTTATGATGTCTGCTACAATTTAGCGTTGCTCCTGTTGAAATCGGTTAAGGCGTTAAAAAGTTCACGAAAGAAAAGTTCTTTCGAGAAATATCTCTAGGGGAGGCAAGTTTCAAGCGGTAGGTGACGTCACTTGACCTCGCCTGGTCGCTCGTGGAGTCTGGTATGTACTGGAATGTTCCTTCGCTCAGCTGTTCGCATGTCGGACGGAAATTGTATGCTGAAATAAAGTTTTTTCAATTGATATGTGCCAGGGCTTAGGCCTTCCTGGTACAATATACTCCCCTGTTTATATGCAAAATTTGAAGTCTAAGCCGTGTAACTTGTTAAATCTTGGCGTTGTGCAGACATAAGTTGAACCAATTTTGTCAAACACACTAATCGTTCATTACCACTTCATTTTCCCACTATCTGTCTCTTGTTCTCATTTTATTGGGAACTTTCTGCTTGTTCCTATAGAAGGTATGTTTGAACAGGTCGCTGATCTTTGAGAGAGCTGTAATGAAATTTTTCAATACAGAATTGTACGTAGGGATTGTGTAGGAGAGCTCCAACAACATGGATGAAATACGTAATAATGTTATTTGTTTTAAATCTGTCCTAAATGCTAATTGTTAACAGACACTGGGTGTTTGTATTTAGTCCTGTAGGAGTTATCTAATGTGCCGGTATCCAGCAGTAAGGAACTGTTATCTTTGAAATGCCTTGTAAAATCCATCAACCTGAGCTAGATTTGAACGCACAAACTTGGGTTTAGAATGGTGACGACTAAGCAACTGAGCTACTCAGGCCAGCAGTCAGGTTGATGGATGAGATTTATCCTTCACTAATTAAAAACCCACAACAACTGTTACAAATTTTAGCTGTAATCCTCAAACCAGGAAAAGGATACAAACAGCACAGTACTTCCCATTTTTATGGTAGGTTGCAATAACAACAATAGTAATTCCTCCACATTGGGATTTTCCAAGATGAGCAGTGCTTTTCTCATATCAGCTGACTATCTCTCCTCCTCATCCCAGCCAACAGGCAAAGCAGTGCTTGAATTACACAGCAATATCCCCTCAATGATCTTGCCTCATTTCAGTCCCTCTGCCTACAGTAGATGTACTTTGCCACTGCTGGCTGAAGAGTTACTGAAAACCTACAAGCATTGACTTCATATAACTTAATTATAAATCTAAATATAGTGCTAAATATTTTGAACATAATTTGCTTAGTATGGCCCGATCTACCACCAGTTTAATGGAGTTCATTTATTTATATTACACTCTATCTTTAAACAAACCATACATACTTGGCTACTTTACAAAATCTTCTTATTGTGGAAAGCATAAAATTAATCCACGGCTTACAAAAATGGCTGTCCACAACAATAGATTTTTTTCTTGCATTTTACATTAGCTCACCGAACATAGGCCGCTCCTTATTAGAGCGGTCTCCCCTTTTTCCTTTTGCATATTCCTTCCATTATGGTAACGTGGTCACCAACCTGTACTGCAATATCTCATGTTACATCAGTTTTCTGTAACACTGTCTCGTATTCTCTATATTGAGGCGTCGGTAAATATATTATCATTATTCTCTCCTCCTCCCTAATTATCACTCCTATTTTACAACATTTCCGTAACACCGGACAACTTCTATGGTGGCATGTTTCATTGATTACTTCTTCAGTAGTACAGTACATGACAACTGGTGATAAATTGTGTCAGACAAAGCAATAGTTGCCAATTTAAAACCACAGGGATGTGGATTATTAGATGAAGAACTTGTGCTCAGTGATTTGAGAATGATAAAAATTGAACAACATCATGTCAGAATCCGAGAACTCCTGTGGGACAGAATTGGGGTGGAGAGCTTATAAACATCAATAGCAATTGGAGGGTCATTAAAAATTGTAGGATTTCACTGAGAAGGACTATTCTGGCAGACATCTTCAGGTAACTCATATTAATCAAATTAGAACAAAACAACACACAACATTGTTATAGACTCTTGAGCCTTTTTGCATTCAGTCTGCAAACTTCTGTGAATTAACTATGCAAATCTACAATCTTCAGTATACTGCTAGTGGTCTGACGTGGTTTATTTGCACACTTTTTATCATTAAAACATGAAAGACTGACTCTAACTATCACCAGCAGGGCCTCCTATTTCTCTTACTGTTCACAGCCATATCCAGAATTCTCCTAGTTATCCGTCTTCATTTGCTTGATTTGTATGCATCACTGAAGTCAGTTTATACATGCTGCTTCATCTGTCGAGTTTGTACATACATGAATTTTCATTATAGAGTGCCTTTTAGCATTCAGTCTGCAAGCCTCTGTGAATTTAGTAACAGCTACCATATTCCCTATTTGTAACTAGTTCTGTAGCCACCTTTAGTTCTGAACCTCTTATCTTTTAATCGTGTTACTTCTAACTGATGAATAAAATATCTCGATTTCAGCCAGCTTTCACTCCCGTGAAGCAAAGTTGGTCTGAAAACAGACCAATGTAAAGATAGTTTCTTCCGGGAGCTGATTTCCTTCTTACAGAATACTTTTGATCCTGAATGCGAGCTCACTGCATTAGTTTTACTGAATCTTGATTCAATCTCACTTACAATACTACCATTCTGACAGAACACACATCCTACATAATTGAAATTATTTACCAGTTTCAGCTTTGGAAATTTAATGAATTTCGAAGAAAATATCAAAATTGGGCTTAGAACTTTAAAAAATACCCTGATGTGTGTTCTTTTGAAAAATGCTTTTATTTTTTAAATGCCGCCATTTTAAAGCCCACAGCACCTCCTTTACATGGTGCTTCACTAGCATTTAACTGTCCTATGCTCTACTGAACACACCCCTCCAGTTGCTGCTAAGAAATCATCCCATTCTTACGTCTCTCTCATTTGGATTTCAAATGTAATCTAAGCATTGAGTAGCAGATGTGGTATTCTGTATGATGTAGTTTTAAAAATAATGCCTACATATCAGGGACTTACATCAGATGCACTGCTACAAAGGTGCACAAAAGGGAAGACACAAAATCCAAGTGAGAGCCTTCACAGTGTTCTTTAGAATAAATGGCCGAATGTCCAAAGGAAGTATTTGTTACTAGGAATAAACTTCAGCTTGGTATTGTGAGTGCTGTAAGTGAGTTCAATATGGGGTGTGTTAGAACACTTGAAGTCCTTCAGTCCATCAGAGGGAAGCCTGTACCAACTTCTGCTGTGGACATCAGTCACCAGTGAGAGCGAAGGCGCATACAGCAAAGCAGGAAAAGAAGCTCAGGTGAAAGCAAAGAGCTAAGGAAGAAGAATAAGGTGATGAAAATATCACTGGAGGAAAGCAGAAAGAAGTCTGAAGGGCATACTTATTGTGATGGAAAGTTCTAAAGTGAGTGAAGTTGCATTGATTTTTATTTAGCATTTTATGGCTTAGCATAATCTTCATGATTTCTTTCAAAAAATAATCCCTTATCATGCAATTTTTGTCTGATGTAAGTGATATTTTACACGGTAGTAGTAAGACAGTTGTCAGTATGCATTTTACTGTTTAAGGTGATACAAGTTTTTTGACCTACCAAACTTTTTGTGTACACAAATTAAAAAAATTAAACATTACATTTAAAAAATCTACATTCCAATATATTTCTCATACAACAAACTGTGATACTGGTGTTTGTTGGCTTAACTATACAGCATGTTTGTGCAAACTTTGGTGCCAAATGGAAATATATTATGATGCAAGAGGCTTTTTTAAATATGCTGGTGAAAGGAAATTAAAAAAGATCGTACTCAAAAAGTTGTATAGGTACAATATTGAAAGTTGGTTGCATTACTATATCTGAGTAGTTTCACCTCAAAAAATAAAATTGGTAAAAATTCATTGAAAAATATAGAAGTTAGAAATTTCACTATAGTGTCCCCTTAATGCCTTTCAGCAGGTGACCCATGTAATCCATGAACAACAAGGGTAACAGCTTACAGTCTTGTCTAACCCCTGTAAGTACCTTGAATTGAGATCTCTGGAATTGCAGCCTAGTTGTCCACATAAAGACATAACTTAGCCTTTATCTCCTCATTTCAGATACCATCCTCAGTTGTTCCCACCTGACAGTTCCTGTTATGTGATGTGTTAATTTTAACATGAATATGACATCCTCAGTGCAGCCAGCTTTCACTCCCGTACAAGGAAGCCAGTCTCAAAAAGACGAGTGTAAAGGCAGCCATTTTCAGAGAAAGGTTTCAGCATCTACAAAGATGTACATGGGCTCTCTTACCATGGCAGCAGTCAATGGGCTGATATTGCATATAAGCTAACATCTTGGCTTTGCTACAAAGTTTGAGAAACGTAAAATCCCATCTGAAGAATTCAATGATTACATCTATTAGACACTGTTGATCGTTCCTAGTTAAGTTCCATCTTGTATCAAATAGAGCATTGTCTAAATGATCACCAGAGGAACCATCCTATAATTTTCGTGGACTTCAGTAATAGTTTTGGACTTGTAACAACCTTCATGAACAAACGTTCTATAAGAGTAAGAGTGCTCAGAGGTTCAATTTTCATGTTTAGGAATTGTGCTTATCCTTCATTTCGTTGATTGTACCCAGATTGTGAAAAGATTGCATTTCTAAAAGCTCTATGTAAAACAGCATCTCTTTAAGAACAGCTTACCTCCATGGCAACCTGCAAGTGCTACAGGATGATCTTAACTCTGAACTGCTCAGTTTGTTATTCCTTACTAATCTCATCTTGTTCAGTCCGGGGTAATTTGGAATGCTCGGAAATATATTTTTAAAATATGGTTAGTTCAAAACCAGTATGCAATTGTTATGACGTATACATCTAGCAGACTTCACCCCTAATGGTGTGTCAATACTTACCATATGTTTTACTTATTTAACGTAAATGTGTAAAGGTAATCAAGCTAATTAGCATGAAAACACTTGAAATAAAGATTGTTAATCATTGCTACACTAGCGATTTGTTCGGTGAGTTAGACATTAATGTGCACATTGGTAAATTTGGAAAGTACAAATAAAAATACTCATATGTCAAAGAGAACATATACTGTGTGTACCTCAGTCTAATTGCCATTTATTCCTGCTGTCGTATTTGAGTGAGCCGCATGACCCAGCAATGTCAGGGTCTCAGCTGATATACATATTGATTCCCATAGGGAACTTGAAATTCTTGTCCTGACTAATTAAATATATAATTTTAATATAAGTGGTCAATTATTTCCAGCTGGAAAATTTGTAATGTCCAATAACGAAACATTTATGTTAGAATTGTGGTCTCGGCCATTTCAGAATAAGTTTCCATACAGTGGGTTTGCTCTATATTGAACTGTATTAGATAATGTTTCATTTGCAGTATTTATAATATTAACGCTTAGCATGTATTGGTAGGTAACGACATGGAACCAAATGGAGGTACATCAGGATGGCATGGTCGTGGATGAGTCTACATTAAAAGTGCGGAGATGTGAGTTGCGTAAGTTGAAATACGGGGAAGCCACGTGAAAAAATTGCGCTGGAGTGAGTTACTTGTACTTTGGAGAGAGAAAGGGATTATACAATCATTTGCAACAGGAAATTTTGCTACAATATATACCAGTCTAAATTCACAAATTCCAGGACCTATACCAAATGGGAATAAGAAGCTATTTATGACTAAGGTAATTTCTGCGCAGATGTGAGAACACTAGAAATTTCATTCATAATTATGTAACATAATTAGCCTTTCCTCCCATGCGAACCATGTGACCTTGCTACGGTGGGGAGGCTTTCATGTCCCAATGAAGCAGATAGCCGAGCCGCAGGTGCAACCATATCCGATGGGTATCTGTCAAGAGACCAGACTAACGAATGGTTCATTGAAAGGGGGGTAGCAGCCTCTTGGAAGTTACAGGGGAGGCAGTCTAGATGATTGACTGATATGGTCTTGTAATAGTACTCAACATGGCTTAAGTCTGTCGATACTGCTACACGGCTGAAAGCTGTGGGAAACTACAGCCCTAACTAACACCCGAGGACATGCAGCTCTCCCTGTATGAATGATGTACTGATGATGGCTTCCTCCCGGATAAAATATTCCGGAGATAAAATAGTCCCCAATTCGGATCTCTGAGTGGGGACTTCACAAGAGGGGGTAATCATCCGGAAGATCGATACCGACATTCAGCGAGTCAGAGCGTGCAATGTTAGAAGTTAGAATCTCTGTGGTAGGTTAGAGAATATGAGAAGAGAGATGGATAGACCTAAGTTAGATGTAGTTGGTATAAGTGAAGTACATTGGCAGGAAGAGCAGGATTTTTGTCAGGCAACTACAGAATTAACAACATAAAATGAAACAGGGTAAATGCAGGAGTTGGTTTAATAATGAATAAGAAAATAGGCCAGTGGGTATGCTACTATGACCAGCATGGTGAAAGGATTATTACTGTTAAGATAGACACCAAACCAATGCCCACCGCAATAGTGCAGGTGTATATGCATACTAGTTGAACAGATGTTGAAGAAATTGAAAGAATATGTGAAGAGATAGAAGATTTAATACAATATGTTAATGGTGATGAGAATCTAATTGTGATGGTAGATTGGAATTCAGTGGTAGACTAAGGAAGGAAAGGTAATACAGTAGGAGAATTTGGTTTGTTGGGACAAAGGAATGGAAGAGGAAGTCAGCTGGTTGAATTCTGCAATGATCATAATTTATTCCTTGCTAATACTTGATTCAAACACCACAAAGGACGGCTGTGTACGTAGACGAGACCTGGAGACACTGGAAGGTATCAAATAGACTTCATTATTATTAGGCGGAGATTCAGAAACCAGGTGTTGGATTGCAAATCATTCCCAGGATCAGGCGTGGACTCTGACCACAACTTGTTGGTAATGAAATGCCACCTGAAATTGAAGAAAGGAAGGTAAGGAGATGGGAGCTTGATAAGTTGAAAGAAAAGAGTGTGAGGGACTGTTTCAAGCTACATATTGCACAAGGACTAAATGAAAAGTCTGAAGGAAACACAATAGAGGAAGAATAGAAGAATGAGTGATGAACAACGAAAGCACAAGAAAGCAAAAAAAAAGAGGGCAAAAAGAAATTTAGTCAATTAAAGAAAGAAGTGGATAGAAAGTGCAGGACAGCTAAGGAAGAATGGCTGAAGGAGAAGTGCAAGGATGTTGAAGCCTGTATGATCCTAGGAAAGGTAGATGCTGCATACAGAAAAATCAAGGCCTTTGAATAAAGGAAAACTAGGTGTATGAATATCAAGAGCTGCGATGGTAAACCACTTTTAGGGAAAGAAGACATGGCAGGAACATATCCAACACTTGTATCAAGGTAAAGACGTACTAGATCTGTTTCTGGAACCAGAAGAGGCTGTTGATTCTGATGGAATGGAGGACCAAATTTTGAGGTCAGAATTTGACAGAGCTTTGAGAGACCTCTATGTAAGAACAAGGTACCTGGAATTGATGATATTCCCTCTGATTTACTGACTGCCTTAGGAGAAACCAGTATGGCAAGTTATTCCATTTAATATGTAAGATGTATGAGACAGGAGATGTGCGATCCGATTTTCGGCAGAGTGTTGTTATACCTATTCCCAAGGAAGCCGGTGCAGGCAAGTGTGAAAACTACCGCGCCATTAGTTTAGTATCTCACGCCTGCAAAATTGTAACTCTCATTATTTGCACAAGAATGGAAAAACAAGTTAAATCAGAGTTGAGAGAAGATCAATTTAGCTTCAGAAGGAATGTTCCCGTGAAGCAATCTTAGAGGATCGAAATAAGAATGACAACCCCACATACGTGGCGTTCGTAGATCTTGAAAAGGCATTTGATTATGTTAATTGGACCAAGCTATTTCAGAATCTGAAGGTGATGGTGCTCAGATACCGAGAAGGAAGAATTATCTACAATCTGTATCAGTCTGCAGTGATGAGCATCGAGGGCTTTGATAAAGAAGCAGCAATCCAGAAAGGAGTAAGGCAGGTTTGAAGTTCCCCCTCCTTTTCAATGTTTATATAGAACAGGCAGAAAAGGAAATCTAGGAGGAATTTGGGAAGGGAATCGCAATCCAAGGAGAGGAAATCAAAACCGCGAAATTTGCTGATGCTGTTGTTATTTTATCTGAGACTGCAAAAGATCTGGAGAAATTGCTGAATGGTATGGACATAGTCTTGGGTAAGGAGTACAAGATGAAAAAAATAAGTCCAAAACAAAAGCAATGGAATGCAGTCGAACGAAGTCAGGTGATGCAGGAAACATTAAATTAGGAAATTAAGTTCTACAGGAAATAGATGCATATTTTTACTTGGGTAGTCAAATAACTAACGATGGTAGAAATAAAGGGGACTTAATTGCAGATTGGCACAAGCAAAAAGGCCTTTCTCACGAAAAGATATTTGCTCACTTCGAATATTTAGATAGGAATTAGAAATATATTTTTTAAAACTTTCCTCTGGAGTGTGGAAGTGAAACGTGGACTATAACTAGCTCAGAAAGAAAGAGAATGGAAGCTTTCGAAATGTGGTGTTACAGATGAATGCTGAAGGTGAGATGGATAGATCAAAACATGAATTAAGAGATACTGAATCGAATTGGTGACAAGAGATCGTTGGTCAGAGGAGATCAGTTTGGCTAAATTTGACCAAAAGAAGAGATAGAATGTTAGGACACATCTTAAGACACGCAGGACTTGCACAGTTGGTTTTTGAGAGAAATGTAGGCGGTAAGAACGGTAGGGGTAGACCAAGGTATGAATATGGTAAGCAGATTAGAGTAGATGTAGAATGCAGCAGTTACATAGAAATGAACATGTTAGCACAGGATGGGATGTCATGGAGAGCTGCAGCAAATCGGTCTATGGACTGATAACTCAAAAATCAGCCTTTAATATATTATGGTAATGATTGTTCTGTAAATATTTAATTATTTGAATTGAACCTTGTGTGATTGGAGAACTATTGACCGGATACATATGCTTGTATCAAGGGGAATCCCTGACGTATAACGTAACCTCAAAAGCACGAGTTGAGTAGGAAGCGCGTGGCGTCATGCTCATTCAGTGATGTGTGAAGGTGCTGTGCCTAGCAACCAGATGTCGGACAGTGAATCAAAGGTTTGATTGAAGGAGTGTCGGAACTGCTGGTAATCAACAGTTTTGCGGAGTGAATTTAAATATCGCCAAAATTAAAGTCGGCCGCATATGAACATGGCTGACACTGGGCTAGTTCCCTTAATTAGGAGCGATCTAGTGAGCGGACTAATCTCCTAGTCGCGGATATCATTGATAAATATCCAATCCCTAGGTTACAGCAGTGAGCAGATCCAAGGTTAATTTGGCAAGAATGGGGTTACATAGATCAAGAAGAAATTCAATGTGACTGCGGAGAAGACCAGACTGTCCAACATATGCTCCAATGTCGACTTTGTCCAGCCTATACACAGAAGATGAACTATATCAAGCATCAAAAAACGCATTGGAAGTGGCCAAGTTTTGGGCAAATATAATATAGTAATTATAACTGCATAGTTATGGGAGGGGACTATTTCGAAGGACAATAAGGTCACCGTCGTGAATTGTTCATCTATGTTGATAGTACAGAACTATTCATCGAACTTTATTGTCACAGGTTGTATGGTAGCCCTATGTGCGCTACAAGATGATATAAGGGCAGTATTTAAAGAAAGTATGTATGTCTCTGGGCGTATAAAATCCAGACTTTAACATAAAGAATCTTGCATGTTGGAGCAGAAATGAGTTGCCTGCTAATTAATAAATGAAATCCAGCGGATGTGCTGTTGAGTGAAAAGAGATATCTCTGTATGTGTGCACACGAGAAACAGTCCTTAAGATTAAGCCACTAAGCATGTTATTGTCGTAACAAAATCACGAGTTTGGGAAGGAGAGATCCCGTTCGACTCGAGTGGGCGGTAATTCACTCATATACTACGAGTGTAAATATTTATTGTATTGTTTACTTGAAGTGATCTTATTTGATTTCCTTGTGAGTAGTGATGACCGATATGGGGCGTATTGTAATGGGGATCTGTAGCTCGATTGCTACGTTATTGGTCGTGATGTTTCTGTGCCTCTTTACACACGGGTCTAGTGTTAACTTAGTTGCGCGCCCAAGCAAGTGTTTCTCTTTGTGCCGATATTTGTAATTAGAGGCCACTATTGAATTTCTCATCTAATTTGGGCAGTTCATTAAACTGGGCCATGCGCATTTTTGAATTGACAAGCACTCCGTAGGATGTTAAGCGTTCGTATTGCCATCGAAAGGTCTTTCATAATTTAGGTCCATTGCCCATATTTTTCTAAATGTTTATGGATTTTATTTGGGTTTTTCCTTTTTTATAAATCTTTTCATGTGTTTTTGCGAAATAAGTTTATTCAGTCCAGTTTTATGTCGAGTTCTCATTCGTAATTAATGTATTTTATTTCCTGTCTTTGAGTTGTATTTGGATAGATTTTTGTGTGAATTATTTTTTCGAGCAGTACCACGGGCTCTCCACTTAGCTGGGCCGTATTAGATAGAGAGTGCTACAGTATATAGAGGTAATCGGCCGGCCATCTGCATTTCATAGCTTCTGAAGAAGTGTTGATCAGCGTATTTTCAAGTACTGTAACTTTTTACTTGGTAATTAATTTTGAAGATTCATGGGGCTGAATTGAAGAGAGGGAAAGTGTTGATCGAAAAATAAAGTTATTATTGTCAGTGTTGGGAATGTATCTTCGAACACCATATTTATTAACATTCAACTGTTTGATATATGTACCAACACAAATATTTACAAGAAAAGGTAAAAATTTCCCAAACATACCGGCCACCAAAAGGCACTGGCCTTTTAAGAAGGGAAGAAAAAGATAATTCACTTCAGGTATAAACACATAACACAGATAGTCAGGGAGTTCATAAAGGTATAAATCACATCACTGTGTAACTCGAAACTTTTAGTATTCTTTGTCATTCTCAGGCAAAACACACAACTTCTTGATGGGTCGTTTTATGATACCGGAGTTTATTCTCACAGTGGCGACCCGTACGAGGTTGTCTTCAACAGTATGAACAGACTCTATTATGCCCATTCGCCATTGCAGAGGTGGCAGGTTGTCATCTTTGTTGAACACAAGATCTCCAATTCGAAGATTAGGATGTTTCTCAGTCCACTTGTGGCGCTGCTGCAGAGTGTTAATATATTCCCTATGCCATTGTTTCCAGAAGTCCTGGGTCATCCTTTGAAGATGTTGCCATCTGGAAAGTCTGTTTATGGAACAGTGATCAAGGTCATGATCAGGAAGTGCAGTAATTTGTTCCCCAATTAGGAAATGAGATGGGGTTAAACAAGATAAGTCTGTAGGATCATCGCTGAGTCTTGTTAGAGGACGAGAATTCAGGCAGGCCTCTATTTGGGAAGAAAGGGTAGTTAATTCTTCAAAGGTAAGCACCGTGCTACCCATAGTTCTTTGCAGATGGTACTTGAAAGATTTCACCATGGACTCCCAAACTCCGCCGAAATGCGGTGCTGATGGAGGGATGAAATGCCAGGCGATCCCCTTTGTGGTTGCAGCTTCGACAATATTTCTGTTTTGATCAGAATCATGGAGAAATTCTTGCAGTTCTTTCAGCTCCCTTGCACTAACTTCGTCGGTGCCATTGTCGCTATAGATATTTGATGGACATCCTCTGCGTGACGTGAAACGTCGCAGTGCGGCCATGAATGAATCCGTTGTAAGGTCTGAGACAACTTCCAAATGTACAGCTCTTGTGGCAGGGCAAGTGAAGATGACGACGTAGGCCTTGCCCGTTCGTTTGCTTCGCAGTGTTCCAATTCTTATAAAAAATGGACCGGCATAGTCTACCCCCACGTTCAGGAATGGTCTTGCAGGGGTGATTCTTTCTTTGGGAAGATTTCCCATCTTCTGTTGATTTGTTGTCAATTTTAATTTGTAGCATGGCAAGCATGAATGAATGCACCCTTTAACGACTTATTGAATTCTCGGAATCCAATATCTCCCACGTAATGATGATATCAGGAGTTGGGGCCCAGCGTGGAGTAATCTTTGATGTTCGCTTAAAATAATAAGTTTCGTGAGGTGATGCTTGGGAGGTAATATAAGTTGATGTTTAGCTTCGTAAGAGATGGATGATGCATTGTACAGTCTTCCACCAACACGAAGATAGCCATGTTGGTCCAAAGTCTGGCTTAAATTCCTAATTTTGCTAGCTGAGTGAATGTTCTTTCCTTGTTCGAGGCAAAGAATTTCTTCACGATAGGATATTGCTTGAACTATCTTGATACATACATTGAGGGCATTACTTATTTCTTGAGGCCTTAACGGGGACATGTCGCGATCATCGGGGTTTCTCCTGTAGTTTGAAGCAAATCTGAGGCAATAGCTAATCGTCCTGAGTAGTCGGTTTAACGAAGAGAATGTGTTTAGAAATGAGTCGTTATGTTGCACAATAACAAGTGAAGTTAATATTCGTTTGTCTGGTATCTTGTTAGGGTCGGAGATAGTTTCTTGTTTCGGCCAAGCTGAGGGGTCTAAGCATAGCCAGGCTGGACCGTGCCACCACAGCATGTTGTTCTTCATGTCTGTTGGTTCAATGCCTCGCGAGACGAGATCTGCTGGGTTATCCTGTGATTTAACATGAGACCAGTGATTCGAGGGAGCAATTTCTTGAATTTCTGCAACCCTATTTGCTACGAACGTCTTCCATTTAGTGGGGCACGCATTTAACCACGCTAGTACAATTGTCGAGTCAGTCCAAAGCTGTATCTTAGTGAATGGCAGTTGTAGAGAGGCCAGTGTTTTCTTCAGGAGATGGGAGAGCAGTAAGGCACCACACAATTCTAGTCGGGGAATTGAGACTTGCTTTAAAGGTGCGACTCTCGATTTTGCGCATAACAATCTGATAAGAACGTCACCCTTGTTGTTCACAGACCTCACGTAAATCCAGGCGCCATAAGCGTGATGTGAAGCATCGCAGAAACCATGGATGTCTATGGACTTGATTTTGCCTTCAGCGAGAACACACCTTGGGACCTTGATGCTATTAAGCGTGGGGATCTAATCATATAATTTCAACCAAATATCAAGTAAGTTTACTGGTAAAGGGTCATCCCATCCTGACCTTTCCTGCCAGAGACGTTGCATGAAAACCTTGAAGCTGATTACTACAGGGCTTATAAATCCAAGTGGGTCGAAAATTGAGGATATCGTTGAGAGCACCATTCACTTTGTGAACGTCGTATCACCCATTAATTCTTGAAAATTTGCGTTACAGTTTATTTGAAACTTGTCCGTGGATGGATGCCAAGTCAACCCTAATGTCTTTAACATGTCACTAACGTTGTCAGTTAACGAGTGCGTAGTTTCTCGTAAGCTTTCTGGGATGGAGTTCAGTAATTCAGGGCTATTGTAACACCATTTTCGCAAAGGAAACCCTGCACGACTGAGAAGCTGTTGTAACTCGATTCGTAGCTCCAAGGCTTCTTCTAAAGTATCTGCTCCAGAAAGACAGTCATCAACATAGAAGTCACGTTTGAGGATCGCGGCCGCTCTCGGGAATTCGGACGCTTCTTCGAGTGCTAATTGCTGGAGACATCTTGTGGACAGAATCGATGCTGCAGACGTATGTGACAGTGTTAAGAGCATAAGATTTTAGATTATCTTGAGGATGTTCTCTCCATAAGATGCACTACAAGTGTCGATGTTTAGGATGAACCATTATCTGGTGGTACATCTTTTCAATATCAGCGGTGAAAGTAATGTGAGTGCGGAATCTCATAACTATTGAGCAAAGCTCTTCTTGAATTGTAGGTCCTACCATTAAGATATCGTTTAAGGCAGTACCGTTGTCAGTCCTTGCTGATCCATCAAATACGACTCTTGTTTTAGTAGTGTTGCTAGAATGCTTGACAACAGCGTGATGAGGCATAGAATATCTTTCTCCTTCAACGGGTTCTGGCTGAAGTTCCGTCATGTGTCCAAGGGTCTGGTACTCTCTCATGAAGGTGATGTAATGTTTACGAAGGTCGTTTTGAGTTTGTAGTTTCCGTTCTAATAGATGAAAACGTCGGCTGGCAGTCTGCATTGAGTTTCCAAGTTGCAACTCTCTCTTAAGGGGTAGCTCTACGATGAATCTCCCAGTTTCATCTCTTCTTGTGGTGTCCTTGAAATGGGCTTCACATTCCTTCTCTTCAGGTGAGTGTGTAAAATGGTTCACTTCCTCGAGGCTCCTGAACTTCTGAATTTGTATTTCTAAGTTGAGGTCAGATCTGATAAAGAGCGACTTGGTTGGTGTCTCCTCTTCCCTTTCTCGATTGAGTTGTGAATATTCTCCGCTGAGAATCCATCCTAGCTGTGTGTTCTGTAGGCATGGGTACCCTTGTCGGCTTTATCTTCCGGGTTGCAGGAGCTGTAAGAAAAACTGTGCGCCAATCAGTAAATTGGTAGCCTGAGGGATGTGAAAGTCAGGATCAGCTAGTGTGATGTCTTGTGGAATGTTCCAGTCCTTGCAATTGATACGTGAGACAGGTATATTGCCAGTTATTCTGGGAAGAACAATACATTCCATGTTGAAGTGATAATCGTTGATTGTTGAGTGAACCTCAATATTCACTGCTGTGTTTGCTTGGGATGTGAGTTCACCAAAATCTTGCAGTGTTATGGCGCTGGTCTTTTTCTTTTTCAGTCTCAGTTGTTGCACCATGTGTTCGGATATAAAGTTACTCTGCGAACCATTGTCGAGTATGGCACGAACTAAACGGAATCTTCCCTGACCGTCCTTGATCTTTACTAAAGCCGTACTCAGAAGTATCTGATTCTTGGATGTGCTTCTCAGAGAATGATTAGATGATTGTTGTGGATTGTTGTTTTGATTTGCAGGAGATGATATATGGTCAGTCTCATGATGCAACAACGTGTGGTGATATTTGTTACATAATCTACATGTTG
The DNA here is from genome assembly GCF_040414725.1 of Anabrus simplex. NCBI lineage: Eukaryota > Metazoa > Arthropoda > Insecta > Orthoptera > Tettigoniidae > Anabrus > Anabrus simplex. Next base: position 142,331,964 of record NC_090269.1, on the reverse strand, counting down.
TTTTTGATGTACATGCCTTCCAAGTGTGAGATGAGCTCAGGCAATTGCTGCATAGATTTTTATCCTTTACTACTTTGAACCTTTCATCACAATCTAATTTAAGAAAGTCTGGGCACCTATAAAGCTGATGTTGATCCGAACAGATGCAACATTGTCTTGACGTTGTAATGTATGACTATTGAGCTGCGATTTTTGACCTTGAACTTGTCTGATGGTTTTGCGATAGACTGGGAGAGGGGTTGGAGGAACAAAGTTGCAATGTCTGACAACGTCTCTCCAAGAACTTAACAAGTTCTTTAAACTCTACAGCTTCTAGATGAGAATGTTTATTTTCGAATTCTAATCTCAATTTCTTATCCACTCGCGATAGTAAAAGCTCGTTTAGGAGAAGATCTAGAATGCTTATCTTAGTATCTAGTGCGTTCAGCGCATCAATGCTACCTCGGAATTTATTTACGAGTTGGCGTATCTTTGTTTCGGTTGAACATACTTTACTCGGTGATTCTACGATCTGTTTAATATATTCAGCAGCTATTAATTTTGGCGAGTGATAACTGCTCACCAGAAGGTCATAAGCTACAGTAAAATTGGAGTCTGAAATGCCAATATTCCTAATAGCATCCTTGGCTTCACCTTTAAGCGAGGATAACATGTAATGAAACTTCTCAACATTTGACAGATCATTGTTATTAACTATCAGGTTCTGAAAGGTGTCCCTGAAGTGAAGCCAAGTTGTTAATGTACCGTCAAATGTAGGGAGCTTGATTTCTGGCAATTTTATTTGCCTTGCTACATCATTGGTTGAAAGAGAACGTACTTCGTCAGCTAAATGTGAAGTCTGGGAAATAATAGCCTTTCTAAGCTTAGCTTCCAGAAGATCGCTACTATTTTCGAATTCCTGGTGGTAATCGATATGTGAATCGATATTTTCGTCATAATTTAGCTCGAGTTCAGTTTGAATGTATTTGAAATCTTCCTTAAGAGAAAGTAGCCTATTCAGTTTTACTTCGATTAAAATTGTGTCTGCCGTATCAGGTTCTGAGCTCACAAAGCTTTGTATGCGTGTTAAACCGGCTTTAAGAACGGATCTTTTCTTCATTAGAGCTCTCTTTGTATCGGGATCCATGTTGCATTTGTAGATATTAATACGAATGATCGGTGTCGTCTTTACGTGTCAATTCCGTCTAATTTCCGCCTTCTAAATCATGTGGCACGAATGTAACCGTGTTAGAATTTCTGTGCCATGGATATTAGTTTTCATATGTCACACTAGATGACGCTACTTGTCATTATAACGATGAGCAATCCGTTGTTTTGTACAGGTCGCTTATTCACTTTGGTACAGGTTAGTTTGTAAACACTACGGTAGATGTCATAATGGATATGTCCAAGGCAATGCGTTGAAACACACAAAATCAACATGTTTCACGAAATTGATGCAGTAAGATTAGTATTTCGTTAGATTATATCCTTTGATACCTTGTAAATACCAAAACTTGCCAGGTTCATGGAGTTTGCCGTTGAAATCCATATCCAGGCCGGAGGACCAATGTTGGGAATGTATCTTCGAACATCATATTTATTAACATTCAACTGTTTGATATACGTACCAACACAAATATTTACAAGAAAAAGTAAAAATTTCCCAAACAGTCGGTAATTTAAGCCCACCAGGGAGCGTTTATGACTGGTTTATTTCAAGGTTCGCTTTCGTCTCCAGTATTTCCTGAGACGAGCTAATTATTTTTTCTTTGTCTCTTGTGAGAGTGGTTTCTGGGTGGTAGGGACCAAGAATCTCCATATCACACAATTTGAAGTGGTCTAGGAAGTCAACGTAAGGTTCCCAACTGAATCCAGGTCCTTTTGGACTTTGCTGAGCCAAAGCCTTCTAGTTTTACCGATTTTAATGGGTGAGAAGATACTGGTAAGCCACGTTGTCAGTTCATAAGACGTTCCCATAGAATTTCAGCTGCCTACATTGCTTGCTGGTTTTGTTCGTTTCCAGCTGTTGGTATAGTTGAGTGTTTGCTTTTAGTTGGTAGATTCCCTGTCAGAGTTATCTGGGTTCTTGAATCTTCCAGGGAATACGTCTTTAAACTTTTTCCGTGTCGTCCATAGTACATATCATGTTCATTAGGGAGTCTTTGCTGAACACATGAACCGCGGTCTGACCACAGTTCTGTGCTGATGTATCTTCGCGTTCTTTGAAATGCTCTTCTGATATTTCAGTTTCCCGGCAGTTCATACGCAGCTTTGTGTTTCGTACATCTTTTTTTGAGGGAGGTGGCGTCTCTATTGGTGTTAACCATCGCTTTCTGCGATGTTCTACACGCCTTTCCACTCCGCGTACATTAAACTAGTGTACAGTTTCTCCACTACTCACCTCTCAGCGCTACTAGTATACTAGTATACACACGCAGGATTTTCCTATTTGCCGGCTTCGTGTTTGGAACTTAATCACGCTCAAACCGCTCAGTTACTTGTGAAGTAATGTTTTCTAGATTGATGGGTATATCGGTTTAACGAGTCAGCCCAACCTTCTACATGACTTCTTTCGGAAGAGACGAGGTATTTAAGGGCAGGGCACAATTCAAGATCAGGAAGAATGTACTGTGTTACAAGTCCACATGTAAGAGCAATTCTTCTTCTTACTAAGAGATTGACGAAGCTTGTTAGTGTACACCTGACGTTCTGTGGAAGAGTTATCTTGTATCTACTTTAAAATAACCCAGACCGGGCGAGTTGGCCGTGCGCGTAGAGGCGCGCGGCTGTGAGCTTGCATCCGGGAGATAGTAGGTTCGAATCCCACTATCGGCAGCCGTGAAAATGGTTTTGCGTGGTTTCCCATTTTCACACCAGGCAAATGCTGGGGCTGTACCTTAATTAAGGCCACGGCCGCTTCCTTCCCACTCCTAGCCCTTTCCTGTCCCATCGTCGCCATAAGACATATCTGTGTCGGTGCGACGTAAAGCAAAAAAAAAAAAAACAGTTCTCAAAATCCTGTTCATACTGAATGTCACTATTCTGCAAACCAACATGTCATTGCTTCCAAAGATGCTTCTCAGCTTGCTGAAGGAATGCTCGAAGTAGAAATGGTCTAAATAGAATCCTGACGGGAGAAGATACTTAATGCGCAGCACAGTAGAATAAGTTGTCAGAAGAACAGCTTCGAATGTTTCTTTGCTTAGGAAAGTCATTCCGTGCACATTACATTACTCTCTTGCCCTTTCGAGGTACGCAGGGAAATCCTTCTGTAACCATTCCAGTCTTTCGTCACTTATATGAAAAAGTGCATCTTCTAAGGTTGTAGTGCTGCAAATTTAGTGCTACGTACACATGGTTCTCAAACTATTTATTTTCCATTTTTGAAATGCAGTGGTTGCGCTACTGCTTTGGAAAGCCCATCCTTGAAAATGGATATTGTTATCCTTCAGATATTGAAGAACAGTGATGATCTCAGATGAAAATATATCCTCGGCCCGTTTCACATTCCATTTTTTAAATTTGTAGGTCTGCGTGCTTCCAACTTAAGAAAGGAATTGATTTAATCAGTTGTTTTGGTTGCATGAGGTATAGATTTTTGATATGGCTGCCACTAATTTCTTCTTCCCAGCATGCGTGTTTTTTTATAAAATCGATCTTCTGACGTTCTTGAGAATTTGACAATTGTCGAAGGCTAGGAATAGAGGTCGGTCTTGATTGGTAGGGTGAGGAATCAGCGACTTCAGTACTTTTCCATTTGATGGTCGTTTCATTATATTCATATTTGTCTTCAGGTTGTCTGTAACGAATCGTAAAATTACGAAACCAATATTTTCAACCTGTTCGGCGACTGACTGTCAGATTGTACAGTTCAACAGCAGACAGCCTCTTTGAAAAGAAATGGTTGATAGGAAGTTTGTAAGAGGTTCATATGCCACATATAAGAAAGCATCAGTAATGACGGAGCACACTTTTTCAGCCTCATTCAAACTCTCAGTTTCTACGAGAAGTCTCCTGGACGAGATCTGTCACTCCTACTGGTACGATGCTTCTCGTAGGTATGGAATCAACGTGCTCCTCGATGGCAGCATGGATAAATTATTACGTGCGTAAGCGTAACCCTTCTGATATATAATTTGGCAGATAACGAACGGCTTCATGCAGTTTTCTGACCAACAGTGTGAAAGCTTTTTGTAATTTGATATGTGGTCCAGTATGAACGAGGACTTCCAGTCTAAAGAATTGCACATATTGGTGTCCGTTATTGTTTAAAAATTAGTATGAAACCGATTATTAAATTAATCCATTTTCGCTTTCTTTACTTTCAAATCAGCTTCCAGTTTCTATATTTTATTTTTGGCGTGCCTGAATTTCAGGCCTAAACGGTTCATTTCTTTGTCGGCTTCAAAACCCTTATAGATTGTCTATACTCCAATAGACGTACTTGCACTGTCTGCCAGCTGTCCGATGTAGGAATTTTTAAAGCAACCAGCTGATTCATCATCAAAATTCTCGTCCCCCCTTACTCTTATGTCCTGAGTTTTGCCCTAGTTCATATTTCCTTCTTTGTTGCTTTTCTAGTGTTAATTTTGATGTTAGTATCTTATGCTCGGGATAATTTTTTAATGCGGATGGAACATTACTTCCTTTCAATTTCCTTATTTTTAATCTGGGACGGTAACGTGCTTCAGCTAACTGCAGACTACAAATAAAGGATGTTCTTGATTAAAAATTTTGGAAGAAAAGAGTCCCATGACGCGTTTTTCTGCTATTTCTATCCTAGGTCTGCATCACATGGAAATTCGTGAAACGAAATGCCTTTATTTTTCCCGCTCTGGATTTTGCAATACGGCACACAGAAATTATTCATTGTGGAAATAATTTGCCGATACCGAGATGAAAATAGTTTATTTCAATGAGATTATTGCGAACTTTCATTTTATAAGTTGGTCATACAAGGTTATATGTGCGGTACGTACGCTTTGTCTCCATTCCGAACTAAAGTCATGGTAGTACGTGACAAAGTAATGACCTGTACCTTGCTATCGATAAAAGGATGTGATATTGTTCGATTATGTGCTCATCCGTGGTTCGTTCTCTTATAACTTTTTTACAATTTGCTTTTACATCGCATCGTCACAGATAGGTCTCGTGGCGACGATGGGATAAGGAAAAGCTAGGAGGCGGGAAGAAGCGACCGTGGCCTTAATTATGGTACAGCTCCAGCATTAGCCTGGCGTGAAATTGGGAAACCACAAAACGATCATCTTCAGGGCTGCCGACAGTAGGGTTCGAACCCACTATTTCCAGAATGAGACTGATAGTTACGTGACTCAAACCGCAGTGCCACTTGCTCGGATGTTCTGTAAATGATTTGCGATGAGCAGATTTCTATAAGAAGGAAGTCAGCTCCCAGACGAAGCTATATATACACTGGTGTGTATTGAGACAACTTTGCATTAGGGGAGCAAAAGCTGGGAGGAATCACGATATCTTATTCGTAAGCTAGAAGTAACAATCAAGAATGTAGTGAGAATGATTGCTGGTGCAAACGTGTGTGAACAGTGGCAGGAGAGAACTGGGAATGAGGAAATAAAGGCTAAATAATCATGAACTCGTTCGATGAAGCTGTGCGCATAATTCGGCTTCTTTGGTGGGGTCATGTGAAGCGAATGGAGGAGAATTGATTACCTAGGATGATAACGGACTCAACTAAGAAACGTAACAGGTGTAGAGGGGTAATAATATTAAAAAAACTAAACGAGGCCACGTAACTGTTACAAATAGAGACTTGTGGTGGCAGATCGTTAATTCATAGAGGCTTGCAGACTGAACGCTGAAAGGCATAAATGCCAGTAGTGAATAAGTACGTTTTACCCTCTACATGGATGGTAATAGATATTTAATCGAAACCGACTTTCAACCTATTAGGTCGTGTTACTTACATTTAGTACGTGTTGAAGAGATGTTAAGTACAGAACAAAAATGACCAACCAGACACCAGTGGGATCCGAACCCTCAACCTCCCGATTTCGCGTCGGTTGCTCTACCAATTGATCTATGGTGCCCTAGGCCATCTTTGTTCTGTTGGAAAGGATCTAAGCTACAGATCTGGTAACACTACCATCACACTGTAGAGTGCGTTCTTAAATTGCCCGTTGAGGGCCAAGTCAATGAATATTGAATTTTCACGACCGCATTGTAATCGAAACCGACTTTCAACCTATTAGGTCGTGTTACCTACATTTAGTACGTGTTGAAGAGATGTTAAGTACAGAACAAAAATGGCCAACCAGACACCAGTGGGATCCGAACCCACAACATCCCGATTTCGCGTCGGTTGCTCTTCCAATTGAGCTACGACCATCACACGGTAGAGTGCGTTTTTAAGTTGCCCGTTGAGTGCCAAGTCAATGAATATTGAATTTTCACGACCGCATTGTAATCGAAACCGACTTAGCTCAATTGGTAGAGCAACCGACGCGAAATCGGGAGGTTGTGGGTTCGGATCCCACTGGTGTCTGGTTGGCCATTTTTGTTCTGTACTTAACATCTCTTTAACACGTAGTAAATGTACGTAACACGACCTAATAGGTTGAAAGTCGGTTTCGATTACAATGCGGTCGTGAAAATTCAATATTCAGATATTTAATCTTTCCTATGGTTTCCCATTTTCACACCTGGCAAATGCGGCGAAGGCCATTTTTCTCCTACTCCTCCTCTTTCTTAAACAACGTTGCCTTAAGAACTCTCTGTGTCGGTGCAACGTAAAGCAAATTGTAGCCATTGTCGTAGCTCAGCAAGAGTTGGAAAGTCATGTAAATATATAGCAGTGCTCCGCATTACCTAACACCGGGCGAGTTGGCCGTGCGTGTAGAGGCGCGCGGTTGTGAGCTTGCATCCGGGAGATAGTAGGTTCGAATCCCACTATCGGCAGCCCTGAAAATGGTTTTCCGTGGTTTCCCATTTTCACAGCAGGCAAATGCTAGGGATGTACCTTAATTAAGGCCACGGCCGCTTCCTTCCAACTCCTAGGCCTTTCCTATTCCATCGTCGCCATAAGACCTATCTGTGTCGGTGCGACGTAAGGCCCCTAGCAAAAAAACATTACCTAACAACAATGAACAAACTACTTCATCAGGAATGTAGTTCCCAGAAGGAAATCGTAATTTAATTTCATCGATTGAAGCTCTTTAGGCCCTGTCACAAACACGACGAAGACTGAGGATTCATATTCTCAAGGAAGGAGTACACTCTCAAATTTAGAAAACATGTTTAATATTTCGTGTTTTATCGAATAATTTTGAAAGCGGAAACCAAAAACCAAGAGGAGAGTGATTGTCAACGTCGTATAATTTACGTCTTAGTATCAGACAAGTTGAAAAATATAACTTCACAATGTCTAATAGGTCAGTATTTCTGTCGGATCAGTTACATTTTACATTAACAATTTCGTCATGTAATAGGATAGACGCTTGTGTAGACAACTCGCACTCACTGGCTGTGCAAGAGAAATTACTAAATGTAAGTTCATTCTTGTTTGTCTTTATAGTGACTTAATTCTTTGTGAATGTAGGCCCAATACTTTCTGAAGATTCATCTTGCATCAACATTATTTTATCTTGACTTTCCTTTCATCTTTTCGTCGCTATTTCATACGTCTTCGGAGCTACGTGTGGTAAAGCAGAGAGTGTGCTGAATTCTAATGATACGTGACCTTTTGCTCCCTATGAAATGAGCACTACAATTTCTTGATGCCTGTGTTGGCTGCCGAGATGAGCCACGTAGTCTACAAATAAAGTATAGGATATTGGATTTCGTCCATTTACCTCTGCTAATTTAAAGTCGCTTGTAATAAGTAGCCTGTAATAAATATTGGTTTGGTATATTATTTATATACTGCGTATTTTTCAGTCCATAGTTTGAGCTGTTCTTCTTTCATCCAACAACGTAACAATTCTCGTTACCTTACCGCTGTTTAGGGCCAGGCATATTTTTTCTCAAACCGAGCTTTCATATGCTTCAAGCTGCACCCGACGTACCGTCCCGTGTTACTTAGCTTAGCCGCCACCAGAGGAGCATCCTCCCTTGTACTCAGGAATCGTCTCATCGAATTGCCTCTGCTTAGTCTTGTAGAATCCTCGAGGGTATTTTATAGCCTACTGGCAGCACTGATACAACTCAGTACTTGTTACCATCACTTCAGTGGCCTTTAATACGTAGTGAGGATATAAGAGGTGATTTCCATTATTCAGGTTTTATGCCGATCCTCTAGCAGTGGACCAGGTCTCGATGTTATCACCTCCACCAGCGTTCGTACATTCCACAATGATGCCGTCTTCTCAAGGTGCCTTTTTCTTGACGCCGGTAGACACTTTCTGCGGAATTGGTGGTTTAGATGGTACGTGTATCTCTGATGGATTATCTGGAGTTGCCTTTCCTCAGGCTCTTTGTAGTTGAATGATTAGTTCTCGTCTTAGAGCTTCTAAAAGAAGATTTTTGGTTTCATATTGTTATTTCAATTCACGGCGGAGTATACTTTGTTTGCACATCTGGGTTGCACTAAGAGACATTCGATAGGATGACGGTCGTTCCAAAACATTAGATCCATGTTTGTTCTTGGACTTGTTTCCTGTTAAAAATTTTTCTAAACCTTCTGACTCAACAGACACTTAGTAAATCTGGTTCCTTGAACTCCTATAAAGGAAAATTTTTCCATTTATGCATACGTCATTATGTTGCTTGAGCATACGGGTCTTTACGGTCCAAACATTTGTGATGTGTTTGGTGTGAATGATGTGCTGATGATACTTAAGATCTCGCACTATCTCTTATACTAAAGAACTCGGACTATCGCTGCACATTGACTTCGGGTTTCCCAGTATATGAAGGCGTGAATGCACAACGATAGGTTGCGGAAGATCGGATACTCTATGCTATAGAGATATCTTCGCTCTTGTTCACCATTGTAATTGAACTTGAAGTTGTTTAGGGTTTGGCATTCTGAGTCTTATTCAAGAGTCTTTCTCATTTTCCAGATTGGCCTTGTTTGCAGTGCTACATTCTCCATTAGGTTTCCTTTTGCAGCTACACTTCTCAATCAATGTGGGGAAATATCGTAGCCTGTGCAGTTTCCTAGGGTATGTTTACAAGGCAAGCTTCTATCAATGTCCGTCTGTCAGACCACTGTGGTGTACGTCGATTTAGGTTATCTGTTTGTAGCAAAATTACCTTATAAATAAGAGTAGAAACATTTTGGTACCTGTATTGAGTTAGCTTCTGAATTCCATATTTGATTTGGTTTTCCCCCCCTATGTTTTGTATTTTATGCATTCTAGTGTGGAGAACGTTGCATTATTGACCAGAGGTCCAGTTGACACATGTGATAGTAGCTGCAAGATTTTGAAAAAAGGGAGTGAACCACTGCGTACTCTTCCACCTCGCAACGTATGCATCCTACGCCTATTAACTCACCCCGGTGAAGGGCAAATCGGAAGAACTCTCTGTTGTAATGAATGCGGTAAGAAGATCTCCCGGAAAAATCATCTTAGTGCACATATTCTTACGCATAGTAGTGAACCTCCACATATTTGTGCCGAATGTGGTAAGACGTTTTCCCGGATATACACACTTCAAGGAGACTTGCTTACACACACTGACGAGTGTCTGTTTACCTGTATTGAGTGCAGTAAGAAGTTTATCCAGAAAAGTAGTCTTCAGGATCACCTCATGACACATACTGATGAGCGTCCATACTCCTGTTGTGAATGTGGTTGGACGTTTTCTCAGAAATCTAATCTTCGAGCACATATTGACTCACATAGTACAATTCGTTCTCATTCTTGTAGTGAATGTTCTAGTACGTTTGTTACCCCTCGTGATCTTCGAAGACATGCTGCAATACATACTGGTGCGCGTCTGCATTCCTGCCTTGAATGTTCTAAGAAGTTTGTCCGGTCATCTACTCTTCGAACCCATTTCATTACACATACTGGAGAGCGTCAGCACTTCTGCAGTGAATGTAGAAAACAGTTTTCCCGGCTGTCTGCTCTTCGAGCACATATGCTTACACATATTGCTACGATTCCGAAGTCGTGTGCTGAATGTGGTGAAACGTTTGCCCGGTTATCTGATCTTCGAAGACACATCCTTCAACACACTGGGTAGTGTCTACACTAGTGGCGAATGTGGTGAAAAGTTTGCCCGGAAATGCACACTTCACAGACACCTCCTTCAAAAGCGGATTTGTGACTGGTCGGTTTGTCTGTGGAGTCTCGATATAGATCAATGGAGTGAAGACTAGTATCTTGCGTCCCTGTGTTGTGTTTAATTTTTTTTTGTAAGGATGGATGTGACTGCATAATTTCACAAAGTGTAGCTCCGCTTGAAATGTATTGATTAGTGCATTATAGGCAGTGTGATATATAATAACGCAGTTTGGAATGTATTTTAATAAGTGTTGACGTATATCTAGTGAGAGAAATCTTAAATGTGTAGTGAATTTTACGAATTGCGTGTGCTATAATCGTCGAACGTGGTGTGAATCTTCGGCGCCATCTTCACGTAGGTTTACCAGGAGTTTACAAGTGTTACAATATTATTGCCGGATTGACGTAGGTTCGCGAAGAATCTGCAAGTGATAAAAGTTCATTGCGAGTAGCAAACTCCATAGAATAACAACATCTAATAACAACAAAGAAGCTTCAATCAAACAGATACCATGGCTACAAACAACACTGAAACACATGGAAAATATATCACCCTACACTGCGGAAAATGTAGTGGAAACTTTGACAATGAAGGTAACGCCATCGGCTGTGATGGGAACTGCAGGGAATGGTTCCGTAAAGAATGTACCCAACTGACGATAACAGAATATAATGCATTTAAGGTAAAAAAAAGGGCAACCTCCTTTGGATGTGTAATAAATGTAGAAATCAACTCGAGAATTACGGAGTAAGTACATCCCCAGCGGAGGATCAAGACACGAAGCAGATTGTGGTAGAAAATAAGAGATCCTGCGAAAATCTGAAAGGAAAATTGGAAGAAATTAGTGTAGTTCTAATGAAAACATGTCAGTTATTCTTGAAGCACAGCTACAAAAATCCGAATACCTGGCGAAAACAGAAAGGAAATATCTTACGCGAATATAACCTCCACGAAAACTGCCGCTAACCTACAAAATCAACTGCGAAACAAAGACCCAGAAGACCATACGAGCAGAGAGCCAGAAACTCATATGAGCAAAACCTCAGTTATCCAAGGAGTAACAAATAATGAAGCTAACCGAGTACAGTGTACAGAAGACTCCGCCCAAAACAGAGAACACAAACGTGTGACACTTCAGAGAATAAACGAGGCTGTCACAGAACGTCGACAGTCGAGGGTAAGAAGACACGGCACAGGAACAAAGAAAGTAGCGGGATATCTATGTGCGGCAGAACGTCTCGCGTGGTTTTATGTTGGAAGATTGAACACTTCTTCAACGGAAGTGGAGCTAATAACTTACTTAAATGAAAACGGAATAACAGATGTCAAAGAATGTACACTCCTGAACTCTCGATCCACATTGACAAAGGCTTTTAGAATTGGTATTCTGTATTCAGACAAGGAAAAGTTTGACAAAGAAGACTTTTGGCCAGAAGGTGTGGCTTTTCGCCCCTATAGATTTAACTAGGAATAATAAACATGACGAATCTCCAATAAGGAACTCCACAATCAAAGAGGCATGCAACATAGGAACTGATATTAAATGTTTTATATGGAACATAGAAGGGTTGGCAAGTGTACATGGTGCATTACCCTGCGATAAATTCTCTGAAAATGATATCGTGGTGCGTACACAAACATTCTCATTGAAAGAAATTCACATAAATAATAAATATGCAATCCACATGTTAGCAACTCAAGGTGACTCTGGGAGACCAAAGGGAGGGCTAGCGTGTCTATTATGACACATGCTAAATCTTTCCTGATGAATTTCACACTTTTTTACGAATGCGGAAATGCATTAGTCAAAAGGTTGTTCATTGAAAACATGTGGTCAGTCAATGCAGGCAACGGCAACATTTGTTATAAATGTGGAGTACATTTTCTCAAGCGTGCATTAGAATTATATATGCTCTGCCCTACTGTGGAACGGGGATAATGATCTCACGTATGTCGTGAAAACTACTCCCACTGTAGAAACGAACGTGATATGATTTGTATTGTAAAGACTGATTACTCACTCTCGTCAGAGTCTCTTAGTACCTTTTGTTAAATGGGTTATCTTAAGATGAACATAGCAATCTACACCGCACGACGATCACCAATTTAATACATGAATTGAAACCTTTTACTACAAGTCTCATTTCGGACAGACATGGTAGCTCACTCTAATGAACACCAACGCTGGTGTAAAGGATCATTGGTCAAACAATTTGTCTTGGTGTTACATTCCCAACTTCATTAATCTAACTTTTGGAAGCTCATTGCCGATCTATTTTTCAAGGACTTGCTCCGTAATAGAGGCACATATTTGATCTACGACTTTTACATAATTTTAGGATCTATCAACATGCACTGCTAATTTCTAAAATTACACATTGCCTCATAAACTTCAACTGAACTCTTCAAGAACTTACTCTGTACTTTTAAATACGTATTTGATCTACGGCTTCTTCATTATATTTGAATCTATTGATACGCAGTGCTAATCTCTAAAATTCTACAGTGCCTCGTAAAATTACTCCTTACTATATTTAAGTGCGTATTTGATTCTCCTTCACACACACAGTGCTCTCTAACATAAATGTCCTAATAACGTATTTGATCCAAGACTTCTTCATAGACACGCATTACTGATACTTAAAAAATTTTACAGTGCCTCATAAACTACAACTAAAATACCTATTTGAATTTATACTTCTTCATAACATTGAAATCTCAACGCACAGTGCTCCCTTATGTGTTATAGTGCTCTATAAACTGCATGTGACATCATCATCTAACTTTCATTTTTACCTGAGCATCTTATTTGTGTTTTAGGGTATGTTTCAACGTACAGTGCTCCTTAAAGATTTTTTGCTTCATTTGCAGAAACCAAACAGAATTATTTAAACTTCGCATTTTATTTTTCTATGGATAGTTTTACACTTATTTTTAATTGGTTGATGATGACCATGAATACTGGTCGAAGCTGGTACCAATTTTTATTAGAGAAGAATGTAAACTTACATTTCTTATTTTACTAGTATTGAAAGGTTGAACCATTAAATACCTTCTCTTAACTCAATATCCTGGCTCGGTCAAGTGGTGTTTTAACGTACTCAAATACGCGAGCTTTATGTCGGTAGGTTTCCTTTACACATAAAGAACTTTTGCGGGACTAAGTTCCGGCAGCTCAGCGTCTTCGAAACGCTTAAAATTAATTAGTGAGACGTAAAGCCAGTAACATTACTACAAGAGCAAATCAAAACTTAAGTTACACTTCCAACTTATGCCACTTATGAAACCACGTACATATTGGCTACACGGCTATGGCAACATACAATGTTCCCCAAGAGACTGTAAATATCTCTCGGAACTGTCAAACAACTTTTCGATTCCGGATACGCAGAAATCACCTCCAGTGCTAACAACTGCTTTCCCCTCCTCATCGTTTCGGATTCTCCGTCCTCCGAGATCCTTTTTCAGCTTACTAAACTAATAATAATCGCATGGTGCTGTGTGGACTGTATGGAGAATGTTGCCATACCTCTCACTTGAATCGCTGCAGCATTTCGGGCGTCTGGCGGGCCGTGTGAGTTGTTGCGATATCTTGCACCAAAATCGCACGGCGCGCAGGCTTTTAGTGCCCTCTTTTTTGTCTGTCTGTCTCCCTTGTGGCCACTGATTCTCTCTCATACAGTGAGGTTTGGAGCGCCCTCTTCTTTGTCTGTCTCTCTCCCTTGTGGGCTCTGATTCTCTCTCACACAGTGAGGATTGGAGCGCCTGATTCTTTGCCTGTCTGTCTCCCTTGTGAACACCGTTTCTCTATCGCACTGTGAGGCTTCGAGCACATTCTTCTTTGTCTGTCTGTCTTCCTTGTTGACACTGATTCTCCCTCACACACTGAGACTTTAGTGCCCTCTTCTTTGTCTACCTGTTTCCTTGGTGGACACTGCTTCTTTCTCACAGAGTGAGGCTTGGCGCGCCTGCTTCTTTGTCTGTCTGTCTCCATTGTGAACACTGTTTCTTTCTCACACATTGAGGCTTGGAGTACCCTCTCCTTTGTCTGTCTCCATTGTGGATACTGTTTCTCTCTCACACAGTGAGGGACGGAGTGCCCTCTTCTTTCTCTGTCTGTCTCGCTTGTAGACACAGATTCTCTCTCACACAGTGAGGCTTGGAACGTCCTCTTCTTATTCTACCTGTCTCCATTGTGGACACTGCTTCGCTCTCACACAGTGAGTTTTGGAGCGCTCATTTCTTTGTCTATCTGTCTCGCTTCTGGACATTGATTCTCTCGCACACAGTGAGGCTTGGCGCACCCTCTTCTTTGTCTACCTGTCTCCATTGTGGACACTGATTCTCTCTCACACAGTGAGGCTGGGAGCGCCCCCTTCTTTGTCTGGCTGTCGCCCTTATAGACAATGTTTCTCTCTCACACAGTGAGACTTGCAGTGCCCTCTTCTTTGTCTACCTGGGTTCCTTGTGGACGCTGAATCTCTCTCACACAGTGAGGCTTGGAGCGCCCTATTTTTTGCCTGTCCGTCTCGTTTGTGGACACTGTTCCTCTCTCACACAGTGAGACCTGGAGCGCCCTCTTCTTTGCCTGTCGTCTGACTCGCTGGTGGACACTGATTCCCTCTCACACAGTGAGGCTGTGAGCGCTCTCTTCTTTGTCTGTCTCTCTCTCTCTTGTGGACACTGATTCTCTCTCGCACAGTGAGGCTTGGAGCGCCCGCTTTTTTGTCTGTCTCCATTGTGGACACTGTTCCTCTCTCACACAGTGAGGCTTGGAGCGCCTTTTTTTGTCTACCTGTCTCCATTGCGGACACTGTTTCTATCCCACACAGCCAAGCTTGAAGTTCCCTCTTCTTTGTCTGTCTGTGTCAATTGTGGACACTCATTCTCTCTCACACAGCAAAGCTTGGAGAGCCCTCTTCTTTGTCTACCTGTCTCCATTGCGGACACTCTTCTTTGCCCTCTTCTTTGCCTGTCTAACTCCATTGTGGACACTGCTTAGCTCTCACACAGTGAGGCTTGGCGCGCCCACTTCTTTGTCTGTCTGTCTCCCTTGTGGACACTGATTCTCTCTCACACAGTGAGGCTCTTCTTTGTCTCTCTCACACAGTGAGGCTTTGACCGCCCTTGTTTGTCTACCTGTCTCCATTGTGGACACTCTTTCTTTCTCACACAGTGAGGCTTGGCGAGCCCACTTCTTTGTCTGTTTCCATTGTGCACACGGATTCTCTCTCACACAGTGAGGCTTGGAGCGCCCTTTTCTTTGTCTACCTGTCTCCATAGTTGACACTGTTTCTTTTTTACACAGCGAGGCTTGGAGTGCCCTCTTCTTCGTCTGTCTGTGTCCATTGTGAACTCGGCTTCGCTCTCACACAGTGGGGTTTGGAGTGCCCACTTCTTTGTCAGTCCGTCTCCCTTGTGGACACTGATTCTCTCTCAGACAGTGAGGCTTGGGGCGCCCTCTTCTTTGTCTACCTGTCTCCATTGTGGACACAGTTTGTCTCTCACACAGTGAGGCTTGGCGCACCCTCTTCTTTGTCTGTCTGTCTGTCTCCCTTGTGGACACTGATTCTCTGTCACACAGTGAGGCTTGGTGCGCCCTCTTCTTTGGCTGTCTTCCTCGTCGGCACCGTTTCTCTCTCACAGAGTGAGGCTTGGAGTGCCCTCTTCCTTGTCTACCTGTCTCTATTGTGGACACCGTTTCTCTCTCACACAGTGAGGCTTGGAGTGCCCTCTTCTTCGTCTGTCTGTGTCCATTGTGGACACCTCTTCGCTCCCATATTGTGAAGTTTGGAGCGCCCGCTTCTTTGTCAGTCTATCTCCCTTGTGGACACTGATTCTCTCTCACACAGTGAGACTTGGGGCGCTCTCTTCTTTGTCTACCTGTCTCCCTTGTGGAAACTATTTCTTTCTCACACAGTGAGGTTTGGATTGCCCTCTTCTTTGTCCGGCTGTCTCCCTTGTGGTCACTGATTCTCTCTCACAGAGTTAGGTTGGGTGCGCCCTATTCTTTGTCTGTCTGTATCTCTTATGGACAGTGATTCTCTCTCAAAGAGTTAGGTTGGGAGCGCCCTATTCTTTGTCCGGCTGTCTCCCTTGTGGTCACTGATTCTTTCTCACACAGTGAGGTTTGGATTGCCCTCTTCTTTGTCCGGCTGTCTCCCTTGTGGTCACTGATTCTCTCTCACAGAGTTAGGTTGGGAGCGCCCTATTCTTTGTCTGTCTGTCTCCCTTGTGGATACTGATTCTCTCTCACACAGTGAGGCTTGGCGCGCCCTCTTCTTTGTCTACCCATCTCTTCCTCCTGGGCACTGATTCTCTCTCACACAGTGAGGCTTCGACTGCCCTCTTTTTTGTCCACCTGTCTCCCTTGTGGACACTGTTTCTCTCTCACACATTGAGGCTTATATACTAGTATACTTATCTTGAGAAGTAGTTATTTCCTCGCTGTGGGCTACCGCTTCATGGCCTGGTCAATGTAATCGGTGCACAAGATGCATTCCATATCAGTTCCTCGGTTCGCTGCGTGGGAGATTTTAGTGTATTTATTAAACTTTTATAGACGTGATGTTGTTTCTCTCCGGTGAATGATGATGTACGCTTCATTAGCTTTCGTCCAATTTTCATGTTACTTGTTAGTGAGAACATGCGTAATTATTTGTACCGTGACTTGGGACCCTGATACAACAATCCAAGTTCTAGAGAGCCTGTAGTTACTAGTTGAGGCACATGGCTTAAAGCTGAATTGTAATATGCAAAATTCATTAAATACAGGAGATTGGTTTGCCATTACTGTGGTACAATCCTTGAGTTCAGAAAATTTGCATGATAGCGGTGGATTATGGAAACTTGCTACAAGCTATACCGCGACTGGTATGAAAGTCGAAAACCATTTTCGGGGCTACCAAGATTGTGTTTTGAACCCACTATCTTCACAAATGCAAGCTCAGAGCTACGCGGCTCTAATCGTGCGGCCAACTCACTCGGTAATTTCTTTTCCACGCCACTAGGGCACTCCATACCAGACCGCCCAAAATGTTACCCACATTTTGCACCAGTGAAGCCAAATTTTCAATTCAGATGAGGTAAGAATAACTGCAGTTATATTCAGCCTCTTACTTCCTGTGTGTTCATTGACGGAGATGTTTCAGTTTTAGTAGAGATGTAGTTCCTTACTTAACGATAACAGAGTTTCTTGTTTCTGTAAGCTTCTCATATGAAAATGTGACGTTGAACATCCCCAGCCAGAGGTACCGCCAGCTGCCACTGGTTTACAATTTTTACTTTTCAACTGTAATTGTTGCAATTTCAGTTATTTATTCTTTATGTTAAAATTGCGTAAAATGCCTGAACATAACAGGAGGCCTCACATTGCCGCTATCTACAAGTGTTTTCCTGTTGTCGTGGAGGCTTTTTTAAACTAATTACCATAGTGTGCCAGCACGCACCGCTCTTTCTTTACTGAATGGTTATACATACATACATATATACATACATTATCATTATAGACTGTTATGCCTTTCAGCATTCAGTCTGCAAGCCTCTGAGAATTTACTAAACGTCGCCACAATCCTCGATTTGCAACTAGTGTTGTGGCCTCATTTAGTTATATACCTCTTTTTAAATCGTTAGAAACCGAGTCTAACCACTGTCGTCTTGGTCTCCCTCTACTTCTCTTACCCTCCATAACAGAGTCCATTATTCTCCTAGGTAACCTATCCAACTCCATTCGCCTCACATGACCACACCACCGAAGCCGGTTTATGCGTACAGCTTCATCCATCGAGTTCATTCCTAAATTAGCCTTTATCTCCTCATTCCGAGTACCCTCCTGCCATTGTTCCCACCTGTTTGTACCAGCACTCATTCTTGCTACTTTCATGTCTGTTATTTCTAACTTATGAATAAGATATCCTGAGTCCACCCAGCTTTCGCTCCCGTAAAGCAAAGTTGGTCTGAAAACAGACCGATGTAAAGATAGTTTCGTCTGGGAGCTGACTTCCTTCTTACAGAATACTGTTGATCGCAACTGCGAGCTCACTGCTTTAGCTTTACTACAACTTGATTCAATCTCACTTACTATATTACCATTCTGGGAGAACACACAACCTAAATACTTGAAATTATCGACCTGTACTAGCTTTCTATCACCAATCTGACATTCAATTCTGTTGAATTTCTTACCTACTGACATCAATTTAGTCTTCGAAAGGCTAATTTTCATACCATACTCATTGCACCTCTTTTCAAGTTCCAAGATATTAGACTGCAGGCTTTCGGCACAGTCTGCCATTAAGACCAAGTCGTCAGCATAGGCCAAACTGCTTACTACATTTCCACCTAAGTGAATCCCTCCCTGCCATTTTATACCTTTCAGCAGATGATCCATGTAAACTACGAACAGCAAAGCCTTGTCTAACTCCTGTAAGTACCCTGAACCAAGAACTCATTCTACCATCAATTCTCAACATAAATGCTTTTGATTGATTTTAATTATCTACCTTTAATTCCATAGTCCACCAGTATGGCGAACATCTTTTCCCTCGGTACCCTGTCATATGCTTTCTCTAGATCTACGAAACATAAACACAACTGCCTATTCCTCTCGTAGCACTTTTCAATTACCTGGCGCATACTGAAAATCTGATCCTGACAGCCTCTCTGTGGTCTGAATCCACACTGGTTTTCATCCAACTTCCTCTCAACGACTTATTGCACCCTCCCTTCCAAGATGCCAGTCAATACTTTGCCTGGTATACTAATCAATGAGATACCTCGATAGTTGTTGCAATCCTTCCTGTTTCCTTGCTTATAGATAGGTGCAATTACTGCTTTTGTCCAATCTTGAAGGTACCTTACCAACACTCCACGCTAATTTTACTACTCTATGAAGCCATTTCATCCCTGCCTTCCCACTATACTTCACCATTTCAGGTCTAATGTCATCTATTCCTGCTGCCTTATGACAATGGAGTTTATTTACTATCCTTTCCACTTCCTCAAGCATAATTTCACCAACATCATTTTCCTCCTTCCCATGAGCTTGGCTGTTTGCAACACCACCATGATGATTTCCTTTTACATTGAGAAGATGTTCAAAATATTCCCTCCACCTCTCCAGTGATTCCCTGGGATCTATTATGAGTTCACCTGAATTACTCAAAACACTGTCCATTTCCTTTTTCCCTCCCTTCCTAAGATTCGTTATTACTGTCCAGAAAGGTTTCCCTGCTGCTTGACCTAGCCTTTCCAGGTTATTACCAAAATCTTCCCATGACTTCTTTTTGGATTCAACAACTATTTGTTTTGCTCTGTTTCTTTCATCTACGTACCAATCCCTGTCTGCCTCGGCCCTTGTTTGGAGCCATTTCTGATAAGCCTTCTTTTCACGTTTACAGGCTGCTCTCACTTCATCATTCCACCAAGATATTCGCCTTTTCCCATCTTTACACACAGTTGTTCCTAGACATTCCCTTGCTGTTTCTACTACAGCATCCCTGTATGCCACCCATTCACTTTCTATATCCTGAACCTGCTTACTGTCTACTGTTCGAAACTTCTCACTAATCATATCCATGTACTTCTGTCTAATTTCCTCGTCCTGGAGATTTTCTACCCTTATTCGTTTGCAGACAGATTTCACTTTCTCTACCCTAGGCCTAGAGATACTTAGTTCACTACAGATCAGATAGTGGTCTGTATCATCGAAAAATCCGCGGAAAACTCGTACATTCCTAACAGATTTCCTGAATTCAAAGTCTGTTAAGATATAGTCTATTATGGATCTGGTACCCCTAGCCTCCCATGTGTAGCGGTGAATAGCCTTATGCTTGAAGAATGTATTCGTAACAGCTAAACCCATACTAGCACAGAAGTCCAGCAAACGCTCCCCATTCCCATTAGTTTCCATATCTTCCCCACATTTGCCTATCACCCGTTCGTATCCTTCAGTTCTATTCCCAACTCTCGCATTGAAATCGCCCATTAGCACTATTCTATCCTTGCTGTTGACACTGACCACGATGTCACTCAATGCTTCATAAAACTTGTCAACTTCATCCTCATCTGCACCCTCACATGGTGAATACACGGACACAATTCTTGTCCTAATTCCTCCCACTGACAAATCTACCCACATCATTCGCTCATTTACGTGCCTAACAGAAACTATGTTGCATGCAATGGTATTCCTGATAAAGAGCCCTACCCCAGATTCTGCCCTTCCCTTTCTAACTCCCGTCAAGTACACTTTATAGTCTCCTATCTCTTCCTCATTATCTCTCCTTACCCGAATATCTCTTACTCCTAGCACATCCAGATGCATCCTCTTTGCTGACTCAGCCAGTTCTACCTTCTTTCTTCCATAAGCCCCATTAATATTGATAGCTCCCTATCGAATTCCATTTCGTTCGCCAAGTTGTTTCCAAGGAGTCCCTCGCCTGTCAAATGGGAGTGGGACTCCATTACTCCCACAGGTCCGAGGCCTGCTTAAAGTGTTCTGAGCTCGGTAAATTCATGAAGCAGGATGCTGCCCTACTTGCACATAGTCCAAGTGAGGATCTCTCCTCTAACGGGTTATGGACCACCGGTGAATTGTATAGTCTTAGCCGCCTGAGCACAAGGAGGGCCACGACTCAGAATATGTCCGAGATGCCCACCCCCATTCCATAGCAACTGGTATCCCGACTCTCAGGACCACTTATTAGGCCACTCAGCCGTTGCCCATGGTTCACGAACTAGGACGTGACTACAGTAACCCACAAACATGAACATGGTTATAGTCTATATAAAAAAAATCGTAATGATCGTGTGTCTGTACGTTGACTATTTTGTCGAAATTTCCGTACAATTATCCTTTCACGTGTAATAATGACCATCTGCATAATTTTTAGCTTTGGGGTCTGTTTGTTTGTCTGAAAACTTGAAAACTACTGTATATATTTCTACCACCTGTCCTTGGGTAGGTTTTAGGGTCAATATTGTTTCTTAATCCCTGAAATGACTGGGGGTTTCTACGAAACCAAAACCATGATTTTGCACTCCCCCAAAATATACACAACCAAAATGGAAATCTACCGGCCTTAATGGAAATCAATTTTAAACCCTTTTTGTCATGTGCATCCTTTCGATACGAGGATTAATAAGGGGGATGAAATTAACGGACCTTTTTACGGTAAACGTCCCACCAGACTTAACTCGAGAGCGTGTGCATGTAAAGCGTATTCCTTATACCTGGAAAACTACTGAAGATATTTCAACCGAACTTTATATTTAGTATCAACCTGTCCAAAGGTAGGTTTTTACGTCCATGCCTTTTCAAATTTCCGGAACGGACTGGTGGTTTTATAGGGAAGCACAATAGTTATTTTACTCTCCCACAACATATACAAGACCAACCTGAGTGGAAATCGATCAACATTGATGGAAATCCATTTCTAGAACTTGTTTCTCATGTGCATTTTTTCGATAGGAGGATTAATAAGGGAGATATAATGAATGATCTGTCCAACGGACATAGCCCAAAAGGTATTGTCCGTAGAGCAGATTCCTTTTCTATATCAATAAAATCGTAACGACCGTGTGTCTGTACATTGATTATTTTGGCGAAATTTTCGTACAGTTATGCGTTTCAGGTGTAATAATGACCACTTGCATATTTGTGTGCTTTAGTTTCCTGAAAATCCTTATTTTTAACCCCCATCCCCCAAAGCAAGATTGAGGCACAAACTGCCAGACGAGCTAGAAAATTGAAATTGGGCAAAATTATATGTCTTAGCCTGTAATCGACGGAAAGTGTCCAAGATCTTTAAATATTTCCTTTTTACCCTGGAAAAATACCGGATTATTGAACCAATTTTAATGTCGGTGCAGACCTGTATTTCGCGGCGTATCACAAAACGGATGGCACGATCGCAGTTCAATTTGGTGTGATCTACAACTTTGATCTAATGACGTTTCGTTGTACCTGTATTCCTGATAGGTTACAGTTGTCTCTATTTCTCGATTAACGAGCTCGATAGCTGCAGTCGCTTAAGTGCGGCCAGTATCCAGTATTCGGGAGATAGTGGGTTCGAACCCCACTGTCGGAAGCCCTGAACATCGTTTTCCTTGGTTTCCCATTTTCTTACCAGGCAATTAACCTTAATTAAGGCCACGGCCACTTCCTTCCCACTCCTAACCCCTCCTGTCCCATCGTCGCCATAAGACCTATCTGTATCGGTGCGACGTAAAGAAACGTCTAAAAAAATATCAATTTTTCCTACGTTTTGCTCTTTGTACACGAATAATTCCTATGAAGGATAGATTCATCTCATTCTACACGAACATTGGCCCACCCAGTATCCATACGTAAGCCAAATTTTGTGTTAGTAGCCGTCACATTTGTACCCAAACCTAATGTTTTGTGAGAAAACCTTACCCAAATTTCACCCTATTCAACGTCTCTAACTCAATTTTACCCATAAATAGATGAGACAGGAGAAAATACCTAGACCAGCCATTTAGACCGCTAAATGAGGCGTGTATTAGTACAATCCGTTTGTCGATATGATTTATTGTTTAGAAGCAATTAATCTGTAAATGAAGGTTTGCGACATTGTAAACATGCATCTACTTCGTATGTCGATCTGTATATAACCTTTGAAGTCGATATGTAGCGATAAGAAAGGGTGTGTTTGCCTTGATAATGAATATGTTATATCGATAGTGACTCTCAGGAGGAGAGTGTCTGCTATTGAAATCATTACTCTCCACATCGACTTCGACTGGCAGTAGGAATGGGATCCTTCTTCAACTCCTTTGTAACAAGCATTAGTAAAGAGGGATTCCCTTTGCAATTAATAATTCCTTCTCAATTTGACTGGCAGAAGTCAAGGAGGCATGCAGTTTTGTTCAAAACTCCCTTAACCTATTGTGTTTGGGAGTAGGCAAGAGTGCCTGCCATTATAAGCAAACTTATCCATCTAAAATGTGACTGGAATTAGGCATAGTGGCTTCGTTATAATAATGGAAACTCACCAACTCGATGTGACTATCATTAAGAAAACGGGCCTGTCATTATAATGATAACAGCGCAACTCCCCTTTGAATAGCTGTAAGGAAGGTGCCTGCTATTATAATAAAAACTTATCAGCTTTAAATCTGTCTGGAAGTAGGAAAGGGCGTCTGCCATTGTAACGAAAACTCCCCAAATTGATTATGACCGCGCAGTAGGTAATGGGGACAGTAGTATAAGTGGACAGTTCTGCGGCCACCTCCGGCTCTCGGGAGTGGCCTCCACCGCCACCGGTTGCTCTCGGGAGAGGCCTCCTCCTCACGCTGGCTAAGAGTGCGACCCTAACCTCACATCCGCCATCTTGGATGGGTTTAACTTAACTTTTTATAAGTAAGAGAGCTAGCCTAACCTCATGGAAGGGCCTAACATCAGTTTTACAGCCGGATGCCCTTCCTGACACCTAAGAGCGCGAACCTAACCTCACATCCACCATCTTGGAGGGGATTAACCTAACTTTTTATGCGTAAGAGAGCTAGACTAACTTCACGGAAGGGCCTAACCTCAGTTTTACGGCCGGATGCCCTCCTCGACGCCAATTGCACAAAATGGCGGGTATACATGACTCCTTATGAGACACCTTAAGGGTGCTTGCGCAGGATGGTGGCTGCAAGATGTCTGCTATACATAGGCTCTTATGAGATGCCCTTGGGATGCTTGCGCAAGATGGCGGCTACAAGATGACGGCTATACATGGCTCCTTATGAGACTCCTTAAGAACGCTTGCGCAAGATGGCGGCTGCTCTTATGCTAGTTGTTTTACATCGCACCGACACAGATAGGTCTTACGGCGACGATGGTACAGGAAAGGGCTAGGAGTGAGAAGGAAGCGGCCGTGGCCTTAATTAAGGTACTGCCCCAGCATTTGCCTGGTGTGAAAATGGGAAACCACGGAAAATCATTTTCAGGGCTGCCGACAGTGGGGTTCGAACCTACTATCTCCCGAATACTGTATATTGGCTGCACTTAAGCGACTGCAGCTATCGAGCTCGGTACTGCTCTTATGAAACGGCTTAAGTGTGCTCGCACAAGATGGGTTGAGACACCCTAAGGATGCTTGCGCAAGATGGCAGACACAAGATGGCGGCTATACACGGCTCCTTATGAGACACCTTAAGGGTGCTTGCGCAAGATGACTGCTGCTCTTATCAAGAAAGCTGGCTTAGAGGCTGACATACCGTGCTGGTTCGATTCATTAAATTTGGAGGCTGAAATGCAAAATGTTAAATATCTCGGAAACGGTGCGTCGTAGAGCAAAACGGACAAAACTTTTCTGCCTAATACGGAGGTTCGCAGTATAAGGAACATGATAGCATAAGAACAAAGTAGTCTAATGATGAGATCAACGGTTCGGTTCCTACTTACGCCCTTTGGCATTTAGTCTGTTTTAGCTTGTCTTGAAGCAAGTTTTCGTAACTTGATCAGGCCTTGGTATGTTAGAGAGTATCACATGCTGTGCTGGTTCGATTCATTCAATTTGGGGCTTAAATGCAAAATGTTAAATATCTCAAAAACGGTGCGTCGTAGAGCAAAACGGATAAAACGTAGTACCTAGGAACAAGATAGCATAAGAAAGAAAGTAGTCTAATCATGGGATCAGCGGTTCGGTTCCTACTTAGGCCCTTTGGCACTGACAGTTATCTAATTCTACAAGATGGCGGCTATACATAGCTTCTTATGAGACTGCTTAAGGGTGCTTGCACAAGATGGCTTGAGACGCCCTAGGGATGCTTGCGCAAGATGGCGGACACTAAATGGTGGCTATACACGGCTCCTTATGAGACTGCTTAAGGGTGCTTGCAGAAGATGGGTGCTGCTCTTATGAGACTCCCTAGGGATGGTTGAGGAATATGGCAGCGACAAGATGGCGGCTATACACAGCTCCTTATCAGACGGCCTAGGGGTGCTCGCACAAGATGGTGGCGGTTCTTATGAAGAAAGCTAGCTTCGAGGCTACTGCGCAAGATGGCGGCTGCTGTTATGCATGCGGTAGAGGGCATTTTGAAATTCCACGCGCTTGCGGTCATCTTTAATCAACGGAGCACAGTGCTGCCATCTTTAGCTACTACCTTTGAAATGTGGTAGCGGCAATTTGAAAATAATTCTCCGTGTCTTTATAGCTGTCGATCAACATCTCTAAACAACGCATCGTGCTGCTATCTTTATGACACTAAACCTCATCCTTATACATGTGGTGGTGGGTAATATGCTATTTTGACAGCTCCCATCTTTAATCAACAGAGCATAGTTCTGCTATCTTTACAGCACTAAACCTCATACCTTTGAAATTTGGTGGAGGGTAATTTAAAAATTTCTACGTGCTTTTTTGACAGCTGTCATCTTTAAACAATGGCAGCTATACATATGCTGTTAAGGCCTCATCCAGGGGGGTGAAACTCTAATAGGGCTTTTGGTTCCAATCTGTACCTAGTTTCAGGTAGTTTCAGTCTCTTTTTCTAGATGGCGCTGGAGGTCATTCATAACGTGTAAATAGTTATATACACGTTCTGTAGATAGCACCCAAGTAAGCATGAAATGAGCGTTGTTAATAATTAAAGGCAGTTTGTCTCGAAGTGAAGTATTTAAAGTATTTCAGGTCTAACCTCAATCAGTGGGCCCTTCTAACAAATTAATTAGTCATAAAACGCCAAGCATTGTGGAGATAATATTGCTGAATTGCATCGAATTCGACTTTAGCCAATCGATTAACCTTGTTCGAACTTATATCGATTTTAATCGATAGTTCCCATGATGCTACAGTATTTGTGTTGTTTGAATTCCAAGTGCTCATGTGCTTGTGCTGTAAATCTTCGCTCCTTGTGCTTGTTTATTTGAAATATATCTTCGCCAGTCCTCCTGAAATCCTGTATTTCCTGTTTGAGTACACATCAGGGGTGAAAGCTGAATGGTTCTATTAATGTAGTTCTATATATTTCCTGTCTCAGTGCATTTAATTCTGTTATTTTTATTTTCATGTGGTACTTGGATATTGATGTGATACCCCATATTCTTGCATATGGTGTGCTCTGTTGTCTTGCTTTCGAAGGGATTTCTTATTTGTTATAATATCAGCTTTGTGTAAATGTGTCAATCATTCATTTGAAGTTAAAGCTGCTTTGAGGTGTGTGGTTATGTTCTCAGTAACATAGTATGCGATACGAACTAGGGGTATCAGATCATTATTTACAACGTAGTAAGTACTTGGAAATAAGAATATATGAATTACAATGTATTGGGCATGGAAGTAGTAGAACTGCATTATTATCGCCGTTTGGGGGGGGGGGCGAGAGGGCAGGGAAAGGAGGGGGGAGGAGCCGTAAGCATACCCGGATGTGCGTCACTGCGTCGGATGTTAATTCTCCGCGCTATCTGTTGATAGTAATACTAAGGTATTGCATCAGAATGCACACTGTGGCGCTATCTCGGAAAAGAGACAAAAACTACTAGCGCCAAGTGGCTTGGAACCGAAATTTATCATCGAGTTTCATCTCTATTCTATTCTATCCTCTTTGGCCTCATCCTTCTCCTCCTCCTCAACCTCCTCCTCCTACTCCTCCTATGTCAAGGCATAGCTTTATCGAACAAGTTTAAACCTGCATCGCGAAGGCAAGAGTGTGCGGCGATAACATCATTGTGCATGTTTAGACTCGCAGATCACTAAAGAAACATAACAAGACTAGAATTAAACACTGTACTCGATGTCGTTAAGCTCAATATGTGATTAGAACATTGATTGATGTATTCAGAACACTACATAAGTTTTTAAGACTAGAATCGAACACTGTACTCGATACAATATGTGTTTAGAACATGTTAGGGGATACCTTTGTTCTAAGATGATCGGATTGAAACATAACAAGACTAGAATTAAACACTGTACTCGATGTCGATAACCTCAACATGTCATCAGAACATTGATGTGTTCAGAACAAAAGTACAACTTCAATGATTTGCCTAGTGTAAAAATAAAAAACACACTGTGCACATATCGCGTAGCTAACTCGCTCAGTAAACGATACAACTTCTATGATTTACCTAGTGTAAAAATCAAAAACGCACTGTACACTTATCGCGTAGCTATCTGGCTCAGTAAACGATACAGCAAAGTACAACTTCAATGATTTGCCTAGTACGAAAATTAAAAAACTGTGCACATATCGCGTAGCTAACTCGCTCGGTAAACGATAACCTGATTTAGTTACAATTGAAGAAACATAGATCCAAACCCTGTTCTATTATCGCAAACACGGAAAGTGGAATTAAACAGAACGATTGGTGCTATAAGAAATACATTGGTTACATTTAAGTCCCTAGCAGTCGAACAAGTTATCGCATAGTCAATCTGTTGGCATGGGTTACAAGCATGTAGCTCATGCGGAAAGTAAAATTAAACAGAACGCTATTGCTATAAGAAATACACTGCTTGCATTTAAGTCCCTAGCTGTTGAACAAGTTATTACATAAACATGTAACATGAAATATCGCTTCGGAAACATATTGTTTCAATCTGTTGGCATGGTTTACAAGCATGTAACTTATGCGGAAAGTAAAAATTAAACAGAACGCCTAGTGCTATAAGAAATACGCTGCTTACATTTAACAAGTAATCGAATAAACATGTGACATGAGATATCGGTTCGGAACCATATTATTTCAATCTGTTGGCATGGGTTACAAGCATGTAGCTTGTGCAGGAGAGGACTACTATGCAAGATGATTGCGAAATGCTGAACCGAAAAATAATCGTACTACACACATGATAGGGAATGGAACCCACGGTTTACGTCTTATCATAAGGGCAAAAGGACTCTTCCTCCACCTCCGCCTCCTGACTGCGTCGTCCTCCTCCTCGGGCTAATGGGCTAAATGGCTCCTCTACCGCCTCACCACGCCCTCCTCCTCCCGGAAGGAGTTAGCTGAAGTTGGTACATTTTTAACACCCTCATCGATTGTTATCAGCAAGAATGCTTCTACTTTTCTAAATGTAGCAAATTAATCTATTGGTAAATGGTTTTGTGTTCAAAACGGAAAACATTTATACCACACATAACGGAATGTAACCCAAGAGTCAATTACCTAATAAAATCCCCGAAGTGCGATGAGTTACGTTTTCCTAACAGAAATCAGTATCTGCTTGATTGTTTTAAGTGTTTGAAACACTGAACTTTTGAAGATGGCAGCAGTGAGGTTAGCGATGTTCTGTTGTTGGATTTTAAATTCCGCGCTACAACATACGTAAGGTGGCAGCCTTGAGGTTTAGCGCCGTAAAGATGGCAGCAGTGAAGTTAGCGAGGCTCTGTTGTCCTTAAAAGTGAGGTTAGGGTCCGTCAAGATGACAGCTGTCAAAAAAGCACTTGGCTTTGTTTACCAACAAGTGCACGCGGTCGTGACGTTATGGTCACGTGGTATTATGCGTCAGCACGCGAAGTTCGAAATCCTCGCCTACGTATTTAGAACTCGTCAAAAGCACAAAGATAATCAATTCTATGCTCTACGTCGTTAAGAGCAACATTAAGAATAGCAATGTTTAATAATCTTGTGAACAGAGCAGTAGTAATTTTTTATTTTCAAAGGTTAGAACTTGTATCCATCACCTACCCATTTTGCATGCATCGACTATCATATTAAACTTCTTCCGCTAGAGTGTACAACGATCGCGGCTACCTTAGCATAACCTATGTTCATGAACTTAAAGCACAAAGAATAGCCATGTTTAAAAGCGTGTACACATCACCTATCGATTTTGCATGCATCGACTATCGTAGTAAAGTTCTTCTGCTTGAGTGTACTACAATTACTGCTACCTAAGTATAGCCTATGTGCATGAACTTAAAGCATAAAGAATAGCTATGTTTTAAAGCGTGTACACATTACCTATCGATTTTGCATGCATCAACTATCGTACTAACCTCCTTCCGCTAGAGCATGTAGCAATCGCACATGTTTATTGCTAACCTATGTACACGAACTTAAAGCACAAAGAATAGCCATGTTTAAAAGCCTGTACGCATCACCTATCAATGATGCATGCATCGACTATCGTACTAAACTTCTTCCGTTAGATTGTGCTAAAATCGTATAAGTTTGCTGCTATCTTAGCATAACGTATACGCACGAACATAAAGCACAAAGAATAGCGATGTTTAAAAATCTTGTGAATATAGCAGCAGTAAGAATAGCAATGTTTAAAAGCGTGTACGCATCACCTATCAAAGATGCACGTATCGACTATGATACTAAACTTATTCCACTAGAATGTACAACGATCGCATATGTGTGTGCTGCTATCTTAGTATGAGCTATGCGCACGAACTTAAAGCACAAAGAATAGCTATGTTTTAAAATCTTGTGAACATAGCAGAATGAAGAATAGCCCTGTTTAAAAGCGCGTACACATCACGTATCAATAATGCACGCATCAACTATCGTACTAAACTTCTTCCGATAGCGTGTACAACGATCACATGGGTGTGTGCTGCTATCTTAGCATGACCTATGTGCACGAACTTAAAGCACAAAGAATAGCTACGTTTAAAAATCTTGTGAACATAGCAGCAGTAAGAATAGCGATGTTTAAAAATCTTGCGAACATAGCAGCAGTAAGAATAGCAAGGTTTAAAAACGTGTACATATCACCTCTCAATGATGCATGCATCAACTATCGTACTATACTACTTCTACTAGAGCGTGCTGACGTAGCGTACCACGTGACCGTGACGTCACGACCACGTGCACTTGTTTGTAAACAAAGCCAAGTGCTTTTTTGACAGCTGTCACCTTGACGTACCCTAACCTCACTTTTAAGAACAACAGAGCCTCGCTAACTTCACTGCTGCCATCTTTACGGCGCTAAACCTCAAGGCTGCCACATTATGCATGTTGTAGCGCGGAATTTACAATCCAACAACAGAACATCGCTAACCTCACTGCTGCCATCTTCAAAAGTTCAGTGTTCCAAACACTTAAAACAATCAAGCAGATACTGTTTTCTGCTAGGAAAACGCAACTCATTGCACCTCGGGGATTTTATTAGGTAATTCTGATAAGACGTGACCCTTGGGTTACATTCCCTGTTATGTGTGGTATAAATGTCTTTGTTTCTGAACACAAAACCATTTACCAATAGAGATTAATTTGCTACACTTAACAAAGTAGAAGCGTTCTTGCTGATAACAATCCTTCCGGGAGGAGGAGGGCGTGATGAGGTGGTAGAGGAGCTCTTTGGCCTTTTACCCATTAGCCCATTAGCCCTGGGGGGAGGAGGAGGAGGACGCAGTCAGGAGGAGGAGGTGGAGGAAGAGTCCTTTTGTCCTTATGATAAGACGTAAACCGTGGGTTCCATTCGCAATCATGTGTGTATTACGATTAATTTTTCGGTTCAGCATTTTGCAATTATCTTGCATAGTAGTCCTCTCCTGCACAAGATACATTCTTGTAACCCATGCCAACAGATTGAAATAATATGTTTCCGAACCGATATCTCATGTCACATGTTTATGCGATAACTTGTTAAATGCAAGCAGCGTATTTCTTATAGCACTAGGCGTTCTGTTTAATTTTTACTTTCCGCATAAGTTACATGCTTGTAACTCATGCCAACAGATTGAAACAATATGTCTCCGAACCGATATTTCATGTTACATGTTTATGTAATAACTTGTTCAACAGCTAGGGACTTAAATGTAAGCAGTGTATTTCCTACAGCACTAGCATTCTGCTTAATTTTACTTTCCGCATAAGCTAGATGCTTGTAACCCATGCCAACAGATTGACTATGCGATAACTTGTTGGACTGCTAGGGACTTAAATGTAACTAATATATTTCTTACAGCACCAATCGTTCTGTTTAATTCCACTCTCCCTGTTTGCGATAATAGAGCAGGGTTTGGATCTATGTTTTTTCTATTGTAACTAAATCAGATTATCGTTTACCGAGCGAGTTAGCTACGCGATATGTGCACAGTTTTTTTTATTTTCGTACTAGGCAAATCACTGAAGTTATACTTTGCTGTATCGTTTACTGAGCGAGATAGCTACGCGGTATGTGTACAGTGTGTTTTTATTTTTTTTACTAGGTAAATCATTGAAGTTGTATCGCTTACTGAGCGAGTTAGCTACGCGATATGTGTACAGTGTGTTTTTGATTTTTACACTAGGCAAATCATTGAAGTTGTACTTTTGCTCTGAACACATCAAACAGTGTTCTGATCACATGTTGAAGTTAACAACATCTAGTACAGTGTTCGATTCTTGTCTTGTTATGTGTCAATATGATCATCTTAGAACAAAGTATCCCCTAACATGTTCTAAACATATGTTGTATCGAGTACAGTGTTCGATTCTAGTCTTAATCACTTATGTAGTGTTCTGAACACATCAATCAATGTTCTGATCACATGTTGAGGTTAACGATATCGATTACAGTATTTAATTCTAGTCTTGTTATGTTTCTTCTGTGATCTGCGAGTCGAAACATGCACAATGATATTATCGCTGCACACTCTTGCCTTCGCGATGCAGGTTTAAACTTGTTCGATAAAGCTATGCCTTGACATAGGAGGAGGAGGAGGAGGAGGAGGAGAAGGATGATGCCTTATCAGCCTCTGTATAGCCGCCATTGTTTAAAGATGACAGCTGTCAAAAAAGCACGAGAATTTTTTTTAAAATTCCTTGCCACCAAATTTCAAAGGTATGCGGTTTAGTGCTGTAAAGATAGCAGCACTATGCTCTGTTGATTAAAGATGGGAGCTGTCAAAATAGCATATTACCCACCACCACATGTATATGGATGAGGTTTGGTGTCATAAAGATAGCAGCACGATGCGTTGTTGTTTAAAGATGGTGGTCGACAGCTATCAAAAACACGTAGAATGTTTCAAATTGCCGCTACCATATTTCAAAGGTAGTAGCTAAAGATGGCAGCACGGTGCTCTGTTGATTAAAGAAGGCCGCAAGCACGTGGAATTTCAAATTGCCCTTTACCGCATGCATAACAGCAGCCAGCATCTTGCACAGTAGCTTCTAAGCTAGCTTTCTACGTAAGAGCCGCCACCATTCTGTTCAAGCACCCTTAAGCATTCTCATAAGGAGCCGTGTATAGCCACCATTTTGTGTCCGCCATCTTGGGCAAGCATCCCTAGGAAGTCTCAAGCCATCTTGTGCAAGCACCCTTAAGCAGTCTCATAAGAAGCTATGTATAGACGCAATCGTGTAGAATTAGATAACTGTCAATACCAAAGGGCCTAAGTAGAAACCGAACCGTTGATCTCATCGTTAGACTACTTTGTTCTGATGCTATCATGTTCCTTATACTGTGAACCTCGGTATTTGGCAGAAAAGCTTTCTTGATAAGAGCAGCAGTCATCTTGCGCAAGCACCCTTAATATGTCTTATAACGAACCGTGTACAGCCGCCATCTTGTGTCCGCCATCTTGCGCAAGCATCCTTAGCACCCTTAAGCCGTTTCATAAGAGCAGCAGACATCCTGCGCAAGTGCCCTTAAGGCCTCTCACAAGGAGCCTTGTATAGCCACCATATTGTAGGCGCCATGTTGCGCAAGCAACTCAAGGGACTCTCATAAGAGTCTATGTATAGCAGCTATCTTGCAGCCACTATCTTGCGCAAGCACCCTCAAGGCGTCCCATAAGGAGTAATGTATAGCCGCTATCTTGTGCAATTGGCGTCGAGAAGGGCATCCGGTCGTAAAACTGAGGTTAGGTCCTTCTATAAGGTTAGGCTTGCTGTCTTGCTTGTCAAAGTTCTTGCGCAAGCACCGTTAAGGCGTCTCATAAGGAGTCATATATAGCCGCCATCTTGTGCGGTTGCCGTCGGGAAGGTCATTCGGCCGTAAAACTCAGGTTAAGCCCCTCCACGAGGTTAGGCTTGCTGTCTTGTGTTAGGTTAAGCCCCTTTAAGATAGCGAATGTGAGGTTAGGCCGTGTCTCATAAGGAGCCATACATAGCCGCCATCTTGTGCAGTTGGCGTCGGGAAGGGCATCCGGTCATAAAACTGAGGTTAAGCCCTTCCATGAAGTTAGGCTTGCTGTCTTTGTTAGGTTAAGCCCCTCCAAGATAGCGGATATAAGGTTAAGCTCACTGTCTTATGCGTCAGAAAGGGCAGCCGGCCGTAAAACTGAGGTTAAGCCCCTCCGTGAGGTTAGGCTAGCTCTCTTACGCATAAAATGTTAGGTTAATCCCCTCCAAGATGGCGGATGTGAGGTTAGGTTCGCGCTGTTAGGTGTCAGGAAGGGCATCCGGCTGTAAAAGTGATGCTAGGCCCTTCCATGAGGTTAGGCTAGCTCTCTTACGCATAAAAAGTTAGTTTAAGTCCTTCCAAGATGGCGGATGTTAGGTTAAGGTCGCGCTCTTAGCCAGCGTGAGGAGGAGGCTTCTCCCGAGAGCCGGAGGTTGCGGTGGCCGCCGAACTGTCCACTTATACTACTGGGGACTGCCATTATAATGAAAACTCATCTACTCGATTGTGAATGGCACGAGGCAGGTGAGCCTGCCGTTATCACACAACTCGCAATTTACATTGGAAACAACGTATGGAAACCTCACTCTGCTGCTTCTGGATGACGCTGGGAGACATGTAATTTCGAAAATCTTATTCACTGCATGCAAAGTAATTTGCTTGTTAATCGTATATAATGTAGAATACCGTACCGATGCTTGGGTACATTTGCTAGATCTTTATAAGTGGAGATTTGCCTCTTTACAGATAGTAATGAACTAGTATAATAAGTTGTATGATTCAGGTTATAGTGCGTGTGTTTGTGTGCTTGAAACTGCATACATTCTGCAAACAGCAAGAGATTTCATTCCGTAAACGTGCTCCGTTATTCAGATTTCTCGTCTGCCCCTTTATCAAGATGTGGAGAGCTTGTCTCCCTCCATCGTGGTTTTGTGACTGTAGGCGTATATATTGGATGGAGTTGTTATATCATGATCTATTACTTACGTGGTGAAAAATATGCATGGCCCTTAAAACTAACAAATAAATTACCATCTGCACACAACAGTTCGTATCATTTATGAAGTTCGAAACTCAACTTTCATCACATAAACCACACGTCTTGTATAAATTAAAGTGCCTGTTATAACGCGAAGCTCAAGTAGATGTCTCAGTCGAGCTCTGTTCAAATGGTGACAGACTCTCGTACGTTGCCAGTGAAATATTGACAGACTAGCGTAAAGATGCGATAAGTCAGAGCCAATAAGTAAGTGTAGAGTCAAAGTGAGTGTAAGAGAACGAGTTCTGTACAACACGGCTTATATTACCTTATGTGATGGAGGCGTGTGTCTGTAACACGTTTACAACTGGTCACTCGTAATGTCTTACTGATTCGTGCCTGAACTTCCGGAATGTTACATTCTTCTCTTGTGCAGACGATCTAGTCCCGGAACTCCCCTCATGCCACTACACATGGCTTCTTCATTCGGGAATATTCGAGCATAGTCCAAATTAAAACGAGTTTCTAGCTCGCTTACACAGCGGGTCTCCACTGCCTTACTGCTAGTAAATGTTGAGCAAATTTTAACTAGATATCAAAACTTCACAATTAGCGTTTGTCTCACCCATTATTCTTTTAAATTAATTATGTCCATTAATGTGCCGAAAACGATACTGAACCCTTGGACCGACCAATCCGCCGTCGGTAATACGCCTTAGCTGCTTCGTTAGAAGAGTTTATTCTTAGATCTTAGGGCGTGCCGGATCTTTTCTTGTCAGTTCTTCGACCGATTGACGGGTTTCAGAGGGACGGGTAACTATCTTAAATAAGGGGCCAAATGTGCTTATCTAAAACACGATTCATAGGGGTTACTGAGCAAATATCAGAAAATTGGATTTATCATAAAATATCAGTCACATTACATAACGTGAACGAGAAACCTTTCTTAGGAGTAATTTACGCTAGAATCTTCCGATGTTTGGAAAACGTCATTTTCTCCAGATATGTACAGATAAAACCTAATGGATGTATTTGGAGAAAATACAGATAAAAATAAGAGTGTAATAAAATACCAATAAAAGGTTATCTAAAATGTCTACTTACACTAGGCGTGTGTCAGCGTGTCCTCCGTCGCGGTTGACCTGCAACCTCGGGCATCTGCTGGTAGTCGGTGTTGATGTGTAAGTCATTCGACTACCACAAGGTGATGTAGCTCAGCAATTAGAGGGAGAAGAACAGCTGTGATAACTGCCGGTTGAACGTAGGTCACGACGAAGAAGGGGAGTAGGAGGTACTCCAAGTGTGACGTTAATCACAAGAAGCCTGGTGTTTACCAAAAGTCCGGCGTTAGACAAATGGGTGTGAGTTCCTTACGAGACCATCTTCTGCATACCTAGGCCCCATCCCATTCGCTCCCTCCCACGGATAACCAACTGTTCTCCACATGGCCCATCGTCTGTTCCGTTGAGAGAGGCAGCTGAGCACTGACCTAGAACACCGACTCTGACACACCCTCTTTCTCCCCCCACTCGCCTAACCAACGATGCGGGGAGACCTTGGTACTTTGCTGATGTACTGCGTACCTCTCCATGCTTGTTTCCTATTTAAAACAAGCACTACGACAAAAGAAATATATATATATATAACGCACTAACTACATTACATCCACCTCCTCCCCATGACTTTTAATTTCTACTTCCTTTAACATTTTTATACATCGTTCTTTACTGTAACTATATCTAAAATTCTACTTATATTCCCGGTAACTAGTGGGCGGGTTCTAAAACATCTTGTCAGCATTCTTTTCGCTGAGTCAGCACCCGAGGTCATTGGCCCCGGCCGAGGTGATTGACCCCATGATGTAATGACCACGCGACCGTGACGTCACGGCCAGGTGCCCTTGACAGCTATTAGCTGTCATCTTGAGAGACACTAACCTCAATTTTCGATCACGTGGGTGCGGCTAACCGAACTGCTGCCATCTTGACAGGCCCTGACATCGTGCACTTGTATTGGCACAGAGTTTTTGAATAAGTGCGTATGGGTAACCCCAATGCTGTCATTTTGACAGGTCTTAACCTCATGCTCTAGTTTCGGTGTGGTTTTTGGGATAAGTGCGCATGGCTAACCTCACTGCTGTTATCTTGACAGGTCCTAACTACGTGCACTTGTTGGGCGCGGAATTCGAATAAGTAGGCAACCCTAACAGCACATATGTCATCTTGATGGGACTTTGCCACATGCTGTTGACAGGTATGAGGAGCGGAACTTTGAAAAAGAGAACGATCCTAACCTCACTGCTGTCATCGTGAAGGGACTCAGCCACGCGCCTTTGTGTGGTGCGGAATTTTCAAAAAGGGAACCTACCCTAACATCACTGCTATTATCTTGACCGGACGTAGACAAAAGTTGTATGGCGCGGAATTTTG
Organism: Anabrus simplex; assembly: GCF_040414725.1. Taxonomy (NCBI): domain Eukaryota; kingdom Metazoa; phylum Arthropoda; class Insecta; order Orthoptera; family Tettigoniidae; genus Anabrus; species Anabrus simplex. The sequence continues at coordinate 142,295,341 of NC_090269.1, read as the reverse complement.
AAAAGAGAGAACGACTGGGACCTAACCTATTTTTACAGTCAGATGCCCTTCCCGGCATCATCATGGAGGCTTTACGTCTCAATCCTATGGAGATAATAACTATGATCACACCTCCTCTTCCCTTTACTTAAAACGTATCTATACTTAATTGTGCAACTGTGATACCGTGAGGCTTTATGTCTCCATCCGACAGATAGATACCCACCTCCTCATCATCTACCCCTTCCCTCCTTCTCATCGTCTGTCCCTAGTTTTACGGATAGAAGCCTTCCCTCCTCCTCCACCTCTTCGTCTGTCCTAATTTTACAAATAACCTACTGTTAGTTATAAGGCCAAATGCCCTTCTCGACATGTCCATTCTCGACACTATTTTGGAGGGGCCTAACCTCAGAAGACCGTAGTTTAATTATCTGATATAAATACAGAATACTATGGAACGCTCTGTATTCGACAGCGTGACGTTACGGAGCTCAACTCAATCCCTCCTCCTTTTCACAGTTTTACAGTTAGATGCCTAACCCTCTTTCTCCTCATCTGACACAGTTTTACGGACAGATGCCTTATAATGCGCTAGATAGCCCATCCTCTACTATTTTTGGAGGTAGCCTAACTACACCGTCGCTAAGGTTTTACGTCGCCATACGACGCGTGACCTCCCCTCCTGACCAAATAAAACATGTTTTTACTGAAACCTGTTACAGAGGACCGGAAAATGCATTGTGCAGTGCCCTGCACCAAGAACAACAACTTTTGTGTTTAGAAAATATATAGTCTGTTTTTATCTTACAGTAAATATTTGAATAGTCAGCATACATTCCCATCGCGTTCTGAACCGAGTAAAACACCGTCGCTAAGGCTTTAGGTCTCTATCCGACGCATGAAGGAAATCTCTAATGCATGTAACAGAAAAACCTATATTACAGATGTAGATTCGAACTCAGATCTCTCTGACTTAGTCATAGTGACAGAATAAAATCATGGATTCGACCCCTGTTCTCTATGTTCTTCGTCAGAATTAAAAAATCTCTAACACATGCAACTCATGAAATCGAAACCTGATCTCTCTGATTAATGGTAGAATAAATATACCAAACATATAACCACTATAAATAATCTCTTTCTATTACTGCGATGGATTCGAACACTGATCTCTCTGTTGAATGTCAGATTAAAAAAAGAAAATCTCTAACACATACAACTGAAAACATCTGTATTACAGATATAGATTCGAACTCTGATCTCTATGATTGAGTCACCGTGACAGAATACAAATCATGGATTCAAGCCCTGTTCTCTCTGTTCAGCGTTAGATAAAATAATCTCCAATACATGCAATATATGGAATCGAACCCTGAGCTCTCTGATCAATGCTAGAATAAACAATACATCACTCCTTATTTCGTATGCTGTCTACACATGATTCATTACACAATCACACAGTTACTGTAAAAATGTACGTGCAAGGAATCGAATTCTGAAACTCTCTGATGTGTAACATAATAACAACAGACTATACATGTTAATAAACGCACTACTTCTCACTTTTGCAAGTACACTTCTTTGGTGTTATACTCATACAACACTGTCTCAAAACCGAACACACACACACACACACACACACACACACACACACACACACACACACGCAAAATACATAATTGGTTGTTATATTAAAATTTTTGTGGAAACAAGCAAATGCTGTGAGCTAGCCCTTATACACGTATATTTTATCACTACGCGCAAACACACACAACTTTTAATTCTCTACACTCTTCACTCACAGATATGGAAATCACAGTTTTAGTATTTTATTTTGATTACCTAAGATACTTACATGTGAAAAAGGGGGAAGGATTAATTCATATTTTAAGAATTTTGCATGTGGATGTGTGCTCTACATGAAGCCATAGAAAGAAATGAAAGTAACACACTGAGATTTTGCTTGCATGTCGCTAGCTGGCATGACCGGATGTATGACTCAGCACCCACACACAGCACTTTTACCATACAGTTCTATACAGTAGGTACTGAGAATAAATATATTTATCACATATAATGTATAAATGAGATGACGTCGTGTGAGGTTGAGTTAGTGAAAAAATCTGAAAACCAACTATTTAACCATAGATCTACACCCTTGAAAACCTAGACATGTTAGCAGCTGTAAAGGTTTCGCATTTTCTCATCGGGCAAATATATTGAGACTGTACCTTAATTTAAATCTACAGCCGCTTCCTTTCTACTCGTCGGGGTGCATACAGTAATATATATAGCCTCCGGAGAGGCATAGTGCAAGTCTTTTCATTTGACGGCCGTAGGCGACCTGCGCGTCATGATGTGGATGACCCGGGACCACTGTGTCAAAAAAGCATGTCGTACTCCTCATTCGCAGCTGCTAATGGAAAAATCGGCAGGCAAGTTGCCCGTGTGGTTATGCACGTGTAGCTGTAAGCTTACATTAGAGAAAAATCTCTAGGCTGGTCTGGGGATCGAACACCGGCTAAGATATTGCGACGTAAACCAGTTTTAAAAAGTGAGGTCTCAACGCTGAACATTCAGGCACGTGTCGAATAATAATAGCCAAACCGCGTGCGCTCCTAACCGCACAGCCAGGACGTTCATTATTATTATTATTATTATTATTATTATTATTATTATTATTATTATTATTGTTACCGCGTTTTAGTGGTAGTTATGCGTGAAAGAAGGTGTGGGGTGGTGAACAGGTCTCAAGCTACTAAAGTAAAATTAATTTAAACTTTAACAAGGTTATATTTTCTTTTCAAAAATGAAGAAATAACAATCATGGCAGGTACAAGGTAGCAAGGCAATAAGAATACGATTACAAAATTTACAGGATTTGGGCATCGAGCCCCAGTCTCACAATTCTTGAGCAATTAGCTCAGCTTTACCCCAAACACAAGTTTTAACAGAGGGGCAGAAAACCCCATTCATACCTAGGAGCACTTGCTCCAAATTACACTGAAAAGCCTCCACGAGGCATACAACACTCAATTTTCAAAAAAAGAGCCACTCGCTCTCAACTTTAAGCCTCTCAAAGGCCACACCAAACTCCACCTTCAAGTTGTCCTCACTGGACATGGACACAGGGGTAAAATACCCAACCTACTGAGGTCTATTAAATGAAAAGGGGTAATTACATGACCTCTAAAATAACAATTTGAGAGGAGGCGATCTGCACTCCTAATACACTTTGATTAAGACCTACTTGGCACTAGGCCGTTATTACAAGGGCTAATCCCATACTAAAGAGGTGACTTAAGAAGAGAACAATTTGTTTTACGTTAACGAAGAATAGGTTGAAAAAAATAAGTTCACCTCAAAACAATATGAGTGGGAGCTCGAGAGGGTCAGCACTCTCTATCCCAGTATGTAGCTTCAAAAGAGAATAGATGAAACGAGTAGTTACATTTAGGAAAAGGTTACATGGTGGAAACGCTTCGAACCCGCCCCGAGAGTTAAACTGCCGACCTAGCAAGAAAAGAAGTTATTAAGAGGCCATTACCTGGTGTTGAACAGCTGGTGAAGAAAGAGGCGCTTCCCGCCCCCTGCTATGTACTTTGCACACAGGAAGATGGAACAGAAGTGGCTCGGAGACCCTAAAATCAGCAGTTTATATACTCTCGCGGAAGGTTCTAGGCGTTAGGGGAATGAGAACACCCTCCCACGAGGATTTTATTGGTTCATCAATAAACCCCCTACACAATACTAAAAAGAAACACATAATTGGTGGAAAATTAATTTAAGAAATTCGGGATAGGCTAGATTTAAAACAAGGGGAAAGAAGGGGTTAATATAGCCAACTTAACCAATGACTGAGAGAAATTTAGCAAAGAACAAACATTTGAAATAAAAATTTCTCCAACAAAACAGTTCTTTAACTCCGCACTAGGGTGCACTATAGTTGATCTTCAGTAGTGCCCTCTAGAAGAGAAAGTTCACACTTCTTACTTCAAGCGAAATAAAAACACATCAAAAATGACACAGTTCAAAAATTCAAAATTTTCCACGTGGTGACATCTTCTGAGAAAGTAGAGAATTAATAGTGTAGATAAAGTTCAGACTTCCTCCAGCAGAGGAGTTTCAACAGGCGCAATTTTTAAATTAGCGGCGTGGAGGTGTACCGCCCGGTACAATTATTATTATTATTATTATTATTATTATTATTATTATTATTATTATTATTATTATTATTTTGGAAGTAACGCTATCTATTCGTGTTTGCGATATCTTCAGCGGCTGGCGATAGTGGGAATCGAACTCACTATCTCCCGGATGCAAGCTTACATCAACGCGCTCCTAACCGCACAGCCAATACAATTATTATTGTTACGGGGATGCCCGTGGAGCAGAAAGAGGTTAAAGAAGGTGCCGGAGTGAATGGATCTATCTACAATATCAAGAATTGATTTAAAACTTTAACAAGGTTATATTTATTTTAGGACTTCATAACAAGTTTTCATAACAATGAAACGTCAGTTACAATGACAAACTTAAAACAAGACAAGAAAATCCACAATTTGGTGATTATAAAAAAAACCTAGGCCTCAAGCCCCTCGCTTCACAATTCTGAGCTCCCAGCTCAAATTTACAAAGAGCACAAATTTATTCAAGAGCAGAAAACCCCTAATTCCTGGAGTACTTGCTCCCGAAATACAATTTCTAGCCTTCTAGAGGCACTCGTTAACCTTACAAAAACTTTGAAAAGCAGCTACCAGGCTCTCAGTTTTCCAAGCCTACTCAAGGCAATCACTGGGCTCTTAAGGCACAACTTACAATTTGAAAAATGATTTTGTACAGGGGTATTTAATACCCAACCTACGGGACCTTCATGGATAAGAACAGGTTAAATAACTGGCCCAGACACAAAAGGAATGGAGGCATACACTGCGCTACAATACAATGGAATCTTAAAACCTAAAGGGCTCTAGGCCGATGAAACAGGGGCTATTCCCAAACTACTGGGGTGACTCGTATAGAAATTAATTTACCACATCACAGAATGAAAAACAGTTATAAAACGTAGTCACCTCAAACCAAGGTGAAGGGAAGCTCGAAAGGGTAATTCACTCTCTATCCCCGATTTACACTAAAAGGGTTTCCGAAGTTTTTACATTAGCCGAAGGATGATTTACATTTTAGAAAAGTAGATGACATAGTTAAAGATTCGGACCTTTCCCTCGGATTAAACTGCGGAGGTAGCAAGAAAGAATAAAGTTATGTGGCCATTACCATGTAGATGTTCTAACTGCCGACGAAAGAGCCTGCTCGCCTCCTGCTTAACACACACACTCAGAAAGATGACGATCAATTGGCCAAGAAACGTTAAAAGCTGCAGTTTATAAACCCTCAGGAAAGGTTCGAGATCATTCAAGACTAAACTAGCCACACCCTCTCAATTCTATTGGTAGAGTTCAAAAGTAACACTAAGAATCGAACAAGAAGCCTGTGAAAGGTCGAAAATTAATTACAGAAATTAGGGATTGGCTAGATTCAAAACTGGCAGAAATAAAAAGGAAATATTGCCAACCCTAAAATAAATGACCATAATCAGTTACAAAAACCTAGAAATACAAAACTCCTTTAAGTTAGAAGTTATTTCACTTTGCACCACAGGACATGATCATAAATTTTTAGTGGTGTCATATGTAGAAAAATGTCCAAACTTCTTGATGAATGGCAGACAAAACAAGAAGAAATTCACTCAGGTTAGGAAACTGCACAATAAAAAAATTACATAATATTTCGGTGGTGACATCTTCTGATTAAAGTTCTAAGTTCCTGTTGTAATAATTTCCACTTTAGTTCGATAGAGTTACTTTAGGCGCTAATTTTGAATGCGCGGCGTTGAGGTGTACCTCCCGGTACAATTATTATTATTATTATTATTATTATTATTATTATTATTATTATTATTATTATTATTATTATTAATTATATTATTATTATTATTTTGGAAGTAACGCTATCTATTCATGGTTGAGATATCTTCACCGGCTGGCGACAGTGGGATTCGAACCCACTACCTCCCGGATATAAGCTTACATCCTCCCGCTTCTGACCGCACGGCCAATTCAATTTTTATTATTATTTTGCAAGTAACTCTATCTATTGATGCTTGAGATATCTTCAGCGGCTGGCGACAGTGGAATTCGAACTCACTATGTCCCGGATGCAAGCTTACATCCGCGCGCTCCTAACCGCACGGCCAATACAATTATTATTATTATTATTATTATTATTATTATTATTATTATTATTATTATTATTATTATTATTATTATTATTATTATTATTATTATTGTACCGGGCGGTACACCTCCACGCCGCTAATTCAAACTTTGCGCCAGTTGAAACTCCTCTACTGGAGGAAGTCTGAACTTTATCTACTGTGTTGATTTTCAAGTTTCTCAGAAGATGTTACTACTTGGAAATTTTGAAGTTTCTGAACTGGGTCGTTTTCGACGTATTTTTGTTTTTCCTGTAGTAAGAAGTGCGAACATTCTCTTCTAGAGGACACTACTGAAGAACTACAATGGTGCACCCTAGTGCGAAGTGAAAGAACTATGTTTCTGGAGAAAATTTGAATTCATAAGTTTGCTCTTTGTTAAATTTCTTTCAGTCATTGTTTAAGTTGGCAATATTAACCCTTTCTTTCCCCTTGTTTTGAATCTAGCCAATCCCGAATTTCTCGAATTAATTTTCCACCAATAATGGGTTTCTTCTTCATATTGTGTAGGGGTTTTCTTGGTTAGCCAATAAAATTCTTGTGGGAGGGTGTTCTCATTCCTGAAACGCCTCGAACATTCCGCGAGAGTATATAAATTGCTGATTTTAGGGTCTCTGCGCCACTTCAGTAACATCTTTCAGTGTGTAAAGTACGTAGCAGGGGGCGGGAAGCGCCTCTTTCTTCGGGCGGCAGTTCAACCACCAGGTAATGGCCGTTTAATAACTTCTTTTCTTGCTAGCTCAGCAGTTTAACTCTCGGGGCAGGTCCGAAGCCTTACCATGTAACTTTCCCTTAAAATGTAAAAACACTTGGTATCTATTCTATCTTTTTAAACTATAAATTTGGGATAGAGAGTGCTTAACCCTCTCGAGCTCCCACTCATGTTGCTTTGAGGTGAACTTATTTTCTCAACCGTTTCTTCCAGTCTAGCGTAATGTAAATTGTCTGCTTATATAAGTCATCTCTTTAGTATGGGATTAGCCCTTGCATTAACGGCCTAGTGCCAAGTAGGTTTTAAACAAAGTGTATTAGGAGTGCAAGAACGCCTCCTCTCAAGTTGGTCTTTTAGAGGCCATGTAACTTTCATGTTTCTTTACTTAATAGGCCTCAGTAGGTTGGGTATTTTACCCCTGTGTTTATGTCCTTAGAGGACAACTTGAAGGTGGAGTTTGGTGTGGCCTTTGATAGGCTTAAATTTAAGAACGAGTGGCTCTTTCTTGAAAAATTGAGTTGTTGTATGCCTCGAGGAGGCTTTACCGTGTAAAGAGGAGCAAGTGCTCCTGGGCATGATTGGGGTTTTCTGCCCCTCTGTTGTATCTTGTTTTGGGGTAAAGTTGGGCTAATTGCTCAAGAATTGTGAGTTCGGGGCTCGAAGCCCAAATCCTGTAAATACTGTAATTGTACTTTTGTTGCCTTGCTACTCTGTACCTGCCATTCTTGTTATTTCTTGATTTTGAAAAGAAAATATAACCTTGTTAAATTTTACCTTAACTTTAATTTCGTAGTTTGAGACCCGTTCACCCCCGCACCTTCTTTCACCTCTGCTGTTCCACAGATACCTCGGAACAATTATTATTATTATTATTATTATTATTATTATTATTATTATTATTATTATTATTATTATTATTATTATTATTATTATTATTATTATTATGGAAGTAACGCTATCTATTCATGGTTGCAATATAGTCAGCTGCTCGCGACAGTACGATTCGAAAGCGCGCCCCCTAACAGCACGGCCAATATCAATACAATTATTATTCTTATTATTTTGCAAATAGCGCTATGTATTTTCTGTTGCGACATTGGGTTTTCAAATTGTTAGAAAGAAGCAGCTGTCCTGGTGTAAAACCACAGAAAACTATCTTCACCGGCTGGCGATAGTGGAATTCGAACCGAGTATCTCCCGGATGCGAGCTTACAACTGCGCGCCCCTAGCCGCACGCCTAACTCGCCCGTGTTTTCCTTATTACTGCACGCAGGACACCAACGGGCGTCAAATCAAAAGACCTTGGCCTATCTGCATGGTATACAGACAGAGAGACTATGCACATAATATTTCTATCTTTAGCTTATGGCCTGCACACACGAAAAAGAAATAACAGAATTTATTATTATTATTTCTAGCATTACATTCATGTGTGCAGTCGTCAGTTGAATAAAGATTTATACGTCCGGTCAGGCTTATCAAATGGTATGTACAATTCGGCAATGTGTAAAGTCCTGCTCACTGCTCAGATTTATGAGGTGTTGTGTAGTATCCTTACAATCGCTAATCTTAGTTCTCTACACTGAGGCGACGATCTTACAGTCAGATAGTTCCTTTATTCTAATCACGTAGACTGAGTAGACCTCGAACCAGCCCTCAGGTCGGGGTAAAAATCCCTTACCTCACCGGGAATCGAACGCGGGTCTCCGGGTAAGAGACAGGCAATGTTAATAATGATGATGATAATGATAATGATAACAGTATTATATTTGCGTGGTCAAGAATGACCTTCAATTTCGTGACATACAGCCCCGAAGAGCCTTGGCCTACAAAGCGGCCGCTGCTCAGCCCGAAGGCTTGCAGATTACGAGGTGTCGTGTAGTCAGCTCTTTGTTTTTCTAAACCGGGGTCGCTATCTCACAGTCCTAGCCCTAGCCCATAGGTAAAAATCCCTGATCTCATCGGGAATCGAACCCAGCGTTCTCAGGGTAAGAGGCGGGCAATATTAATTATATTAGGGTTACATTTGTAAGGACAATTTATAAGACTTGCTATTCTTTTGTACTCGTTTTATCTTCCCTGGAGGAAGAGACAAAGGATGCATTATCCCTACCCCTGCATACAGTAAGAGATGCTCTTTCGTCTTGTAAACTGAGAAACATATCCACGATTCTATGACTTTGTACGTAGCAGGCGAAATGTATAAAATGCGAAGTATTTATTTCTTTTCTGCCTTTTGTGAGTAAATAATTGAATGGTGTGTGCCCCCTTATTATTTTCGACACGTAGCTGAGTAGTCAGCGTTGAGGCCAGCGTTTCAGAGGATCCCGAGTTCGATCTGCAGAGGCTACATGGTATTTTATTATTATTATTATTATTATTATTATTATTATTATTATTATTATTATTATTATTATTCTTATTATTATTATTATTTAAATTTTTTACGTCGCACTGTCGTAGCCTTCAATTACCAGCTCTCAGTACTGCATGGAACTGTATGGTAAGAGTAAAAGTGCTGTGAATCTGTGTGCTGAGCCATACATCCGGTCAACCCAGCAAGCGACATGCAGGCAGAATCCCGCAGTGTGTTTCCTTCATTTCTTTCTATGGCTTAATGCAGAGCACACATCCACATACAAAAGATGTTAAAATATGAATTACACTTTCCCCCCTTTTTTCAAATGTAAGTGTCTCAGGTAATAAAAATTAAATACTAAAAATGTAATTTCCATATCTGTGAGTGAAGAGTGTAGAGAATTAAAATTTGCGTGTGTTTGCGCGTAGTGATAAAATATATGTGTGTAAGGGCTAGTTCACAGCATTTGCATGTTTCCTCAAAAAATTTAATAAAACATTCAATTCTGTACTTTTCGGTTTTAAGATAGTGTTGTATGAGTTTAACACCCAAGAAGTGTACTTGCTAAAATAAGAAGTAGTGCGTTCGTTAACATGTATAGTCTGTCGTTGTTATCTTACACATCAGAGATTCAGTGTTCGATTCCATGCATGTAAATTTTTACTGTAACTGTGTGTTTGTGTCATGAACCATGTGTAGACAGCATAAGAAATAAGGAGTGAGGTATTTTATTCTAACATTAATCAGAGATATCAGGTTTCGATTCCATGTGTTGCGTGTATTAGAAATTGTTATACTAACGCTGAACAGACAGAACAGGGTTTGAATCCATGACCTTTTTATTCTGTCAAGGTGACTAAATCAGAGAGATCAGAGTTCGAATCTATGTCTGTAATACAGATGTTTATGTTGCATGTGTTACAGAGATTTTTTTTTATCTGACATTCGATAGAGAGATCAGTGTTCGAATCCATCGCAGTAATAGAAAGAGATTCTTATAGTGGTTATGTGTTTGGTATTTTTAATCTACCATTAATCAGAGAGATCAGGTTTCGATTCCATGTGTTGCGTGTATTAGAAATTGTTATACTAACGCTGAACAGAGAGATGTTCTTCTTGCGTCGGACGGAGGCGTAAAACCTTAGCAACGGTGTTTCTTTATGTACAGAACACGGTGGGAATATATGCTGACTATTCGAATCTTTACTGTAAGATAACAACACTCTCTATATGTTCTAAACACACACAAAATGTTGCTTTTGGTAGAGGGCACAACACAATGCATTTTCCGGTCATCTATAACAGTTTGATTAGCAACATATTTTATCTTCTTCAGGAGGGAAGGTTACGCGTCGGATGGAGACGTAAAGCCTTAGTGACCGTGTAGTTATGCTCCCTCCCAAAATAGTAGCGGGTGGGCTATATAGCGCAATGTAAGGCATCTGTCCATAAAACTGTGTATGTCAGATAAGGAGAAAAGAGGGATAGCCTTCCGACTGTAAAACTGTGAGGAGGAGGAGCAGGAGGAGCAAGGATTGAGATGACCTCCGTAACGTCACGGTGTCGGATACAGAGCGTTCCGTGGTTTTCTATTTCCACATCAGACAAATAAACTAAGGTCCTCTGAGGTTAGCTCCTCCAAAATAGTGACGCGAAGGGACATGTCGAGAAGGGCAGCAAGCCTTAAAACTAGCAATAGCCTATCAGAAAAACTAGGAGAGTCGATGAGGAGGAGGCACATATCCGTAAAACTAGGGACAGAAGATGAAGAGGAGGAGGGAAGGGTCCGACGATGAGGAGGTGGGTATATATCTGTCAGATGGAGACGTAAATCCTCGCGATAACACAGGTGCACATCTAAGTATAGATGCGTTTTAAATAAAGGAAGAGGAGTTGTGATCATTGTTACTTTGTCCGCCAAATGTAGACGTAAAGCCTCCAAGATGGTGTCGGGAAGTGCATCTAGCCAGGAAGCAAGGATCCTGCGAGGTTGTGGTCTTCCAAGATAGAGTCGGGAAGGTCCTTTTTCTGAAAAACTAGGTTAGGCCCCCAGCCGTTCTCTCTTTTCAAAATTCCTCGTCACACACCTGTTGGCTATGTCCCATTAAGATCTAGCAGTGAGGTTAGCGATCGTTCCTTTTTTCAAAATTCCGTGCCACACAAAACCACGTGGTGTGTGGCTAAGTCGCGTCATGATGCGCTGGAATCGTCATTCGGAAAAGTTATGGGATGAGTTTACGTTCTCTTTTACCAAAGAGCGCAGCTATCGCCAGTCGATCCGCGCACATCTACAATCGTATAATTTCGAGATAAGGTTATATTTTCTTTTACCAGAGAGCGCAACAATCATGCACGCATTACCCTTCCCACTACTCGCGGATCTGCGCACCCCCACCCACTTAACAAGTGTATAAATATATCGCCAACGCGGTGGATCTCTAAGGAGAGAGAGAGAGAGAGAGCACATCTCTCCCACCCATCCCCTATTTTTGTTAAGGGGAGTTGGGAAAAGTGGACTACCTCTCTACCCTCTCCCCCGAATTCAATAAAGCAAAAATCTCTGAGGTTTGCCTTGCACTCTTCGACGCCTCAGCACACGTTTAAGTCCCGTCAAGATAACGGGATGTGAGAATAGCCTCGCCCACTTATTCAAATTCCGCGCCTCAAACCTCTCAAAAAGCACGACGTTAGGTCATCTCGAGATGACAGTTGCGAGGTTAGCCTCGTTCACTTATTCAAATTCTGCGCCAAAGCAAAGCAGTGAGGTTAGTACCAGTCAAGATGGCAGACAGCAGTGAGGTTAGCGACGTTTTCTTATTCAAATTCCGCGCACAATACAAAAGTGAGTTTAGTGCCCGTCAAGATGTCAGATGACAGCTATCAAGAGCATGTGTTTTTCTTTGTGAGCAGTAGCACGTGGTCGTGACTTCACGGTCACGTGGCCATGACGTCATTGGGGCAATGACCTAGGCGGGGTTCAATGACCTCGGGTGCTGACTCAGCACAAAATATGCTGACAAGGTGTGTTAACCCGTAGGCCTACTACTCCGGTGTTTGTCCATTTTTTTCACTACCCATTCTATGAACTTCTCTTCGTTGCCTGCTGCTGCGTGACTTCTGTTTCTCACTCAGGTATTTCAATCTCTCCATTCGTGTTTCCTTTTACACTTTAAACAAGTGAAAATCTTATCTTGTTTTTCCGCACAATATACATATCAGAGTGTCCAGGCTTGTCCATCCCTTATTCTTATATATACCCGTCATCCACGAAGCATTCACATTTTCTACTCTTATATTAAGTACTTCAATAATTCTATTACACATGGTGAGGGACGCCCTCTTCCTGCAGTCACCCTCAAGCTCCTGTACTCGAATGTCTTTTATCCTTATAGTATTCCTCCAACCCACTTCATTCCTCCTTTCCCACTCCTTCTCGCAATAGTTGCCTAAACCCAACCTGTCAATAATAATTGAACATTATCTATGCATTGATCCACATACTTACTCTTATTTTGGTGCTGGAAAGCCGTCTGCAGGAGTAGGCCATCCCCACCCATAACTCAACACTCTCATCATAATGTCAACCTCTACGTACTCATTGCACGTAACTCTAGCAGCTGCATTAGTCGTGGAATTGAGAAGGCCCGTTACAATTTTACTCAATTTGCCAACTATCTGATGTAGTTTGTTATTTTCCCTTTCAACTCCCCATATTTCTACCCCATATAACACCTTACTTATTACCACTGCTTTAAACACCGCTCTCTGAATAGTATAATCGATACCGTGGAATTTATTTTCCAATATCCTTATACCTGAAAGTGCAGCTAACCCCTCCACTTTGCTTGTTTACTTTGCTCGGACCATTTACCATTCCTGCTTATCCAAACACCCAAATACTCTAGCTTATCAGTCTCATCTGTTTTCTCTCCCTTTATCACCCATTTGTAATTTGTCTTCCTTTTCCTACTTTTGTTTGTATACGATCGCCGTTTTTTTTCTATTTATTCTCGACGACCATTTACTAGCATACTGTGATACCGCATTCATACATTTTTGTAAACCCCGTCCTGTCAGCGTCATCAATAAGACATCGTCTGGAAATATCAAGGTTGGACTTTTTGTTCTCCTAATACAGGACAAGCCCATTTTTCCTCGCCATGCCACCGTAATACACTGACTGACAGTGACAATGCAACACCAAGGACGAGTGGTTCGAAAGGGATGAAAGTTGGGGAAAAAACAGAGACGGCACGGAAGAATAATTTATGTTTATTTCAAACCTATATGCAGGTTACACATTGCGCACGGCATCGACTCAGTAGGATGTAGGACCACCGCGAGCGGCGATGCACGCAGAAACACGTCGAGGTACAGAGTCAATAAGAGTGCGGATGGTGTCCTGAGGGATGGTTCTCCATTCTCTGTCAACCATTTGCCACAGTTGGTCGTCCGTACGAGGCTGGGGCAGAGTTTGCAAACGGCGTCCAATGAGATCCCACACGTGTTCGATTGGTGAGAGATCCGGAGAGCACGCTGGCCACGGAAGCATCTGTACACCTCGTAGAGCCTGTCGGGAGATGCGAGCAGTGTGTGGGCGGGCATTATCCTGCTGAAACAGAGCATTGGGCAGCTCCTGAAGGTACGGGAGTGCCACCGGTCGCAGCACATGCTGCACGTAGCGATGGGCATTTAACGTGCCTTGAATACGCACTAGAGGTGACGTGGAATCATACGCAATAGCGCCCCAAACCATGATGCCGCGTTGTCTAGCGGTAGGGCGCTCCACAGTTACTGCCGGATTTGACCTTTCTCCACGCCGACGCCACACTCGTCTGCGGTGACTATCACTGACAGAACAGAAGCGTGACTCATCGGAGAACACGACGTTCCGCCATTCCCTCATCCAAGTCGCTCTAGCCCGGCAACATGCCAGGCGTGCACGTCTATGCTGTGGAGTCAATGGTAGTCTTCTGAGCGGACGCCGGGAGTGCAGGCCTCCTTCAACCAATCGACAGGAAATTGTTCTGGTCGATATTGGAACAGCCAGGGTGTCTTGCACATGCTGAAGAATGGCGGTTGACGTGGCGTGCGGGGCTGCCACCGCTTGGCGGCGGATGCGCCTATCCTCGCGTGCTGACGTCACTCGGGCTGCGCCTGGACCCGTCGCACGTGCCACATGTCCCTGCGCCAACCATCTTCGCCACAGGCGCTGCACCGTGGACACATCCCTATGGGTATCGGCTGCGATTTGACGGAGCGACCAACCTGCCCTTCTCAGCCCGATCACCATACCCCTCGTAAAGTCGTCTGTCTGCTGGAAATGCCTCCATTGACGGCGGCCTGGCATTCTTAGCTATACACGTGTCCTGTGGCACACGACAACACGTTCTACAATGACTGTCGGCTGAGAAATCACGGTATGAAGTGGGCCATTCGGCAACGCCGTGTCCCATTTATCGTTCGCTACGTGCGCAGCACAGCGGCGCATTTCACGTCATGAGCATACCTCAGTGACGTCAGTCTACCCTGCAATTGGCATAAAGTTCTGACCACTACTTCTTCGTGTTGCATTTGCTCTGTCAGTCAGTGTATATCACTTATAAATATAAAAAATAGAATTGGAGATAATTAACAACTTTCTTTTAAACCTATATTTGACACATTTATACCACTAATAACCCCTTCCTCTATTCTAATTCTACAGAACACTTCCTCATACATGGCTTCAATCGCGCATCTCATCTTTTTTGAAATTTCCACCCTCTCCAAACTCTCAAACAGCGCCCTATTACTCACTGTGTCATAGGCCTTTTCAAAATCCACCGCTACTCTACGTATTTATTCCTTCCATCCTCACATATTTACAGTATCCATTATTGTCTTAAATTTCATTAAATTATCCATCATCATTCATCCTTTCCTTAAACCACTGTGATTAATCGCTAGTATTGAAAACCCTTCCGCCCAATTTCTCAACCTGTTTGCTAATATGCCCGTGTACGCCTTACTCAATGTGTCTAATAAATTTATGCCCCTGTAATTGCTGGACATAGTCCTCAATCCCTTATTTTTATAAACATAATGTATAATACCATTTTGCCAATGCTTAAGGAATTTTGCGCCTTCGAACACCTTGTTAAATAACTTGACTACACCCTCCGTCATCAGGCTATTTTTTACAGCTTCTTTCCAAGACACATTTGTTCCATTCCCACGCCCCACTGGCCTTTCTTTTGCTTTTCCCAGCAATTCTAACGCCTCTACCGCTGATATTTCTTTATCCACCTCATAGCTTCCTACTACTATCACACTCTCTCCCATTCGCTTCCTTCCACCCGTCCTTCCCTCCTAACAGTTTACGAAAGTATTCCACCCATGTTTCATAGCCAATTTTAGGATTTAGATAACTCTCCTCTGTTAATTTTGTTGATTCTCCCCCCATACCTTTTGTCCTTGCGTTTTGTTACGATCCCTGTTAATCGCCTCTGTTTGTTCCTTCTTTCACATCTTTTCCTTGCTATTATTTTTCTCTTCTTCTCCTTTCTTAGCCTACAAAAACCTCCCTCTCTCCCCTCCCCCATGTTTCTTGAACTCTCTTAGCTCCCTCATGAATACTGTCCTCAATTTCTTACACTCCCTATTATACCAACCCTCTGCCTCTTCTTTCTTTTCCCCTCTGTTTCTTTTTACCTCTTCAACCCTCTTAATGAGGTATTCTAGTAGCCGTACAGTCCTATCCGCATTATTACATCTCAAGGCTACATCACACCCTACCTTAATACTTTTGAAATCCTTTCGTAAATAATTTTCTAGTTTCACTTTTACCTCCTCTGTCTATTTATATGTAGTAAGCCTCATACCCTTCCCTCTACCCCTCCTTCCTAATCCCTCCCCATCCCCATACTCCACCCCCCTCAGTTTAATGAATAACGGGGGCATGGTAGATTGAGCCCAGTCAACAACCTCAATCTTATTTATTCTTGCCTACATGACCTCTGAGCTGATTACCAAACCAATAACACTACCTCCTCGCGTCGTAATGTAAGTCAACTCGTTCCCAATCCACCAACCATTCAGAATGAACTGATTACCAGCCGAGCATAGTTCCAGCAACTTCTGCCCTTAACAATTACTCTCTATAACTTTACTCCGTCTCTCTCCCTTATTGCTGTGTACTGGACTTAAACCATCTATTCATGCATTCCAGTATCCCATCAATATCATTGCCATCCTCCTCATATTTCTCTCTGATCCCAATAATTTTCTCTATCAGTTTCCCAGAAACATATTCATTAACATATGTCGATCCTCTCCGGTGGTTACATAGAAAGGCCAGGCATACCTCGTTTTCCTCCTCACCTCCCATCTTAAACAACCAGTCACCTCCTCGATATCGTTTTATACTTCTTCTATCAATTAGCATATATGTTCCTTTATTAATAATGTTATTCCCCCTGGATTTCTTCCTCTCCTCCCCTGTTTCCTTTTCGTCCTGTTCTTTACAACAAACCCCTTCCGCGTTAGACTCTTCGCTACTTCTTACCTTCTCTCCAAGAATACCACAATACCAAACCTCTCCACTAATTTTACCACCTTCCCGTTACCCAACGTGCTTATCCACCCTTCAATTGTATTCTCCCATCCCCTAGTTCAGCATCGCCTGAAATTAGGGACAGAGCGTTCTTTTATTGCACTTAATTAAAGTTTGATACATGCATTGCTATTTCCTAGTGTAATTAATTGTTTATTACAACACTAATAATAATTCATTTCGTCCTAGACGTTAACAACGCTTTATTGTCTAGGACAACGTGTATCTTTCCTTAGCTTATGCAGGATATGCAAGCTTCTTATCCATCTTTTTCTTATCCTTCATTAATCTCGCTTGTATTTGTTTGAAGTTTTTCATTTTCTTTTTCCGCATATTTTAAAAAATAAAATTGCTATTCTTTCCGGTGTAACCCAATCTTTATTAAATAGTTTAGCAGTTGCTTAGAATGTTCAGCCTACGGGCGTCAAATAGAAAGACCTGCACCTGGCGAGCCGAACCCGTCCTAGGATATCCCGGCACTAAAACCATACGACATTTCATTTCATTTCATCTCTCTTTCTATTTTTCTTCATGTTCATTTCCCAGATTTTTACTTTCAGACCCTCGGTTGCTTTAAAAGACTCTTAGGTGAGCTTCTTCCATTTCTTCTCCACAGAGTAGACATTGATTTTCGATGTTCTCTCTCCCTGACCCTTATTCTTTATAAATCCCCATAACCCACCACACAATTCCTCTCAATTCTCTGCTAGGACGCTTTACTCTCCTTATTGTCCTTTTTCGTATGATTGTACAAAATTCCAGCAGTGTCCTCATAGTTCCACATTCTGCCATAATCGTCAGTTTCACAATATCCTTCACTCTGACTATTACATTCTTAATGAATTCCTCGTCTTTGTAGTGAATCTCTTTACGTAAATAGCTTCCCATTCCTATTCTGTCAAGCATTCTTTTCACTCTCGCCAGCCAGTAATCTGTCTATATAAACAAAATCGTAACGACCGTGTGTCTGTACATTGACTATTTTGGCGAAATTTCCGTACAGTTATCCGTTTCAGGTGTAATAATGACCATGTGCATAATTTTGGTGTCTGTTTGTCTGTCCTTCTATAACTTGAAAACTACTGGATATATTTCCACCAAACTTCATATTCAGAATCCACCTGTCCTTGGGTAGGTTTTAGGGCAAATATTGTTTCTAAATCCCTGAACTGTCTGGGGGTTTATACGAAACCGAGACCGTGATTTTACCCTCCCTCAAAATATACGCAACCAAACTTAATGGAAATCTACCTGTATTAATGAATATTTATTTGTAAACCTGTTTTCTCATGTGCATCGTTTCGATAACAGGATTAGTAAGGGAGATATCATTAACGGACCGATTTCGGTACAAGTCCCACCGGACTTGACGCAAGAGCGGGTGCGTGTAAAGCGTATTTCTTACAACTTGAAAACTACTAGAGATATTTGAACCAAACTTTATATTTAGCATCCACCTGTCCAAGGGTAGGTTCTTTGGTGTCTGTTTGTCCCTCTGTTTGTTTGTTTGTTTGTCTTTTTGTCTGTCTTTCTATAACTTGAAAACTACTGTATATATTTCCACCAAACTTCATATTTAGAATTCATCTCTCCTTGGGTAGGTTTTAGGAAAAATATTGCTTCTAAATCCCTGAACTGACTGGTTTTTTTTACGAAATCGGAAGCGTGAATTTCACTTAGCCAGCTTCGCAACAACAGCCCGACTGCTCACTGAATCCAAAGCTTTCTGGGGATCTATCGCTGTAATATATAATCTCCCACCTTTTCTCTTTAAATATTTGTCTATCATTCTTTTAATTATAAATATATTATCTGTGGTTCTCATCCCTTTCCTTAATCCAGGTTGGTTCGCTGAATCCCGGTATAAATCTTACTTAGAGCGTCCAGCAAGGTAATACCCCTACAGTTGTTGGTATTAGGTCTCTCCCCTTTTGTATACTGGACATATAATTCCTTCTAGCCAGGAACGTGGAATTGTTCTACCATCAAAAATGTTGTTGAATATTCTAGTTATTATTTCTAGCATCTGGCTGGTTTTACCTAACTCGTTCAAAAATTCGTACGTGATTCCACCGATAGCACTTGCTTTACCACCTTACGTTTTTTCAAAATAAATGCCCCTTCACCTGTAGTGATAGGGTCATCTAATGCAGGAAGAGTATATCCCACATATCCAAGCATACCAGTCTGGTTTTCGTTCACTTTCCATGCCATAATGATGAACTGTAAGAACAGGAAGACATCGTCACGTGTATAAAGAAAAGGCGCCTGACCTTTTATCGACACTAGGCCCGTCTGGATTACGAAAGACTCACCAACAGGATATTCACAGTAAAAGGAAGAGGCAACGCTTCCAAGAACAAATGGATCACGTCAGTTAAGTCGGATATGGAACAACTAGGTATCCCACTGGGACAAACTCCAAAATGACGTTGATGAGGAGGGAAGGTCATCTGGCCGTAAAACTAGGCCGCTCCTATAGCGCCTATTAGCTTAGGCTTGCTTACGTACGCAAGCTCTGTATATATATAAAACTCAAAATTTCGTCTGTGAGGTTAGGCCCCTCGATGCGCGGACTACCATTGCCCTACTACTCAACTAGTGGTCGACTCCCTTGCCATACTACTAGGGGTCAATGACCTCGTGGGAAAATGCTATCAGTCCACTGCCTCCCCCTTGGCCAAGTCAATGACATGCTCCACCGCTAGTGTTCCCTTGCATTGTCATTGTAGTCGCTATCATTATCATCATTACCATCACCACCATCATCACCACCTCCACCATTATTATTATTATTATTATTATTATTATTATTATTATTATTATTATTATTATTATTATTATTATTTATTTCTCGTGTTACAATTCTTTTTAAAAACTACGTAAAGGTTATTAATCAGTATTTAATGATCTGCCTATTATATCGATAATTTTATTTTCTAATTCTTTGTAAGATGTAATTTTTGGTGATCAATTGTAATCTGTTGGAAGATCGTCTCGAGTAGCGAGGACGGTCCAGATAAGAATATCCTAATTCATATTTCAGACCTGTAAGTCATGTTTCTTGTTTATTAATGTGGGTTATAGTGAAATATTTACTGAACTTGTGAGTTACATTTAACGGAGTCGACCCTTCTTTCTTAACAAGTATTAATGAAATTATCCCATTAGAGGTATTAACTTTCAGATTTAGCTCACGAAGACTTACTTTAAACTTTACAAAACAATGTACATCTGTGAAGTAAAGCGGGCGCTGTCATTGGACCAGTCTCAATCCCCGGTTTCAGGTAAATTTCTTTATTTCGACATTGAATGTCTACTGTATTGTTCGGAAGATCTCACGAGTTTGATATTTGTATTCTATTTTCGCTGGCTGAAACAAGGAATTACAAAACAAGCCCTTTTGTCTCCTTCCTTCCTTTATTTTCTTCAATCACTAACGAAATTCTTAGCGAAAATACGCGGCTAACCTACTTGTATAGCGCCACAGCACGTAGTGGATGTGCTGTGAGGAAGGTTAGCAGAGGGGTAAAAATGAATGTAAAAATGACCGAGATTAAGAATGTACGTGAGTATGATCCAGAATAGCTCTAAAGGAATCTTGGTATACATACGACCCTCAGGAGAAAAGAAAAGCCTGTGCAGATGGATGGCTGGGGAAAGGGAGGGGATGACATTTAAAAATATCGTATGTTGATGTCGTCAGACTCCTTGGCTGAATGGTCAGCGTTGAGGCATTCAGTTTCGGAGGGTCACGGGTTCCGATCCCGGAAGGGTCACAATTTTAATTGCTTCCTGCTCGGGGACTTGTGTTTGTGTTTGTCCCAACACTCTCCTCTTCATATTTACGTAACACTACCAACAAGCAATATTGATTACATTCCATCACGTAGTCTTGGCGTCGGGATGAGCTTCAGATGGTAAAACAGAGTCAAACCCACATGTGCGACACATCTCGCACCCACGACCCCACTCGTGTGTGAAAAGCGGTAGAATAAAGATCCAGTAAATTGATTTAAATTAACTTAACGACGAGAAGCACCAGCAGCCTCTGAAAGCTGTAAAGAAAAAACACGACTCGTGTGACTTCAAAACTGACCCGCGGATTTAAATAAGAGGGCAAACCTAACCTCAAGGTCGTCATCTTGGCCGGATCTAACCTCACTTTTACGGCGAGATGCCCTTCCCTACGTCATCTTGTAGGGCCCTATCCTTTCAGGGCCTAGTTTTACTGCTAGATGCCCTCCCGACGCCACCTTGCCAGATGCCCTTCCCGACACGGATTTTGCATCAAAGAGCAAGCCTAAACTCACAGTCGCCATCTTGGATGGCCTAACCTCACTTTTACGGGCTGATGACCTTCCGACGGCAACAGTCGCCAACTCGGAGGGCCTAACTCCACTTTTATAGATAGATGCCTTTCCCGACGCCATCGTGAGTAGTAGGGGTAATGGCGGGAATCGCATGAGAGAGCATGTCTAACCTCATAGACTGGACCTAACTAAACAGGGCCTAGATTTTTGGTCAGATGCCCTCACCGACGCCATTTTGGAGGGGCCTGACTACACAGGGCACATTCGTACGGTCAGATGACTTTCCCGTCGCCATTCTGATTCTCCCACCAGACGGGGCACTTACGTTATAACCTAGTTTTACAGGCAGATGCCATTTCCGACGTCATCTTGGTGGGGCCTAACTGCACAGGGCCAAGTTTACGGACAGATGCCATTCCCGTCATCATTTTGGAGGGGCCTCACTACACCGTCGCCATGTTGGCCCAGTGTCACAACAGATGCCCTTCCCGTCGCCAATTTGGAGGGGCTAACTACACAGGTCACAGTTTTACGGTCAGATGACCTTCCCGTTACCACTTTGGAAGAGCCTAAATACACCGTCGCCATGTTGCATAGTTTTACGGGCAGATGCCTTTCTCGTCGCCATTTTGGAGAGGTCTAACTACACAGTTGCCGTCTGTGATTTTAAAAGAGGTCAGCTCAAGGCTTATTGTCTCCATCCGACGGACTACTTAGTTGTGCACCGGTGTGAAAATGGTGGTCTGCTTATGGCTGTATGTCTCCATCGGATTGACAAATAACGTGACATCACAGTCAAACCCTTGCGTACGAGAGCAGGCCTAATCAGCCAGTCGCCATTTGGAAGAGGCCTATCCTCACATACACAATTTTGATGGGTTCTGACCCAGTTTTACTCTGCTCAAGGCTTTACGTCCCCATCCGACAGTCTTCTCCGACGGGACTGAGCACGTGCCATACTAAGATCATTCTGTTTTAGCCTGCAGCGATTACGTCGACATGGTTATGCATGTTTAGACTTGTTCGTATCAAGGTCACTCTCTAGTAAACTCAAGCCATTATAGATAATATGAGTGTGAATATTTTCGAAAGGTTTAAGGAGGAAAAGGGAATGCAATGAGCATTTTTTTATTTAATGAAATATTTATTGTGTAATTATTTACAAAATTGAACAGACTACTACCGGTTATACAACAGTCTTGGTTATGCTGCCGACAAGTTTCCTGTACTCCTTAACAAATTACTGCGAAGAGGTAGCATGCTTCCAAAATTGTAATGCCCCTGCTGCAACATTAAATTAAACAAACACATTTATTGTTTATGTAATTATTTTTAAATATATTAGTACTATGTATGTTATGCTTTACGAAAGAAGTAAATGCAGTTCTTACTTTGTTGTTATTTATGTGTTTTGTTCCTTACTGAATTATTATCAGGTACTGTAATGAAGGGAAAACGTTCATCCATGCACTGTACTCTTTACAATCGTCGGATTATCTCCATCCCAATCATCTGAACCATTTTTACCTCGAGGCTTGTAATGTCTTCGAAAGCGTCTGCATGAACTACATCGATTGACAGCTTACTGTGGAGAAGAAGCATGTCCCAAAAATCATCTACGAAAGGACCAACGTACGTAGATAATAACCTGGTGGTAAACACTGAATCAGATGATATAAGGTTCTATGTTTATTGAACATCCTAATTGCCTCACTTACTTGAGTAAGGTAAATAAGATGTAGGGTATTACTTTTGCTGGTAGGCGAACAGCGTGCACATTCACAGTTTTGTTTGTTATCAAGACGGTTGTCTGTAACCGTGCTGTCTCTTTCCGTTCCACTGTGTATGGTGTAGAAGCATATACTAATGTTCATGATAAAGGGCTATCTTTATTTATAGTCTTGTAACAATATTCGCTAGCGGGTAGTGAGTAACATCAGTCATATGAATAATAACACAATAGGCTGTTGTGTTAGCAGGAATATTTTCAGATGTTTTAAATTCTGAACGAATATCGACAGATGATTCTTTTATAGATTCTTCATGATAAGAGCAGTCTATGACTACAATCGGTGCTTTATTTTTGAATTCTTCTACCGAAAATAGCGGGCAATTTTCTTTCTGATAATAAGATGACTCGAATTTACAGAACATGTCAAAGAGTATCCCAAATTTATTTTCTCAAAATTAATGTCCATGATTTCGTATGGATACGTAATTCCGTTGAGATATAGTCTAGTATTTCTTCATTTACATTGATCAAACTGTGAGCTATTATTTTCATGGTTGAATTTACGATTGGCTTGAAATCCAGAAATTATAGACAAAGGATTTTCAGCACAACGTGACGTTTTAACACCCCAGCTATGCTTGTCTTTAGGTGGTAACACAGGATATTCATGCAGCTGCCAACTTCGAAAACGTACAGGTAATGATGTAACATTTTCTACAATGTTGAGTAATCGAAGTGTTTATCGATCAGATAATGTTACATGTGGAATCCTCCACAATATAAGAAGAAGTGTAATTTTCGAGTATACTGGTGTATCTGCTGCTTTAAGAGATTTGTAACCACTTATATCACGGATAAGAATTAGCTCTTGTTTTGAGTTGATTATAATATGTCTAAAGCCTTCTGGAAGCCAAGAATATGTTTCAGTGATATCATACCTGTAGAAGTTCCGTCATCATTAATCATCCAGTTGTTAGTAGCTTTTGGACACCATCCTGTCATCCGTATAAGATTACTTTCTTCATCACTAAAAGAAGGGAAGCGTATTTCATTGCACTTGTGTTACCAATATTCTTCGATCTATCTATTTCTAAATTATGTACATCATATCATGTTTCAGAAAAGAAAAAAGCTCGACCATGGTTGTTTAGTTGAGTGCTTGGTCCACTTCCACCTGACTTACCTAACCATCCTTCAATATAGAGGTAGCTTTCGTGTGGTAGGGTGTATATATCTTGCTGATTAATGATAAGGAGAATTTCATCATTGTTATTCAGTCCAAACGTAAAAGATTGATAAGAATGAAGCTCACTTCGTACTACACCTTCATGTGTTTCTACTGTGTTCATATTGTATAGCATTTCACCCATTTTGTTGTAGTAGTGTATAACAAAAATCTTGGAGTATCTGCTTACGGGCAACCGTTAATTCGTCGAGTCTTTACAAACATGTAGTATGTCTCTGGAATGTACACTGTGTTTTATATTTTTTTCATACAGGTTTAAGATGAAGTTTATAAGCTACGTACGTGTGCCGTTGTAAATTAATAAGCTGATTATCTTTATTTACAAGCCTAAGAGAGTTGTTCCTAATGTGTTTTGCAGACACAGGATGAGAGACTACTGATGGTTTCTCGCGAATAGTATAACCACCTTCCTCTGTAATAATAAAGTCGTGCAGGACGTGTGAATGTTGTTGATTACTATTCAAGTCTGTAATAATATTACAGGTAATGTTTACATGGTGATCATCGAAGAGCGTTATAGGTTGAGCAGACTCATAACGTACGTTCGATGTGAGCTCTCTTGGCGAAAATCCAAACAATGGTCCAGTCGAATCGGGTTGTGATTTGAAGTCAATCTTAAATGATGACTCAATAACACATTTATGTGTGATGTTACTCACAGATATTGAGAACTTGTAATTATGATTACTAGAACTATCTTCTCTACATTGTTAAATTAACGTACTTTTAATACAGTCATGAATATATCCTACTGAGTAACTTGCTGATGGTAGCGTTAGCACATAGTCATGGTAATAGAACTTGTTTACGACATCACGCACATTATATATTTTACTAGCAAATGTACCCGTGCTTCGCTACGGTATTCTGCATTGTATACGAATATTGAAGTAAATACTGTACTTGCAGTAAATAAGATTGTTTTAAAATAGCATGTCTCTTAGCGTTATCCGAGAAACAATATGGAGAGGTCCCCATACGTTGTTTCCAGTGTAAAGTGCTTGTTACGGATTTGTGATGATAACGACAGGCTCACTTGCCTACTGCCATTCACAATCGAGTTGGGAAGTTTACATTATAATTGCAGGCCCCATTGCCTACTGCGCGGTCACAATCGATTTGGGGAGTTTCCGTTACAATGGCAGCCCCCTTTCCTACTTCCAGACATATTACAAATTGAGGACTTTTTATTATAATGGCAGGAAACTTCCCTACAACCAGTCAAAATTGAGTTGTGCAGTTATCATTATAATGATAGGCCCCTTTTCCAACTCCCAGCCAGCTTCCTGCCAGTCACACCAAGTTGATGAGTTTCCATCAAAATAGCAGGCCAGTATGCCTAATGCCAGTCACATTTTAGATGAGTACATCTGTTCTGCGGGACCGCTTGCCTACAGCCAAAGACTGTATGCTGCATGCTTCCTTGCCTTCTGAAAGTCAAATCGAGAAGAGAATTAATCATTACAATGGTAGGCCTGCCTCATTAATGCCAGTTACACAGGAATTGGAGAAGGACTCCATTCCTACTGCCAGTCATAGTCGGTGTGCGGACTACTGATTACAATAGCAGACACACCCTTTCTCGATCGCTACAAAATCGACATCAGTGAATATATATAGTTCGACATACGAAAGTATGTGTTTGTTTACAATATTGCAGACCTTCATTTACAGATTAACTGCTGCTAAACGGTACATCATACCGAGAAAGGATTGTGCCATAAGACGCCGGATTTAGCGGCCTAAATTGCTGGTCTTATGATATCTCATCTATTCATGGGTCAGATTGAGTTAGAAACTTGGAATAGGGTAAAATTTGTGTAAGATTATCTCACATTGCATTTCTTTTCGGATAATTAAGTGACAGCTACATACATAGCATTTGGCTCACATATGGCTACTGGGTGGACCAATTTTCGTGTAGAGTATGATGATTCTATCTTTCCTCTAAGTAATGGAAGGTATGAGTTATGTATGTGAAAAGTACAACTTTACTCAACATCGAGAAATAGAGAAAAATCAAACGGAAAATGGATATAAATACGACAAAAAGTCGTAAGACCAAGGTTATAGATCACTCCAAATTGAACGGGGATTGTGCCATCCGTTATGTGATAATACTTCCCGAAGGTCTGCACCATCATTAAAATTGCCTCCATATTTCGATATTCTTCGGGATAGAAAGGGAAAAATTTAAAGCTCTTGGAAGTTTTACGCGCGTTACAGGCTAAAACGTAAAATTTTGCCAAATTTTAGTTTTCTTTCTCGACTGGCAGATTATGCCGCAATCTGGGTTTTCGGTGAGAAGTGTAAAAAGTAGGACTTTCAAGAAACTAAACCAAAAAATATGCAGATGATCATTATTACCCCTTAAGCGTGTAGCTGTACGAAAATTTCGACAAAATAGTCAATGTACAGGCACACAGTAGTTACGATTTTATTTACATAGATAAACAAGGAACCTGCTCCACGTACAACACCTTGTGGGCTATATCCGCTGGACTTAACCTAAAAAACGGACCGTTTATATCTCCATTATTAATCCTCCTGTCGAAAAAGTGCACATGAAAAAAAGTTTTAGAGATGGAATTCCATCACGTTTGGTCGATTTCCAGTCAGGTTGGTCTTGTACTGTATATATTGTGTAAGAGTAAAATCACCATTTCGGTTCCCTATAAACCGCCAGTCCATTACGGGAACATGAAATTTTATTGACGATTAACACGTAGCGTTTGGCAGGTGGATGTTAATGTAAAGTTTGACTCAAATATCTTCCGTAGTTTTCAAGTTGTAAAACATACGCTTTACACGCACCCGCTCTTGAGTTAAGTCCGGTAGGACTTGTACCGGAAAACGGTCCGTTAATGATCTCCCTTATTAATCCTCGTATTGAAATGATGCACATGAGGAAAAAAGCTTAGAAATGAATTTCCATTAAGGAAGGTAAATTTACATTAAGTTTGGTTGTCTATATTTTGTGAGAATGCAAAATGACGGTTTCGGTTTCGTATAATCCCCCAGTCAATTCAGGGATTTAGAAACAATATTTGCCCTAAAACCTATCAAAGGACAGGTGGATTCTAAATATCAAGTTTGGTGGAAATATATCCAGTAGTTTCCAAGTTATAGACAAACAGACAAACAAACAAACAGTCAGACACCAAAACTGAATATATGCAGATGGTCATTATTACACCTGAAACGGATAACTGTACGGAAATTTCGCCAAAATTGTCAATGTACAGACACACTCTAGAAGTGCAGACCTTTATTTCGATAGTTACTGCTTTGTAACTGTACGACGTATCTACAAATGGACTTCACCATCAGACGCCCCTTTCAGTGCTCTACATGGTTGGTCCTATGACATCTTCTCGTATCTCCTATATTCATGGGTTAGATTGAGTTAGAGTCGTTGAATGGGGTGAAATCTTGCACAGTTTTTGGATGCTACGTTATATTTTTGATTCTCATGTGACAGCTAGAATCATAAAATTTGGCTATAACATTGCCAATGGTCATGTCAATGTGCGTGCCGAATGTCATGATTCTACCATTCCTATAAGTGTGTCAAATGATAACATATACGTGTTAAAGTACAAAATCAACTTGTATTTAATGTATTAGGGATAGAAATACGACAAGTCATAGGACAAAAGTTGTAGATCTCTCCAAAATGAAACGCCATTTGCTTTGTGACTTGTGATACGACTTACTGATTAGCCACCAATTACCCCGAAACGAAGGTCTGCACCGCCGTTAAAATTGCATCCAAATTTCGGAATTTTCCTGGGCCAAAAGTTATAGATTTGCATAGCTTAGAATATTTCCTCAAAGGAAAGAGTGTACAGCATTCGAGATTAGCACTCGCATATATACGTGGTAATTAAGGAAGAAAATAATACAGTTTAGTAAGTTGAAATTAATAGAAAATGGATTATAACTGAGGACATCCGGATGACGACAAATATATAAATACCAAGTGATTGTATTGGAAAATCAAATGCTCCTCAATAAATTATGCCGGTGTGAGTTATGGATATAAGAAAGCGGTAATCGGAGAGAAATTTAGGCGCAGGGATTCTTAGGTAATCAGATAAGAAGATGAATATTTGTGTTATTACTTAAGCTATTCGAGGACGGTTATAACCTCCAATGATATTCCGCCAATATCCCGCAGAATGGCCGATTGACGACTCTCTTGCTTTCTACCCAAGGAACAACCACGAATTTAAAGGAATGATGAGGAAAATGGCAATACGTTACTTCCCTGCTGGCAAGCAGTCAGAGACGTTGCCATGGTAACCCATATATTCGTTATCGCTCTGTCGGTCACTCAATGCCGAGCATGGTACCGGCAGAAAATAGTAAATTTCTCAGTCATTTGAAGAGTAAGGTAAATTATGAACATAACGAAAGTTGTTTATGATGAAGAGACCTTTCACATACGGTTCACAGAGTTTGCAGAAAATCAATAGTATAAGAGAAAATGGAGGAAAACCGTTGTGGTTTTCCTATAAAACCCCGTCTTTTCAAAGATTTTAAAATGATATGCATATCGAAACCTTCCCCGGCTGATAGGTCTTATGGCGACGATGGGACAGGGAAGGGATAGGAGTTGGAAGGAATCGGCCGTGGCCTTAATTAAGGTACAGCCCCAGCATTTGCCTGGTGTGAAAATTGGAAACCACGGAAAACCATTTTCAGGGCTGCCGACAGTGGGGTTCGAACCTGCTATCTCCCGAATACTGGATACTGGCCGCACTTAAGCCAAACAAATAAACAAACAGACAAACAGAAACGAACAACTTTATTTATAATATTATTTTTATACCACCCCCCTCGCCCACTGCCCATAAGGGTGCTAGGGGTGTCTTACCCTCACGCGGTTTGTCTCCTGATAATAATTGATAAGTGTACCAAGTTTGGTGAAATTGCTCCAGTGGTTTAGGAGGAGATGTGTCATATACACACCCACACGCCCACGCACACACATACATAAATTTTTATATATAGTAAGAAGAAGAAGACAACAGTTTTCTATTTAGTTTTTCGATTAATTTTATATCTCACCCCCTTCGCTCCCCACTTGGATTTGCAAAAAAATCCGGAGTAATACTATTCATCTCAGAGACCCTGAAATCTATGGATTTGAAACAGTTTTTAATTATTTCTATATCTCACCCTCCACCCTTTGCTCCCCACTAAAAAGGGGTCTGGACTTTAAAAATTCTAGAGTATTACTTTTCAACTCAGCGACCCCGAAAGCTATGAATTCGACACTATTCTCGATTATTATTGTAACTACCCCCCCCCCCGACCCTCTCCCTTAAAGGTGCTAGGGATGGCTTAACCACCACAGTGCTCGTCTCCCGATAGTAAGTGGTACGAGTACCAAGTTTTTATGAAATTGCTCTATTGGTTTAGTTGGAGATGTGTCATTTACACACACACTTCAATTTCTATACATAGTAAGATTTTTACACTCGTACTTCACCCCCTTTCCATTCCCGCCCAAAGGAGTCCTATGAGTGCCTTACACAACAGTATATTTTTTTCCAGATATTAAGTCTTATTTGTACCAATTTTGGTTGGCAGCTACTGTATGCCCAAACGTACATGCATAATCTCACTGCTCTAAAATCCTGGAGGTGACGTTGCCATGGTTACGGCAGTTCATTTCTTTATCCGATTCCTAGAGTAGGGGTAGTGTGGTGCCAATATCTCCGTAACGGTTGGTTTTAGGGCCTTAAAACATGGTTTTCGGGCCCGTAGGGCTTACCGAGTTTTGTTCTTTGCGTCAAGAGGATTAAATTGAGCTTTGTCTCGTCCTTATACGACAAATTCGATATTTTGCCTATAATAGTATAAGAGAAAATGGAGGAAAACCGTTTTTCCTATAAAACCCCCGTCTTTTCAAAGATTTTAAAATGATATGCATATCGAAACCTTCCCCGGGGTCAGTATACTCTAAATATGAAGTTTAGTTGAGATCTATCCAGCCGTTTCGACGTGATGGTGGAACAGACAAACAGACAATCAGACACGAACAACTTTATTTATAAGATTGCATATTTCAACGACACAAGTCCAAGGCTATGTAGCTCTTGGCCGAGTTCGATAAGTGGATTATAGTACACGGTGTTTCGGGTCCTCTCCGCGGACAACGAACGTTCTCTTACCGTTAGTTATCACGTGCTCACTGTTGCTCTTTGCCTACTGTCTGTATTTGATACAAGAACATAAGACATAATTGCCCACACATGCGTGTATTGAATTTCTGCACACGGTTTTTATTGTAAACAATGTCTGCACTGTTCCCGAAATAACGTATGAGATCGAATTGAAGAGGTAAGTCTCCATAGCTGTCGAAATGCCATACTTTAGATTTACGTTTTACATAGGCAACGTAATGAATTTCAGGTCCCTTACAGTTGCCTTAGTTAATTACAGGACTCTCACGTTCACGTGAGCATTCTGGTAGTTGATCACGCATATACACCCCTCGAAAATAATGAATTCTTAGTTGTTTAGCAAACGCAAAAACCTCCTCGTGGGTTAGAGCTCGATGTTGCAATGCATTTAGAAGACGTTTTTTGGAGATATGTATATGCCAAGCCCTTTTTGTATGGCGCCAGCTCCATGTGTACGCCTTTACCTCGCTATGCAATTGCCTCCATTGTCTTGTTATGACGTTCACTCTCTTTCAACAGTTGCTTCGCTTCTTCTACAGCCTTAACAGTTATTGATACAGCACTAGCACCACCCAGCAAAGACGCTAAAGCTACTCGTCCAGCAAATAGCGCAGGAAGAAATCCTCCTCGTTTTGGTACAGGAATAATTCGAGCACGTTTACAAAGCATTGCCCTTCACTTTGGAGAAATGCTTGCTCTTGCTGAGCGTAGTGTCTTAGTAACAGCTACACACGGATTGTATTCCCCACGAATAGCTTGATGTGCAGCCTTTTCAATATCTTTCCATCAATGAGTTTTAGTTTTCTTCTTCATATTGTGATTGTTATGGTTCTGTATACGACTTTACTCGCCAAGAGCGTATTATGAACGGAACATATTATTCAGTTACCATGAAGATTATAAAGCAGCAAGACACACTACCTGTTAGTGACATAGTGCCACGTTCTTTACCTAGTTCTAGAACAACTACAAAAGGAGGTCATGGGCGTTGTTTCCTTTTACTATTCGATGAATTATATCTGGCCCATCGGGATGTGGGACGACAAATGTTTTACTCACACTCATTACCTCTTTAAATGGCATGCGCTTCGAGAATATTTACATTTTCACCAAGTCACTCTATCAACCGCTATATCCAATTTTACAAATTTGAATGCACGATCATGTTAAATATGGATTGAAGTATTGTCAGTTGAATTCACATGAGCAAGTACCATCACCGGATGATGTGCTTCCAAATTATCTTATGATCTTCGACGATGTCGCAGCAGAAGCGCAAAACGTTATTCGTGCATACTTTAGTAAAGGACGACATAAATATGTAGATTGCATCTATTTATGTCAAACCTGTTCTCGTGTGATTAAGCAGTTGATACGCGACAACGAAAATATTATTGTGCTTTTCGGTCAAGTTTAGCGCAACATGCGGCATGTGTATTATGATCATGTTAACACTGATATGACGTTCAATGACTTTAAACGCATGTGTGCTACATGTTATTCATCACATCGTTACGGCTTTTTAGTTATTGATAAAGAAAGTTATGCTCATTATGGACGATATAGCATAGATTTGGATCATTTTATATGCAACACAGAGTTACAGTCAGCATTGATCAAAATCCACCATCATGTCAACATCCGGCAAAGAGATAACAAAATAGACAATCCGTGCCCGGAACAATATTCGATAGGAAGCAGACCCTGATTTATTTTTGAAAGCGCAACTAGGTACACCGCTGAAATCAAATTGTAATTCTACTTCATTGCCCCACTCTACGACAAGTATTGTTTTTATGCAGATATCATGAACAAAAACAGCATAAAGAAGAAGAGAAGCATTAACAAGCAAAGCATAAAGAGGAAGAAAAGCAGGATCAGGAGAAGAGGAGAAGCAGGATAGGGATGATGAAGAGAATAAGAAAGAAGAGGATGAGGAAGAAGAACTTAAAGATAATTCACCATCTAAGCGTGTTAAATTTTTAACTACAGATGTTACTGCTGAAACACCTACTACATCTACACAAGATCTTTATCTGAGGTTATGATCACCCCAGGGTATCGTAATCAGTTTAAGACTTTCATTCGAAATACTTATGGATTTCTCTTCCCTCCTTACATAGAAAAATCTCTTTACAGGACAACACTAACACAACCTACGGCA
Organism: Anabrus simplex; assembly: GCF_040414725.1. NCBI lineage: Eukaryota > Metazoa > Arthropoda > Insecta > Orthoptera > Tettigoniidae > Anabrus > Anabrus simplex. The sequence continues at coordinate 142,262,777 of NC_090269.1, read as the reverse complement.
TTCGCTATGCAGACGACTGTTTCTGTATAGGTAATGCAAATGTTAAGATTAATAGCAACAGACTCATCGTAAAAGTTTTACCTATAAACCTACTACAGGTATGTTAGAACCTCTTTTCTCACGAACACCTGAGAAGGACATAATTTTACAAGATAATCTTAAACAATACAAAGCAATACTTTTTGCTACTGACGCAATTACAAGAGGACAGAAGCTGTAAATGCAAATAAGATTCATGAGTATCGGGAGTTTATATCTAAGCTGTTTCCGTCACATCAAGCAATTGCAAATGGTCTTAATCAGAGGTGTACAAACTCCGCATTTAACTTGCCCATGCAAACCAGCCGCACGTAAACAACAGTACAGGCAGACTGCTGCACTCCTGGCCGGGACAAGCTCAGTCCAACTTGGGCAGGCTACAGATTAGTTTGCTATCTTCTTCCTGTTGCGTTACTCGATGTTTGCTCGTTCATTGTGCAGATATGACTCACATGAATGCAGATGCAGACAGTAAAGGGGTTGTGATGATGCTTGTTGTTTTAAGGGGCCTAACATGAAGGGGTTGTTACATGCCAGAATTTATATAGGATTCGTCAACCCAAATATTCTTTTAGATGGTTATTTAGTACTATGTTAGTCATTACAAAGATATGTTTCAGTTTATTTCGTAATTCAGGCGTCTTATGTAACTAATTAACAAGTACTATTCTTCTATGTCAAATATAGTTACTTAATGAAAAGTAGGTTATCTAAATAAAGTATTTGAATATTTAAATAAGCATACTGACAGTTAATGTAAATATGACCGTTAATATTATAATGTATATATGGATTATTCGAGAAAATTAGAAGCAAAGATGTAGGTACATGTCATAAGTATTTTTAAAAAGGATTAATTTTATAGGGGACTTTTCAAATAAATTTCATAATTTGGAAACCTCTTCCTCACAAAACCAAGATAAATAATTATAAACCTAATCAGTTCAGAAGTGTAATTTTTCCACTTGCTTTTTTGGTTTGCGGTAGTCTCATACTTACATACTGCGTACCAATATTTAATGCACGGACACATCAACGTTTGTGTGTATTACTATGAGGTCATTAAGTCTTTGCGCATCAAGAAGGGAACGTTTTTCGCTGAGTAAATTTCGCGAGCAGCTGAAGAGCCTCTCACTGGAGGCACTCGTAGCGGGTATGTTAAGCACTCTTGTCGCTACACAGGCAAGTCGGGGTAGCCTCTGAAAATTATTTTTTCACCACCACCGAAGTATACTTTCACCACTAATAAACCCTTCTTGCATGTACCTAGTGTCCACATCATGTATCATTGGCGAATTTTCGGCCCTATAGTCAAATTTCGCTTTCTTACGTTGCACTGAATTTTCTTATTTTGAAGATGGGACTTCTTGTGTTATTTTATTGGGTAGCTGCTCTGAAAATCTATATGGCCAAATTATTGATATTTTATGCTAATGTTATAATATTTAAAATATATAATTTGCATAGGAATAATAATAAGTAATAACTACAGAATCTTACCTTCAGCACACTTTTATTAAGCTGCCTCGAAAACAGACATTTGTTCTCCTGCATTTAGTCTTTATAATATGCGATATTTAGGAACCAAAAATGTTGCAGTTTCGTGTAACATAGTGACTTCCTTTTTCTGCTCCATAAAGTCACCACCGGCTTGTTTTAAAAGTTTCATGTACTGAAAATTCATTTAGTATGAAACATTCTTACAAATATATATGAGGATACTCGCATTAAATGCTAATAGGAATGAAATATTACCTGTTCATCGTCATCCTATAGAGTGCAATGGGCTTCTAAGGCATAAAATCACGGAATGACCAGATATAAAGTTGGCTCGTCATGAAAATCAACTATGACTTCCTTAAATGGCTTAAAAAATGTTATAAGCAGGCCAGTAATGTCCTGATCTTTTTTTTTTTTTGCTAGGGGCTTTACGTCGCACCGACACAGATAGGTCTTATGGCGACGATGGGATAGGAAAGGCCTAGGAGTTGGAAGGAAGCGGCCGTGGCCTTAATTAAGGTACAGCCCCAGCATTTGCCTGGTGTGAAAATGGGAAACCACGGAAAACCATCTTCAGGGCTGCCGATAGTGGGATTCGAACCTACTATCTCCCGGATGCAAGCTCACAGCCGAGCGCCTCTACGCGTACGGCCAACTCGCCCGGTGTCCTGATCATAACCGAGCATTTTATAAGAGGCACCCTCCTTCTATAGTATAATTATATCATAATTATATAGTATAATTACACTTCTGAACTGATTAGGTTTATAATTATTTCTCTTGGTTTTGTGAGGAAGAGGTTTCCAAATTATGAAATTTATTTGAAAAGTCCCCTATAATTCTCTACGAATATTTTCACTAGTTTTTGGACAGTCAGGGAAGACCAAATATATTAATATATACGTATTGAGAGACAAATCTGCATTTATAGAGTGCATTGTGACAGAAATATAATACACACCCTTGTAATTATCTGTCCACAGGTCAGACTCAATACTTGTAAACGGTCTCAAGTCTTTGGTGCACATTTTTACGCACCAAGACCTTGTCCTCTTTCAAAATATTTTTAGTATGTGGCCAATTTGGGTCAAGCATAATTTGAGATCCCTGAATGGGTGCTGAGTTGCTTTTTACACAAATTGCATTGCATGTAACCTACTGGCTTATTTCATACGGTTCATAAACACATGAAAATATTTCCCAATTCTGCAATTGAGCCCTGTTTTATTGCTAGAATAAATTCACCACTTTTAATTTTTCTTCGGTGTCCTTTAAGGTTAATTTGTTCATTTTCCTACTAGTTGCACCTCTATCTACAAAAGAGCTGCACTTGGCGCAATACGTAGCTACACTAACATTTTGTTGTTGTTTTTGAGTCATCAGTCCATAGACTAGTTTGATGCAGATCTCCATGCCACCCTATCCTCTGCTAACCTTTTCGTTTCTACATAACTATTGCATCCTATATCTGCTCTAACGTGCTTGTCATATTCATACCGTGGTCTACCCCTACCGTTCTTACCACCTTCACTTCCTTCAAAAACCAACTGAACAAGTCCTGGGTGTCTTAAGATGTGTCCTATCATTCTACCTCTTCTTCTAGTCAAATTTAGACAACTCGATCTCCTCTCACCAATTCGATTCAGTATCTCTTCATTCGTGATTCGATCTATCCATCTCACCTTCAGTATTCTTCTATAACACCACATTTCGAAAGCTTCCAATCTCTTTCTTCCTGAGCTAGTTATCGTCCATGTTTCACTTCCATACAATGCCATGCTTCACACGAAAGTCTTTAAAAACATCTTTCTAATTCAATATCAATATTTGAAATGAGCAAATTTATTTCCTTAAGAAAGCTCTTCCTTACTTGTGCTAGTCTGCATTTTATGTTCTCCTTACTTCTGCCATCGTTAGTTATTTTACTATCCTAGTAACAATTTTCACCTACTTCCTTTGAGACATCACTTCCTAATCTTATATGTCCTGCATCACCTGCTTTCGTTCGACTGCACTCCATTACTATTGTTTTGGACTTATATATTTTCATCTTGTACTCCTTACCCAAGACTTCCTCCATACCATTCAGCAGCTTCTCGAGATCTTCTGCAGTCTCAGATAAAATATCATCGGCAAATCTAAAGGTTTTGATTTCTTCTCCTTGGATTGTGATTCACTTACCAAATTCCCCTTTGATTTCCTTTACTGCCTGTTCTATGTAAACTTTGAAAAGTAGGGGGGGGGGGACAAAATGCAGCCTTGCCTCAGTCTTTTCTGCATTGCTACTTCTTTTTCAAAGCCCTCGATCATTATCACTGCAGACTGATCTTTATACAGATTGTAGATAATTCTTCGTTGTCGGTATCTGATCCAATCACCTTCAAGGTCTTAAATAGCTTGGTCTAATCAACATTATGTACGAATGCCAAGTACGTGGGCTTCTCCTTCTTGATTCGAACCTCTAAGATCAGACGTAAAGTCAGGATTGTTTCACCTGTTCCTACATTTCTTCTGAAGACAATTTGATCTTCTCCCAACTCAGCTTCAACGTGTTCTTCCATTCTTCTAAAATAATACATGTTAAAATTTTGCAGGCATGAGGTACTAACCTAATGGTGCGGTAGTTTTCACACGTGTCAGCACCGGCTTTCTTGGGAATAGGTATAACAACATTCTGCCGAAAATTGGATGGGACTTCTCCTGTCTCATACATCTTGCACATGCTGGTTTCTCCTAAGGCAGTCAGTAATTCATAGGGAATGTCATCAATTCCAGGTGCCTTGTTCCTATTTAGGTCATTCACAGCTCTGTCAAACTCTGACCTAAAAATTGGGTCTCCCATTTCATCAGCGTCAACAGCCTCTTCATGTTCCAGAACCAAATTATCTACATCTTTACCTTGATACAACTGTTGGATATGCTCCTGCCATCTTTCTGCTTTGCCTTCTTTCCCTAGAAGTGACTTTCCATCTGAGCTCTTAATATTCATACACCTAGATTTCTTTCTCCAATGGTTTCCTTGATTTTCCTGTATGCAGCATCTACCTTTCCTAGGACCATACAGCCTTCGACATCCTTGCACTTCTCCTTCAGCCATTCTTTCTCAGCTACCTTGCACTTTCTATCCACTTCATTCTTTAATCGCCTGTATTCTTTTCTGCCCTCTTCATTTCTAGCATTCTTGTATTTTCGTCGTTCATCAATCAGGTCTTGTATCTCCTGAGTTATCCACTGATTCCTGGTTGATCTTTTCTTCCTTCCTAACATTTCTTCAGCAGACCTACCGACTTCATTCTTCATGACAGTCCACCCTTCCTCTATTATGATTCCTTCAGCCATTTCATTTAGCCCTTGTGCAACATGTTCCTTGAAACAATCCCTCACACTCTTTTCTTTCAACTTGTCTGGATCTCATCCTTTTGCATTCTTTCCTTTCTTCAACTTCAGACGGCACTTCATGACCAAGAGTCCACGTCTGCTCCTGGGAAAGTTTTGCAAACCAACACCTGGTTTCTGAATCTCTGCCTAATCATAATGAAGTCTATTTGATACCTTTTAGTGTCTCCAGGTCTCGTCCACGTATACAGCCGTCGTTTGTGGTGCTTGAACCAAGTATTGGCAAGGACTAAATTATGATCTGTGCAGAATTCAACCAGCCGACTTCCTCTTTCGTTCCTTTGTCCCAGTATGAATTCTACTACTCTACTGCCTTCTCTTCCTTGGTCTACCACTGCATTCCAGTCTCCCATCACAATTAGATTCTCGTCAGCTTTTACATATTGTATTAAATCTTCTATCTCTTCATATATTCTTTCGATTTCCTCATCATCCGCTGAACTAGTAGGCATATAAACCTGCACTGTTCGTGGTGGACATTGGTTTGGTGTCTATCTTGACAACAATAATTGTTTCACTATGTTGGTCAGAGTAGGCTTACCCGCTGCCCTATTTTCTTATTCATTATTAAACCAACTCCTGCGTTTCCCCTGTTTAATTTTTTGTTGATAATTCGGTAGTTGCTTGACCAAAAATCCTGTTCTTCCCGCCAACGTACTTCACTTACACCAACTACATCTAACTTTAGTCTATCCATCCCCCTTTTCAGATTCTCTAACCTACCACAACGATTCAAACTTCTAACATTCCACGCTCCGACTCGCAGAATGTCAGTATCCATCTTCCTGATGATCGCCCCCTCTCGTGTAGTCCCCACCCGGAGATCCGAATGGGGGACTAGATTACCTTCGGAATATTTTACCCGGGAGGAAGCCATTATCAGTACATCATTCATACCGAGAGAGCTGCTTGTGCTCGGGAGTTAGTTACGGCTGTAGTTTTCCGTTGCTTTCAGCCGTGTAGCAGTATCAACACAGCTAAACCATGTTGAGTATTATTATACTCACATATAACGGTACATTCACGCTGCATCGATAGCAAAACTTCACGTTCAAACTTGTCAAGTCCGGCAGTCCGAACGGGTCCCTGGCAACCTGTCAAGCTTAGGGAAACCCAAGTTTTGGTTTGCAATGACTAGCGTTTTCAGTACGCGTACAATCTTGCTTCGCTGGCGCTCAAGCTAAGCTGCTTTGCTTGTTGAAGAGCAGCTTGGGGGAGGTAAGCCTGAGGAACAATTCGTACACCTTTCGTCTTAATGTTATCTACAAGCCTGTGTTGCCGTATGTAGACATAATATACAGGAATGACCCCAACTTACTTGTTGAACGATTACAACTTCTAAGAGCTTCGCAAGATGCTGGTCATACAGGTCACGAATCAGAAATTCTAGAAATAGAGATAGAATTTCGACATGCGGGCATTATTCAGTAATGGCTCGTCAAGATAAGACCTCGCCTGTAAAGATAAGCATCGCATACGAGTTACATAAACCAGCACGTCACACCTACTGGCGCAGACGCGTTATTACACGCGCATAAGATGATCTCTGGCAAGCATACTTAGTATAAATGATTCCATATGCCTCTAGCAATACGAGGTATAAATGTCTACTTACTGTCATCGATATGTACTCTAAATTTGCTTTTACACAACCTGTGCGTTCTAAGACCGCAGCTCAAGTCAAAGACGCATTTAAACATATGTTTGAACAATGAAAACGCTGCCAAAGTCTTCTTCAAACCGATCAAGGTATAAAGTTTTACAACAAGGATTTTTCTTCTTACCTCACGTTACTTGGCATTCATCACTACTCTACCTACAGCAATCTCAAGGCAAGTGTTGTAGAAAGCCTTAATCGTACACTCATAACAATGATGTGGCGAAAATTTACAGCTCAAGGTTCTTATCGTTGGATTGAACTGCTACCTAGAATCGTGTCTATCTACAAAGGTACACCTCATCGTACTATCGGCAAAAAGCCACGTCTTGTTATAAAGAATACATCACGCTTAGATACTATTCATCTGCAATCAAAACGGCTGATCCGCGTCGCCATCGCTTTAAAAAAGGTGATTTCGTTCGCATCAGCAAACACAAGTCTATCTCTGGAAAAGATACACCCCTACCAGGCGCACAGAAATTTTTGAAATCAGGAGTGTTAAGCTTACTAATCCAGTTACGTATTTACTCGGCGATCTTTCAGGACAGCCTGTTGAAGGTGGATTCTTTGTCGAAGAACTGCAAAAACCAAAATATCCTGACCACCAGATCATTATTTAATTGAACGTGTTAATCGACGTTGTGGAAATAAATTGTATGTCAAATTGCTTGGTTTTAATAGCATCTTTAATTCATGGATTTATAAAGTGGTTGTACTTTAAATCTGGTGCCTTTTATACTTGAACCTCTACCTCTCCTTTCTTCTACGTCGTAAAACAAGATTAAACATGCAAGTCAACTTTATTACTACTAGTTAATTTAGGACATGCTGTACGGTAACATTAATATTAAAGAATTAAACAATGTGTTTCAAAATTCGCACTTATTTTAGAATATATACGTTTTTCCTTCAAGTAAATATGTTCTGTCCTTTTTTATGTATTTTATGTTTTTGTCTTCGCTGTTTCGTGCCACCACCTAGTAACAGTTTTCGTTTCATTGCACCGGAAACGACAAGTGCTGCTATATTCTCACCAACTGAAGCATTAGGCGACGACACACGCTGCATAGCTTTATGATGCAGACTTTTATCAGCTACGTTTTGACGATAAGCGGTGTCATGCTCTTTGCACGCAGAATCTAACATTAATATCATGACCACCACGTGGCAAGCGGACGTCAAGTCAAGTTTTCGGTCCGCAGTACTGGTAGCTAGATAGATGAACCTCAAAGGGAAGAAGATCAATCAGCTCGCTGATGAGACCATGCCCAGCATGCTTCCTCGCCCAGCTCCCAGCTCGTTTCTTCACTTTGTTCTGCGACAACTTGTTTGCTCTGTTCACAACCATGATAAGTGCTTATAAGTGAAGACAAGTCGTTAGTTTTAGGTTCGTGATACATTTTAATGAGTTGACATATACGGCACTGCCCCACTGAACGTCTCCTATGTAAACTCACTTGTTCATGATGTAAACTACACATTTGAAGCTCTGGCGAAACAGAATCTTGAGTCCACTCACAAGGCACCTTATTCCAGATATTTTTTTACAGTGTTCCATTCGCAGCTACATTAATCAAAAATGCCTTTGGTAATACATTCAACTCTTCTAGAGTAAAAGTTTTTAGTTTCTTTTTGCATGCACAAAACTTTACGATTGCCTTTTCAACTGCGTTATACTTAGTATCAGATAGAAAGGACATGATGACCTTATTCTACAAGTGTTTCTTTCCCACTGACGTTACTTCGACACTGCAATTTACATATGTTGTTTACCTCCCGACATGCACTGCAACACAACCAATCAAAGAGCATGCACACATGTCGTAAGGACTGTTTAATTTTTTCTCCACTACGCTCCTTGAGAAGAGTTTTAAATGACAGACATCCTAATTCATGCAAGTCAATAATTTAACATGTTGATGGTAGATACTCACGCAACCATTCCTTCTTTTCACAGCCCTTTAAAAACAATATCTGCTCTTGAAAAGTGAGCGTTCATGATCAAAGATAGAAAGCAATGAGGTATTCCTTTTTTTTTTCCACCGCAGACCTAAATTTCTTTCAATCCATTGAGTCTGCTTTATGTCTTCATCTGTTTGCAAATAGTAGAGGAAAGGTGGGCTAAATTCTAAACCAAAATGTTTCGGCGCCCACAACGCAATGCAATCCAACCTCTTTAAATATAAATTTGTTGCCCTTTACACTGAAGCCTTGTGCACCAATTATTAAGGTTCTTGTCATGATGGAATAAAGCGCTCTACACTCTCTCACGGTATGTTAGTAGAGACTGAAGGAATGTCCATACTTATAGCATCTTTAAAGGCTTCAGTTTACTAGAGAGACTGCCCTTGATAACGAACAAGTCTAAGCATGCATAATCATGTCCGCGTCATTGCTGCAGGTTAACACAGAATGATTTAAGTATGGCACGTACTCAGTCTCGTCGGAGACAGTCTGTCGAATGTGGGCGTAAAGCCTTGTGCATAAGATCACGTCGTCATGGTTATACATGTTTGGACTTGTTCGTCACTGTCCGATGGAGACGTAAAGCCTTGAGCTGACCTTTTTAAAACATCTCACGCTGAAACGTCACGTTATTTGTCCGTCGGATGGAGACAAAAGCCTTCACTAGAGTAAAATTGGGTCGGACCACACCAAAATAGGGTCTGTGAGGATAGGCCTCTTCCAAACGGCGACTGTGTGGTGTGGCTTGCTCTCGTACGCAGGGATATGACTGTGAGGTCATGTTATTTGTCCGTCGGATGGAGAGATGAAGCCATAAGCAGACTGCTCGATAACACAGGTTCACAACTAAGTAGTCTGTGTGATGGTGACGTAAAGTATTGAACTCGCCTCTTTTAAAACCACAGATGGCGACTGTGTAGCTATACCCCTCCAAAATGGTGACGAGAGTGGCATCTGTCCATAAAACTGAGCCAATATGGCGACGGTATAATTAGGCCCTCCAAAGTGGCAACGGAAAGGTCATCTGACCGTTAAACTGTGACCTGTGCTGTTAGGCCCCTCCAAAATGGCGACTGGAAGAGCATCTGTCCGTAAAACTAGGCCCTGTGTAGTGAGGGCCCTCCAAAATGGTGACTGAAAAGGCAGCTGACCGTATTATTTATTTAGCGTATGGCTTTACAGATACAACACACAATGATTTTGAAAACAAACTATATATTTATTTCCAGGTTATTTATATAGCTGACTGTAAAACAGGGCCCTGTGTAGTTAGGCCTCTCCAAAATGGCGTCGGGAAGGGCATATGTTCGTAAAACTAGGCCCAGTGTAGTTAGGCCACATCCATGAGGTTAGATATGCTGTCTTCTGCGAATCCCTATTTCCCTACTACACAAGATGGCGTGGGGAAGGGCATCTGGCCGTAGAAGTGAGGTTAGGCCCCCATGAGGTTAGGCTTGCTCTCTTACGTGAATCCACATTGCCCAACTACTTAAGATGGCATCGCGAGAATCCCCATTGCCCTACAACTCCTCATAATGGCATCGGTAAGGGCATCTAGCTGTAAAAGTGAGGTTAGGCCCTCAAAGATGGCGACTGTTGCCGTCGGGAAGAGCATCGTGCCCGTAAAAGTGAGGTCTTCCTCATCCAACATTGAGACTGTGAGCGTGGGCTTGCTCTTTTATGCAAAATCCGCGTCGGGAAGGGCATCTGCCAAGATGACGACTGGAAGAGCATCTGGCCGTAAAACTGGCCATGTGAGATTAGGCCCCTCCAAAATGGCGACTGTTAGGTTAGTCTTGCTCTCTTATGTAAAATCCGCGGCGGGAAGGTCAGCTGACCGTAAATGTGATGTTAGGCTTACTCTCTTATCCAAAATCCGTGAATGCCCATAGCCCCACTACTATACTAGGTGTCAGTGATTTACCCCTTACCCCCACTACTTGGGGTCAATGACATCGGTGTTGACTAGGCACAAAAATGCTGACAAGGTGTTTTAGAATCTCCCTTGCTGTACTACTGCTATTGTTAAAACTGTATTTAAGTCTACACGAGGCCGAATAATTCAGGCTTATCGCATTTTATGTTGAACAGGTATAATCATAATTTAAAACTAGTATTGATTCTTTTTCTTCTTTTTCTGCAATATCTTCATCGAATGTCTGCTGTCATCAGGGCGATCTGACTCTTGTTCTCAGCAAGTCGGAACAGTGCGGGGGTATTTAGTCCATACCATTCTCATAGATTACGTATAGAATATTTTCCCCTTCTTGCCCTATTCCCCTCCGCTTAAAGGTAAGATAAACTGAAGGAGGTCATTTATTTACACTGCTGTTTGTCGAAAGTGAAACACTCCAAGTAATGGTCTGAAACATGCCAAAATCAGAGGACGTGTAGAACAGTTGAACAATAATAAGTGTTTTAAATTGCAGAGAGATGGCGTGCACGTAGGCCCAGCAGTGCCCTTCTGTGTGTGACCAGCCAGGGCAGTGTTACGCAACGCTCAGTTAGTGCGGAGTCTTCATACGAAGTGGAAACGTGTACCTAAGTGCCACTATGCCTCGCCGACATCACAGGAGGGAATATAAGCATGTGAGTGCGTTCGAACGGGGCTGAATGATAGGGCTCCGGGAGATAGGTCTGTCGTTCCGTGACATTGCGGCTCGTACAGGGCACGCTGCTCCAACAGTGAGGCGTATGTGGAACCAGTGGAGAGAAGAGGGCCGTACTTAGCGCCGACAGAGGTACTGGACACCATGTTACCACAGCACGAGATGACCGCCATCTTGTCCGCTTAGCCGTAATGGACAGAAGAGCTTCGTCCACGGTTTTGGCTCGACGTTGGAGCTCTACAACGGGTGTGGGGATGTGTGCATCGACGGTTCGACGCTGTCTTCTGAGGGTCGGACTGGTGGCACGCATGCCATTGCGCTGGCTTCCATTGACCAGCAGCCACCAACGCCGTAGACTGCAATGGGCACGTGAACTCCGACACTGGCGTGCTGAATAGCAAAATGTAGTGCTTTCGGACGAGTCCCCCTTCAACTTGTCCTACAGTGTTGGCTGCATACGCGTTAGACGCCGCCGTGGTGAAGGCCATCGGGCAGACTGTATCTTTGAGCGGCATAACGGACAAACGCCAAGTGTGGTGGTTTGGGGCGCAAATGCCTATAACATGCGATCTCCCCTCCTACGTCTTGAGGGCAATCTGAACACCTACCGCTACCGCTACCGCGAGTATCACCTCTACACCTGCTACGACAACGTAGTAGGTTCGTGGTTAATCTGCTGTTATCTGATATCGTCTATCCCTCCTGGCTTACCGCTCTTACAACTGTCAATGGCTGCCATGCAGAAAAGCCGCTGAAGATGACACAAACAAAATCTTGTAACTCAGTCTGACAAAATTCCTCAGGAAATACTTGGAGATATCATCCAACTATCTGCATTAAATCATGAAGCAAACAGAGAGAGATTTCTATATTACAAGTAGGCCATAGAATCGCATAGAAAAGGTACAGCAAAACATCAATATCACGGAACGCTAAATTAAAATATTATATCACAGTAGAAACCTTGATCATTGGAGAAAGATCACTATCTAAAATTATCGAAAAACAAGAAAGAGAAGTCTTCAAGGAAATCTTTGGCGCAGTATGCATAGGAGGAGTGTGGATGAATACGAGTTCACCTGGAATTATACCAACGTACTGAGAAAATATCAAATACAACTGGAAAAAGGCGATTAAAATTTTACGGCCATATTCAAAAATTAATGATGAAAGACTCACTGAAAGGTACTTAATTATGCCTCCTCACTAAATGTCAAGAATAACTGGACAGTGGAAATTGAAAAAACCTTCAAGAAATCAGCATACCAGATGAAATTACATGGGACACGCCTAGCTTTAGAACGCTGGTGAACAAACACCATTTTGCTAACATCCAAGATGAGAACACCACTGCATGGTCGGAAGAACGAGGGAGGAAGAGAATCTGGGAAGAGAAGAAAGCACTTGCGCTCCTTAATTGGGCGCAACATTTTGAATGAGTAATAGTTACTCTCCGTGTGGTGTGCTTTGTTTGTGATAGTACGCGGTTCGGTCTAATGGGGTTTGGGGTCGATGTTGAAGTCAGAGTCATATGCGTCTGGAGTACTGTATTTCCAAGTGAGGTGAGAAACTTCCTAAATGTCCACGGGTAGATATGTTCTATTTGTCCATGTAGTTATGAAACCATGCAACTCAGTTAATGAGACATTATCCTAGTCAATATTCTAGAGGTAATAGTGTAGATAATGCCGAGATTTCTCTGTAAAACGTCCCGAGGGAAAATCGTCTACACTGAATGTTTTGAAATATGGCAAGGTCCATGGTTTAAACATTGAATAGGATCCTATATCCAGAAGGATATACTCTCAATTAATACCAGTGAAACACATATCATATTCCAAAGATCCCATTAGACTTGAGTTCATTCGTGGTGGCAGTTACGTTCACCGATAAATTTTCTGATAACACAAGGATTCGGACGTAGATTTGTGCTTAAGTAAAATGCCGTCCATGGCGAGATTTGTTTGCTCACTTGTAAGCCAGTGGAGAGCGGCAGATATAAACCTGTTTGATGAGATAACGGGTGTTCACATTCATATGAGTAAACAGAAAGGAGTGTTACAACTTTATCGATGTTAAAATAAATGGGGAGTTATTGGAATTTAAATTCTATTGCATAGGCAAATGATAGAGTAGATTCCAGGTAACAGTTCCGAACATTCAAATTTGTATTACAGGTTCAATGTTTCCATAACACAGTATTCCCACCGAGTATGTAATAATTACTTGGGTGTTATAAGGATGTCACTAGATATCTAGGATTTCCATTTCTTGATATGTTCGTAGTGCAGCTAGCTGTTAAGGATTGTTGATGGCATGTCCTCCAGTGGAAACCTAGGATTGTGACTGAAGTGCATAGAAGGGATTCTTGGGATTGCTCGGCCTCGCTAGAACCGTGAAATGATGTAGCTAGCCAACTGCTCCTAGATGAGAGGTGAGTATTCTAGTTTTCACAAAGAATCGGTGGCACATGATATTCCATAAGGTGAAGAAGCACTCTGCCATTAGTCCATGGGATACCCATGATTTATCGCCATGTTGTTCATAAAGGAGTTATAATATTTTGGATGTTTTTATTTTAGTATGATGTGGATGTAGTTCAAATCCGTGACCAATAATATATAAGCATTACCCATGAGTCGAGCTTATTTTGGGGTTTGATTGAACGTTATAACGAAATGATATGGGTAAAATTGTATTAGCACAGGAATTCTTTTCAAAGGTTTTCATGGATTTATTACATTCATCAACTTCAATCTGTTGTTTGGGCTCATCAAATAACTTCATTAATTTATTATGAATAATACTATTCTATGTTGTGTAACATTACACTATTAATTCACTGGCACATGAAATCCTCTTCTTTCGGAAGGTCACTTTGGTCATCAGGCGCGTTCAATTAACTTCAGAGAAGGGTCACTTTGGTCATCAGCCACGTTCAATTAACTTAACTTGGTTGTCAGGCACGTTTCCTTAACCTTAAATATCAATATTATTGGATGACAATTATAGCTCAGTGATGTGAATTGAGGCTCCACGCTGTTGGTCAGTTAGTGGACAGCCTAAATTAAAAATGATCTGGAGATCACTTCCTGATATTTAGAATTCGGAAGCATAATGCGCAGCTGTTTATGGAGCCGAGCAGATTGAATCTCATGTTTTTTTTTCGGTCAAAGTAAATAGCCATTCAGGTTTCTTTTGTGGTGGATATTAATTTCATCCTGAAATCGTCCAGACGCAGCGTTATGTTAATGTCTTGACTGCAGACCACTGTTTATGGCCATATTTGTTAACACACCTGCCACCATATCTCATTGTTTTTGATTGAATACACAGTCAGTTTATATAAGCTTTTAATTCAAGTAAGTAGGCCTTTCTTAATAACCGATAGTCATGTCTGGAAGTGACAAAGAGCCATTAACACCGCCTGAGACACAGGAGTTAACAGTTCATGCTGAAGACCTAGAACAGACAAATATCAGTTTGACATGACGAAAAATATTCAGTACTCAGTATGTCTCTTCAATACTTGCAACTTTGAGATATAAGAAATTTTTAGTGACTTATTTGTGGTTTCATTAGAGAAAAGCAAGTGGCCAATTCTCTGCCACTAGTTAAACAAAAATGGAGAAGTAAACTGCAGCTGTCTACGTATGAATCCTCACATACGCCTCCTCGTGAACTACGCGATCTTCATGAATAGCTACGGGCACAGAATTTGAACTTTAAATTTGCATTCAGAATAGGTTGACAGACACAATATTATCGTACAAGAGCCGAGGGAGCAGGTACAGTTTTGAGCTACTTGTCTACATAGGAACACACTAGTGACATATAGGAAGGGGAAATACAGGTGTACTCAGTCTTCAGCAGCAATTTCTTCAATTGCATACCCTATTATGATTTGATTCGGCACTTATTTCCTCCTTTGAAGTGTTTGTTCAATCGTTTAAATATTCTTTCCTGGTTTCTAGTATTTTAGCACTTGTCTTTATCGTATGATTCTTCTGTGTTCATCCGTATTACTTCTTATCATCACATCTGGACGGCTCCTCAATGAGTGTTACTGAGCACACTTCTACTGAAGTCCAAAAACAAGAACAGGCAGGTGTCATATATCTGCGACTGATGAGGAGTTAACTCACGAAATGTCCTTTGCTCCTTTCGCATACGGACCTGGCATTATGTTACCTGAAGATACTATCTCAGAGAAAATGGAACAAAGCGATCGACCGCTCTCCAGTGTACATCATGAGATGTGTCGAGAAGGTGCTGCTCTGTCTGAATAACTTATTACTTCTGACCCATTAACGCAGTCAAAACCACTACTACGCTAACGCCAGTCCAAATTCGAACCAACTGTTACACAAATGTGCTAGTTCGTTAACAATACAAGTGGGAGCACAAATAGACACCACAATACACCACCCAGACAAACAGACTAACAAATAAATAAGAACTAACTTGAACTGGTGGAGAGGTGTCAAGACAAGACACGCGGATACCAAATGAAACCTGTACCTGGTAACAAAATGCTTACAGTATCAGAAAGAACACACTCACTTCAGAAAATAGAATTATATCTAATTCAAGAAATTTTCATAAAACAGGTGAACGAAGTAAGGTAACCGTCCTTTTAGTTTGAACTAGAGAAATAAACTATTTAAGAGATGTTTAATTAATTATGAAACTTAAAACGCAGCCAGCTGACTTGCTTAATCGACAAGAAAATAAAATCAAATTAATAACGGCAGATTGATTATACAATACATTCTGTTAGTACCCCTTTTCCAAAGTTAATTAAAAGTATTTTACAGATGTTTAAGTTTCTCCATTGTCTTTAAACCACATACTCTTTTTGGGGTAAAGTTTTGCCCAGTTCATTTCCACAATATTTTATCACGACCCCATGAAGGAACTTTTAGGTTAAAACCACTCAAAAGAGTAAGAAGGGTAACACAAATTAAGATAGATAAATAAACAAGAAATCACGCCACCAGATCCTATACAGTATCAATGCAACCAAATAACGTCAACCTCATGACTAACTATCACCAACGGCATTGCCATGACAACATAAATATGCTAACATGGCGAGGAGCAAACATAGTATACATCCATGAAAAAGGCCCAAAAATAGACAAAACACCTAAGGAAAATAGAATCACATAAGTATAATCAAAAGCAGACATAAAGAAAATAATAAATCCAAACATTTCAAACATTGTAGAAACTCAAGTGGTTGTTTTAGCATCCAATTCATAGATTTCCTTTAGGCATACAATATTATCATAAGGTAACTATTCTATAATTAAGAATAACAACCATATCGTGGCAATAAACTGATCATAAAATACAAATTTAGAACGCAATAACACTTACACAGATCAAAGGTAGGTGATATTTTAATGCCAAACATAAAGAACAAATTTCTAGTAGCCACCGCACATGAGAAATTGGGATGAATACTATGGTTTTATACAAAGGGCAAGTTCATCATGGTGAGATAATTCCAAAAGTGAAGTGAATGAATGTTAGAGAATTACAGTATCAGAAGTTGCTTTCCATGATGTGGTAACGCGATTCACATACTCACAAGAAAGAACCTTTGTAGAGATTACTCTATCAGGAGAAGTAACCAAGGACGAAGTAAGAAAGAAGGAATATTTAAAACTCTTCTGAGGATGAAGACATCATCACGCTAGCATGGCTAGCCCGGGTGCATTAAATCATTCCAATCCAGGACAGAACGCCGACCAAGAACGCGTCTTTCACACAGGGTAGTCAAACAGATTCTTATCACTGTTTGCTACAGGCAAGCAAGAAGAAGGCGTGCCAACAATCATGCTGAGCTCTCATTGGCCGGAGAGCGCCAACAAGGTCAAAAGTAAGTTACACCACTTGCCGCCGAGAGCAGTACAACCCAGAAGCAGAAGCCTAGAAGGCGAAATAGAACATTGAAGGTTTTTAAAATGTACGAATTAGTCGCTCCAGCTAAGTAACGTATTAAATTGTAAAAACATAACGCTCAATCGTGTAGAGAAATAATTGGAAAAAGACAAGTTGTGAACTAAACAAACATGACAAAGATATCTACGGCAGATAGGCCAAAACGAAAATATAATTGGGGAAGGCCGCCAAACTCAATACGACTGCAACACTTTTCTGCAGCGTGCGAATTGCTGCAGAATGGTTTCTCGTCTGAGTGAGTCTGCTAAGTAGGCTCTCTGGCTGAAGGATTTGCCACAGACATTGCGTAGTATAGCTTCTAGCCTGCATGAGTTCGCATGTGATTTCTTAGATTATCTTTCCTGCTGAAGAACTTGCCACAGACATGACAGAAGTATGGTTTCTCGTCTTTATGAGTCCACAAGTGGTCTGCTAATTGGCGTCTCCGGCTGAAAGATTTGGCACAGATATTACAAAAGTAAGGTTTATCTCCTGTGTGAGTACGCATGTGACCAGCTAGGGTGTCTTTCCGGCTGAAGGACTTGTTACAGACATTACAACAGAATGGTTTCTCCCCTGTGTGAGTACGCATGTGCCCTGCTAGGTTGCCTTTTAGACTGATGGATTTGCCACAGACATGGCAACAGTATGGTTTCTCGCCTGTGTGAGTCCGCATGTGACAAGCTAGGTTGTCTTTCCGGCTGAAGAATTCGTTACAGACATTGCACCAATATGGCTTCCCGTTTGTGTGCAACCGCGTGTGTTTCAAAAGTGTGTCTCTATTAGTGAAGGACTTCGAACAGATACTGCAGGAGTATGATCTTTCTCCTGTGTGAGTCCGAATGTGAACAGCAAGGGAGCCTTTCAGGCTGAAAGACTTACTACAGACATTACAGCAGTATGGTTTCTCGCCCGTGTGTGTTCGTAAGTGCCCTGCTAGGTTGCTTTTCAGGCTGAAGGTTTTGCTACAGACATGACATCGGTGTGGCTTCTCGCCTGTATGAATCCGCGTGTGACCTGTTAGGGAGGACTTCAGTCTGAACGATTTGCCACAGACTCTGCAGCAGTATGGCTTCTCGCCTGTGTGAATTGTCATATGATATGTTAGATTGTTTTTCAAGTCGAAGGACCTCCTACAGATATTGCAACAGTATGGCTTATCCTCTGTATGATACCGCATGTGTCTGCGTAAGGTCCTTCCGGTACCGAACAGCTTTCTGCAGAGGTCGCATTTGAAGGGACGATCATCTTTGTGTCTCTTCGAATGTCGCAAGAGGCCCAACTTCCCAGCCAGGATTTTACCACACACATTGCACCCAAAACAAGGTGCTCCATCATCCGGTGGTTGATGAACTGCATAGCTCACCGCAGGTCTCGATCTACAGTGACAAATCAAAACCATGTAACCAATAGTTCAACAGTCAACTCCACTACAATTCACACACAAAGGAATTGCTACTGAACATTCCACTCACTGACATGCTAATGCAAGCTGTCATGACCCTGAATATTCTAACAAGTGTTCATTTAACACTACAGCTAGAAGGAGCATGAAAATCAATGCTTGAGCCAAAATTACAGATCTCAGGACATTGAACTGCTGCTATGTAAAGGAAGGCATGAGATTCCTTTTATTCCAAAAGTTCAGGGACAATGTGATTATTTTTATTGGAATGATAACATAGTTGGATAGCATCCAAATCTGTGCCTGTCTCCCCAACGCAGAGTAGTTCTACATATTCTAGGGGAAAAAAGCAGGAAATACAAATTTCTTGGTCAAAGGTGAGATCCGCTTACAACAGGCACATGGGAAAAGTCGATCACGCCGGCCAAAATACAAAGTAACATGAAGTAGCACTTCCCAATTCATGCTGTATGCACTGAATTCACATGGCCCAGTCTAATGCATGACTTCCTCACAAGCAAAGTAGTGGAGGCTAGACCATGTGTTGTTACTGCACACTTAAGAGAAAAGTGCACAAATACATGGGGGACATTGATTCCAGATACGACAGGCTAGAGGTCCTGATCGTCACACAAGATATTGATGTTGACACCACTAGACAACAGAGGCAGAAAATATGACACTGGATTGTATGTCATCCATTTTCTATCAGCCTCATTGTCCATATTGATAGTCTGAGCACACAAGTATAAAGGATAAGGGTTTTCCACCTAAGCGATACTTTATTATATAAAATGTATACAAAATTTAATCACATGAAAACACAGTACCGGTTTTGACCTGTTAATTAGGTCACTTTCTACTTTTAACAACACAGACATCCACAACATAACTAATACTTTCAAGACACAATCTAAGAAAAGTTTACAAAACCACACATAATAATGCTTCCATTTTACATAATACTAAATTTGTCAATGAAAACAACAAATAAAGCTCTCAGGAGTAAGCCGCATAAACTGTAATGATTGTGAAGCTCACTATATCGGATGCACTGGTAGAAGTTCTTCTATCCACTACAATGAACATATCAATGCCATAAAATATAATAATTTTTCATTCACAGGGCAACACGTCATGGATTACAAGCATAAATTCACTAATATCAAGAATGACATGGAAATTTTAATATGAACCCCAGAGGCCCATTGCTCATTATAATGGAAGATTTCTACATCATATGGACCAGTACGCAAATCCTAACTTCAACCTAAATGAAATCGCACATAAAGCTAACATTCTTTTCAACACAGCCATTCCTATTATAAAAGATACAAATCTAAAAAGAATCAACTAACACAATTCCACGCACACACCAAAAGACACATCCCACTCCATCCCACCCCCTCCACAAGCTGCTTCCCCTCCTCACTACCTCTTCATTTTAATGCTACAAGAGCCACACGACGTACATGGAACAGTGTGCAGCATGCTCCCAACCATGCTCAATGACATATCCAGCTCGCACTTAACATACATGATAGTTCACAACACATTCAACAGGCACTCTCTATTAGTTACTTTAATTTCTACTTTCCTTTTCTTCTTTCTCAGATTATTTGACTTTACCCAAGTGGAACACAAGTATGAAGAGGGGAGCAATCACACTTACTTTTATTGATATCAATACTCCATACACAGCAACACATACCTCAACAAAAGTCTTAGTAAAAACTAACATGTTTACCAGCAGAAAATCGACTGAGGATGAGCATAAGTGCCTATAAAACAAGAACAGGACCTCATTACTACTGCACATAACATTCTTCCACATATTTGAGGCCCAGCAATGCACATTTAATTTTATATTCTACAATCATTGGACATAATGTTGGCATTACAGCACAAGATATTTAAACTTGACACAAGGATGTCAGTGACTCTTCAGACTATAAGAACTGTACCATGATTTTAAAATTATAGCATAATATTTTATTGGAATGTGTGGCATTCACGGGACTCTAGGATGTCAAAGCCTTTTTTAAACTTCATCATCTGTACCATGTTGTATATATATTAACATTAATTATACCATTATATCTTATTGGAATATGCGGCATTCATGTTTAGTCTAAGTAATGTTTTACATTGTACAATCATTATTGAATGAGTAGGTTCATCAACAGCTGACGATGACCTAATTAACAGGTGGAAAGAGGTACAGAGTTGTAATGTGGAAAACTCTCATCCTTTATTTATACTTGTGTCAACCGTTTTGTGGCATTTCACACCCAGCAAAAGGTTCAAAATTCTGCGGCCATTCTGCTGTACATGATTACATGATTTTCTGACAAGTGATTTATCAGGTTCACAGTTAGTTTTTCAGTAAAATGGCATTTCATTTTGCATTGATAAATATTCTCCATGAACCAGTCACACTGCTGTAACACATGGCGCGTCCCAGGAGACAGATACGGGTTGAGCGAACTAGAATAGCTCTCGAGGAACAAACATGCACAGTCTTTAATGGCAATTTTGGTGGAGATGGAGGCGTTCGGTACGGAGCAGTTGGCAGAAGAGGTACACGACCTTTCTGGAAGTTAATGCCCAAAGGAGCATAGCATTCCTTGTCTAGAGAAGTGGCTGGAAGAGGCATCTGTTCTCCATGACCAGAGCGGCGTTAACTACCTGTCATGAACTCTAAAATGCTTCAAGACAAGCCGACCGTAAAATTACGCCGCCACATCATTATGGAAATATGTCTCAGGAATCAGAACCAAGTAACCTGGGAGAGACACGCGCTGGCAGGGCCCAGTAAGGATGAGAAGAATGCAAAGGTTACCATCACATGGACTGTGACTGCTAAGCAAGCGAGTATCCACATTCTGTATTGCATCACTGAACTATGTCTGGATGAAGTAGCAAATTAGCCACAGTACTTGAGAAAAGGCATATAGGCATCTGTGAGATGCAGAAAAAAAAAGATGGAATGGAGAAACGTCATGCGAAACGGGATGTGGTTACTAACAAGTTCAATGGAAACCAAAGAACTAACTCTGTTGGCATTGTTATATCAACAAAATTTGATGGTTCAGTCTCCGAAGTGCAAAAGTATGACAATCGCTTGATGTAACTCGCCTACAATGGGGAGAGAAAGAAATTCTAATTTTTCAGTGAAAAGCTCTACAAACTGTCCTGAGCATGGAAACCAAAGACACTTCTGGCACTGCCTGACCAGAAAACTGCTGACTACCTTATTGTAGCCGGTGATCTGAATGGACATGTCGGACGGAGGAAAGAAGAACACACAGTCCATGGCGGACATGGATATGGCCAGAAGACCAACCAGCCGATGGCCAACAAATTTCCGATTATGCAGAAACTGATCATAGCCAACAAACGGTTCAAAAAAGCATGATATACATCTAGTCACGTACTACAGTGACTCCCATCAAACTTGCATTGACTACATCCTCGTGAGACGAAGGAATCTCAACAGTTGTTCCTTACGAAACCATTGTGATGCAACATTGACCAATCATCTGTAAGCTGCGGATCAAGTCACCAAGAGCCCAATATTTTGCAGGAAATGGACCAAATGAGATCAAATTGTGGCGCCTGAAGAAGGAGGCCAACGTTGCTGCAAAAGTTACAGTGACACAAATCACCATATTTGATGTGAGCCGGACTAAACTGAAAGACGCCACACGTTCTATTCTTGGAAAGCTGAGTCAGGGCGATGACGACAAAGTATTAACTATGACGTATGCCTTTGGAATGACGATGTTAAATATGCAGTACGGTTGAAGAAACAGCTGTATCACAAGTTCCTTGCTCGTTGGAGTGCCTACTACAAAGCAACCTTTAGTAAACTGAAGGAGATAATTGCTGTAACAAAAGCAAACTGGTATGCAGATCTATATGTGAAACTTGACACGCGCTAAAAGGAGCAGGCTATTTAATGGCCATTCACATCAAGGCATCACAAAACGGATGAAACCAACGTTTTTATAGTATCAATGAGGAAACACAACATTTGCTACTCGACTGGTGGGAAGCACGAGTACACTGGCGGAACTACTTTGAAAAATTTCGATATAGGAATTTCCGTATCTACCAAACCCAATCACATCTGCTGTTGAAGGTCCAATGAGAGAAATTTACATCACTGAAGTCAATGCTACGCTGAAGGAAATGAAAACCAGGGAACGCCATCAGTCCGAAAGATGTTCTTGAAGAGTTTTGTTTCTCTCAATCGTGGGATGCAGTAGTGTGGCTAAAGCAAGCTTGTCACCAGATCACCAACGAAGGTCAAATATCAACAGATTAGTGACGGAGTATCCATTCAAAGATAAGGGAAGCTCTGCCCATTTTCCTAATCACCGCCCGATCAGACTTCTGAGCCATGCAATGACAGATTTTGAACAAATCTTCAACAAAAGGATTCTGAGCCATGCAATGGCAGATTTTGAACAAATCTTCAACAAAAGGATTTGCAATTTAGCCAAACATACAACAAGCCAAGCTGGATTTGTGTAAAATTGTGGTGCAACAGGAGCAATCCTCGCCGCACGGCTGTTACTTGGGATACACTGTGGTAAGAATAAGAGGCTTCATCATGACTTTCTGGACCTTCAGAAGGCCTCCCTTTGGCACCTCATAACTTCATCAGTCAGCGCTACAAGAACATGGCATTCCAGAGCACCTTGTTGAGAGGGAATAATTACTCTATGAAGAACCAAGAAGTTGTTCAAGCTGCTGCACGTGCGTGTAATGACTTCCGTATAACTGTAGAAGTCCACCAAGGCCCTACCTTATCACCACTGATGTTCATTCCTGTAATGGACACCATTACAACAGACCTGCACAATCCAATACCACGGACACTTCTTTATGCAAATTATGTCATTTTGGCTGCGGAGAATAAGCTTGATCTGCAGGGCCAAACAGATGATTAGATCAATCGACTATCACAATAAGACCCGGGCCTCAACAAAATTAAGACAAAATACATGATATTACATAGTTGAGAACATGGAACCATGCATGTTGACGGTGAAGATATAGCACGAATAGTGAAATTTAAGTATCTTAATGGACGACATACAGATGAAGTTTACATATGGATATACAAAGCCTGGCTGAAACGAGGAATGACAACGGGTGCCCTTGCGACAGTCAATTTGTGGCGGTATATTATAAATGGGATTGTAAGTAAATTGTATTTATTCGTTGCGAAGTTAGGGCTCAAGGCCATCGGTTACACTTAACCACAACATTTAAAATAATTAATAAACATCTAATTTTTTAAATACAAGGAATCTTTTTTAAAATAATATAGTACTAATAGCAGATACTGAGATAGTAATAAAAGAGACAATTACATAATGTACAACATGACAATATAAATGAACATGATAATTATTATCAAGCTAACACTAGCAATAACAAAAGACGGAAACACAGTTAAAACCTATAACTGGCAAATACATTTGTAATTTTTATGAGAATAAGTTCATTCATGCACCCTTCATACTAGACACATCAAAAAAGTCAGCTAGAAGTATTCATCAAGTGATTTTGGCAATCCATCTTAAATCTCCCACGAGAACACATATCCCTAATGATAGCAGGTATGGTATTCCACAGCCTCACGGCAGTGACTACAAAGGAATGGTGTCAAGTCCTGGAGTGACAGAGATATTGTTAAACAGGAGCCAGATCGTGTACCGTGGTTATGATAGGAGGAGAGGTAATTAAATTTTGATGAGAGATATTTTGGTATAATTACTGCCATCTATGACTTAGTATGTGTGGAATTTAAAATCACTTAACAATGCTCCTGAACTGCTAGACAGCATTCAGCTGCAATCTGTTAACTGTGGTACATCTAATATCTTGATTGGACAACGTGGAGTAATTTCTACATTTTTTTTTGTTGACACCGCTGGGCGTTAGTCAACTGTCGACGTGCGTCAACTTGTGGTCTTACTCTGTGAACAGGGAGTCGGCAGCTGATTGTCTCCAAGATGGCTGTATTTGAAGAGACATTCTGTCTAGCCATTGTGGTTAAGGGAAATGATTACCATCCACCCTACTTTAGGGACTGAAGTGGCTGTGGAGCATTTCACTTATCAGAACCTACCATGATAAGTCATCTGGTTGTTTTAAATTACTCTTAAAGTGGCTGATTAGTGCTGTGTAATATCAATTCCCTCTGCAAACTAACAGTGTGTGGTAATACTATTATATAATATGGGCCGAAAAGGATTATCTTACGGACGAACCTCTTCGTCGGTAAGTTTTATAAACTTCATACTTTGGACAAGGTAGCTTGTCTACCGTGACTGTGTTAGCACAAGAAGTTTCCACGAATTTATACATATCTAACTGAAATATTTGCTATATTGCACTAATGGTGATAAGTTGATACTTCCTGTGGTATTGTGTGAAAATGCCTCAAATTTGGTATTCATCAGTTGCAATAATACTTGAAGCAGTTTAAAAATGTTCCCCTCTAAATTTCAAGGTGATATCCAGTACGTACTTTGATGGCCTTAAAACCAAAACAACCCATGGTCTGCGTAATTAAGTGTTCTTTCAGTATTACAGTATATTTGAAGACTATTCTAGGCTCTGCTAAGGCCTAGCGTCATATTATTATCATTGTCAATATTTAAATTTGTCGTTCTCAGATGTGTTCTACTGAACTTAATATTCTTGGTTTATTATTATTATTAATAATAGGTTTTTTGGGAGCTATCTCATTTATTTTCTATATAATATTGAAGGCGCTATTATCCTTTTGGACCTTTATTTGCTTTAACATTACAGATTTTTTCTGTTCATGTTACCTTAATTCTCGCTATTGATGTTGCTGCTCCCTCTTACAACGGTTATGTCAAGATGATGGGTATTGATTAGATATGATATAATGTCATAAGCATTGCATCACCATTATGAGTTCATTGTCTTTTGAGTAGCGTTGTGGATCAGACGCTTGTGTGGTGTAGTGGTCAAGCAAGAACTGATTGATGATGACTGTGGTTTATTGTAACTCATATTAACTTTTGCTTAGTTGCTCACGAAGATTTCCTCAAGGCCAAATACATTTTGCATGGTACTGAACTTCCCAGTTGAACTGAAGGTCTCCCCATCCCCATACCTTTCTCCTTGCTCATTTGGACTTGTCCTGTCAGCATTTTGGCGCGATTGTGTACCCTGTGTGTGAGTGTGGGATCATTGTTGTGACGAGTGACATCGCCGGGACTTTTCCTCCGTGTGCGATTAAATTACCTTACACAGTGAAGAAAATGGAAATTACAACACCCAGAAGGAGTGGTGCTACATTGCTGCAAATGAACATGCAGGACGAGTGTTCAGTTGTGATTCGATGATTACACTATCAGGTCCCTCTGACCGCAAATTTGGACAACAATCAATACAGGATGTGCCCACCACGAGCTGCAATACATTGATGAATTCGTCGAGGCATGGAGTCAATAAGGCCCTGGTTTGCTTCCTGAGGAATTGTGGCCCATGCTTGCTGCACTGCGTGGGTCAGTTGTTCTATAGTTATGTGTGGCTGAGGACGGTTGGCTAGTTGTCGACCCATCATGTCCCACACATGCTCAATTGGACTGAGGTCCGGGAATCTGGCGGGCCATTCTAAGGTTGTGATGTCGTGGAGAGCTTCTCTGGAGATGCGTGCAGTGTGAACCCGGGTATTGTCCCGCTGAAACATCCCTTTAGCAAAGTTCGCCATCATAGGGCAACCACTGGATTGAGTACCCTATCAATGTACTGTCGAGCTGTCATAGTGCCCTCAACAAGCACTAATTGTGATTTCACATTAAAGCCAATAGCTCCCCAGACCATCATGCTTGGTGTTGGCCCTGTGTGCCTCTCGACAATAAGATCTGGGCGGCCCCTCTCCCCGGTACGTCGGCGCACACGATTCCGGCGATCACTACGGGCAAGACAGAAGAGCGATTCCTCACTAAAGACAACCCTATGCCATTCGTCGATCTTTCTTGACACCAGGCCAGCCTTACACGTCGCTATTGTGGGGTCAATGGAACACCTTCTGCAGGGACACGGGCTCGTAAGCCAGCTGCACACAGGCGATTACCACCTGTTTGTTCTATAACGTGGGGTGACACAGCTGCTTGAATTTGCGCTGCTGTTGCATGGGGTTCCAAATGATGCGGCGATCCTCTCTCACAGTTGTCTGTCGCGCTGGGCCTGTGCCAGATCTACGAGTGTGGGTACCTTCATTTGACCACTGCTGCCATACAGATTGTACCGTAGATGCCTGTCGGCCAACACGTGAAGCAACAGTCCTTAGCGATAATCCAGCCTCTCACAGCCCAATTATCCGAGCCCTCTGAAGCGGCGACAGTTGTTGACAGCGTGCTCTTCTCTGTCGTCGAGGCATGTTTAACGGGGAACACTTCACTGCACAGACTGCAAGTCAACTATGCTACACCAGAGTCCATATACTGGAGTTGATTCCTCCACGACCAATCACATGGGGAGACCTGTAGCAACAATCCAACGAGTCTGAAAATTTGGTCGTATACATACCTACATGTCATCGTTCCATATCTTGAAGATCAACACAAACCACCAATGCCTTCATGGTGTTGCAATTTCCACTTTCTTAAGTGTATTTTAGTGCATTTTTTATTTTGGAGGTGGATGACCTTTTTGTTTTGTTCTTCTAAACTTATTTTAGAAAAAATATTTTTTCATATTTCATATGATGTGATTGTCGTAGGTAATGACGAATCTCATGATCATAGGATCATTTGACATACTTAAGGTCTACATTATTCTCCTTTTAATTCAAACAAACTCTGTAAAAATAACCTACAAGCACTTAAATGGGTTTCTTTTAATTATAGCAAAGAATACTGCAAATGAAAATGCCAAAACAACATCACAAAGGACATAATGACGCGCATTATTAACCCCAGAGATTACCTCCATGCGTGACTGGTAACATAATAATTTTTGCGCGACTAGACAAGGGTTAAGTAACATTGGCGATGTGATTTAAGGAATGTGATAAATACAATACTCTTTCGGTTTAATGTGTGATGTGACTTTGTGAAATTATTTATTTTTGGTGCGAATATGTCGTGTTTTGGCATGTCACCGACTTGTAAATTTTCTAGTTTCCTCCTTTGCATTTTACCAGTTGTGGTATTTTGAATTAGTTGGCTGGGATGTGTCTCGTTTCCTTCTGGTTGATCTTCCTAATTTTATTTCTTGTGTACCTTTAAATGGTGGTGTTATTTTCAATGCTCTTCAATATTCTAGTAGGAAAATTTTGTCCATTCTTTTAAAAAGGGTTCATTGAGAGCTCTCAAGCCAGTCTAGTCATATGAACATTGATTTAAAGGTTTTCGTCTTACTAAAAAAAGGAACGACAGTTTACGTGCAAACTGTTATTTAATAAATTATTGAATGGTTTGTGATTTCGTATGGCTCCACTGAATGAATTGATTCTTCACTTATTTAATTTATTTAGTTACATTTTTTTTTAACTTTACATGTTATTTATGAGTGTTACTCTCCTTTTTAAAATAATATTTATTTATTACATTTTTATGTGGTTAAAACCATTTGGTGTTTCAGGGTATTTTTCATGAATTGCTCTATTCTATACCCCTGGATCCACCCTCTGTTGAGGTTCTTTCCTGTCCTTTTGTTCTGCCCAGATTCCATTGCTTCCCAGTGTTGTGTCTGTGTTTTTAATCGGGGCTTACCCTAAGTAATTGGCGTGGTTTCGCGCTGGGATAGCCTCTTGTCCCTTTTGTGATAGTTCCGGCAATCAAAACTGAGCTTTTGCGGTCTTGTGCCATCAGTTGTTTTGTCATCCTTGTGTTCGATTGTTGGTACATCACATGATGAAGGACCATCTGGAATCTAAATCTACCAAACTGTTATCTGTCCTGTTGTTTTCTATGGCAATGAATGCTGACCAGCTAAAAAGGACGAAGAATGCCAACTAACCATCATGGATACGAAGATGCTTAGGTGGAAGGCCAGCATAACTAGACTAGATCACATTTCAAATTATGTTATTAGGAAATGTTTTGGCATTGCACCGATCCAGAAGAAAATTGAGGAAAGGCCGAACAAGACAACAAAGGACATATAAAGTGCATAACAACCTGAAGGCTGTGAGACTACATACAGATATGGCCCGAGACCAAACTAACTGGAGACAATGTATCACAACAACGGACCCTTCCACCAGGCAGGACTAACACTAAAGAAGTAGAATATCAAGAAGCTGACTGATGAATACTCTGTTATAAAAATGGGATAAAATGTATATTTTACACATCCTAGCATTCAACTCAGTATGTTCAAGTTCTCTCCTATAAAGCATATGTCCATGATATATAAAGATTTATTTTCACAAAATAGTATTTGAATGACAGATCGCTTCTGGATTTCATGTCTACGTGACTGCTATAAATGCATTACAGATAAAAATATATAACTCAACAAAATAACAATTTCAGGATTATCTGTGTTAATTAGGAATGACAGTTTCTATATCTGGTGAAACTGTACGAGTACCAACAATAGGGGAGTCCGTCAGTGTATTCAAGCTTGAATGGAATTTTTCAATTCATATTTCTGCTCGCATCCATCATAGATAGCAGACGATCAGAATAATCAATTTGTTATTATTACCCCGATCAAGTCTATAAGTATGGAGACCATGGAGGGGTGGCACAAAGTAGTCAGCTCAGGGCCACGTGACACTCGACACTACACAAGTGGAAGGAAATCACATCAGTAAGTGGTTAGTTCAGGACCATGTGTCCCTACACAAACGGAAGTTAGCCCTTTCACTAATTATTTTGCTGGGGCTGTACCTTAATTAAGGCCACGGCCGCTTCCTTCCAACTCCTAGGCCTTTCCTATCCCATCGTTGCCATAAGACCTATCTGTGTCGGTGCAATGTAAAGCCCCTAGCAAAAAAAAACATGCATTTTGTGTGTGAAAAGTATTTATAAGCAACATTTTTATTCATGGTCATTGTACCGGGCGGTACACCTCCACGCCGCTAATTTAAAATGTGCGCCTGTTGAAACTCCTCTGCTGGAGGAAGTCTGAACTTTATTGACGGTGTTAATTTTCAAGTTTCTCAGAAGATGTCACTACCTGGAAATTTTAGAGTTTTTGAACTGTGTTATTTTCGACGTATTTTTGTTTTGCTTGTAGTAAGAAGTGTGAACTTTCTCTTCTAGAGGACACTACTGCAGATCAACAATAGTACACCCTAGTGCGGAGTGAAAGAAGTATTTTTTGGAGAAAATTTTATTTAAAAGTTTGTTTCTTGTTAAATTTCTTTCTATTATTGTTTAAGTTGGCTGTATACCCCTCTCTTTCCCCTTGTTTTGTATTAGCCAATCCCGAATTTATTTTATTAATTTCCGACCAATCGGATCTATCTTCCCCCAACTTGAATATGTGGCTGTATCCTACCCAATAAAGTTCTTGTGGGAGGGTGTTTTCATTCCCCTAACGCCTCGAACTTTCCGCGAGAGGATATAAACTGCTGATTTTAGGGTCTCCGGGCCACTTCTGTTCCATCTTTCAGTGTGTAAAGTACATAGCAGGGGGCGGGAAGCGCCTCTTTCTTCTCCAGCTGTTCAACACCAGGTAATGGCCTCTTAATAACTTCTTTTCTTGCTAGGTCGGCAGTTTGACTCTAGAGGCGGGTTCGAAGCGTTTCCACTATGTAACCTTTTCCTAAAATGTAACTAATCTTTTCATCTATTCTCTTTTAAAGCTGCATATTGGGATAGAGAGTGCTAACCCTCTCGAGCTCCCACTCATATTGTTTTGAGGTGAACTTAGTTTTCACAACCTATTCTTCCTTGACGTAATGTAAATTGTTTCTTGTTAAGTCACCTCTTTAGTATGGGATTAGCCCTTGTATTAACGGCCTAGTGCCAAGTAAGGTATTAAACAAAGTGTATCAGGAGTGCAAGTTCGCCTCCTCTCTAATTGTTATTTTAGAGGTCATGTAATCAACCTTCTTTTCATTTAATAGACCTCAGTAGGTTGGGTATTTTACCCCTGTGTATATGTCCTTAGAGGACAGCTTGAAGGTGGAGTTTGGTGTGGCCCGTAATTGGCCTAAACTTTGAGAGCCGATTGCTCTTTTGGAATTTGACTTTTGTATGCCTCGAGGAGGCTTTTCTGTGTAAAGAGGAGCTAGTGCTCCAGGGCATGATTGGGGCCTTCTGCCCCTTTGTTGAATTTTGTATATCGTAAGGTTGGGCTACTAGTTCGAGAATAGTGTGTTTGGCTCTCGGAGCCCAAATCCTGCAATCTCTGTAATTGTACATTTCAAATTGTGTTTCGGCTACCAAGTACCTGTTCTATGTGTTATTACTTATCTTGAAAGAAAATATAACCTTGTTCAATTTTAAATTAATTTTACTCTTGTAGCTTGGGACCCGTTCACACCCGCACCTTCTTTCACGCCTAACTACCACAAAAACACGGTAACAAGTGGTTGCAGAGCGTGGTTGAATGGGTCTCAATTTAGCCCCTTTTGACGGCTAAACATTGCTTTGATTCAAACTCTAACAATTTTCTCAGCTGCTGGAATTTTTTGAATTTTTCAAAATTGTCCTGTCATCATGCCCGGCCCTCGCGATGTGCTCCATCTTAACTATTTGCGCAAAGAGGAGTTAATCTACGAATTAACTATTAGAAATGTGCAATCTGGAGGCACGGTTGCAGTAGACACAAATAAGCTTAGAGAGTCCCTTGATTTGCCCATTTCCATTCCCACCTTGGGAGAGAAAGAAATTGACGACTCTCTTTCCACGATCGTCGAGAATATTACTGGGCTAGCATCTGTAGTTAGTTTTTTTTGATGAAAATGATCCTTCTCCTAATCAAATAAAGCGTGTGCAAGCTAGGCTGTTTCATTTCTCAAATAGAGTTAACGATCTGTTATCTCTAAAGCTGAATGACGTTCAGAAGAAAGAAGCTAGTACGCTGCTTGAAAATATTTCTGAATTATCTAGCAAGGTCACTCAATTGTTAAATGGGGAGGTTCCTCCCAAAAGCGATCTACCCACCACAGTGAATGTAGGTAGCGAGGAAGAGCCTCATAAGGGAGAAGTCAATAGGATAACCGTTGCTGCTCAAACTATCTCTGCCCCATTGGACAACGAATCTGAACGCCGTGCATCGTTGAGTAACATCCGTTAGGATTTAACTTCCTTGCCATTGAAACCTTTACCTACTATGTCACCCGGGTTCAGCAGCTTGCCTCATCCATTGGCAATGTTGCTCAGAGGCATCTCTAAGATTCCCGTTAATACCACCAGTGAAGTAATTTCCTTTTTAAGATTTTTAGTTGAATTTCAGGATCATGCATTTGTGTTTTCTCTTTCTCCATGTCAAATTTTGCAAATTATCTATCCTTATGCAATTGGTATTCTCTCTGACAAAATAGTAAGAGCAATAGCTGAACAGTCATCTATTGAAGATTTTCACGCATACTTGCTTGCAAATTTTATTCCTGCCCGCGCGAGGTCATCTCTGATTCAGAAGTACTATTATCGTGTACAGCGCTTGGATGAGAACTTGGCTGATTTCATACAAGATATTAAATTCTATACTAGGGTGTTTGCTCTTCACTTCTCTGAGGATCAAATTGTACAAGCTATTGTAGAAGGTATTTCACCATCCTATAGGTCATATTTGTGTTTCGCGGCGTGCCCGCAAACATTCTCTGAACTTGAAGCCTTGGCCGTCTCTGCGGAAGGAGTGAGATACGCCGATTCCTTGCGTGTCGCGAAAGAACCCCCGCCTTCTTTTAGTATTCCTCGGCCTCCACCTCGCCGACCAGTCAATCCCCGTAAATGTTATGCTTGCGGGGCACCTGACCATCTTCGCAATAAGTGTCCGCTGATCAAGTCGAGTGGGACAAGGAATGGGGCTGGTTCATCACAAGGCTGTTTTAAATGTGGGGCTTTCTCACATATCGCCAAGAATTGCCCAAATTCGAATAGCACCCCCTCCTGCTCAACTTCTGGTGCAAATTCCACCTATGCCAATAATAAAAAGTGACTAGTGGCTTCGGCTGAGTCGACTAATCCATCTTCCCGAGACTCAGCCCCTGGTAAACAGGTTGTAAATTCAGGGAACGAGCAATTTTCAAATTCATCTTTTGAATGCCCCAAAGAGTGTCTTAGGATTGCGGCGGATTCCCCCGCACCTATTCCTTTTCTTAAGATTGAGTTAAATAACGAGCCTATAACAGCTCTCTTAGATTCAGGCAGTGTTTGCTCGATTATTTCGGCTGAATGGTATTCTAAATTGAAATCTGTTTGTAAACTACCTGACTATGTCTCCTCTCCTGTTCAATATGTTTCGGCTAATTCATCCCCATTAGAAATTCTAGGTTCCTTACTGGTCAAAATTCGTATTTTTAAATTTACATGGAAAGTTAAATTGTTTGTGGCCAAGCACTTGTCTTGCCCCATTATATTGGGAGCGGACTTTATTTCTCACACTGGTCTTGTGCTCGATCTTCAGAGTAGGTCTTGCACCTTCATATTTGCCTCTAATTGTAAAATCCCACTATTAAAGTGTAATTCTGCATCATGTTCTTCTATTTCGCCTACCCAGGATGAGATGTTGTTAGACCTTAGACATCTACCTGAGGAGCAGGCTGATAGTATTCGCAAATTGTGTCAGTCCTTTCCAGAGGTGTTCTCTGATACTCTTGGTGTTACTGACCTTATTGAATACAAAATTGAGGTCACGGATTCGATTCCTGTCCGTTTTCCACCTTATAGGCTATCTCCACCTAAAATGAAGGCTCTGAAAGAAATTATCGATCAGATGTTGAAGGATGGTATTATTAGGCCCTCTAAGTCAGCGTATTCTTCGCCTATTTTTCTAGTCCCGAAACCCCAAGGAGGCTTCAGGTCTGTCATTGATTATAGGGCTCTCAATCGGAAGGTGGTGTTGCAATCTGTGCCCCTTTCTGACCTTCATTCTTGTTTTTCATGGTTTCGTAAGGCCAAGTTCTTTACTATCTTGGACTTGAATCAGACCTATAATCAAATTCCCCTTGCCGAAGAGTCTAAACATCTTACAGCGTTTGCCACGGACTGGAACTTATACGAATACAACCGCGTGCCTTTCGGGCTCCCCACGGAAGCAGCTGTACTCACTAGGCTGCTAGATAGGGTCTTCTCCGACATCAAATTTGAGTACTTGTATCACTACTTGGATGATGTCGTCGTATTTTCGGAGACCTTTGAAGAACATCTAGATCATCTGCGAGAAGTTCTCAATCGCCTTCGTAAGGCTGGGTTAACTGTTAAGTTGTCCAAGGTAGCCTTTGCTAAGCCCTCTATGTCATTCCTAGGGCATATTGTGTCACCTGATGGTGTTGCAGTCGATCATTCCAGAACACAGGCCATCCGTGATTTTAAACCTCCAAAGGACATTAAAGGTATCGCCAGGTTCATTGGTATGGTGAATTTCTTCAGGA
Organism: Anabrus simplex; assembly: GCF_040414725.1. Classification (NCBI taxonomy): domain Eukaryota; kingdom Metazoa; phylum Arthropoda; class Insecta; order Orthoptera; family Tettigoniidae; genus Anabrus; species Anabrus simplex. The sequence goes on along the minus strand of NC_090269.1, from coordinate 142,228,698 downwards.
AGTTTATTCCTAACTTCGCTAATAGAGCGGCGCCCTTAAACCTTCTTCGTAGGAAAGGCATCAAATTCGAGTGGGGACCTTCTCAACAAGCCGCTTTTGAAGATCTTAAATTAGCTCTCTGTAATGCCCCTGTACTTGCTATGCCTGACTTCTCAAGGAAATTCATCGTCCAAACCGACGCGTCGTCGTCAGCAGTAGCTGCAGTCCTTCTTCAAGAGACTGAACGAGGGAGGCGACCCATCGCCTATGCATATAGGACTTTATCGGCTCAAGAAACCAAGTATTCTGTCTATGAGCTCGAAGGGTTGGCAGTCTCATTTGCCTTAGAAAAGTTCCGTCTCTATCTGGAACATGTCAAATTCGACCTGGAGACAGACAATCAAGCATTAAGCTGGGTCTTAGGTAGGCCGCGTCGTACTGGTCGTATAGCCCGTTGGGCCATCCGTATTTCTGCCTTCCAATTCGATGTCAGGCATATCAGAGGTACCGAAAATGTTGTTGCTGATGGACTCAGCCGTATGTTTTCTAACGACGTCGAGACCCATGAACCGGTCGACAGTTCATCACCTGATGATATAGATGTTGAAACGCTGGCAACCAAGAATGAGCTAGCTGGAAAATTTATAATGTCCAATAACGGACCATTTATATTGGTATTATAGTTCATCACCTCCCGAGTCCATACTATTTGATGTTAATGCCATCTTAACAGATGCTCCCATGCTCTTTAGGGATATCGAGAAATACCAACGTGAAGATCCGACGCTGGCTCCGATAATGGAAACCCTTTCTTCTGGGGAACATGTCGCCCCTTATGTTCTGAGGAATGGTGTTTTATGTTGCCCTTCGAGGCATGACAAGATGATGAAGGTTGTCGTTCCAGCTGTTCTTGTGCCTATGATCTTCAAATACTATCATGAGACCCCATTAGGGGGGCATCTTGGAATATTTAAAACTCGTGAAAAGATTCGTGAAATGTTCATCTGGAAAGGTATGGACGGTGAAATCCGTGAACTTGTAAAAACTTGTAAACCTTGTTTGCTCAGTAAACCCACCATGTCCACCAAGGTAGGCCTTTTGTCTTCGCATCAAGCGTCGCGCCCCATGGAACGCCTGTATATTGATTATGTAGGACCCTTCCCCCAGTCAAAGGGATATGCTCACAAGTTCATCTTTGTGTGCGTAGATGGCTTTACTAGATTTTCCTGGTTATTTCCGACTAAGCTGGCTACCGCTCAGTCTACCATTACTTGCTTAAATTCTATTTTTGCTTCTTTTGGTCCGTGCCAATATATTGTGTCTGATAATGCTAAGGCGTTTACATCAAATCTTTTTCGTAAATTCTGTTTTGACTTGTCCATCTCTCATGTAACTACTTCTGCTTATTACCCTCAACCATCCCTGGCTGAACGGGTTAACCGTAATCTCAGGTCCGCACTTATTGCCTATCATCATGAAGATCATTCCAGGTGGGACACGTCCCTGCATTGGTTAGCTTTTGCTTTGAATTCGGCGGTTCATGAATCACATAAATTTACTCCAGCCTCGTTGATGTTCAAGTTTGTTCCCAACACGCCGCTCTCTAACCTCTGGTCTCTGAGTGACATTCTACCCGGGACAATAGATCCGGACAACATTAAAGATCTTTGGAAGAAGGCTAAAGCCAATCTTAAAGTGTCTCATGAAAAGGTTAGGGAAAGGTATGATCGTGGACGGAGACCCACCCCTTTGAAGGTAGGTGACCAAGTTATGGTCAAGAACTTTGTTCCCGCGGGCAAGCTTGCCCCCAGATTTCATGGGCCTTGTATCATTCTCGATTTTCTTACGCCGGTTACGTTGTTAGTAAGCAATCCAGCCACCGAGAGGATATTTAGGGTTCACCTGTCCCAGGTGAAACCGGTGTAATGTCTGTGTTAACTTGCTTCATATTATTTTGAAAGGAATATGAAGGTTACATCTATATTTTTTGTTTGAGTTTCACTTTTAAGGCTTTCTGCCCCTTCTATAATATTTTGGTTTATATGTAAGCTTTTTGTAAAACCTTCCCCGATCCGTTAAACTGCCATTTTGTCCTTACCATGGCCATTACCACGCTCCCGTCTCCTGCTATACACACTGTGGCTTGCTTATATTAAATGCCATGGATTTCTGCACGCCGCTGGCCCCTCAACCTCTCCATAAAGCCTGTGCCCTCAAAAAAAGATTATGGTCCAACATATTCTGCCGCCTAGCTTTAATGTTTCAGTGCCCCCGCAGCCGCGCGGCGCCGTGCCGCGACTGGGCTAGAGGAAGGGCCCCCTCGACCCCAGCGAGGACGACATGTGCACGGCGAGCCGGAGCTCTCCTCCCGGCCAAGGCTGATGTGCGGCGCACGACCTGCTACTTGCCCGCAGCCTGTATATGTTCACCGCGGGCGCGGCGTACTTCAACACCACTGCTCCCCTCATAGTGCGGGCGAGCGGTATCTCAGGGTACTTGAGGGGTCCGAGCGGCCTCCGTTTGGACGCAAGCTGCAACGGCCGGTCTGGCCCCCCAACTTAATCAACATCAACTATATGGAGAGTTACTATAAGCAATGACTACACTTGGCAATTCAACAGCAATATTTGGTGGACATTGCAAAATTTTTCATCACTTTTAAGTATTAAAAGTTTATCTTCAGAATTCAACTTCTACAAACATAAAGACTTTACTTCACCTGCAACAACAAAATTTTGAAACTCAATCAAACCAAATTAAGAAAATCTTATAAAATGCTTCTGCAATCAATCTTCATATTAACTTGGACCTTGTTTCAAACAAATTTCATGTGTCACCCCTGGAGGAACTTTTGGGGGGTGAGGTCTGTACCGGGCGGTACACCTCCACGCCGCTAATTTAAAATGTGCGCCTGTTGAAACCCCTCTGCTGGAGGAAGTCTGAACTTTATTGAGGGTGTTAATTTTCAAGTTTCTCAGAAGATGTCACTACCTGGAAATTTTAGAGTTTTTGAACTGTGTCATTTTCGACGTATTTTTGTTTTGCTTGTAGTAAGAAGTGTGAACTTTCTCTTCTAGAGGACACTACTGCAGATCAACAATAGTACACCCTAGTGCGGAGTGAAAGAACTATTTTTTGGAGAAAATTTTATTTCAAAAGTTTGTTTCTTGTTAAATTTCTTTCTGTTATTGTTTAAGTTGGCTGTATACCCCTCTCTTTCCCCTTGTTTTGTATTTAGCCAATCCCGAATTTCTTTTATTAATTTCCGACCAATCGGATCTATCTTCCCCCAACTTGAATATGTGGCTGTATCCTACCCAATAAAGTTCTTGTGGGAGGGTGTTTTCATTCCCCTAACGCCTCGAACCTTCCACGAGAGGATATAAACTGCTGATTTTTGGGTCTCCGGGCCACTTCTGTTCCATCTTTCAGTGTGTAAAGTACATAGCAGGGGGCGGGAAGCGCCTCTTTCTTCTCCAGCTGTTCAACACCAGGTAATGGCCTCTTAATAACTTCTTTTCTTGCTAGGTCGGCAGTTTGACTCTAGGGGCGGGTTCGAAGCGTTTCCACTATGTAACCTTTTCCTAAAATGTAACTAATCTTTTCATCTATTCTCTTTTAAAGCTGCATATTGGGATAGAGAGTGCTAACCCTCTCGAGCTCCCACTCATATTGTTTTGAGGTGAACTTAGTTTTCACAACCTATTCTTCCTTGACGTAATGTAAATTGTTTCTTGTTAAGTCACCTCTTTAGTATGGGATTAGCCCTTGTATTAACGGCCTAGTGCCAAGTAAGGTATTAAACAAAGTGTATCAGGAGTGCAAGTTCGCCTCCTCTCTAATTGTTATTTTAGAGGTCATGTAATCAACCTTCTTTTCATTTAATAGACCTCAGTAGGTTGGGTATTTTACCCCTGTGTATATGTCCTTAGAGGACAGCTTGAAGGTGGAGTTTGGTGTGGCCCGTAATTGGCCTAAACTTTGAGAGCCGATTGCTCTTTTGGAATTTGACGTTTGTATGCCTCGAGGAGGCTTTTCTGTGTAAAGAGGAGCTAGTGCTCCAGGGCATGATTGGGGCCTTCTGCCCCTTTGTTGAATTTTGTATATCGTAAGGTTGGGCTACTAGCTCGAGAATAGTGTGTTTGGCTCTCGGAGCCCAAATCCTGTAATCTCTGTAATTGTACATTTCAAATTGTGTTTCGGCTACCAAGTACCTGTTCTATGTGTTATTACTTATCTTGAAAGAAAATATAACCTTGTTCAATTTTAAATTAATTTTACTCTTGTAGCTTGGGACCCGTTCACACCCGCACCTTCTTTCACGCCTAACTACCACAAAAACACGGTAACAGTCATAATACACGATTGTTCTCTAACGTAGCCTATTGTGTCCTGCTGCACAAGAAATACAAAGAAACAGCAGAATTTGAACAACGAAGTGTTGACGTATTCGGGCGTTCTCCAGTTGTGTGCATGGTACTACTCTAACGAGAGAGTGTAAGCTGGTACTGGGCAGTTCTGAGGACTTAAATGCATATTTCTTGCCACTAGTTGTGAATGTACAGTAGAAACAAGTCAATAAGTAACATAACAGTCAAGAAGAAACTAACCACCCGTGAAATCGAGGAAACCTTTCAGAATTCATAGTTTCCATCACTAAATTTGTTTGAAGTCAAACTTTAGCCTATGACTATCCATTGCACGATCTGCTGATCCAAGATTATACAATCATTTCCCAGGGATTATTAAAGATCACTTTGCACAGTAACCAACAAAGGTGTGACAGCAAAATATGAATTAGCACGTAGTCCAATGGCACACCTTGAATTCAAAAACAGGATATACACAGGTGCTATTTTATAATGTCGGTAATAAAATTTACAATTTTGAAAAAATATCATATCATTACATTTTTATTTACCTACTTTTACGAGATAATAAATTCACTTAGATGAAGAATTCTGACATTATTTTAGGCAACCTGCACAAATTTAAAACTTCACTAGTAGCTGTCCATTTTATTAGTTAATACTAATTGTGTAAATGTGTTCGCAACCAACACACTATAAGCACTTAACTGACAATGAGCACTCAAATGAAAGTGGGAAATGGCGACAATAAGCAACTGTGACCACAACACTGGAACAATAATAAATTCAATTCCACAATAATTTTTCAAGCTTACAACAATGTGGAAGTTTTATTTGAAAACTATGATATCTAAGATGTAGCACTACTGATCTGAAAGTTTCATTTCTACAACACATTATCTGCTTTGGCATCCACAAATGGAGGAAACTGACTTAACACAAAGAGAACAGAAAAGATCATTAAAAAAAGGTACCTAATTAAATAAATAATTTAAAAATGACATTCTTTGAATTATCACATTATTGAACTCAGCCTTCATTATATTGATAAGTGAACCTCATTATGTTACTTTGAAATTATTATTTGTTTACAATGTACATAAAACTTAACAATTTTGAATTTGTAGATGTAGTTTATAATCTAAAAAAATGGCTTTTTCTGTATCACTGATGGTATGCACACACAAAATTACTGAGAATATCTGGAGGTAGTAGGTGCAGAAGGCATTTTAGACTATAAGAATGTGACGAACAAATAATGCGGTGACAGTGAAAGAAAGAACACATCTTTCAAGGTTGCTTAGAGGTAATGTACACTTCAATAAAATCTAGCTTTACTGGAGGCTATTTTTGTAGATATATTCAATAAAACTACATTAAGAAACATTAAATATGATCATGAAGCTCCAGAACATTTTAGATAATTTAGTGTAATTGTGTATTATATAGTGTTTAAGTGTAATCTTGTAAAGAAAGGAATAAACTGATGAAAATGGCCAGTTTTTGGAGATAAACAAAACACTACTCAACACAACTGTCAACAGGTACAACATATCGTCGTTGCCGGGACAAATCCTCCTATGTGAAATGTTTTAGCTTAGAACTTTGGCCGGTAAGGTTCTCTCATCTGAGGCGCAATATTGTGTGATAGTTTTCAAGGCATTCTCACTCTTCATAATGTATGTGCTGCAGGTCAGTATATCTCCAAAAATATTTTCACATGGGAGGTTTTGTCCTGGCAACGAAGATATTCCGTATTGTATAGGGTTTGTAGTTACATACTTTGTTTCTTCTTTGATGTATGGCAACAGCTGATCATCAGTATGTTCTTCTATGAATATATCCTCCTTAATATCTTCAGAAGGCTATAAGCAAGAAATAAGAAAAGTAGAATATAAATATAATATATATTTTGTTTATTCTGGCAAAGTTAGGGATGTGCTCCCTTTCTTACACTTAAGCAGCCTTAACATAGAATACTTAATAATAACTACTGATGACAATAATATAACTTAGTATTAATAATAACAGCAATAGTATTAATAAAAGTAATCACACTTAAAAAATCATATCTATATAATACACAATGTACATGGACTACATTGAAATATATGAATAATGAGTACTATAACTACTATTTAAGAGAAGGTTTAGAAGATATATAAATTTCAGCAGTACACCAAAATATCACCTTCAATTGAGAGGTGAAGAGAAGGCTTATTAAGTAGTAAAAGAAGAAGATGAAAAAAGGAAGATCTGTGAAATGAAGAGGGAAATAATGATGAAGAGGCAGTAGAAGGAGGTGCTTTCAGGTCATAATTTGATGATTCATGCAGGTTTACCTAGTACTTCAACACAGGCATGCTTAAAAGCTGAGCTGCTGGACATGCTTCTGACGTACACTGGTAAGGGATTCCATTGTTGGACTCTGGTAACGGTAAATGATTTTGTGTGGACTGCTGTTCTGTGTACAGGAAGGAATAAAGACATAGAGCTGCAGGATCGGGTATTTTTTTTATCGTCTGTGGAGAGGAGCTTGATGCGATCACGGAGATAGACTGGTTGAGAAGTTCTAAGAATATTATGCAAAAAGCAAAGAGTAAAAATTGTGTGTCATTCTTGCAGGTGAAGCCACCTGAGCCTTGTGTAAGACAGTGTGATATGGTCAGCGTCCACAGGTAAATCCTACACAAGCATTCTGAGCACACTGTAATTTTCTTCCTCAGTCTATTACAAGGTTGTTGTAAACTATATTGCAATAATCAAAATGAGGTAATGCAAGTGATTCATAAAGAATTTTCTGTAGTTTAAAAGGAAAGTGAATTTAAATTTACTGAGACAGTGTAGCGTTCCGTATATTTTTATACACACAATATAGTTTGGGCAGTGCAGAACAGATGTTCGTTAAATATTATACCAAGATTTCTTACATTTTGGCTATACTCTATGGAGTACCAATTATGGACAACTGTGGTAACACTGTTCAATTGAGTTTGCAAAGTAATTTAGGGTAACCAATAATTACTGCCTGGGATTTGGATGAGTTTAATGTTAATCCATGATTTTTGGCCCACATATCTAAGGTAATCAAGTCTTCATTCAGGTGTAGTGTTTCTGAGTGTAGGTTTTCGGATCTGCTGAGTATATATCTGTAAGTCATCTGCATATAAACAAGTAAGAAAGTAAAAATATATATGCCTAAACAACAAACAGCTGAGAAAATAAATTTCATATGGCATAAGAAGAGTATAATTAATTTATCTCCCATTTTAAAAATATAAAAAAGGAAAGGAATAATAAAATCATAATCACTTTGAATGCAAAAGAGGTGTCTACCTCGGTGGCGAATGGTACACAAAAGTACGTTATTATCAGGCACTAAATCTTAAATGAACAGAGAAGAAGACTATTTTCTAAAATACAGTATTATACTCGAACAATTTACACTAAATTTTTAGCTATTAAACACACAGCTCACCCTTAATAAATTTACATTCTTTACAAAATTCTACTCATAAGACCTTCTGTATCTACAAACATAATCAACTAATTTCCAACATGTGGAATTACATCAAATAATACTATATAACTGCTATCAGATTAAAATTTACATTGCATTTATTCATTTTATTTTTTACCCTTTCTGGAACCTAACTTGCATAATGACCTACTGCATCTTAACCACAGCCCCTTTTGCCACTGCTTTTAGGACAACTGATAAGAGAGATAAGAACATGAAAAATAACAGACTGTAGGTTAGCAGTAGACAAGGCAGCAATAGAAAAGGAGGAACATATGTAAATATGTAATTTTAAAATTGCCTACATATTTGTGAACACTCAGCAGAGTATACGTACACATACATGTGGGGATGAAGGCACTTCTGCATATGTGTACATGTACAATTTAAGGAAAATAAATAATAATAAAAATATTAATAATAAATACTATCTCCAAACCATTACCCAATTCCATTCCTAGCTCCTCTTTCTCTTCCGGTTGATCCCTATTTCAACAACGACTAACTATTTTCTTTATCCTCTTATATTCACATTCCCCTGTTCCCATCTTTCTACACATTACTCGACTTGTTGCCTCTTTTTTCATTTCCATGTTCCTATATATTTTCTTTCCCAAAACACCTCACTGTAATATCAAATAATCCGACATTATTCCTACTTCTTTCACAAGTGGACAATGCTTAAATCATAACCATAGAAAAATCCATTATCCCTCTCTGTACATCACATTAAGACCAAAACACATAAATAAATAAATCAATCAATCAACAGTGTTTAGGGCTCTCAGTTGTTTATGTAGAAAAGGATCGTGGAAATGTATAAAACAACTCTCTTGGTAAATTATTTCAATCACAAAATCGTCTTCCTATAAGTGAACATTTACCAAAATTTTTCCTCTTGAATTCCAACTTATCCTACATTTAAAGAACATGACTTAAATTTTTCATCACCTAATGTCATTCTAAGCCATCTGTCCAATGACATCTCAGATATACTGCTTAATCGAACAGCTTGTCTCCTTTCTCCAAGTCTTCCCATTCAAAATTTGCAACATCTCTGTACACAACTCTTTTGTCAGAAATCATCCACAAGAAATGGAGCTGTTTCTGTGGATTATTTCCTGTTTTCTAATCAAGTAATACTAGTGATGGTCTCATACTCTCATTGTGGCCTTGCTGGAGATTTATATGCCATCTCCTTTACAACACCTAAATAACCTCATAATCATATTAAGAGATCTGTAAATTTTATTTTCAATCCTATTTATGCGATTACCACAATGAAGATCAATTCATATTATGAATACCTAGATACATACAGAGATCCCCATGAGGAACTTTCACCCCATCCACACAATAATTAAAACAGAGTGAACTCTTTCTATTTGTGAAACACACAACCTGACTTCTCATCCCGCTTAGCATCACAACATCGTCCGATGTCCATCTTACAATATTGTCAAAGTCTTTTTTCAGTCACTCACAATCCTGAAATGTATTTATTACAAAGAGACTTATCTCCAAATTCCAGTTCATTATTCATATTGTTTACATACACTGACTGACAGTGACAATGCAACACCAAGGAGGAGTGGTTCGAAAGGGATGAAAGTTGGGGAAAAAACAGAGACGGCACGGAAGAATAATTGATGTTTATTTCAAACCGATATGCAGGTTACACAATGCGCACGGCATCGACTCAGTAGGATGTAGGACCACCGCGAGCGGCGATGCACGCAGAAACACGTCGAGGTACAGAGTCAATAAGAGTGCGGATATTGTCCTGAGGGATGGTTCTCCATTCTCTGTCAACCATTTGCCACAGTTGGTCGTCCGTACGAGGCTGGGGCAGAGTTTGCAAACGGCGTCCAATGAGTCCCACACGTGTTCGATTGGTGAGAGATGCGGAGAGTACGCTGGCCACGGAAGCATCTGTACACCTCGTAGAGCCTGTTGGGAGATGCGAGCAGTGTGTGGGCGGACATTATCCTGCTGAAACAGAGCATTGGGCAGCCCCTGAAGGTACGGGAGTGCCACCGGCCGCAGCACATGCTGCACGTAGCGGTGGGCATTTAACGTGCCTTGAATACGCACTAGAGGTGACGTGGAATCATACGCAATAGCGCCCCAAACCATGATGCCGCGTTGTCTAGCGGTAGGACGCTCCACAGTTACTGCCGGATTTGACCTTTCTCCACGCCGACGCCACACTCGTCTGCGGTGACTATCACTGACAGAAGAGAAGCGTGACTCATCGGAGAACACGACGTTCCGCCATTCCCTCATCCAAGTCGCTCTAGCCCGGCACCATGCCAGGCGTGCACGTCTATGCTGTGCAGTCAATGGTAGTCTTCTGTGCAGACGCCGGGAGTGCAGGCCTCCTTCAACCAATCGACGGGAAATTGTTCTGGTTGATAGCCAGGGTGTCTTGCACATGCTGAAGAATGGCGGTTGACGTGGCGTGCGGGGCTGCCACCGCTTGGCGGCGGATGCGCCGATCCTCGCGTGCTGACGTCACTCGGGCTGCGCCTGGACCCCTCGCACGTGCCACATGTCCCTGCGCCAACCATCTTCGCCACAGGCGCTGCACCGTGGACACATCCCTATGGGTATCGGCTGCGATTTGACGAAGCAACCAACCTGCCCTTCTCAGCCCGATCACCATATCCCTCGAGTAGTATAATGGGAGAGTTCGGCCGCCGCCTCCGCCGCAATGCTCCCAGTGGCCCCCTCCGCCTCCGCCTCACGGGTGCCCCTCCCAGAGGCCCCCTCCGCCTCCGCCTCACGGGTGGCCCTCCCAGAGGCCTCTTCCGCCTCCGCCTCCCGAGGGGCCTTCCCAGAGACCTCCTCCGCCTCCCGCGGGAAATTTGAATTGGTAAACAAAGCCACGTGCTTTTTGACAGCTGTCATCGACAACAACGCATCGCTAACCTCTGTACTGCCATCTTGACGGGCCTAAACCTCAGTAGTGCCAACTTAACCTAACTAGCGCGAGGTAAACAAAGCCACGTGCTTTTTGACAGCCACGTGCTTTTTTGACAGCTGTCATCCGCCATCTTTAAACCACAAAGCACTGTGCTGCCCTCTATATCGCAGTAGCTGCAAAATTCGTCACCTGTCATCGGCAGTGCTGCCATCTTGACGGGTCTAAACCTTAGTGCTACCAACTTAACCTAACTAGCGCGAGGTAAACAAAGCTACGTGTTTTTGACAGCTGTCATCCGCCATCTTTAATCTATAGAGCACAGTGCTGCCCTCTTTAGCTACTTACCTTTGAAATGTGGTGGCGGATAATTTGAAAAATGCTTTTTGACAGCAGCCGTCTTTGTGCACCGTGCTGCCCTCTTTAGCTAGATACCTGTGGTGGCAAGCAATTCCACATGACAGCAGCCATCTTTAATCAAGAAAGCACTGTGCTGCCCTCCTCTATGTGGTGGCGGCAAATTGAAAAATTTCACGCGCTCTTGTTTGGAAACAAACTCACGTGCTTTTTTCTGACAGCTACCATCAGCCATCTTTAATCAACAGAGCATAGTGCTGCCCTCTTTAGTTTGAAATGTGGTGGCGGCAAATTCCACGTGCTCTTGCTTGGAAACAAAGCCATGTGCTTTTTTGATAGCTGTCATCCGCCATCTTTAATCAACAGAGCACCGTGCTGCGGGCAATTTCGTCAGCTGTCATCCGCCATCTTTAATCCGCAGAACACCGTGCTGCCCTCTTTATGGCTACTACCTTAAGCACGTAGTAGCGGGCAATTTGAAAAGTTCTGTTAGCTATCATCCGCCATCTTTGAGCACCGTGCTGCCATCTTTAGCTAGATACCTTTGAAATGTGGTGGCGGCAAATTGAAAAATTTCACGTGCTCTTGTTTGGGAAACAAACTCACGTGCTTTTTTTCTGACAGCTACCATCCGCCATCTTTAATCAACAGAGCACAGTGCTGCCCTCTATGTGGTGGCGGTAAATTCCACGTGCTTTACCAACCCATGTGCTTTTCTGACAGCTGTCATCCACCATCTTTAATCCAGAGAGAACAGTGCTGCACTCTATGTGGTGGTGGCAAATTCTACGTGCTCTTGTTTGGAAACAAACCCATGTGCTTTTCTGACAGCTGTCATCCACCATCTTTAATCCAGAGAGAACAGTGCTGCACTCTATGTGGTGGTGGCAAATTCCACGTGCTCTTGTTTGGAAACAAACCTATGCGCTTTTCTGTCATCCACCATCTTTAATCCAGAGAGAACAGTGCCGCACTCTTTAGTTGAAATGTGGTGGTGGCAAATTCTACGTGCTCTTGTTTGGAAACAAATTCTACGCGCTCTTCAGCTGTCATCCACCATCTTTAATCAAGAGAGCACCGTGCTGCCCTCTTTGTGGTGGCGGATAATTTGAAAAATTATTTTCGACAAGCAGCCATCTTTAATCCAGAGAGAACAGTGCTGCCCTCTTTAGCTACTTACCTTTGAGGCGGTTAATTTGAAAAATTCTTTTCGACAAGCAGCCATCTTTAATCCAGAGAGAACAGTGGTGCCCTCTTTAGCTAGTTACCTTTGAGGCGGCTAATTTGAAAAATTCTTTTCGACAAGCAGCCATCTTTAATCCAGAGAGAACAGTGCTGCCCTCTTTAGCTACTTACCTTCGAGGCGGTTAATTTGAAAAATTCTATTTAACAAGCTGCCATCTTTAATGAAAACAGCATCGTGGTGCTATCTTGCGAGTAATATTTTACGTCACAGCTGTCATCCACCATCTTGCAATGCTAACCTTAGTGCTGCCCTCTTTAGCTACTTACCTTTGAAAAAAAATCGATTTGACAAGCTGTCACCCGCCATCTTGCATCGCAAACCTCAGTGCTGCACTCTATGTAGTGGCGGATAATTTGAAAAAATCTTTTTGACAGGCAGCCATCTTTAATCCAGAGAGGACAGTGCTGCCATCTTTAGCTACTGCCATCTTACGTCGCTTACCTCGCTGCTGTACTCTATGTGGTGGCGGTTAATTCGAACAAGTTTAATCACGCATCGGGCAAGCTAGAGTAAGCACATGCTGTTGTGATGACATCATCATGCATGTTTAGACTTGTGCGTTTTCTTAAGAGTAAGTCGATGTAAAGGAATGTGGTAGCGGAAAATTTGAACAAATCTAAACATGCATCGGGAAAGCTAGAGTAAGCACGTGCTGTTGTGATGACGTCATTGTGCATGTTTAGACCTGATCGTTTTTCTTAAGAGTAAGTCGGAGTAAAGCAATGCAATAAGTACAACATTTTTGAATGCGATCAAATATTTATTTACAAATGTACTACAAGTGTGTTAGTTTTTTGCTGCTGACAAGGTTGGTGTGCTTCTTAACAACGTATGCTTCTGAAATGCCTCCTGCAACATTCAAATTAAACAAAGCATTTAGAAATATATTATACTAAATATGTTATGCTTTACAGAGAAGATCATATACTTCTTACCTTGCTGTTATTCCTTTTCGGAATCATCATCATCATCATGAAGTACTAGAGAAAGTTCATTCATACACTGTGTACAGTGTTCAATCCTCGGTTTGGTCCATCCCAATCATCATCACCATTTTCACCTCGATGCTTGTAATGTCGTTCACAAGTTCTGCATAAAGCTACTTCGATTGACATCTTACTGTGTAGAGGAAGGATGTCTCAAAAATTATGTACGTAAGAGGCAGCGTACGTATATAAAAATCCTGGTGGTAAGTATTGAATAAGATGTTTCGGCATCGACGATCTACGTTTATAGAACATCTTAATAGCCTCACTCACTCGTGAAACATAAATAAGATGTTGCGTATGAGCATGCAAACAGCATGCACATTTCAGTTTTGTTCCATAGCGTACGATGTCGAAGCACACACTAATGAAAATGATAAAGATCTATTCTTATTTATAGTCTCGTAACAATATTCGTTAGCGGATGGTAAGTAACATCACTCATATGAATAATAAGACAATAGGCTGCTGTGTTAGCAGGAATGTTTTCAGATGTTTCAAATTCTAAACGAATATCAACTGGAGATTCTTTTATAGATTCTTCATGATAAGAGCAGTCTATAACTACAATCGGTGCTTTATTTTTAAATTCTTGAGGTATAAATAGCGGACGATCTTCTTTCTGATAATACGATGATTGAAATTTACAAAACATGTCATAGAGCATCCCAAACTTATTTTTCTCAAAGCTAATGTCGATGTTTTCGTAGGGATACGTAATTCCATTGAGATTTAGTCTAACGTGTCTTAATTTGCAGTGATCAAACAGTGAGCTATCTTTTTCGTGATTGAATTTACGATTAGTTTGAAATCCAAAAATAATGTACAAGGGCTTCTCAGTAAAACGTGATGTTTTAACAGCCCAGCTATGCTTGTTTGTAGGTGGTAACACAGGATATTCATGCAGCTCCCAACTTCTAAAACGTATAGGTAATGGTGTATCATTTTCTACAATCTTGAGCAATCGAAGTTTTTCACGATCAGATAAGGTTACATGTGGGATCCGCCACAGTATACGATGCAGTGTTATTTTCGATTCTACAGGTGTTTCTACTGCTTTAAGAGAATTGTAATCACTTCGATCACGGATTAGAATAAGCTCTTGTTTTGCGTTGATTATAATACGTGTAAAGTCTTCTGCGAATCCAAAAATATGTTTCAGTGATAACATACCCGTAAAAGTTCCATCCTCATTAATCATCCAGTTGTTAGTAGCTTTTGGACACCATCCAGCCATCCGCAAAAGATTACTTTCTTCATCACAGAAAGAAGGGTAGAGTTTCATTGCACTTGTAATACCAACATTCTTCGTTCGATCTATTTCAACATTATTTACTTCATATCGCGCTTCAGAAAAGAGAAAAGCTAGAGCATGGTTGTTTAGTTGTGAAGTGCTTGGTCCACTTCCATCAGACTTTTCTAATCGTCCTTCAATATAGAGGTAGCTTTCGTGTGGTAAGGTGTAAACATCTTGTTGATTAATAATAAAATGAATTTCATCATTGTTATTTAATCCAAACGTAAAAGGTTGATAGGAATGAAGCTCACTTCGTACTACACCTTCACGACTTTCTACTGTATTCGTAATGTCTAGCATTTCTTCCATTCTGTTGTAGTAGTGTATATCCTAAATCTTGGAGTATCTGCTTATGGGTATCTGTTAACTCGATGAGTCTCTGCACACATGTAGTATGTCTTCGGAATGTACACCGTGTTTTATAGATGGTTTTCATACTGGTTTAAGATGTAGTTTGTAAGCTACGTACGCGTGCTGATCTAAATGAATAAGCTGATTATGTTTATTTACAAGTCTAAGAGTAATGTTGCTAATGTGTTTTACAGACACAGGATGATAAAGAACTATTGCTGGTTTCTCACAAATAGTATATCCACGTTCCTCTGTAACAATAAAGTCGTGCAGGACGTGCGGAGGTTGTAGATTACTATTCAAGTCTGTAATAATATTACAAGTAATGTTCACATTATAATCATCGAAGAGTTTTATAGGTTGATCAGACTCGTAACGTACGTTCGGTAGGAGCTCCCTCGATGAAAATCCAAGCAGTGGTCCAATCGAATCAGGTTGTGATTTGAAGTCAATCTTAAATGATGATTCAATAACACATTTATGTGTAATGTTGCTTATAGTGATTGAGAACTTGTAATTATGATTACTAAAACTATCTTCCCCAAACTGATCAATTAACGTACTTTCAATATAGTCGTGAATATCATCTACTGTATAACTACCTGAGGGTAGTGTTAGCACATACTCATCGTAATAGAACTTGTTTAAACCATCACGCACATTATAGATTTTATTGTAGCTTTCAAACGATACTAGTCCAAGACCATGCGGCTGATAACCAAGTTCGATTGGTGGATTAAAATAGACGGTTGTTTCAGGTCCTTCTCCACGTACAGCAAACGTTCTTTCACTGTTCGTCATCACGTAGACACTAATGCACTTTCTCTACTGTCTGGGTTTGATATAAGAACATAAGACATAAGCGTCCGCACATGCGTGTATTAAAGTTTTGCACACGGTTTTTATTGTAAACAATGTCTGCACTGCTTCCGAAATAACGTATGAGCTCAAAAGGAGGAGGTAAATCTCCATAGCTATCAAAATACCATACTTTAGATTTACGTTTTACATAAGCAACGTAATGAGTTCCTGGTCCACGACTGTCGTCCAAGTTAATTACGGCACTTTCACGTTCACGTGGGCGTACTGGTAGTTGATCGCGCATATACACTCCTCGAAAATAATGAATTCCTAGTTGTTTAGCAAACGTAAAAACTTCATCATGCGTTAGAGCTCGATATGGCAGTGCATTCAGTAGACGTTTTTTTGGAGAAATGTAGATACCAAGCCCTTTCTTTTATGGCGCCAGCTTCATGTTCACACCTTTGCCTCGTAACGCAATTGCCTCCATCGTCTTGTTATGACGTTCACTCTCCTTCAACTGTTGTTTCGCTTCTTCTACAGCTTTGACAGTTCTCGCTACAGCACTAGCACCACCTAGCAATGACCCTAAAGCTGCTAAGCCAGCAAACAGCGCAGGAAGAAATCCTCCTCGTTTTGGTACAGGAATAATTAGCGCACGTTTACTAAATATTGCTCTGCACTTTGGAGAAATTCTCGCTCTTGCTGCGCGTAACGCCTTAGTAATAGCTACACGAGGATTGTATTCCCCTCGAATAGCTTTTTGCGCAGCCTTTATAACATCTTTCCATCCAACAGTTTTTACTTTCTTCTTCTTCTTCTTCATGTCGTTTGGATATCGTTGTTTCACCATGCTGGACACGACTTTACTAGTCAAGAGCAAATCATAAACTAACCGTTGCCTCTTGTTTCGTTTAATATATATATTACTATTACGTACTTTATGATTCAGTTATCATGAAGATTATAAAGCAGCAAGACACGCTACCTGTTACCGACATTGTACCACATCTCTTACCTAGTTCTAGTACAACTACAAGAGAACGTCATGGAACGTTGTTTCCTTTTACTGTTCGATGTATTATATCAGGTCCGTCGGGATGCGGTAAAACAAATCTTTTACTCACACTTATTACTTCTGTAAATGGTGTACGCTTCGAGAATATTTACGTTTTCGCAAAGTCACTCTATCAGCCGCTATATACTATTCTACAAACTGTAATGCACGATCTAGTTAAAGATGGAATAAGATATTTTAAATTTAATTCACATGAGCAAGTACCATCACCAGACGATGTGCTTCCTAATTCTCTAATGATCTTTGATGATGTCGCAACAGAACAGCAAAACGTTATTCGTGCATTCTTTAGTATGGATCGACATAAATATGTTGATTGCATCTATTTGTGCCAAACCTATTCTCGTGTGCCTAAGCAGTTGATACGCGACAACGCAAATGTTATTGTGCTTTTTCGGCAAGATGAGCGCAACATGCGACATGTGTATAACGATCATGTTAACACTGATATGACATTCGATGACTTTAAACGTATGTGTGCTAAATGTTGGTCATTACACCGTTACAGCTTTTTAGTTATTGATAAAGAAAGTGATGTACAGCATGGACGATATCGCATGGGTTTTGATCATTTTATATGCATTAACACAGAATTACAGTAACTACTTGATTAAAAACCACCATCATGTTAACATCTAGCAAGGAGATCACAAAACATATCATCCAAGCTCGAAACAATATTCGACGGAAATTTAAAGAGCTTAAACGTATTCAAGCAGACACGGATTTATTTTTAAAAACACAACTAAGTACACCACTCAAAGAAATTTTTAATTCTACTTCATTACCGCAGTCTACTTCAAGTTTTGCTTCTATGCAAACATCATATCATAAAGAGAAGCATGAAGAAGAAAAGCATGAAGAAGATACGGAAGAGAAGAAGCAGGATGTAGATCAAGAAGAGGAAGATAAGGAAGAAGAAGAAGAAAATGATACATCACCATCTAAGCGTGTTGAGTTTTTAACTACAGATGTTATTGCAGAAACACCTACTACATCGACGCAAAATCTACCATCTTTGTCTGAGGTTATGATTACACCAGAGTATCGCAATCAGTTTAGAACTTTTATTCAAGATACCTATGGATCTCTCTTTGCACCTTATATAGAAAAACTTTTTACAGGACAAACTGACACTACCTATGGTATTCGCTACGAAGATGACTGTTTCCGGATAGGAAATTCAAATGTTAAGATTAATAGCAACAAACTCATTGTAAAAGGTGTTACCTATAAACCTACGAAAGGACTCTTAGAACTTCTTTTCTCACGAATACCTGACAAGGATATAATTTTACAAGATGATCTTAAAAAATATAAAGCAATATTTTTGCTACTGACGCAACACGACGTAATTACAAGAGAACAGAAGCTGTAAATGCGAATAAGAGTTACAAGTATCGTGAGTTTATTTCTCTGCTGTTTCCGACTGCACGTAGTCTAGACGTTATCTACAAGCCTTTGTTGCCGTATGTGGATGTAAGATACTGGAATGACCCAAACTTACTCGTTGAACGATTACAACTTTTAAGAGCATCGCAAGAGGCTGGTCACACTGGTCACGGATCAGAAATTCTAGAAATAGAAAGAGAACTACGTTATGCCGGTATTATTTTGTAATGGCTCGTCAAGAGAAGATCTCACCTGTAAAGGTAAACATCGCACATGAGTTACATAAACCAGCACGTCGCACCTACTGTCGCAGACGCGTTATTACACGAGGAAAAGATGATCTCTGGCAAGCAGACTTAGTAGAAATGATTCCATATGCTTCTAGTAATAAGGGCTATAAGTATCTACTTACTGTTATCGATGTGTACTCAAAGTTTACTTTTGCACAACCCGTGCGTTCTAAAACAGCAGCTCAAGTTAAAGAAGCATTTAAACATATTGTTGAAGAATCGAAACGCTGCCCAAGGCTTCTTCAAACTGATCAAGGTAAAGAGTTTTACAACAAGGATTTTTCTTCTTACCTCAAGTTACTTGGCATTCAACACTACTCTACGTTCAGCAATCTCAAGGCAAGTGTCGTAGAACGCTTTAATCGTACACTCAAAACAATGATGTGGCGAGAATTTACAGCGCAAGGTTCATATCGTTGGATTGATCTGCTACCTAGACTTTTATCTACCTACAACGATACACCTCATCGCACTATCGGAACAAAGCCACGTCTTGTTACAAAGAATACACCTCGTCTAGATGCTATTCATCTTGTAATCAAAACAGCTGATCCACGTCGCCATCGCTTTAAAGAAGGTGATTTCGTTCGCATCAGCAAACACAAGTCTATCTTTGCAAAGGGATACACACCTAACTGGAGCACTGAAATTTTTCAAATCAGAAGTGTTAAGCTTACTAATCCAGTTACGTATTTACTTCACGATCTCAGAGGACAGCCTATTGAAGGAGGATTCTACATCGAAGAACTGCAGAAAACAAAATATCCTGATCACTATTTAGTTGAACGTGTTATTCGACGTCGTGGTAATAAACTGTATGTTAAATGGCTTGGTTTTAATAACAGCTTTAATTCATGGATTAATAAAGAGGATGTACTTTAAATCTTATGTGTGTTTTCTTTTAATCCTCTACGTTTCCTTTCTTCTAAGTCACTAGGACTTGCTGTAGGATTAAACAACACCTGTAATATGTTTTGACAAGACATATTTATTTTAGAATATATACATTTTTATCCTTTGTTTATTTTACGGTCTTTGTCACTCAGTTTTCGTTTTATTGCACCAACAACAAGTGCTGCTATATTCTTCTGAGCAGCTAAAGCACTAGGTAATAACACACACACACACACACACACACGGCATAACTCTACGAAGCAGATTTTAACAGCTACACGATATACTCTATGCAGGCAGCATGTAACTACGTGTCAGGCGAACGTGTTCTAGGGCCGCAGAGGAGATGAAGCACGAAGAAAAGAAGATCAATCACTCTATTGATGAGTCCACGCCCAACATGCTTCCTCATCTTTCTCCCAGCACGTTTCTTCACCTTTTCCTTGTTTACTCTCTCCACAGCCATGATAAGTGTTTATAAGCGAAGACAACTCGTTAGTTTTAGGTCCGTGATACAGTTTAATTAGTTGACATGTACGGCACTGTCTCACAGAAGGTCTTCTAGCTAAACTCACGTGTTCATGATGTAAACTACACGTTTGAAGCTCTGACAAAACAGGATCTTGAGTCCACTCACGAGTCACCTTTTCCCAAATCTTCTTTACAGCATTCGCAGCTACATTAACCAAAAATGCCTTTGGTAATGCATTTAACTCTTCTTCAGTAAAAGTGTTTAGTTTCTTTTTGCATGCATAAAACTTTACGATCGCCTTTTCAACTGCGTTACACTTAGTATCTGTTAGAAATGACATGATGTCTTTACTCTACAAATGTTTCTTTTACACTAAGGTTATTTCGACACTGCAGTTTACATATGTTGTTCACTTCCCGGCATGCACTGCGACACAACCAATCAAAGAGCATACCTACATGTTGTAAAGACTGTTTACTTGTTTCTCTGCTATGCTCTTTTGGAAGAGTTTTAAATGATGGGCACCCCAATTCATGCATGTCGATAACTTCACATGATGATGGTAGAAAATCACGCAACCATTCTTTCTTTTCACAACCCTTTAAAAGAACAAGATCTGCTCTTGACAAATGTGCATTCATCATTAAAGGTAGAAAACGATAAGGTATTCCTTTTTCTTCCCTCTTCAAACCTAAATTGTTTTCAATCCACTGAGTCTGCTTTTTATCTTCATCTGTTTGCAAACAGTAAGGGAACGGTGGACTAAATACTAAACTAACAAGTTTTGGAGCCCACAACACACTGCAATCTAACACAGCCACCTCTTTAAACACAAATTTGTTTCCGTTTACTTTAAAGCCTTGCACATCAACTATTAATGTTTTCGTCATGTTTGCACTCTACACTCTATCACTGTTTCTCGAAGGCTAAAGCTTTTAGTCAACGAACGGGTTCAAACATGCACAATGACGTCATCACAATAGCATGTGCTTACTCTAGCTTGCCCGATGCGTGATTAAACTTGTTCGAATTAACCGCCACCACATAGAGTACAGCAGCGAGGTAAGCGACGTAAGATGGCAGTAGCTAAAGATGGCAGCACTGTCCTCTCTGGATTAAAGATGGCTGCCTGTCAAAAAGATTTTTTCAAATTATCCGCCACTACATAGAGTGCAGCACTGAGGTTTGCGATGCAAGATGGCGGGTGACAGCTTGTCAAATCGATTTTTTTTCAAAGGTAAGTAGCTAAAGAGGGCAGCACTAAGGTTAGCATTGCAAGATGGTGGATGACAGCTGTGACGTAAAATATTACTCGCAAGATAGCACCACGATGCTCTTTTCATTAAAGATGGCAGCTTGTTAAATAGAATTTTTCAAATTAACCGCCTCGAAGGTAAGTAGCTAAAGAGGGCAGCACTGTTCTCTCTGGATTAAAGATGGCTGCCTGTCGAAAAGAATTTTTCAAATTAGCCGCCTCAAAGGTAACTAGCTAAAGAGGGCACCACTGTTCTCTCTGGATTAAAGATGGCTGCTTGTCGAAAAGAATTTTTCAAATTAACCGCCTCAAAGGTAAGTAGCTAAAGAGGGCAGCACTGTTCTCTCTGGATTAAAGATGGCTGCTTGTCGAAAATAATTTTTCAAATTATCCGCCACCACAAAGAGGGCAGCACGGTGCTCTCTTGATTAAAGATGGTGGATGACAGCTGAAGAGCGCGTAGAATTTGTTTCCAAACAAGAGCACGTAGAATTTGCCACCACCACATTTCAACTAAAGAGTGCGGCACTGTTCTCTCTGGATTAAAGATGGTGGATGACAGAAAAGCGCATAGGTTTGTTTCCAAACAAGAGCACGTGGAATTTGCCACCACCACATAGAGTGCAGCACTGTTCTCTCTGGATTAAAGATGGTGGATGACAGCTGTCAGAAAAGCACATGGGTTTGTTTCCAAACAAGAGCACGTAGAATTTGCCACCACCACATAGAGTGCAGCACTGTTCTCTCTGGATTAAAGATGGTGGATGACAGCTGTCAGAAAAGCACATGGGTTGGTAAAGCACGTGGAATTTACCGCCACCACATAGAGGGCAGCACTATGCTCTGTTGATTAAAGATGGCGGATGGTAGCTGTCAGAAAAAAAGCACGTGAGTTTGTTTCCCAAACAAGAGCACGTGAAATTTTTCAATTTGCCGCCACCACATTTCAAAGGTATCTAGCTAAAGATGGCAGCACGGTGCTCAAAGATGGCGGATGATAGCTAACAGAACTTTTCAAATTGCCCGCTACTACGTGCTTAAGGTAGTAGCCATAAAGAGGGCAGCACGGTGTTCTGCGGATTAAAGATGGCGGATGACAGCTGACGAAATTGCCCGCAGCACGGTGCTCTGTTGATTAAAGATGGCGGATGACAGCTATCAAAAAAGCACATGGCTTTGTTTCCAAGCAAGAGCACGTGGAATTTGCCGCCACCACATTTCAAACTAAAGAGGGCAGCACTATGCTCTGTTGGTTAAAGATGGCGGATGGTAGCTGTCAGAAAAAAACACGTGAGTTTGTTTCCAAACAAGAGCACGTGAAATTTTTCAATTTGCCGCCACCACATAGAGGGCAGCACAGTGCTCTCTTGATTAAAGATGGCTGCTGTCATGTGGAATTGTCTGCCACCACAGGTATCTAGCTAAAGAGGGCAGCACGGTGCACAAAGATGGCTGCTGTCAAAAAGCATTTTTCAAATTATCCGCCACCACATTTCAAAGGTAAGTAGCTAAAGAGGGCAGCACTGTGCTCTATAGATGAAAGATGGCGGATGACAGCTGTCAAAAAACACGTGGCTTTGTTTACCTCGCGCTAGTTAGGTTAAGTTGGTAGCACTAAGGTTTAGACCCGTCAAGATGGCAGCACTGCCGATGACAGGTGACGAATTTTGCAGCTACTGCGATATAGAGGGCAGCACAGTGCTTTGTGGTTTAAAGATGGCGGATGACAGCTGTCAAAAAAGCACGTGGCTGTCAAAAAGCACGTGGCTTTGTTTACCTCACGCTAGTTAGGTTAAGTTGGCACTACTGAGGTTTAGGCCCGTCAAGATGGCAGTACTGAGGTTAGCGATGCGTTGTTGTCGATGACAGCTGTCAAAAAGCACGTGGCTTTGTTTACCAATTCAAATTTCCCGCGGGTGGCGGAGGAGGTCTCTGGGAAGGCCCCTCGGGAGGCGGAGAAGGCCTCTGGGAGGGCCACCCGTGAGGCGGAGGCGGAGGGGGCCACTGGGAGCATTGCGGCGGAGGCGGCGGCCGAACTCTCGCATTATACTACTCCCTCGTAAAGTCGTCTGTCTGCTGGAAATGCCTCCGTTGACGGCGGCCTGGCATTCTTAGCTATACACGTGTCCTGTGGCACATGACAACACGTTCTACAATGACTGTTGGCTGAGAAATCACGGTACGAAGTGGGCCATTCGCCAACGCCGTGTCCCATTTATCGTTCGCTACGTCCGCAGCACAGCGGCGCATTTCACATCATGAGCATACCTCAGTGACGTCAGTCTACCCTGCAATTGGCATAAAGTTCTGACCACTCCTTCTTGGTGTTGGATTTGCTCTGTCAGTCAGTGTACATCTGAAAATAAAGGTCTCATAATACTGCCCTGTGGGACCCAATCCCATAATTTTTACAGGATCAGATAAAGCTTTACCTGCTCTAATGCTCTAAATTCCATTCTCTAGAAATACATTATAGATACTGATTATTATTGTCAGTAGTCTCACAAGATCTAACCTATGAAAAGCCTTAGATATGTCAATCGTGATACATTTGACTTCCTGAATCTAATATATCTGCTATATCTTGCTGGCATCTACAAGATGAGCTTCAGTGGAATAATGTTTCCTAAATATGAACTACCTTCTATCGAACCAATTGGTAATTTTGTAAATGTGTATAATATCATCAGAAAGAATGCATTCTGAAAGCTTGCATGCAACGCCAGTCAAGATGACTAGTGTGTAATTATTGACTTTATGTTTATCACATTTTCTTTATACACAGGGTGCTAATACACTAATTCTTCATTCAACTGGTTTAGCTGCTTCATGTAAACACTAGTCAATTAAACACTACAGATTTGGTTCTATAACTCAACCAACTGACTTTCTAATATCCCCAGAAATTTTACCAATCCCAACAGCATTTCTGGTTTTAAATTTCTGTACCTTATTTTCAATGTTTTTTATCGTACATACATGTGGACATTGCAAAGCAATTTCAAAGGATTGGGTAAAATTGTCATCTGCATCAGGTACTGCAAAAGGACATGACCATACCATTGGTGACATGTCTTATGCCTCACGTGTGACGGGTGTGATGCCCATTTGCTGGAGAACGGTGTCTTTTTTACGTGATGCAGTAGTGCAATTCCCATTTTGTGTAATTGCTACTCCATACCTTTCTCAATCTGTCGACATTCAACACCGTACACAGCAACAAGACGTAGAACCATGCAGTATATTCTGGATTTCAGATGTACTGGCATTCTTCAGTCACAGCGTATGCCTGTGAGTTCCCTTCATCCCATCCATGCTGCCTTTATCATAATTCGCACTTCAGCAACTACCCGGCTGCCAGTCTGTAGGCAAGATCCTAGACAGCTGAATCAACTTGGATGGAGCCATTAGATGGTTCGGATGATTCCCAGTATTCACTCTTCTTTTTGTTCATCCTAAGGTTGTATTTTGAGAAACAGGTATTCCAATCTTCACCTGGATGCAGCAGTCCCATTCTGGGTCCATCAGCAAGTGCAACATCATCTGCATATAAGAGAGTCCTAGGACCACTCCTTTGCAGGTCTTATGTGATGGTGTCCATGCTGAGGAAAAAGGGCAATGGGGACAGAGTGCAACATCTGTGTACACACCAACTTTTACTGAGAAGCTCTCGGAGACATTGACATCGCAACACACACAACGTCTAGTGTTTGTATATAGCATCTTGACCCAAACAATAAGCATTTCTGGTACACGATGGTGATGAGCGCAGACCAGATCACACGGTCTGGAACATGGTCGAAAGTCCTTTCAAGGTCAAGGAAGGCAATATACACTGCCTGTTGATGCTCTCAGAGCTTTTCAATTAGCATTTTGGCAGTGAAAATTGCATGAGTTGTTCCAGAACCCTTAACGAAGACGCACTGGTTAGCAATAATGCCCACTGTTTCACTCAGTCAATAATGATAGATTCTCTCAAAGATCTTCTTGTGTACAATTGGGGGCAAACCGGACGGTAATTTGAACATCTGCTTAAAGGTAGGCACAACGATATTTGTAGCCAAATGACTAGGAACCCAAAGTCAACTCTGGCACTGAACAAGCTGTTCAGCCAGTTGATAATGAGTTTTTTTAAATGCTACAATTTCCAGAAATTTGCTGGAAGGTCATCTGGTCCTAGTGCTTTTTGGTTTCTCATACTGCAAATGGCACTGTCGACATCCTTTGATGTGATGCATAAGATAAGACTTACCATCTGGAGTAGGGTGGTGTGGGAACTCAATGCAGGAAATATCTACAAATGTTGTTGCCAATGTTTGAGGATGTCCTGTCTGTCATTTAATCACTGGTCATCTTTGTCACTAATGCACACAGTGTGTTCAATATTGTGTCAATTTTTGTCGGCTGGAAATTAGTCCTTTTCTCCTTCTTTTGAGTTCAGTGGTGTACAGTGTTTATCAGAACTATACCGACAAAAAATCAACAATACTCTTTGTGTTTTGATAAGGTTCAATCAGACTTGCGAGGAAAATTATTCTTTCTTAGAAAACGAGCTTAAATTGTTACTTCTGGGTACAAAATTCAAATTGACGAGCTGCTGCCGTGTTTCAGGGAAGACAAGGGAAGGGAGAGGTGGTGGGGTGTATGATGCAGACAGAGATAATGCTTCGATAGACAATATCCACAGTTCATTTATTAAATAGCCGTAACTGCACACACAGTAAAGAACACATTGTATTCAAGACACACTTGTCAGTCAAGGAAAGCACCAGATTGTTTCTCCTCTCATCTGTTTGTCGTAGAAATATTCTATATTATTTAACATGCCCAAAGGTGCACAGCTGCCGCGTCGCGATTGTAAATTCAATGAAACACTGAACGAAGGAATCAATACGTCCAATGGTATGATTACTGTATATGTTCAATACGGCCCCCTCCTACTTTGGTGCATAGTTCATAATGGTGCAGTAGTGAGTGACTTTCGCACTCTGTTCAGGATGTGTGGTGTGTGGCGATTGACATGGAAAGCTGCCTGGATTCGTAGTACAAGTATGTCTTCTCCTTCTATGTGGTTCACATAGTAGTCAATTTCTGTAGAACAAACTGTACACTGCCTACCGGAGCTTGGAAGCGACTATGCTAAATGAACAAGAAACTGTTACAAGAAGCCTGCAAGACATGGAATACGGGGGATCATCATGCTGCTTTGAAGAGGAACCTCTACTTTCATCATGGTGCAACTTGCAAGGGATACTCCTTCTGGAATGTGCTAATAAAAGGGGAGATCCCACCACACACTAAAGAGTGCTAAAGGGACCAATCGTGAGTCGTTGCCAGCCAGGACTGAATCAACTTCCATCATAAAAAATTAAGTTTCTTTTTTAAATATTGAATTCCTTTTCAGAAGGACTTCATTCTTGAAATAATATTTTCTATTATTTGTGTTGTTACAGATTCTTATCGCTTCTGATCTACTGATTAGTGTTGGTAAATTGTGTGAATGAAATGTACCCTTGTCCATAATATCCAGAATACCTTTAAAGAGTAGAGATAGGAAGTTCATATTCACAGGACATATGCATTAGTATGATTAGCTTTCGAACTATGTCGACCCTCAGGTTCAATGTCTCTGCGCACCACCACCGATTGGTACAAAGTGCCTAAGGCTCTCGTTGTTGCTATAAACTGAAGGTAATGGATAAGTGTGACTTGAGCAGATGTGCAGGATGCCTCACAGACGTATGCCAGAAAAGTACTGTCAAATGACTGAGAGAATGAAATTGCTGCTCATGTGGGACGAAGAGTGTCGGCAGTGCAACGAGTGTGTAGAGAATGTTCACAGAAGGCTGTAGAACCCAAGGAGATGGATCTGATCGCACCACCCAGGCAAAACCCCACCCCCCAACAAGATCGACACACCATCCAAATGGCATTGCAGCACAGATCTGCATCCTCCTCGGCTCTGGCGCAACAGTGGAACAGAGTAACACATCGTGCACTATTGGGAGTGACAGTCCGTTCCTGTTTATTACGGTCTGGGTTACCGGCGCATCGTCCAATTCTCCACCTATCTTTGAATAATGTGCATAAACATGCTAGATTGCAGTGTGTATGGAATGACGTCACTGTGGACAGGAATAGCACCAGATAGTGTTTTCAGACGAATGCAGCTTCTGTTTGTTTGAAAAGGATGGCCGTATTTTGGTTCGCCGCAGACAGGGGGAGAGGCATCACACTGACTGAATTTGCACAAGACATACAGCGCAAACTCAAGGCTTTATGGTGAGGGGTGCTATTGGGTACAACCACAAATCACCGTTGGTGCGCGTCCAGGTCACTGTGACCAGTTTGACCTATGTGAATGACATCCTGCGACCCGTAGCCATACCCTTTCTGAAAGACACCCCAGACGCCATATTTCAGCAGGACAATGCATGACCACAGGTCGCTGCTTGAACATGTGCTTTCTTGTTGTCACAGGATGTCAGACTGTTGCCCTGGCCCGCCTGATCACTGGACGTGTCACTAATCAAAAATGTGTGTGAAATGATGAAACGCTGTGACCTAATGCCAACTACCAAACATGTACTGTGGAACCAGATGAATGCAGCATGGATGGTTATACCCCAGGACGCCATTCGCGCCTTATATGCGTTGATGCCATCACACATGTAATAAGTTACCAGTGCCCCTGGAGGATCCAGTATCTATTAAGCAATGGGGCACATGCTGAACCTGGGTGACTTAAATGCTAATCGTTTCTGCAGACCATATTAATGAACATGTTCTATGAATATGAACTTCCTATCTCTAGTCTTTCAAGATGTTCTGATTTTCATGAAAATGAGTGTAGTTCTATCAATTGAAATGTGATGATATTGTACGTCTTACATTATTTGAATTAATTAACAGCGTATGGCCCTATGAATAAAGCATATGTATTTAGCCATATGCTATTTCCCTAGTCCTATTAAAACAATGTGTGTAGCCGCCATCTTGTTCCAAGATCAGATCCAAAAGCCCCTGGACCATGTCTCATCATGTCCAGTTAGGTTAAGCTTGGGATTGAATCTCAAATTCGAGTCTGTAATGCCCTTGTAAGGTTAAGCTGGGCATCAAATTCATGCCTGCTAGCTTGTTCCTAATCACATTAGAAGTTGGGTTTAGCTAGCACATTTGGGCTTCAAACTTCAGTCTGTGAAGGTAATGCCCTTGTAAGGTTAAGCTACAGTTGAATCCAGGGCCTGTAAGGTTAGGCCTCGAGTCAAATCTGTGCCTCTTAGGTTAAGCTTGCACTCTTCCCCAAGCCCTATGTTTCAAATATCCCACCAAGTAAGGTCATGTGAGATGAAGCACGCACTCTTAGTCAGCACATTCTGTGTGGCAAAGGCCTCTCTCAGGGGCGTGTGTTGGCGATGGCCTGCAAACCTGTGAATAGTATCTACTAATACCTTGTTCTTTAAGTGTTATTTACACCATGTTCTATACCTTCCAAGGACAGTGAACACCACAAGCTCTATTCAAACTCGCACATTTTCCTTTCGACTTTTAATACAAGAAGCTACAACCACATCTACCAGCTAATTATAAATATAGCTATATTTTCTGAGGAGTACTTGTCCTCGTTCCTAAGTGCTTCAAGAAGTTTGCCGTCTTATGTTTTCATATAAAATTAACAACTTCAGCTTCGGATTTAAATTTAACTACCACTAAGAGTGATTTTTTTCCTAAATATTAAGCTATTGTAAGCTCCTTACACCATCTCCAGAATAAGGCAACATATTTACCAGATTTCATTTCAACGCAGCAATTTACGTATTCTTTTTGAACTTTTAACTAACTACTTGCTACCACATTTAAAAAAAACAAGAACTTCGTAAAGATCTACAATGAGGATTGATTATAAGACTCTTATGATAGAGTATTTATAATTACTATATTCTACTTGCTAGTCATTTTATACATATTTGTGCCTAAAACAATATCCTCTTATTTATATTTTAGATGTATAAGAGTAATCAGGATCCTGATTTATTTTTCTTTCAGGTATGACATATTTAGGCTGATGATGCCCTCATTATGGGTGAAACATGTCCCTATATCTAATATGGACACAACCATTTCTGAAATTTAAATAAAAAACACTTATATATTGAACAGGTGGAATTTATAATCTAGTATTATTATTTGACTTTTCATCGCCATAAGACATATCTGTGTCGGTGCGACGTAAAGCAAATAGAAAAAAAATTATTTGACTTTAAGTACATTTCAATACAGACCATAACATGAGATTTGTAACATGTAATGATGACTACTCTACCGGTTCAATAAATTACATATATGATGAAAGGGTCGAATGGAACCATCCACTAATATCAATGCTGCTCTACCTGCTGGTCACTACAGAAAAAATGTTCAGCTACCTCCATGACTAGGGTATGCTGCATTGTTTCCATGATCAAATACGGTGGGTCATTGGCGTTTATGTGAGAAATCTATACAAATTATATTGTATGAAATTGGTGAGAGTGAACGTGAAGAGGAAGCTGAGGACACATTGGTTGATCCCGATTTTGTTTCCTGCAAAAACTGATGACAAAGATCATGTTTCTCTCAAGGAGGAAGGAAATTACGTGCTCCAAGTATCTGATAATGAACTACAAGATGAGGTTGACTCTGTACAACAAGAAATGTACATATCTTGAAATGGGACAGAATGAAGAAAACAACCCTATTGACAATCATGTGCAAGGTACCTTTGGCATGTACAGTAGTACCCTTACTTATCAATTTAGAGGGATCTGATTTTTTAACCTTAATTGGGGGTTTAACTTAAATAGAGGTTTCAGTAGAAATCACACCTTTTCCAGAGACTTATTACTGTATTTACATACATTGTACCATCATATGCATCTACCTACACACTGTACTGTAATTCAGTTTGTGCTTCATTTTCAGTAAATTTTGACAAAATTTGTTGGTGAAAGCAAACCGATTCAGTTTAAGGTTTTTCTTGTAACATTATGCACAATTTTCCATAAAAGCTAGAAAAGATATCTAACTCGCACAAAAACACATTAAAACTGGTATGAAACAACAATCGTTTGATTTAAAATTTTCATCAGCATGTAATTTCTAATTCTAATAGTCTGAAAATGCATAATCCGTTTCATTCTTAAACATTGTAATAGCATGAGTCCAGAGGATTGTGGCAAACATTTCCATTTTCTTATTTCAAACAACATCACCTTACCTAACACGCACGTGTTATGAAAATATATTTCATGCTCCCTGTAGAATACTGATAACATTTCAACCATAAATTTTCATGGGAACAGCCTTTCTGTAATTGAACAAGATGTGAAAATACATAACCTAAACTCTAAAATTAGTTATACACACCGTTGTATCCTGAGAAGGAGACATATCACATTCTTATCATATTTCAGCACAGTATTAAAATTAAGAAATCATTTACTTCAGCTTTTATTTCTAAGGAGTTAACAACTGCTATCATTGCAAATATTGCAAAAACTTGTTATCCCGATGTTTAGTACACCAATAGGAGTTGAGAGAAGACCTCCGGCACACACAGGATTGATTTGTTCATGCGTAGCAAGGAACTAGTACAGAAGATGATTGATCGCATTCAATATAAATGCTGGAGTAGTATATGAATATTGATAACGGATAAAAACTAACATGCCCGAATTTGCCCGTGGTAACGCATGAATCAGTAAACGGGTACTCATTGTAACCAAAGGATATTGCACAGATTCATATAGGAATTTTAGAAAATTATAAGAACTTTGTCATTAAAAATGGGGTTCTCTTCTACCAGAGCGACTGCGCTCGGATATGTATCAGAGTCAGACATCTCAACTTTAGCCCTGAGTGTCATGCCCTAAATTCCTCTTCTGCCTTGAATCATCCACAGCAAGCTTATGACATCTTTTGCACAGGTTCTTAAAATCCCATACCAAAAATGAATAGAAATACAGTAAATATTTGAGAATTTTAACATTTCCTTAATGCTAAATGTGAATTTTGCCCTATTTTGAATTATGTGAAATTGAATATATAATTGCATTGCTCTTACGGAATAATTTCCTGGACTGCAAATTTCTTCCATCAAATGCAGGATGGTGCTAAATTGAGGTCATGCATAATTGCGGTTATACTGTATTATGAACTATGTTATTGCTTCATTTACATTATGTACATACTATATCTATAGACCAAACCCCATGGCACTACAGCCCTTGAAGGGCCTTGGCCTACCAAGCGACCGCTGCTCAGCCCAAAGGCCTGCAGATTACGAGGTGTCGTGTGATCAGCACGACGAATCCTCTCGGCCGTTATTCTTGGCTTTCTAGACCGGGGCCACTATCTCACCATCAGATAGCTCCTCAATTCTAATCACGTAGGCTGAGTGGATCTCGAACCAGCCCTTAGGTCCAGGTAAAAATCCCTGACCTGGCTGGGAATCGAACCTGGGGCCTCCGGGTAAGAGGGAGGCATGCTACCCCTGCACCACGAGGCCGGCTATTATATCTATAGGCCTATGTTTATAATACTTCAGAGAAACGTAAATTTCAATTATGTGTACTCCAGATTGGGTAACATAACGAGAATTGCACCTGATCCACGAGATATGCTCTTCAGACGACAAGTGATTTCCAGATGTTGGCAATGAAGTTATTCGTCATTGATAAAATGCTGGAATATAGAGAAAACAAATTGTATAATAGAGAAGGTTTTTGTAGATAAAGAAAAACCTACAAGCCCATTTCTTTGACAGAGCTTGAAGCATTTTCAGGTATGTACGATTTATACAATTTAGTAACAATTGCAGTTTCTGTCTTTATTGTTGACTGCTAATAATCACAACCAAAAATGACATGCAGTTATCTATATTTACAGGCTGGGTTTTGCTGGATGGAGTCTACAAATCAGCAGGCAAATCATTTTAAGGATTATGGAATGAAGCAGATGGTCGTCCTATCCTTTGACCTACAATATCTTTTCAACAATTCCAAATAACCCAGTTTTGAGGTTCGATAATAAGGAAGGCAGACCAGCCCTTAGAAGTAATAACAAGTTAGCAGTAATAAGGGATTTCCTTGACATGTTTGTTTCACAACTAACTGTTTGTTCCATATGAAAATACTACTTTGGATGAACAAAATGTTCGCTTTAGGAGAAAATGCCCCTTTAAGCAGTATTTATCTACCAAACCAAGAGGAAAATATGGAATGAAAGTATGGCTCGCCTCAGATTTGGACAGTGCTTATGTGTGCGCCACCAAAATCTAGAATGGTAAACCAGTAAAAAGACAGAGAGAAGTGAACCAAGGAAGGAATGTGGTATTGAGACTTGTCAAGGATATTGTGGCAACAGGGAGAAACATCACTAAAGACAATGTCTTCACCGACTACACCCTGGCTAGAGAGCTTCAGAAATAGAACCACAGTTTCAACAAAGACTCTAATGATCTTTCCAAAATAACTGATCATCACCTGCCCTGCCGGAATATTCCTAGAGACTTAACACTTGTTGATCCCATTTTCCACACTCCACAAACTGACCTATTCCCAGGAACTCAAGTTTTCATGCAGCATTAAATAATGGACCGGAAAACTAACCAGTTCTCCAAAATGCAAAATTGAGATGAATCTGTGGTGGATATGTCAGTATAATTACTTATGAGAGATAAAAGGTGATCCTCAAAGAGACATATGCACTTGCTGGTCAACAAGGGGTATACCATGAATGGTACACAGGGGGAAGATATAAATAATGTACAAGCGGTCAGGAAAATACAAGGACTTACTGGATGAACAAGAACTCTGCCCACTTCAGATATACTGAAACACAAGACATAATAAGTTACAAATAGTACAGCACAAAAAATATCAAAAGATATTTCACAACAAATCACAAAGGAAATATTACAAAGAGCAGTGAGAGTGACACTAAAGTTTACAATTAGATTCATTAAATAGAACAGGCGTTTCCTAACCCACTGTACAATGAGAAACAAGAAGTTTTAAGTAAGATATCGCAGAAAAAAAGAATAGGAAAATGAATTAAAGATCAGCATTTTCAATTACAACATCTGGGCATACCATAAGCACTGACCTGACTTTAAGTATAAATGTAAACAATTTCAAGATAAGACTATTACGCAGTTCAGGAAAGTAAACAAATTCTGAATTCCGGAATTTTTTGAGAGAATGGACACAAAGAAAGATCATTTTCACATAAATTAAAAAAACGTTCCCAATAAAGGAATTAGACATACGGCTGCTTCCTTATGGATACATAACCGAACACAACCACACAAGAATCAGCATAGTTTACAATACCTTATGGTCTAAGAATAAGTCCCATATCAGTGTAAAAATTTACACCAGCATAACACAAAGATGTTGCCCTCTCTCGAACAAATAAAGATTGCCTCAAGGCAGCAGGCAAAGAGGACTACTGATATAGACCAGTTGAAGAGGGAAGGTACAGGAAAAGTTATCATACATGGAACTAGAAATGCCAAGAAAATACAGGAAGAGTGTACTGAGCAATCAAAAACCGATTATGTCATCCGGCAGTAAATGACGAATGCGGTGGAGATGAGCTGACAATGAAACTCATTTGGGCGCGCAGTAAGTGTGTGATTCAAAGCTGTATAAAGTATCTTCTCACCATATATTGGCCGTCTATTTATGTACGTGCATTTGTCAATTTGTCAATTCCTGTTTTGGCTCGACCCCATATGGGTATGTAAAGTGTGCTTTGTAGGGTTACAAAGTCATTATCTATCTTGCGCATGGATTGTCTATGTATATGTGCAGTGCTCTGAGTTTCCTTTTTCTCTAAGTCACTATGTGTAAAGCGACCAGTAGAAGACTTAGTGCACTTAGTCTGGACAACATATTGAACAAGTTGGACAATGATGATGAAGACAAAGTACACTATATAGTTACAGTGATTTTGAAACCAGAATAGAGCAAATAGCGATCTCGCACGTCCATCCACATTGACGAATTACAATCTTCA
The DNA here is from genome assembly GCF_040414725.1 of Anabrus simplex. Classification (NCBI taxonomy): domain Eukaryota; kingdom Metazoa; phylum Arthropoda; class Insecta; order Orthoptera; family Tettigoniidae; genus Anabrus; species Anabrus simplex. The sequence continues at coordinate 142,194,428 of NC_090269.1, read as the reverse complement.
GCGTACTCTTCCCCACTGTACTCCAGGTTTCTCAGCCACCTGTTGCAATACTTTTGACTGACTTCAACCATCTTTAATGATGTTGCACAATCATCTCTGGTACAGAGAGTAGCTGCATATTGTTTGTGATTTATCTCATATTGTTGTAAACAACCCACGGAGTGAAATTCAAGTCCACTGTTCGTATTGGAGTAGAACCCTGCCCTCAAATGTTGCATTAATGTTGTGTACTTAACTGTCAACTCATATTAAGACTATCAACCCAATCACAGATTAAGAAGGCAATCCTCAGCTCGGCAGACGACTGCACAATATCCTACTTCTAGTGGAGTGGAAATATGAGGACATTCTGTATAAATATCATCATCTCACAAATCTAATTATATGGCGGAACACATTCGACTACTTCATCCTGGCACTCAACTCTTCATCACAACTCTGACAAACAAGTTTTGGAACCCATCAGCAAGTGGGATGGTAAAAAAAAGCCACATTCATGCACATCTCAAGTGTTGCAAGTTGAATGCAGATACTTCACAACAATAAATAAGAAATACGCAAAGGGTGCATGCAACCTTGATGTACCCATTCCTTAAAACTAGAATTGACTATGCTGGCCCAATTCTCATAAAAATTGGTGTAAGATCGAACAAGACCTGACTGCATAGTGCCAAGTCTCTCCACAAAGACGTGACACCTCATCTCACCACAACTACATTTCGTACCTCCGTTTGTTCACTTAGTTCTCATAGAGGTCAACCCCTGAAAATTTACAGCCTTTCTGCTAAACCACCCTCAGAAAAAGGAACACTTCACTGCAACTGCAGGCATGAAACTGACATGGCATTTCATCCCTCTTGCAATCTGGGAAGCGGCTGTCAAGAGTCCGATATATCACCTCAGAAGACTGATGGGTTCTAATTGGTTCACCAACAAAGAATGGATCACTCTTATAACACATACTCACGTCCTCTCACTAAAGTTAAATGATGACCCTTTTGTCACTTCTTACATAACTACATCCCATTTTCTTATAGGACAGCCAATTACTACACTCCCTGATCATGCTTATACTTCCTCTCCCATTACCCCGATGGCTATATATTCAGCAGCTAACCCAGAACTCCACAAGGAGATCGTCAATTGAATATCTCAATAAACAGGCAATTAAATACCCCATAGCAAGATAGTCACAATGAAAGAAGATGACACATGCGGACGATGGCAGTGATCAAATGTGTAACCTGGTAGTGACGGATTAATTCACGTAACAAATGTTCCGGTGAGTAATGGTGAACATACAATGCCAATTCACAAACATTGTCCCTTACCACATATAGGAAACAGAGAGGCAAGATCACTCCTGAAGGCTTACTTATTCATTGCAAGTAATATTATGTCACAATAGACTAGTAACACCACAAACCACATTAAGAAGAATAATTATGTTTTTCACTTACCACGAGATGGATACAATGTGTGTAATATATAAGTGAAAGCTCAGAGTAAGCAAGCATATCACCTGCAACTTGCATATACAAATAATTATATTATCTACAAATCAATAGTTAATATAATCAATAAGGTTACAAAGGTGTTTCATTTGGAAGCATATACTAAAATTACCAGTAACAGTAACAAAAGAATGTATGTTATAGCAACACTGTGTTCGAGAATATGTATGAAATCAAAAGTATTATTAGCAATGATACCAGGCCACAAATGATATACAGTAAAGTTCATTGGAGCTATCCTAACTGCTACGTGATACATAACACAAGATTTGGAACAACTTGAACAAAAAGTGAAAATTAGCTAATTAAACAGTCAATCTCATAAAAAGGTGTATTTTCCATAGGACTATCAATTGCATGCATTGAAATAAAGGGTCAACCACTGATATCTGTTGAGCCATTTTCTAGCTATTTTCATTACCTGACTATGGCTTGTCAAATTATGTACATTACCTCAAATGAGTTTTCCTGTGTTGGCCCTGGCTCTGTTAACTCTGATGTGGCTTCTTTCTTCAGAGGTATCATTACTGGTACATGTTCAATATTTTCCTGTGGAAAATGATATATATTATGTATGCACATAACACATATCTACAAATACTGTCACCAACAAAAGAGCATGGTAATTCATTATTTCCCAGTATTACGGTTACTTCCAAAATTTCACTAATGTTTGAGGAAGATTTTTACCAGCAGAGGAATGTTAAAATCAAAGGCTGTACTGAGAATGGTGTTACTATGCTCGCTCACACCTAATGTCAGAGAAAGGCTGAGACTGAGAACCAAATATGAAATGAGAAACATTTTCTAGGCATATCAGAAGATATCCTACCAGAAATGGAATTGGGGCCATCTCGCAGAGAATTTTGGTAGTAAGCTGCAACAAGCATAAACATTAAATCGTATTAACTGTATTCATATGTCCAATGATATCAGTCAAATCATAGAGGTTGTTTGAACAACATCCAATTGTTAAAACTGTTCTAAATCTCTCACCATGTAGTGAGAAAAATTAATACTATGTTCTCAGCATAGAGTTTGTTCAGAGACAGATTATAATACCTTGAAATATTTTAATCACATTCTCTACTCTGGTTTTGCAATGCTCACAGGGGCTACATACTGCATTGAGACAGTTCTGTTTCGAACAGCATATTTCAATGCTTCAAAGTGTAAAAATAAAAAAACAAACATAAAGGAAGCAGGCTTATCACAGTCATATACCAGGAGAAGATGAGATGTAGGTCAAACACAAAACAACTACAAATGAAATTGTTTACTACTACAAGAATGTTATGTATTGTTCTGTAAAGTTTTTTTTACAATTTGTTTTACATCACACGGACATGGGTAAGTCTTACGGTGACGATGGGATGGGAAATGCCTAGGAGTGGGAAGGGAGTGGTCATGGCCATAATTAAGGTACAGTCCCAGAATTTGCCTGGTGTGAAAATGGGAAACTACAGAAACCACTTCCAGGGCTGCCGACAGTGGGGCTCGAACCCACTATCTCCCGGATTCAAGCTCACCGCTGCACGCCCCTAACTGCACAGCCAGCTTGCCTGGTTGTTCTGAAAGAACTGTGGGTATGAGAATACCATTTGAGGTGAGCTAGCAGTGTTGGAGTGTATATCCGCACTTTCAGAAGCTCTTTATTGATCTAATACGATACCTTTAAATTTCTCACTTGGACTCATAAAACCTCACGGCACTAAGGTGGTGCCGGAGGGACTGCCAATAATGCTTACATTCTAATATGAGTTAATTTACTAATAAAAGTGAATTGAAGTATACAATTTTAGAATATACCAACTTACCCATTCAATATAGAAGAAAGCAAACAGTAGCCAAACTGAGAAGAAGAAGAAAAAACAATGCAGAAAATGGAGAGTTCTTTAAGAATGAAGCCATACTTTCCATTGTACAATTAGTTAAATGTAACACGAAGACTTTTCAGCCTGTCAAACAGACACGAATTTTAACATAAATTATAACACTATAAACATACCTGTAAAACGTGCACACTATTATACAAAGAATGACATATTGTTCTACAGGAACATCCTCAAATTCTATCAAATCACTTAAAACATGCGTACATATGTACACTATTGTTTGCGACAAGTAAACTTGTCAATGATAAGAGATTTTAGTAATAATATGAACCATTATTGACACACAATATTTTTACATGTATTAATATAATGAAAAAAATTCTGACTTATCTAGACTGCCGATGCTAAGTCCGTTGTCACAAAATACTATTCCAGGGTTGTAGTCATGGGAAGGCAAATGGAAAATTTTTGATATAGCCAAACTGCTCGCAGAGAGGGAAGGAGAAGCATGGCAGGGGTGTGTGGAGAGTTGTGCATCCCTCCCAGTGGACGTTAAAATCTAGTATACTGTACTGTGGAGAGGGGAGGGGGAAGTAGGATGGAGTGAGCGGGATGCTATGAAACAATCTTTGAACGCTGGAGTGGGAAGAGAATGTTATTAACTGACTTCATGACATAATGTAATTTTATGTAATACGGATGAATGCAAGTTAATGATTTTAGGTACATAAAGTATGCAATTAAAATAGAGAATATCTATTGGATGTTATTATGATAAATTCTAATTTAATGAGTAAGTGTTGTCCAGATATTATGTGAGCATGTTATGTGTGCATGTTCATTTAAGTTGGTTACATTAGCATTTCTTATGATGTAAATTTTGATTGCTTCCTTTATATTCAAAACTTTCATTTTATTTTCGAGGTGTAAAACTTTTAGGTATGTGTTGATGTCAGTGAAATGGTGTGAACTGTCGTATATGTACACCCCGAAGGCGGAATGCTGATTATATCTGATCGTGTTTTTTGTTTTTTGTATATGGTATGGAAATATTATCAATAAACTCTTTACCACTGACAAGTTTACACAACGTAAATATCTGGCTCCATGGCTAAATGGTTAGCGTGCTGGCCTTTGGTCACAGGGTTCCCTGGTTTGATTCCTGGCAGGGTCAGGAATTTTAACCATAATTGATTTACTTCGCTGACACAGGGGCTGGCTGTATGTGTCGTCTTCATAATCATTTCATCATCACAACATGCAGGTCGCCTACGGGGGTCAAACCAGAAGACCTGCATTTGGCGAGCCTAACTTGACCTCGGACACTCCCGGCACTAAAAGCCATGCGCCATTTAATTTTATTACTATTACAACGTAAACAAAGCTGTACATATATACATATGTTTTAAGTGATTTGATAGAATCTCAGGATGTTCCTGTGGAATGATACATCATTGTTTGTATAATAGTGTGTATTTTTTACAGGTATGTTTATCGTGTTATAATTAACTTTAAAACTGTTGTATATTTGACAGACTGGCAAGTTTTTATGTAACACAATGGAGAGGGACGTAATGACAAAGTGGAAAGAAATGTTAATTTTTAATGTGCATTAAGCCCTCAATATCCCAGAGCATACAGTAACCAAAACTTTCCATTTGCTGCTCCATGTTCACAGATCTGAAATAGTGTCGTAACTTATATTGAAATTTTTCATATTTGACAGACTGAAGGTATTTATGTTACAAAATGGAGAGGGAAAGAATGACAAAGAGTAAAGAAAAGTCAATTTTAATGTGCATTACGTCCTCAAACCTATCTAAGGAACCAGAGAAAGAAGGAAATGCCATTTGGTCCTTGTTTCAATGATGGTAAAATCTTGACGTTCACCTCCCCGCGGTAGAGAGAAGGAAATGATTCAATATAAAAATCTTATTTTATATTCAGGTGGCTAATGAATGCTAGTGGCTTTACGTCAAAATGACACAGATAGGTCTTATGGCAACGATGGGATAGGAAAGGCCTACGAGTTGGAAGGAAGCAGCCATGGCCTTAAATAAGGTACAAACCATGGAATACCATCTTCAGGGCTGAAGACAGTGGGATTCGAACCCACTATCTCCCGGATGCAAGCTCACAGCCGCGCACCTCTAACTGCACGGCCAACTTGCCCGGTGGCTAACGAATGAAGGGACCGATTATCTCCAGGTGGAGATTCCTTATACCAAGTGCCAACAATCTCTTTGAGAGTGGATGAGCGGGTATGGTTAAGGGCACTCTATTGTCCTGGGGACAAGAAATTGCTCCAAAAGGTGGAGGAACAAGTTTGGTCAATGGCATTAGGATGCAGAAGGCAACAGGAAACCACTGCATTACAGATCCTGAGAGATTTTCTAATATATTCACATGGCATGGCTATGCTCAATGTAAAATATTCCGAAGTTTCTATTCCCCCAGTCAGATCTCCGGCAGGAATGCTTTGAACAATGCTGTTAGTAATATTGAACTTGACAGTCCTGGAAAGATAAAAATATTAACAACAAAATTTGACTGGCTACATAATATGTACACAGTTTATATATGGCCGGAAAACTGGCAAACGCGGAGGCAGAGAGATGCAGGTTGAAAATTGACATCCTTGGATTGAGTGAGGCAAGACGGACTGGATCTGGAAATCAAAATACAAAGGAAGGGCATATGTACTTTTCTGGAGGAACAGACACCAATCATAGATATGGAGTTGCCATGCTCTCCTCATCAATGATTGCATAATCAGTTTTGAATTTTATACCACTTAGTGAATGAGTAATGCTAGTGAGACTGCAAACATCACATCAGATATTGTACATCATTCATGTATATGGACCAACAGCTGATAAAGATGTTGAAGATATAGAGTCTTTCTACAATACCTTAGAAGAATCAATGAAGCTCACCAAGAAGTGAGAGATAACACTGGTCTTGGGAGACTTTAATGCAAAAATTGGATCTGGTGCCAAAAATAATAAAGTGGGCAACTATGGTCTTGGAATAAGAAATTTCAGAGGAGACGGACTGGTACAGTTTTGTGCGGAACATGAACTGTTCATTTCTAACACTTTCTTCAAGCTCCCTCGGAGGCGACTGTACACATGGACTTCAACTTCCTGATTTCATTTTGGTAGGTCAACGTCTAAAAAAATATGTGACATCCGGGAAAACATATTCTGGTGCCGATATTAATAGTGATCAGAACCCAATAGAAATGGATTTCAGAATGCATCGATTTAGAAGAGCTATAATAAATGCTCCGCCATTAAAACATGTTGATATTGCCCCCGTTTTACCGGGCAGCTCAGCCGGTAAGCAAAAGTCCCAGAGGCGGAACGTTCGCTTACAGACAACGCTAAATTATAGGGGACAGGGACAATCTAAGGACTGACGACAAATGAAAACACTAAAAAGAAATGGGTTTTAACATTTATTAAATAGAATATCAGCACTTTCCAGATTCTATAACGATTTTCAAAATCTTGAAATAAAATTATTTATCTCTTCTCTGCTGGAATTCACCCACAGTTCTTCATTAATTTGCATTCTGTAAAAATACGAAAGTGGGTCTTAATAAATCGTACTAGGAAATTAAATAAATTATTATTTGAGAAAATCCTATCTCAAAATATCAAAAATCTGAATTATATTTTTCTTTTAAGTTATTATTTAAGTTAACAAATCTCTGCGATTCATTATACCGTGAGTCAAATTTTTACCTCACACGAAAAATCAAATAAATCATTTCTATTAATTAAATATCATTCTAATTATTTATTTAAGCTTCAAATTATATAATAAAATTATTTAGAAATCCAATATCCAACTCATTAGATTCTTATTTTTATGTCAATTGTCCTAGTGTTGTGCACAACTCACAATCAAGACTTAAAATTCTCGCATGTAGAGTTAAACATTTTACATTTTGTGAGCTTAGTTCATTGACGCGATCCTTGCTTAAGTATTTTCCCTCGAAGCAAAGATCCTAATCTATCTTATTCCGTCATAAAATTACTTAAAGATTCATAACTGAGCCAAATATGCTCGCCACAAAACGACAAAAAAAATCGAAACTTTACGCGCTCAGCGTACACATAACATGACGAAATATAACCATGGAAATCACAATTACAAACAAAATCAGTCATTCATCCATCTCACATTCAAGCTTTGGTCCACGGCAATATTATCAAATAGATTTATCGAACCCTATCTCTTGATTTTTAATTTTAAATTTTATTTGAAATATGAGAGTTTCTCCCGATGACAATATCAGACAAGGTATACCATTACGATCGTCTGACGTGTGATTGTGACAGGATTATCACTTTTCCAATGAAATAAATTCCACCATGATGTTCCAGGATAATTTTACAGTAGAAATCATCACTAAAAATTCCACAGAACTGCCTACAGTCACAGATAAATAAATATTTGCGCATACGGTCTATGAGTCACGACTGCGTTATTTTTAATCTCCTATTATCTCAAATTATCGATCAATATGTGCTGCATAAGAAGAAATTATGTTCAAAGACACACTCTCTTCCTTAACTGACTCATGTAATGGACACACAAATAAAATCCTATCTTAAGGTCCATTTACAAGTCTCAAAAATACCAATGACAGTAAATGCAAATTTGTGGACATTCAAACCACGACCAATATTCCAGGCCAACATCTACTTCAATATAGCACACCTTAATCACTTATAAGCACAGTAATAATTACACTCATGACCTTTAAACATTCTATTAGACCGTAATAATGTCAATTGTTATTATTATTATTATTATTATTATTATACGCGCGCGGTCACGTCATCGCAGGCTATGGTTTAATGAAATCATAGATGACTCTATTCTATTTCGAACCTATGGTAAACCACAAAACATCAAGGAAAAATCCTAAATTCACAGAACACGTCGATATTCTGTCCCAAATAATTCAAAAATTATTCCATCACTATTTTATAAATTAATAACTATTATCGCGTGGGTCAAATATTTTTAACACTTTCCTCGACTTATCATGGGACAGAGAGAACATGTCACGAAGCACTCACTCAAATAGAACAAATTATAGGTCCCAAATACACTCTCACACACATCAAATCTACCAACACCAGTGAAAGAAGAGTGAAATTCCTAACTACAAAAACTATTAGAAATGATTTCAAATATTCAAGCAAGGACTACGTCTACATAATTATTACAACAGAAAATAGAGAAAAGTATAATTTAAAATCTTAGCTGTAGTAGACTTGGCTTCTGGACTCGGTTGATGATCAGTGAATATTTAACCAAACTCCATCTCCGATGTTATTCTCTCCCGGGCTGAATTATGCCTCACATTTTAATTATACATGGCTGCAGCAGGCGAGGACTTCGGACAATTACAAACTCCGTCGTAATGCTGAAGTTCCATTCTTCCAAAATATTTCAGGAGTGCTAGGGATCTTCCGTCTTCTGGTGAAAGCTGAAACTAAAAGATCTGTCTTAGAAATAGTTCATAACACACACTCGATTCTTCAAGATGGCAGTTTTTACCTACTTTAAAATTTTCTTCAGATTTATAAAGTTAAGGAAATCTGAACTGCTGCGTTTCCGATATTTCTGTGTCCCAAAATTTCCTCAGAAGCAGAAAATTTATAGTCTTTCCTCAAATGAATGCTGGTAATATTCCACGTCGGATACGCCGTTTCCAGTAACACGTGTGCTCGAACAATTATTCCCGTAGACAACTGAACAACTGAGCAGAACAGAATGCAAATGAGCAAAGAGCAAGATTTCCCCAAGTACACTGGTATTTATTTCTTCAAGACGTAGGTGTGTTTGTTAATTAAATTTTATTGGCTGAGATTTTGCGATCGGGTTAACCTTGCAATTCCATTGGTTAAATATCATGACGTCAAAATCTCAAAGTATTGATCGCTTTTAATCTGGTAGAGTTCCTGTCCACGTGCCACCCCTCTGGTGTCTTCAACAAGGTACAAAAAAAACCCAGACTCGCACACACGGCACGGGAAAAACCTGTTTCCCTGCGGGCTAGCAGACAGTGCAGAGTTGAAATCACCTTCCTGAATGATAAATTTATGCATTGTTCCACCCCAGTAATAAAATATTCTTTCCATACAAACCAATAACCAATTTTCAAGGGTGCATCTTCTCCCGTGGCTGAAAAAATGATTTGATGGGCAGATTAAATCATTATTATCTGGAAATATAATTAACATGTCCCTTGAAAATTTTGAAGTACAGTTATGTGTCACACTATTCTGTAATTATTCCAGATGACGTTCCAGCACGTAGCCTACTATTGTCCAGTTCCAGCGCAGCACAAAGCAAGCGTAATTGACTCATGGTGGAATCTTGTAACTCCTGACACTCTTTACATACTTCTTCCGTCATATCGACCTGCGTTGAAGCATGAAGGTAGATTGGATCCTCATCTTCGCTCCATGACGTTTCTTCTTCAAAGATGACGTTTATTTGATCTATAGCAGATTGTTTAGGACAGTTATAACTCTTCAAATTTGAACCATTATGAACTCCTTCATATGATTGATCAAGACTTTGTATGCGATAGGCATTGTTCCCATAGACTTTAATAATTTTGTACGGCCCAATAAATAACGGTGCAAACTTGGCATAAAATTTACTTGTGGTTTCTGAGGAAGCTGGTTTCTTGAGTAACACAAGCTCATGTAATTTCAGTTGACGACGAAACTTCTTGTTTCTGACACGTCTTTACCTTCTCTCAGCTTGTTCCTTTAGAGATTTAGCTGCCTTCTCAATATTCTCCTCCAGGGTAGGTTTTACATTTCCTGGGCATTGAATGATACTATCCCAAGGTCGGTAAGGTCGTTTGTCAAAATGAAGAACAACTGGAATCTGAGATGTTGCCTCGTGCATAGTGTTATTTAAGCATTCCATCATAATTGGTAACACATCTACCCATAAACAATGTGTATTTCCGCAGAAAATACGGCAGAATTTTGACAGTTCCTGCATTACTCTTTCAGCTGGATTGCTCGATGGATGGCGGACAGAATTCAATATATGCTTAATGCCCAATTGTTCCATAGCTTGACGAAATTCAGCGGAGGTAAATTGTGATCCGTGATCAGTCAATATGGCCTTTGGCTTGCCCATATGAGGTATCAGGTTGCGGATTATCCGACGGATTACAGATTTTGAATTCGCCTTTTGGATAGGATACAAGGCAATATACTTAGAAAATACGTCGATAGTGACTATTACATGTCGGTTTCCCCTCCTAGAGATCGGGACTGGTCCAAATAGGTCCATTGCAAATAACTGTTTAGGCCCTGTAGGTATTATGGGAATAGGACTGTGCTGAAGCAGGTGGGAGCTAGGTTTTACTCGCTGACAAGTATCACAGGTGTGGACTACATTACGAACAATGATTCGAAGTTTCCCCCAAGTGAATTTCTCTTGAATAGTGGCAACCGTCTTGTCAATACCACCGTGACCTGTTATTCTGTGCGTATGCCAGATAAGGGATTCCTGTAATTTTGGAGGCACCACAACTCTAAGTTCAGATTTTGCAGAATCAATGAATTTAAACAATATTCCATCCAAATATTGGTAACGTGAAGCTTTCCTCTTATATCTTCTGTAATTAGGTTCTCCAGGTTTGATTCTCTTCTCCAAAAAGTCTATGATGTTTCTTAAATCTTTGTCTCTTTTCTGGGCTTGCCGAATATAACGTAATTTTCTTAAAAATTCGTGGCCCTCTGGAACTAATTCAATCTGATGGATTTCCTCAGTATCGGCATTCGGGTTACGACTTAAACAGTCAGCTAACAAATTGCTTTTTCCAGTACAGTGCTCCAGTTTGATGTCAAATTGCTGGACAAACATCGTCCACCTGAATATTCGTTCGGATGCCATGGTAGTTTTCAACATGAAAGTCAAAGCTTTCTGATCAGTCCTGACAATAATTTGATAACCATATATTATCTTCTGCCAGTATTTGAGGGCATAAACTATTGACAACATCTCCCATTCAGTAACCGTGTAGTGCTTTTCGTGATTTCTCAATCTTCTGCTGACGAAAGCAAGATAAATTCTCCTTTCAGGGTCTTCCTTATTTTCTTGGAATAACACAGCTCCAATTCCAATACCTGATGCGTCTGTTTGTAATATGAACGGTTTTCCAAAGTCTGGATATCCCAATTTGATGTTTTGTATCAGCATTTCCTTGGTCTTATTAAATGCTGTCTCACATTCATCCTTCCATTTCCATCTGTTCCCCTTTTTTAGCATATCCTGTAAAGGTGCGACAGTCTGCGTAAAATTAGGGCAATGGTTGGCGAAAAAGTTGGCCATCCCTAAAAATTGCCTTACATGTTTTACTCTTAAGGGCCTTGGAAATTTACTTATGGCTTCAATCTTGACCGGGTTAGGTCTGATTCCCTCACCATCTATTATATGTCCTAAAAATACAATTTCAGTCTGACAGAATTTTGACTTGGCTAGATTTATATGGAATCCCGTTCTACAAAAAATTCTCCAGCAATTTCTCCAGTTTAGATAAATGATCTTCGAAGGTTTCACTGGCCAAAAGTAAATCGTCAATGTGCTTTGTCGTGAAGCTCTTTACTTCCTCCGTAAGACATCGATCCAATGCTCGAATAAGAGTGCTTCCTGCGTTAAATATGCCAAAGGGCAATTTTCGGAAGACGTAGGTCTGTTGATTGAATATGAATCCAGTTAGGAGTCTAGATTTTTCCTCCAGGAGAATGTGATAATATGAAGAAGTGAAGTCGACTGACGTAAAGAGATTCATCCCTCGAAATTTCCTCAGAACTTCTTTAATAGCAGGTGCCTGGTCTCTTTCAGGGATTAGCTTGTGGTTTATCTCACGAGCGTCTAAACACAAATGAAGGGATCCATCTGGCTTGCTTACGATGACTAAAGAACTAAGAAAAGGTGTACTAGCTTTCATTATAATCCCATCTTTCTCCATGCCTTCGATTAATTTTTCCACTCTAGAATGGAATTTCTCCGGGATCGGGTATGGCTTCTTCTTGAAAGGAGTCCAGTCAGTTGCCACCAATGAATATTTAAAATCTGGAATTTGTCCCGGTTTGTCATCAAACAAGTTCTTATATTTTAATAATAGATTTCGAAGTTGTTCCTTTTCCTTATCAGTTCCCTGAGCTGAATTCACCTTCTGATTTATAAGATCCAAGGGATGTGTTCTATTTTCGCCCTCTTCAATGATGTCATCCAGAACCTGATGAATTTCTTCTAAGGGCTCATGGTCTTCTTTCTCCCTCGATGGTAAGGCACAATTTATGTGGAACAGCTCTTGGTCGGTTACATCAACAGGATTCATGACTGCAATTTCTGAAAATTCCTCCAGACGAAATACTATTTGGTTGGAGTCCAAACTAATGTTTGCGTGGTATGATGTAAGAAAATCCATTCCAAGAATGATATTAAATTTGATATTTGTCATGGCCAAAAATATATTAGGGAACTTGGTGTTTCCGATTTCCACATCGAGAAATGTCTGCTGCTTGTAAATTATAATCTTGTCAGGGATAATTGCTTTAATTTTAACATGTGAGACTGGAATGATGGGTATTTCATGCCTTTCTCTTAAGTCATTCATAAATGATGTTGATATTACACTAATAGTGGAGCCGGTGTCAACTAAGCATTTAACTCTCACGCCACAAACTCTAGCTAATATTATTGGTAATGTCCTTGCATTATTTCTACTAGCCTCATGATTTTCTTCTAACACATCATCAGATTTAGTAACCCATGAATCAATCTGAACTACAATCCATTCCTTCGGGACCTCTGAATTACAAGAGTTAGGATTCGCACTATCATTTTCTAGTTGGATGGATGTTTTTTCTTTTTTTAATAGCCCCTTGACTATAATCTTCCTTTTCATAGCGCTGTCGATTATCTTCTTGCTTAGCCCTTTGGTATTCTAAGCTTTCTGCTCCTACTATATCTGGGTTCACGTCCTGGTCCTGAATCGCGTGACGCCACTTGGATTTCTCCTGATTTTCCTTGCGTAATTCCTGGATGTATTTCTCTCTCTCTTCTTGCCTCCAGTTTCTTTTTCTTCCTCCCGTATAGTTAGTTTCACTATTTCTTCTCCACCTTCCTCGAATATTTTCATAGGGTCTGCGTCGTACATTCCTTCGGTAATAATCTCTCTCCTCGTCACTTCTGTGTCCTGACCTAGGAGAACGGTCTCTTGGTGACATTTCCTTTGTAGTTCGACCGCTAAGTCTCCCTTGGTTGAATGAAGTTCCGCTGTCGGCTCGGACGACTGTAGCTTGCAACACCTGTTGCTCTTGACCTAGGTTACGTCGTGGCTGCTCCCTCGAAGTTAAATCGAGTTGACGAAGCACGGCCTCAGCCTGAATTGCGGTCTGCGCGTTCGAAGCAATCATTATACGTTGAATGTCTGCTGGAAGTTGCCTTATTATTACACGGACTACTTCAACTTCTGAGGGTGGCATATCAAGCTCCTTTAGTTTACGTAATTGAGCCGAAAAATAATCAGCGTAGCGTGTGGGCGTAGAGGAAGCGTACCTCTTAGCGTACAGTTCTGTTTTTAAATTATGCTGTAGGTCACTGTTCCAATATCTCTCCAGAAATGCTTTCTTAAACCCTTCAAAATCTTCAAATGAATACTTGAACGCTTCATACCATGTTAATACTGAATTCTCCAAATAGCGTTCAGTCACCCTTAATTGGCGTTCAGGAGGTATCTTATTATTTCTAAAATATTCTTGAAGTTCACGAATGAAGCTTTTAGAAGTAACGCTTTTAACATTATTGAACTTCTTGGGCTGTTCCTCATGTAATTTAATAATATTAACGATTTGAGTCTGACCTGAAATATTTGCTGAATTTATCCCACTACTGTCCTGATTTATGTAAGGGTTTGTGTTATTTAAGGGATTAGCCATGTCCACGCTATTATCTACTTTTGGAGTTGAAGACGGGACTTCACCAGACATCTGCTTCTCCAATTGACCTTGCCTTTCCAATAATGTTGAAGTGACAATATTATGACTCTCGCCCTGAAGTTTGATTATCTTAAGTTCTTCAACAAGTTCCTTAATTCCATCCTGAAGTTCACGCTTCAATGCTTCGGACTCAGCTTTTACTTTGCTAATTTCCTTGTCCACTTTCGTTTTTATTTCTTTAAGACCTGTCTGTGTCTCTTCGATAGTCTCATAGAAATATTCTAGCCTTTCTGACGTGGTTACCTGGGAAACTTTTATTTCTGCTATGACTCCCTTTTCCACCTGTTTCAAAGTTTCGCAAAGGCCGGTAAACTTTTTACTCCATGCTGCCTTAGTCGCTGTAAGGTCGTCTGCATTGTCCACAATTTTCTCCTCAATATTCTGAAAGTTTTTCTCCACCTCATTTTTGTATTTATCAAGCCCCTGTAGTACGTCTGTCTGGACTTTAGCGAGTCTCTCACTTACTTCGTTCGACATATCAGCTAACGAACTTGTAATACCCGCCTGTATTTCACTTTTGAAGTCTGAGAAATTTTGTTTGACTGCTACAAGTTCACTTTGAATGGATGCTATTTTCCCATTAAATAATTTCACATCCATGTGCAGTTTATTAATGTTTTCGTCCGTCCTATTCTGTATTTCTTCCAATGCACTTTTAAGATCGGATTTAAATTTATCCTGTCCCTCGTTCAGTTCTAATTTCAGTTTTTCATTATTTTCACTTAATTCCTGCCTCAATCGCTCCTGATTTTCACTAAGATCCTGTTTCAATCGCTCCTGATTTTCATTGAGTTCCTGTTTTAACTCCTGTTTTCATTTATCACTGTTCTCGGTCAGTCTTAGCTCAAATTTAGCCTGATTTTCACTAAGGTCCTGCTTCAAGCTATCTTTCAAATTTCCTAACGCATTCTCCAAAAATGCACGCCATTCATCCATAATAACAAACCTTTTCAAGAAACGGCAGTTCAGACCTCGGGGAGAATAATATCAGAGTATAAACCAGAGTCCAGTTCCACGTCCACTAATGAATTAAGCTCACCTCCTTAGGGGAAGATTTGTATATCATTTCAATAATATTTAACTATTAAAATCCGAAATGTTGCGCAAATGTAGTCGCATAAAAAAAATGAAATTTTCCTAATCTCCAAGATTTTGTTTCAAGCATTCAACATGGCCCTTCCTAACTTTAACTAAAGTGCACTCTGCCACAGAAATCTGGGCTAATAAATGTTATCAAATAACCCAAAAATCCTATTGTCGCCGCATCTTGCTTATGTCCAAATTTTGGACTACAAGATCGAGTCCTTAGATTGGCGTCGCCGATGAAATTCGGGCCAAGCACGTTACGGGCGCCAAATTTGTACTACCTGCCCCCGTTTTGCCGGGCAGCTCAGCCGGTAAGCAAAAGTCCCAGAGGCGGAACGTTCGCTTACAGGCAACGCTAAATTATAGGGGACAGGGACAATCTAAGGACTGACGACAAATGAAAACACTAAAAAGAAATGGGTTTTAACATTTATTAAATAGAATATCAGCACTTTCCAGATTCTATAAAGATTTTCAAAATCTTGAAATAAAATTATTTATCTCTTCCCTGCTGGAATTCACCCACAGTTCTTCATTAATTTGCATTCTGTAAAAATACGAAAGTGGGTCTTAATAAATCGTACTAGGAAATTAAATAAATTATTATTTGAGAAAATCCTATCTCAAAATATCAAAAATCTGAATTATATTTTTCTTTTAAGTTATTATTTAAATTAACAAATCTCTGCGATTCATTATACCGTGAGTCAAATTTTTACCTCACACGAAAAATCAAATAAATCATTTCTATTAATTAAATACCATTCTAATTAATTATTTAAGCTTCAAATTATATAATAAAATTATTTAGAAATCCAATATCCAACTCATTAGATTCTTATTTTTATGTCAATTGTCCTAGTGTTGTGCACAACTCACAATCAAGACTTAAAATTCTCGCATGTAGAGTTAAACATTTTACATTTTGTGAGCTTAGTTCATTGACGCGATCCTTGCTTAAGTATTTTCCCTCGAAGCAAAGATCCTAATCTATCTTAGTCCGTCATAAAATTACTTAAAGATTCATAATTGAGCCAAATATGCTCGCCACAAAACAACAAAAAAAATCAAAACTTTACGCGCTCAGCGTACACATAACATGACGAAATATAACCATGGAAATCACAATTACAAACAAAATCAGTCATTCATCCCTCTCACATTCAAGCTTTGGTCCACGGCAATATTATCAAATAGATTTATCGAACCCTATCTCTTGATTTTTAATTTTAAATTTTATTTGAAATATGAGAGTTTCTCCCGATGACAATATCAGACAAGGCCTACCATTACGATCGTCTGACGTGTGATTGTGACAGGATTATCACTTTTCCAATGAAATAAATTCCACACCGATGTTCCAGGATAATTTTACAGTAGAAGGCATCACTAAAAATTCCATAGAACTGCCTACAGTCACAGATAAATAAATATTCGCGCATACGGTCTATGAGTCACGACTGCGTTATTTTTAATCTCCTATTATCTCAAATTATCGATCAATATGTGCTGCATAAGAAGAAATTATGTTCAAAGACACACTCTCTTCCTTAACTGACTCATGTAATGGACACACAAATAAAATCCTATCTTAAGGTCCATTTACAAGTCTCAAAAATACCAGTGACAGTAAATGCAAATTTGTGGACATTCAAACCACGACCTATATTCCAGGCCAACATCTACTTCAATATAGCACACCTTAATCACTTATAAGCACAGTAATAATTACACTCATGACCTTTAAACATTCTATTAGACCGTAATAAAGTCAATTGTTGTTATTATTATTATTATTATTATTATTATTATTATTATTATTATTATTATTATTATACGCGCGCGGTCGCGTCATCGCAGGCTATGGTTTAATGAAATCATAGATGACTCTATTCTATTTCGAACCTATGGTAAACCACAAAACATCAAGGAAAAATCCTAAATTCACAGAACACGTCGATATTCTGTCCCAAATAATTCAAAAATTATTCCATCACTATTTTATAAATTAATAACTATTATCGCGTGGGTCAAATATTTTTAACATTTTCCTCAACTTATCATGGGACAGAGAGAACATGTCACGAAGCACTCACTCAAATAGAACAAATTATAGGTCCCAAATACACTCTCACACACATCAAATCTACCAACACTAGTGAAAGAAGAGTGAAATTCCTAACTACAAAAACTATTAGAAATGATTTCAAATATTCAAGCAAGGACTACGTCTACATAATTATTACAACAGAAAATAGAGAAAAGTATAATTTAAAATCTTAGCTGTAGTAGACTTGGCTTCTGGACTCGGTTGATGATCAGTGAATATTTAACCAAACTCCATCTCCGATGTTATTCTCTCCCGGGCTGAATTATGCCTCACATTTTAATTATACATGGCTGCAGCAGGCGAGGACTTCGGACAATTACAAACTCCGTCATAATGCTGAAGTTCCATTCTTCCAAAATATTTCAGGAGTGCTAGGGATCTTCCGTCTTCTGGTGAAAGCTGAAACTAAAAGATCTGTCTTAGAAATAGTTCATAACACACACTCGATTCTTCAAGATGGCACAGTTTTTACCTACTTTAAAATTTTCTTCAGATTTATAAAGTTAAGGAAATCTGAACTGCTGCGTTTCCGATATTTCTGTGTCCCAAAATTTCCTCAGAAGCAGAAAATTTATCGTCTTTCCTCAAATGAATGCTGGTAATATTCCACGTCGGATACGCCGTTTCCAGTAACACATGTGCTCGAACAATTATTCCCGTAGACAACTGAACAACTGAGCAGAACAGAATGCAAATGAGCAAAGAGCAAGATTTCCCCAAGTACACTGGTATTTATTTCTTCAAGACGTAGGTGTGTTTGTTAATTAAATTTTATTGGCTGAGATTTTGCGATCGGGCTAACCTTGCGATTCAATTGGTTAAATATCATGACGTCAAAATCTCAAAGTATTGATCGCTTTTAATCTGGTAGAGTTCCTGTCCACATGCCACCCCTCTGGTGTCTTCAACAAGGTACAAAAAAAAACCCAGACTCGCATACACGGCACGGGAAAGACCTGTTTCCCTGCGGGCTAGCAGACAGTGCAGAGTTGAAATCACCTTCCTGGATGATAAATTTATGCATTGTTCCACCCCAGTAATATTCTTTCCATACAACCAATAACCAATTTTCAAGGGTGCAATATAAAAAACTAGTGTATCAGGAAGTAATAGTCAGTGTGAGAAATGCTCTGGAAGAGAAGATGAAAACAATACAAAAGACAAATCCCACAGAAGTGGAATCCACATGGAATTCTGTCAAAGACAAGCATGATTGAAGTTGAAGACATTCACATAGGACACATGAACAAAAATCAGCCTACATTCTGGTGCCAAAGAAGTTCAACTCATGTCATTGGGATGACTACCTTTTGATGTCTCATGTACTCAAAATTTTCCTCAAGATTATACACACTTGAATATATAAGAAGTGTGAATCATGGATGGATTAGAGTCAATTTGGTTTTAGGCATTGTTTTGGCACGGGTGAGGCACTTTCTCCTTAAATGTATTAATATAGCAGTGCATGAATATGAACGTGGATGTGCATGCTTGTTTTTTAGATTACAAAAAGGCATTTGACTGTGTTAAACATGAAAAATGAGTCACGATTCTTCAACAACTCGGTATTGATCACAATGATGGCATACTTCAAGAGGGTAATCACCACAAAGGGAAATGGAAAAAGATGTATTCATATATTAGGAATCAAAAAGGAAAAGGAATCCAAATTCCTACAATGGTGGGAGAAGGGGGTGAACACTATTCAACAAATACTGAGAAAGCAAATCTATTTAGTAGGGAATTCAGAAATTCAGTAGAAGATTGTCAGGAGTTGGAAACAGTAATAGAAGATAGAGAGGGAGAGACACATAGGGAAACAAGAAGCTTCTCATTTACAAATGAAGATAATTTCAGAGAAATCCAACTGCTTCAGCAAGGAAAAGAAGCAGGAAGTGATCAAATTACTTGGGAGGTATTAAAGACAATGGGGTGGTACACAGTGCCTTATTTAAAATTTCTCTTTGACTATGTCATAAATAATAGTGTAATACCAAAAGAATGGAAGGAATCTATAATAATACCAATTTATAAAGGAAAGGGTGATAAAAGGAAACCAGAGAACTATAGACCAATCAGCGTGACCAGTATAGTTTGTAAAATACTGGAGAGTTTAATAGCAAAGTACATCAGAAGGATATATGATGATAAAAATTGGTTCATGAGGAGCCAGTATGAATTTAGAAAGAAATTTTCTTGTGAGGCACAACTGGTGGGATTTCAGCAGGACATATCAGATCAGTTGGATTCAGGAGGCCAGTTAGATTGCATAGCTATAGATCTTTCCAAAGCCTTTGATAGAGCGGAACATGGAATATTATTAAAGAAATTGGAGGGAATAGGATTAGATGTAAGGGTTATACGTTGGATAAGAACATTTCTAAATTCAAGGGTTCAGAAAATCAAAGTAGGAAATAATATATCACAGGAAGAGAAAGTTTGGAAGGGAATCGCACAGGGTAGTATAATCGGTCCGTTACTTTTCTTAATATACACAAATGATTTAGGGGACAATATAACATCAAAAATAAGATTGTATGCAGATGATATAATTGTTTATAGGGAAATAAATAACATTGAGGATTGTTCAAAATTACAAAGGGACCTTGAAAGTATCCAACAGTGGATTGAAGAAAATAATATGAAGGTTAATGGAGGCAAATCAACTGTTACAACATTTACAAACAGGAGCTTTAAAACTGAATTTGAATATACTTTGGATGAGCTAGTTATCCCAAAAGATGGCAAGTGCAAATACTTAGTGTGAGATTTGAAAGTAATTTGCACTGGAAGGGTCATGTTGATGACATTGTCGGGAAAGCATACAGATCGTTACATGTCATAATGAGGCTACTTAAAGGATGCAACAAAGAATTAAAAGAAAAAAGTTACTTAAGTATGGTTCGTCCATTATTGGAATATGCAAACAGTGTTTGGGATCCTCACCAAGAATACCTAATAAAATAAATAGATAGTGTGCAGTGGAAAGCAGCAAGATTTGTAACAGGGGATTTCAGGAGAAACAGTAGTGTATCAGAAATGTTAGAGGAACTTGGGTGGGAAACTTTAAGTAAGAGAAGGGAGAAAACTAGACCTATAGGATTATATAGAGCCTATACAGGAGAAGAAGCATGGGGAGAAATCTGTGAGAGGCTTCAGTTGGAAAATAATTATATTGGCAGAACTGACCACAAGTATAAAATTAGAAGGAATTTTAGCAGAAGCGACTGGGGTAAATTTTTATTCATTGGGAAGGGCGTGAAGGAGTGGAACAGTTTACCAGGGGTAGTGTTTGATCCTTTTCCAAAATCTGTACAGGTATTCAAGAAGAGAATAAACAGCAACAGAGAAAATAAATGAAATGTCAGAGGGCATTCGACCAGTGCAGGCTATTGTAAATTAAAAATGTGTTAAAAAAAATTAATTCCATCCCCTGGTCCATGGAGTTTAGACAGCCAAAGTAGGGGACTGCCTGTAGGGGTGAAGTACAGTGGGGACTTCGAGGGCCCTGGGACCGCTACGGTAGCTGTGAAGACCCTTTAGGAACTCTGAAAAGTGGTGGCAAAATGGGGCTCTGGTTAAGACGCAGCAGGTCGTTATGCTACTTAGGTTCCAAAATGGGCAAAAAAAAAAAGTAAATAAATGCAATGTAAATTTTAATCTTATACCACTTGCATAGTATTATTTGAAGTAATTCCACATACTGTATATGAGTTGACTATGTTTGTAAGTATAGGAGATATTATAAGTAGAATTTTGTAAACAATATAAATTTATTGAGGATGATCTGTTTGTTTAACAGTGTTAGCTGTTAGCATAAATTGTATATTATTGTATTCCAGAAAAAAAAATTCTTCTCTTGTTAATTTAAAATTTAGTGTTTGACAATAATGTATATTAGTGTACCATCTGCCACCGAGGTAGACACCTCATTTGCAAATAAAGAGATTTTTGATTTTTGATGATCTATGTATAATCAGTAATCTATACTGGAATCTGACAGCAGATGACAAAACTGATCAAGGAACATCAGGAACAACTTCAATCAGAAAAGGTGTACATCAAGGTTGTGTATTATTTCCTCTGCTGTTCAATTTTTTTTCTCTTTGCTATACGTCGCACCAACACAGGTTGGTCTTATGTTCAATAATTATTTTGAGGGAATCTTCAAGGAAGCCCAGGTGGATGATTGTTGAGGGATCAAGATAAATGGAAAAGTTAACAACATCAGATATGCAGATGACACTGTCATCATAACAGATGAATAATCCGCCGTTCAACGCATGATAAACCAGCTAGTTCAAAGCAGTGTGGAATACGCCTATTTATTAACACTTCCAAGACCAAGGTAATGGTATACTCCGAAGGAAAAACCCAACAACCCTCACAAAAAATGGAAAAACAGTTGAGCAAGTATCCTCCTTCAAATATTTAGGCACTATTTTGGACAGTTAATGTGACTCTAAGAAAGAGGTTCAATCTAGAATAGAACAAGCCCAGAAACAATTCATTGATATGAGATAAATCTTGATATGATCAAACCTCAGCTTATCTCTGAGAATCAGAATGATCCACTGTTACGTATTCTCTGGCCTCCTTTACAGGTGTGAAAGTTGGACCTTGCACCAAAATACTGAGAAAAGAATTGAGGTATTTGAAATGTATTTGTGCAGATGTATTCTAGGTATATCATGGATACTGAAAATTTTGAATATCGAGGTTCTTCACCGGATGGAAATCAAAGAGAACTACTGCTTGTTATAAAACAACAAAAAACAAGATACTTGGGACATATTATGAGAGGCAATAAATGCCAGTTACTATAATTAATTATTGAATGTCAAATTCATGGGAAAAGGTCTATTGGAAGGTGAAGAAACTCGTGGTTGAAGGATATCCAAAGATGGGCATTGTTGTCCATCGGAGAAAGTCTTTCGTGCTGCAATGTCAAGATCAGAGCTGGCTGTGTGGATCATTAACCTCCGTTTGGAGGCGACGTCTTAGGGGGAAGAAGAAGAAGTCCTCAAAATCCCAGAAACTGCTATGAAGGGACATATTAAAGAAAATTTTCTCAAAAATTTTGCATTCTAGAGCGTTTACACATGGATCTCTGTGTATTATGGACACTGCCCTGTACTGGAGGAATAAAATGAGCTAATCACTATTCTGCCCTTCTAAATGAATTCAACACTGAGCAAAATACTAATTGTGAGAGAACTTGCATTTCCGATTTTGAGCTATTTTTATCTCTCGTATCATATAGGCAAATCAGCTTTTTTCTTAACACACATATCTTCCAGCAGATTGTGGATGTGAGAGCAACCCAGAGTAATCACACCTGTATTGACATTCTCTTTAGCAGACTGGTGTACCCAGTCTCGAAAACATTACCCAAAAATTTGTGATTTAACTTCTTCTATACTAAATAACATAGGAGTAATAATTTTTTACAAGTGGTGCTAATGGTGGTGCAGTAGTGTTGGAGGATATTACTGTTTTTAAAAATAAGTGCAATGGGCCAATCATTCTCTATTATAACCAGAGAGGAAAAATAGAAGACATGTGACCCATAAACCAAAGTAATTTCCATTCTCACATTAAAAAAAAGTACAGACTAATCCAACCTCAACCTTAACACACTCGCTAACAGTTCACGATATTGGTGCACATTTCTTTAACATAATTTAGATATTTGTACAAGTTTGATACAGAAATATCAAACCTAGAGTTCTTGATCAGAATTGCGCTCATATGTCAGATTCAAGATTGACACAGAACATAACAAGAAATACCAAATGTAGAGATCTTGAATAGCAGTTTGCTTGCATCTTGGATACCGGTATGTTCAGACACCATTCTCTTCTGTAGTGCCTGTAACTTGGAACTCAATAAGCCCACGTTTATTCTGAAAACATTGTGCATTAATTGCACAATTTTAGCTTTACGCAACTTTTGGGCAATATCACATATATAAATTAGCAGGTCACAGTTAATCAATGAACAACCCTGAACTTTCTAAAGCCTTTGAATGTTTAGTATATGAGCAAGTTCTGGAATACCTAAATAAAAATGCTCATTTGGACCCTATGCTATCTGGATTTAAGAAGGGTCACAGTACTGCGACAGCACTTTTGAAGGTTAGTGAAGACATTTAATGCTATGGACGAATGACTGCTCACTATACTTATCTTTCTTGACTTCAGTAGTGCCTTTGAAACTATAGAAATTTAGACTATGATAAAGAAAATGGAACTTCCAAATTTCAACCTGGGTGCACATAGTTTCTTAGTTCTTATATGAGTAACTGTGAGCAGCATGTAACGGTAAATGACAAGGCCTCTAAATGGAAAATGAACTTAGTGGTGACCCACAGGACAGTACTGTAGGACCCTTACTTTTACTTTCCCGTATTTATATAAATGACATGCCATCAGTGATAAGAAATAACACACACCACTTCTATACTGACGATCTTCAAATTTATCAACACTGCAAGACTTGAGACTTTGGTGAAACAATACAAGATATTAACAATGACCTCAAACGACTCAGTATATATGCATAACAAAATTCTCTTATACTCCATAAAATCTCTGGCAATCATAATTAGATCATGAAAAATTACTGAGCTGCTCAAACAATGTTGCAATCTTGCCTATCCTAGTGAATTGTAACATTATTCCCTACAGAATAATTATGAATGAAACACTCGATTGGTCAGATCACATGAAATAAATCCATAACAAGCGTTTTGGAGTGCTTCACCCTCATAAACGGCAGAGGGATGTATTTCCATTTGAGCTAAAGGCCAAACTTATACAGACACTGGTCCTCCATATACGTGATTATTGTGACTTATCTTAGTTGACATGATGAGAGAAGAAACACTCAAACTTCAATGAGCACTGATTCCAGCCAGCGATTTATTTCCAATATCAGGTACAATGGTCATATCAGCCCACACTATCAGGGCCCTTTCATGGCTGAAGCCAGATAAATGTCAGCAGCTACACATATTAACAATGGTGTTTAGAATGTTGGCTGAAAATCAGCCACTGTATATTTCTTTTAAATTCAACTTTTAGTTAGAGTTTGAAATCCTTTTTATCTATTCCAGTGCACTGCACAAATAAAATTAATAGATCATTTGTGGTGACCAGTACCAGATTGTGGAACTACCTGCCACCTCAGGTCAGAGAAACTAGTTCTTTGTCAAGATTTAAGGTCACCTGCCAAGACTACCTGCTGAGGACAGCTCACTGAAAGGTTGAAGTATGAATGTGTGCGTGCATGAGGATTAGTCAGGTTTAAGCGTTTTTAATATTAATTAGTTTTAATAATAATTTACTTAGTAATTTATTTAAATTCACTTTCATTTGTATTAATGTATGTAGTTTTAACTATTTTAAGTATCTTAGTATTTTATTTCTGATTTGGATTACTATGTGGTTAAGTGCAAGAGATGGCATTGCCGCTAAAAGAAAAAAGGCCCTAATAAATAATAAATAAACGTCCCTCTTCCAACTTTCAAGGCTTTCACTGACTCTGAGGTGCCAGAATGATGTTCACGGATTCAATTTCATGCCAGTTTAACTATACACGTCCGGGGATAATTCATCTACTTCAAATAACACTAGAGCAAATGCAAACACCACTCTCCTACAAGAAATTAGCATGTTATCATGTCACCCTCTAAGCTATCTGATGAAGAGCCACTGAACTGAAAGCCACACACTCAGAGGATTGTAATGAACAGTGTTTACAGTAGCAACAGGCAGAGCAAGGAAACATGATGAAAATATCTTGCTTCTACTCCAAATTCTTTCAGTGCTTCTCCGCCTTCATAAGAGTGGTTGCTTTAGATGTGCTATACTGACAGTAAACTGCCAAAGCAGAATTTCACTACATGCACACCTAACATTAGTAACATTGTAAAAAAGTTTAAATGATACAAATCTCACCTGGAACTTCTTTTGGAGGAAAAAAATGTTCACTGTGAGAGCCAGGGACCTACCAGCCATAACCTAATCCAATATACTGTCCACAACTGCCCTTCAGTTAAGCAGCCACTAGCACTGCAACTGGCTAATATATGATAGGAAATGATGTCAGTCCCACAATGATATCATTACCAAACCATGCACAATAAAAACATAAACACACACCTTCCACAAATCCATTTCAATAACTAACAGAGGTAATCAATAAACAATAGAGAGTCATTCGATGGGTACTTGGAACACGAAAAGCCCTGATACATCGATCTTGAAGCACCGCCTGTCACAACTTCGTCACTAGCTGGATATAGCCAAGGTTCCTTTACTATCATGCTGAAAACATTAATTCAGCTTCTTGCCACTATCACACACAGAATGCACTGCCATCTATCCAGTGAATGCTAGAGGCCAATTGTCCACTTGGTGGCCATTACTGAGAGCTTATGACACAAGAACCCCTTTCATTGTCCCATGAACAATGCTTTTGTCACTACTTGGACCCATAGATGTATATCAATACTGTTGTTTGTAGTTCCTAAGAGTTGGCAGCTTTGTGTAGTGCACTGTGGCATATTCCAAGACAAACAAAAGAGAGGCATACCATGCTTAGATGCCCATGCAGCAAATGGTGAATACTGGCATTAATACGGGGAAAGCACATAGTAAATTATGCCCCTGGCAAACTTACTCAGCTATTAAGGGTTAAATTCTGTTTCTATAAAGTTATCCGGAATGAGACTTACAAGTGATGATTTTATTGTTCCTTCAGGCCAGGCTGGTTCCTCTTTGATGTTTACTTCCAGGTCCATTTCACACTTCAACTGAACTACTTAGGAGGTACTGGGTTTGTTGATTACTTCTAATGATCTTACACTGAAACACAGGCCACAAAAATATATTACCTTACTGCTGTCATTGCTACTTAGGTTATTTGTCAACAGACTAAGCAACAAGTTTGTAATTTTACATAACCGTCAATATTATGACCATACAGAAAAGACCAAAAATTTTACATGACTGCTGATATCATGATCATACCTATAGGACCTCAAGTTTCCTATGATTGATACTACAATCAGAGCTAAGGACCACCAGTTGTACATGACTTCTAATCACTTCCACAGGAAATCTAATTTAACATACCGGCCGATATTGAGATCATAGTAAAAAAGGACCCCTAGTTTTACATGACACCATATGTCGTATTCACAGCTATATAACATACAGTTTTATATGGAACTGAAGCCAGAGCAGGATGACTTTTAATTTTAAAAATTCAACTACATTGATTGTGATCGAAATACACAAAACTTTTGGAAATTCAGTGACTGTTCGGTTTGCAATATACTCTGATCACCCACGTCCATACCTTGGAATCTTTCTACCATTTTTATCCTTTGCACTGCTCTCCAGTGCCTTGAGATATGTTCTATCAAAATTTTCCTTCTTATGATTAAATTCTCTCAAACCATTCTTGTCTCATCAAGATGATTCACTATCTCTTAATTTGAGACATGTTCCATCCATCTGATCTTCAACAACTTCCGATAACACGGTATTTCAAATGCTACAATTCTGTTTTTTCTTAGCACAGTTATTATCCATATTTCGCTTTCATATGGTGTTGTACTGCACACTCAGTGTAATCATAATTTTTGAGATCTACAGTCCATTCAATCAAAGAACATGATTTAGAAAAGATGGGAGTTTAGGCAGGATTTAGTGTTGATATTTATAGATATCGAGAAGGCATATAACAGTGTACCACGACAAGTGGTCTTGGAGGCATTGATAAAAAAGAAGGCAGGGGGAGGAGAAGAACCAATTATAAAAGTCATAAAGGAATAGTGAATAAGCCATATGGACACACGATAGGAAAAACAAAGTCGTTTAAAGTAGAAACGGGACGTCAACAAGGATGTGTATTATCCACTCCACACTTCATTACAGTCATGGATGAAATCCCCAAGAGTACAATGAAAAGGAGATACAGTAATATGGGGAGAAGATGAAATGCAAGTACAAGAACAAGATGCTGTACAGAATCAGGAGATAGAGGAATATGGAATGAAAATAAGTGTGAAGAAGTATATGATAGTAGTGGTGATGAGAGGTAATAGAGAAGGAAGTGTGAATATTGAAGTAAATGGAAGACCATTAGTTGTGGAAAGCTTCAAGTATTACGGGAGAATAATTGCAGAAGATGGGAAAATAAATTAAGAAATTGGAAACAGTATTGTGTGAGATGTATAGTCTGGAACTGGAATGTCTCAAAGGAACGAAATAAAATTTTCCACACAATGTTATACACAACAACTTTGACATATGCAGCAGACACTTGGACAACAAAACATGATCAAGCAGAATCCAAGAGGCAAAGAAGGAATTCCTTAGAGGAATAATAGGGAAGACATGCAGGGATAAAATCAGAAACATAAAAATCAGGGAGAGAATTGGATTCCCTGAACTGCAAGACAAGATAGAGCCCAGTAAGCTGAAATAGTATGGACACATGATGAGAATGGAAGAGGATAGAGTTTCAAAGTGAGCATTTATAGAGAAAATAATAGGAGAAAGACTCTGAAGAATGTCCAGAAAGAGGGGGATGGATACAGTAGAGGAGAGTACAGAGCAGTGAGGAGTAAAACTAGAAGAAATATTGCAAGAGGGAAGGGAGGGGTGGAGAGAGACAGAAAACTGAGAAGGTCCTTGATTCACAACTCAACCAAGAGGACTGGAAATGGAAAATAAAGAAGAATAATCTGTTAAACTGAAGACAAAACTTTATACAACACTGATATTGGCTCATTTCACCAAACACTGCCACCAACGTTTACTCAAGTGTCCTTTCTTTATTTGTCTGTGCATGTCATATCTAATGACAGTACCAAGGGTACTTACAGGAGTGCCCCTTGAAGGGAGTTCTGTGTTGAACAATTGCTTTAAATGTTTGGCAGTTTTTATTGTTCCCCAGGTGAAACGAAACTTGTCTGTGTTGAATACCTTGAGTGGTGCCTCAGTGAATTCATTTCAGCCAACAGCAGTGTTTGTGAGTCACTAAGAGGAGGTGACTAATGCTAAAGAAGTATTAAGATTTACATATGATAACAATGATATTTACAATAAGATACAAAATTTTAAAACTAGAAAAGCGGCTGGAATTTATAAGATTTCTGGAGATATACTAAAGACAATGGGTTGGGATATGATACCATATATGAAGTACTTATTTGATTATTGTTTGGTTGGAGGAGCTATACCAAATGAATGGAGAGTTGCTATAGTAGACCCTGTATATAAAGGAAAGGGTGATAGACATCAAGCTGAAAATTACAGGCCAGTAAGTTTGACATGTGTTGTATGTAAGCTTTGGGAAGGCATTCTTTCTGATTATATTATACATGTTTGCAAAATTAATAACTGGTTTCACAGAAGGCAGTTAAGTTTTGGGAAACATTATTCCACTGAAGCTCAACTTGTAGGATTCCAGGAAGATATAGCATATATCTTGATTCAGGAGGTCAAGTGGACTGTATCACAATTGACCTGTCTAAAGTATTTGATAGGGTGGATCATGGGAGAATACTGGCAAAAATGAGTGTAACTGGACTAGACAAAAGAGTGACTGTATGGGTTGCTATATTTCTAGAAAATAGATCTCAGAGAATTAGAGTAGGCGAAGCTTTATCTGACCCTGTAATAATTAAGAGGGGAATTCCTCAAGGCAGCATTATTGGACCTTTATGTTTTCTTATATATATAAATGATATGAGTAAAGGTGTGGAATCAGAGGTTAAAGATTTTTGCAGATGATGTCATTCTGTATAGAGTAATAAATAAGTTACAAGATTGTGACCAACTGCAAAATGACCTCGATAATTTTGTGAGATGGACAAAATGCAATGGTATGGTGATAAACGGGGTTAAAAGTCAGGTTGTGAGTTTCACGAATAGGAAAAGTACTCTCTGTTTTAATTTTGCATTGATGGGGTGAAAATTCCTTTTGGGGATCATTGTAAGTATCTGGGTGTTAATATAAGGAAAGATCTTCATTTGGGTAATCACATAAATGGGATTGTAAATAAAGGATACAGATCTCTGCACATGGTTATGAGGGTGTTTAGGGGTTTTAGTAAGGATGTAAAGGAGAGGGCATATAAGTCTCTGGTAAGACCCCAACTAGAGTATGGTTCCAGTGTATGGGACCCTCACCAGGATTACGTGATTTAAGAACTGGAAAAAATCCAAAGAAAAGCAGCTTGAATTTTTCTGGGTGATTTCCAACAAAAGAGTAGCGTTACAAAAATGTTGCAAAGTTTGGGCTGGGAAGAACTGGGAGAAAGAAGACGAGCTGCTCGACTAAGTGGTATGTCATGATCTATGAGCTTCATTTCCGTATTGATTGCTAGTACAATATAAAAATAATATAGAAGCCTCCACCTTATCAATACAATGTTTACTTACAAGATGCAGTAAATTCAGTACCGGTTTCAATCCCTATGGGGTCATCCTCAGCTGTTATACATTAAATCGGTTTCAAAAACATCACATAAGCACTAATGTTTATATATCACTGATCCAATTTGACAGATCATGAAAAAGTCAATATAACAGTAGTATAATGGATCTTTTCTCATTGACTAGAAAGTTGCTTATTATATAAAGCGTCATCTCATTGTAACCTGAGTCTAGTAAACATCAAGTAAAGTTTACAACGGTATATGTTGAATTATTACATATTTACATATCTATTATTGGAACATACATTGTCTATTAAAAACAAATATATACAGATAAAATTTGACCCGCTATAACAGGCCATTTAAAAGTGGATGAAACGATAAAAAACAAGTTAAAATGAGTCCACATTTAACTCTAGTTTGTACTGGTTTGTTGTTGCTGCATTATTCTTGTAATATGGTAAGTACACAGTGTTTGTATTCTAATGTTTAAACTTGTGGTAGTTTTTGTTCATTCTGATGTTTTCTTGATTAATGCTTGTATAATATATTACAGTTGTCCTGATGTACTAAATTATTATGAGAAATTGCGTGCACCGTTGCTAAGT
Source organism: Anabrus simplex (assembly GCF_040414725.1). Taxonomy (NCBI): domain Eukaryota; kingdom Metazoa; phylum Arthropoda; class Insecta; order Orthoptera; family Tettigoniidae; genus Anabrus; species Anabrus simplex. Next base: position 142,163,758 of record NC_090269.1, on the reverse strand, counting down.
TAAGATAATGCCTATTATAAACTGGACTATTATGTAATGCTGTGCATCTTGGGATCAAAACTATGTCGATATCAACCAACATACATAAGTTCTAGGTGATAACGTGAGGGCTTCCTTTATATTGTAGAGTGTAATATCTGAAATTAGAGATAGATTGTGTAAGAAACGGCATGTAATGGGCTAAGAAAAGTGTAATATATGTATGATATACTTACGTTGAGTGTTGGCACTGTGCATGCTGCACGGCTGCACATCGAGATCTGTTGCGTTTTATTCTGGGGCTTTAGTTCGCAGATACGGAGGGGAAGTTTGGAGGGATGGGAGGGGCATCTGTAGAGAGAGCAGAACTAGGGTAGGGAGTGTCTTTAGGCGGTTCATTTGTATGTATAGGCTGTTGTTTTTTAATTCTTTTCAGATAATGATTTTTTAGAAAGGGAATGACTGTATAGAAAAGAATGTTAGTTTTTTTCTGTGATTTCATTTAGATTGAAATTTGGGCTGATGTATTGATCTAAATTAATGTAAAATTCTTCCAAGATGCTGAGCAAGGGGCTTTTGAGGTTTGTATTCAGAATTTGCATGTCATGGTTAATATTTGTAAATCTATGTTTTTGGTCATCGATGTGTTGTCCCATAGCTGAAAAATGTCTATGCTTAACTGCATTTATGTGTTCATTATATCATATCTGAAAGTTCCTTCCGGTATGCCCTATGTAGCTGGCCTCGCAGTCATTATATTTCAAGCGGTAGACACCTGGTGGTTGTATTGATTTTTATTGTTGACGGATTTAGAATTGTGTAAGATGCTGGCGTTGCTATGTGTAGTAGTTTTGTAGTATATTTTTAGGCCTTGTTTTTTAAAAATGTTTGTTATGGGATGTATATGTCTATTGTTATAGGTGAATAGTACGTTGTCTTTTTTATCTTTCTCGGTTCTGGTTAACTTGGTTTTTGGTTGGTTTTTATTTTATTAATTATCTTGTTAATCATTTCTTTTTTGTATCCATTCTGTCTGGCTATATCATGGATTAAATTTAATTCTTTATTTAGATCTTCTTTTGTAAGTGGTATGTTTTATGCTTGGTAAATCATACTGTAATATGCGGCCTTCTTGTGTGTGTGTGTGTGGGTGGAGTCTATTTTTATTGTATTGGATGTATGGGTAGGTTTTCTGTATATTTTATATGTTAAGTGGTCATTATGTCTAATTATAGATATGTCTAGGTAATTTATGGTATTGTTGTTTTCCGTTTCCATAGTGAATTTTATATGAGGATCTATTCCATTTAATTGTTCTAGGATTTTGTCTTCATTGGTACGCCTATTGTCTATTATAACAAATACATCGTCAACAAATCTGCATTAAAACGGGATATTATCCTGTTTTTGGACTTCTTGGTGTTCCAAGTAGTCTATATATATTTCTGCCAGTATACCTGATGTTGGAGATCCCATGGGTAGTCCTTTTTGGTGATATATATGGTATTGTGAAATTTGAAGTAATTATTGTTGATGGCAAAGTGTAATAATTTTATGAATTCCTGTATTTCTAGCTTAATAAGTTTGCTATGACTTTTGAGATTGGATTCTATGATTTCTATGGTTTTCTGTGTAGGTATGTTGGAGTACATATTTATTATATCATATGATGCTAATCCGTGGTACTTTTCTATTTTTATATTTTTAGTGATGTTACAGAATTCTACTGAGTTTTAATGGCTTTTTTTGGCTTGGAATACATAATGTTTTTTGAGATATCTTTGAATGAATTGTGATAATTTGTAGGTGGGACTTGGTTTATAATTTATTATGGATTTTTGGGTATGCTTTAGCAGTGGGTAGTCCTGGGTTCATTGTGATAAGTTTTGTGATTTCCTGTTTGTTTAAAAGAAAGTGAGTGTTTTTTAGTAAAGTTTCCAAGTTTCATTGAATACTGTTAGTGGGATCCTTATTTTTTATTTGAAAAGTTTCATTTTGGAAGCAAGTTTTGGTTTTAGTTATGTATTCATCTTTATCCATGATAACCATTGTGTTACCTTTGTCTGCTTTGGTTATTGGTAAGTTGTTTGGATTAATTTTGTTTTTGAGCTTTTTGAGTTGTATGTGGCTCATGATATCTTGTTTATTGTTCTCTTTACTGATTCTATTAATATATTGTGGTAATTTTTTCTTGATTTCATATCTGATTTCATCCTGTTGTTCATGTGATATTTTGTTTATGGCATTTTCAGTTTCAGTAATGATAGTAGTAATATTATGGAATATTGAGTCATCTCCCCAATTGTGTTTGGGTCCCTTGCTCAGTATAGTGGATTCAGTTTCATTGAATACTGTATTAGTTAAGTTTTTCATTGGAGGATGGAATACATGCTGATCATTGTCAGTAGATCTAGCCAAGTGTTGTCTGTTGGGTGTGTGATTTTGTATGTGCTGATTATGTGATTGTTTTAATACATTTAGTTTCTTATTCAATGTATTCTGTTTATGTATGGCTATGTTTGCTATTTTTTCATTGGTTATTTGTTGAAAATTGTTCCAATAAGTGTCTGGTAAGTCATGTGAGGCCTTCAGGTGTGTTTCATACAATTGTGTATTAAGGTGTTGTTTTTTCTTGTACATGAATTTAATTTCTTCTTTAAGCCAAATTCGGTTCGTCTTTTTCTGTATATTTCGGATTTGGTTGGTGTTTCTATGTTTATTATTGTATTTTTTAAGAAATTTTGGAGTTAAATCATTTAACAGACATTCTTTGAAAAAAGTGATGTTTTTAACAACATTGGTAATTTTGATTTTCAGGTTTTGGTATTTATATGCCGTTCCTTTTGCCTGGTTGCCTGTTCTATCATAATCTATGAGCTTCATTTCCGTATTGTGTACTTACCATATTACAAGAATAATGCAGCAACAACAAACCAGTACAAACTAGAGTTAAATGTGGACCCATTTTATCTTGTTTTTATGATTTCATCCACTTTTAAACGGCCTGTTATAGCAGGTCAAATTTTATGTGTATATATTCGTTTTTAATAGTCAATGTATGTTCCACTAATATATATGTAAATATGTAATAATTCCACATATACCTTTGTAAACTTTACTTGATGTTTACTAGACTCAGGTTACAATGAGATGACGCTTTACATAATAAGCAACTTTCTAGTCAATGAGAAAAGATCCATTATACTACTGTTATATTTACTTTTTCATGATCTGTCAAATTGGATCAGTGATATAAAGACATTAGTCCTTATGCGATGTTTTTGAAACCAATTTAATGTATAACAGCTGAGGATGACCCCACAGGGGTCGAAACTGGTACTGAATTTACTGCATCTTGTAAATAAACATTTTATTGATAAGGTGGAGGCTTCTATATTATTTTTATATTGTAAGTGGTATATTCCGAGCTGTCAGCAGAGAAATGGCGTGGAACGACATTAGTAGATGAATAAGTTTGAGTGGCGTCTTTAAAAGTAGGAAAGATCACAAAGCTAATGTTGGAATTCAAGAGGACAAATTGGGGCAAATATTCATTTATAGGAAGGGGAGTTAGGGATTGGAATAACATACCAAGGGAGATGTTCAATAAATTTCCAATGTCATTGAAATCATTTAAGAAAGGCTAGGAAAACAACAGATAGGGAATCTGCCACTTGGGTGACTGCCCTAAATGCATATCAGTATTGACTGATTGATTGATTGACTGATTGTGATATTTTACTGTAAAAGTATACGTAATGCACTGACGGTGAATACTACAATTTCTCACACATGTAATACGAGCTTTGTTCCTGTGGCCAATTAAGTCAATTCTTTCTCATTACCAAGAAACTGTTTTCCGCATAAACATATGCCTATTCAAGAAACAATGATCAATTGTATTTTGTATATTTCAATGAGGGGGACAATACTGAATTGTGCCATGTTTACTTGTTCTAGGCATCACTGGTTGTTCTATTAATAAATTATTGGTTTTACTTGCAAGTAACTATCTTTTATAGTTACCAGAGCTGGAATTTATTCCTGAAAATTTTTCTTCCATTCCTGCTAGTAGTTCAATGTTGCACTAAGAAATCGAAGGGAAAGGGCTGGGATTAGGAATGTAGGGGCATTAATTAAGGTTAATTAATTAGAAAATGCGGAAACCACGGAATCAGGGCTGCTAATCATGGGATTCAATCTCTTGCAAACTCACCGCCGGATATAGCTGTTGTGTGGTAATAATATCATACAGAAGAATCTCCATAACAACACTGATATACCAACAATTCTGCATATCGTATTATAATCTTACAGATATTCTAAACGGAACAACTCTCAAGATTTCGAAACCTACTACCATTTTTCGCAGCCTACAGTGTAAAGAACAACTCAACATTCACGGCGTCCTTTTCAAAACCGCACTCAGAAGTAAATAACACATCAACACAATAATTAAAATTATACAGTACATCATGTAGTTTCTTTCTGAAACTCCCATCTTGTTAGAACACACGACTTGCCGGCACTTGCAAAGCAAAGGCTAGGAGATATCAAAAAGAAAGCCAGTTATATGCGTGAACATTTTTAATATTTAATTGAAAATAAAATTTAAGAAAATTAAAAACATATTAAATATGAAAAATATGTAGAATGCTGAAACTGAAAAAGTAGTATTAACTTATTACGGTTCTCAACTGAGATCTATAAGTTTGATGAAAGCAAATTATTGAAAATTGAACATTACCGACAGTATGTACAATTCCTCGATGAAGAAAATCTGTAACACAATTTACGGAATAAGCTGTACAACCGGCTAGTACGCGTTATACAACAACATACCCGACACTTCGAAACAAAACCCTATATTTCAACGTAACTATCTTTTACAGTTTCCAGAGCTGGAAAACAAACTCCTGAAAAACAAATTTATTTTGTATCAGCCAGTAGAACAGAATGAACTTAGGAAAGGACGCATTACTTCTTCTTCTTGGTTAGTTGTTGGACATCGTCGTAAGACGCTGCGTCCAGTCACTGGTTTACGGATTAATTAATGTCTGGGAGAGGTGCCAACATTAGAAGAAAGTAGTACACTACAAGAGAGTAGGGTGAGATATGTAATGAAGCTAATTACAGCAGGTAATGATGAAACTTAGGAAAATACCAATGATATGTAGGCTAAACTATCAGGGCATAACACAAAAACACTGGGACACAGGGTTCTAATTCTTCACGTCCGTGTGGTCTGTCACGACGTCTTACTACAAACAAACAAGACCAGACCACAAATAGGGGTGGGGATGTGAAAGTCCGTACCTAGAGGAAAGGAAAAGGTTACAACTGGATGTTACAGGTAACTAAAAAATTGAGTATTAAGTCTACAACGCGAAAAGTCGGTTGGAACACTACACACGAAACATTTAACGGCAGTTGGTAACCCGCATTAAGAAGCTTAGCTATGAATTCGCGACGTTGATGTTCATATGTCTGACACTGAAAAACCCGGCCGCATGGACAGAAGTTACTTCGATAAGATTAAGGCGATAGAGATGTGCAGGCGTACAGACATGATTTAGACGGAGCCGTATGATTGTGGTAATATGACGCCGAGTGTAGTTACCAAAAGCGAACCACGGTTTATTAGGAATATCAGGCATAAGCGTGAATAAGTGCTTCCCTTTCAACTGGGAAGTTCGGCGCCATTCTGCACTCCACTGATCGTGGCTGAAGTGACGACAGTGTTCCCATAAATCCGTGTGTGGAACTGCGATGTAGTAGTCTAATCCAGTACCCTGGGCTGCCTCGTTAGCTAGGATATCTGCTGTGATGTTACCTTGTATTCCAGAATGGCCCGGAATCCACGCGAATAATACATTAACATTACGGAGGGACAAGTCATAACTTAATTTGCGTAAATTTTGAATGTACCAATTATTGGTATGTTCGGGATTGTCTAAAGCCATCAAAGTGCTTAAGGAGTCAGTACAAATTAGAGCTTTTAATATTCCGGAATATTTTATGTACAATAAAGCCTGGCGTATTGCGAAAATTTCGGCCGTGAAAGAAGAAGCTAGGTGTGGGAGAGTGTATTGTTTGTTCACAGCCAGTTGGGGGGAGTGAAATGCAGCACCTACACCAGTTGGGGATAGATTCTTTGAACCATCAGTGTAAAAAGTGATATATTGCTCGTGGTTATGCCTACTTAACGCAAATTGAAATAGACTGTTCGTGACATGATTATTTGTTCGTAGTATTGGAGGACTATTTTCGAAGATAGTGTGAAGAATTTCGGGTTTAAATGTACTAGCTCGAAAAGGTATAGAGTATTTCGGGTGGTTTAATGTTTGTACCATACTAGTACGAAAGTGACCGAAGTGGTTAAATGCCCATAATAGAGCCGGTTGATGTTCTTCATTAACATTCCGGTTTTGATAATATTCGTATAACAGCTGTAGTTTCGGGAGTATTGGGTGGCGATATTTATTTAATTTGTTAAGAAGATATTTGCTGGCGAGTAGTCGTCGTCGAAATTTTAATGGCGGTTCCGATGCTTCAGCTAAAAGTGCGTTCGTTGGGGAGGAAGACATAGCCCCCATGATTAAGCGGAGTATTTTAAACTGAAAGGTATCAAGTTTGCGTAGGTGGCTATTAGATGCTATATCAAGAAAGTGACAGCCATATTCGAATACTGACCGGATGATATTTTTGTATACTGTAAGAAGGACATATGGATCCGATCCCCAGTTGCGTTTAGTGAGAGATTTAATCATATGATATTTAGTTTCTAATTTGGAAAGAATATATTCGGTATGTTCTTTCCAGAGTAATTTGTTATCAATTTTAATTCCTAAATATTTGATCGAAGTTTTGATACTAATCTCATGGGAGCCAAAGGTAATTGGCGTATGATCATAATTTCGTTTCCTCGTAAAAATCATTGCAGAGGATTTTTGAGATTCTATTTCTAAAAAATGATGTAGAAGCCATCTATGGAGGATCGTTAGTGTACGTTCAATGGTAGTACGGGATTCGAGGGCCGATTCTTTAATGGAATAAATAACTATATCGTCAGCATATTGTAGGATTCTAGCCTGTTGAGAAATCACCCGCTCTAAGTCAAAGGTATATAACAGATATAAGATAGGGCTCAAAATATCACCTTGTGGGAGACCTTTAGAAGTGTACCTAGAATAGAGACTCTGGCCATTGTTCTTTATAAAAATGTGACGATTGGTGAATAATTGCCGTATGATATTAATAAACGGAAGAGGAAATTGCCACTTATGTAATTTAGCAAGAAGTACTCCGATGTCCACATTATCATATGCTCCTTTTATATCGAGAAATATAGCCGTCAAAACGTCACCTCGACTTCGAGCGAGTAATAAATCTGTAAAAAATATATTAAGAGTGTCTGCCGTACTTCGGTCTTTCAAAAACCCAAACTGATACACTGGAAGTATATTATAATATTCTAAACACCATAGAAGACGGTGCAAGAGGATTCGTTGAAAAGTTTTACGAAGGCAGGAACCCAAAGCGATCCCTCTATACCCGTTTGCGTCTTGAGGATGTTTACCTTTTTTTAATAGTGGTATAATTTGAAAATCGTCCCAATCGACAGGAATTGCATGGCTGTGGAGTATGGCGTTAAATGTATTTAGCAGCGTTTGCTTAGCGTGGGACGGTAGATATTTCAACATTTTATAAGTTATAGAATCTCTGCCCGGACTAGTATCTTTTCGATGTTCGAGTGCCATATCTAGTTCATGGAGGGAGATATTCTGTAATAGACTAGAAAATTTTTCGGATGCAGGTATTAAACTATATTCATAAGAAAGTTCCACGTAATCTGGTGTTAGTTGGTGGTAAAATTGGGCAGTTCCGTTAGGGTGCGATTGAGAAACAAAATTTGTATGAGCATTACTTAAATGTTGGATGGCTGCCCATATATCTTTGATAGGAGTTTGGCGATTGATAGATGTGACAAATACCTTCCACGCTGTTCGTCGTTTTTCATTAAAATAGTCTGTATAGAAGCGACTATTTTTTATATTGGATATAGTGATCATAGGTGCCATATGTTCTATAAGCTTTTAAGGCAGCTTGTCTTCGACGAACTAAAGAAGCACATTCGGAATCCCACCAACGAATAGAATTGCTCTGCATTTTAGAAAGCTGCTTGCGTTCAATGGGATGATAGGTATCTAAATAAGAATGAATAAAGGATAATAGTAGATCATAGTCAAGAATATGTGGGTCTGGAAGTGTAGAGCGGATTTTATCTGCAAGAAAGGTCGTGAATAGTGTAGAATCAAACGAGCGGAGATTACGGGATGCAGTAAAGTGAGAGACATTCCTGAGAACGTGTGGGCCTATATCTATTAGAATGGGGAAATGATCGCTTTGATGGGTATCATAAATTACATTCCAATTTGTTTTGTGTGCCAAATCAACTGTGCAAATAGTGAGATCTACTGCACTTTTATTAATGTTAGGAGCTGTTAGACGAGTAGGAGAACCGTCGTTGAGGATAACTAGTTCCTGTTTTACGGTGATTTTTTCAATATTCCGCCCTTTGGGGCAACTAGATATGCTCCCCCAAAGAGGATTGTGGGCATTAAAGTGACCACCGATGAGAATATTTTTTTGTGAGAATTGTGATAAAAATTTGTCCCATTGGGCATAGGTACCTTTTATCCACGGCGGGCAGTATATTGAAACCGCGTACCAATCTTGAATTTTTACTACAAGGGCTTGATTTCCCGGTATAATATAGTTTAATGGAGCTTCCTGAAAGTAGATGTCTTGTTTGAGTAAAATGCATGTACCTCCAGAGATGGGAGCATCATGACGTAGGACTGTAAAACCTTTCATACGAAAATGAAAATGAGATTTCAACCAAGTTTCGCTCAATAAAATTACCGCAGGATCAAGAGCATTTATCAAACTCACTAATTCATGTTTCTTATTTAATATGCTCCTACAATTCCATTGCAGTAAACGCATGTTTTACTTGGAAGGAGTGGAATGTCCCAATAATAGAAGAACCTCATCATGTAATAATTTTAACAGATGCTTACCTTGGATGTTTTGTCCCATGTGTTCCATTAAATCTTCACATTTTTAGAGACGTTTCGACATTTTTCCTTAGAATTAACAGTTGAATTACAATGTAAAGCCATGACAGAGGGAGATGCTGATATTGGTGCGAAGGTTGTCCTTGGGGACTTGACTGCCGTGATGTAGATGCAGGCTCGTTAGGAGTAGCAGGTATCAAGCGCACTACTGGAGTGCCAGAATGTTCTGGAACCGTCTTCGGATTACTTATCAAATTCAGATATGATGCCCTGTCATAACCTGGTTTAACAGGTGGGCGGGGTGGGTTACTAACCACCATAGTAAATTTACGCTTTCGAGGGAGAGGTTCTTCCGACTGGGAAGGTCTATTGGGTAAAGGAGGGAAATGTTGTGGCATCATAAGGGGGTTGGATATGGACTCTAATGGGGCAAAATAGTTTTTTACTTCTAAAAATGATTTGTTTTCAACACTCATAATGCGTTTGATTTCTTTCTGTTGTTTGTGGATTTCACAACGTTCAGCCCCCGCAGGGTGATTTTCTGCACAATTAGCGCATTTAACTAGTTGGTGAGTGCAATCTTCGGTAGAGTGATTAAGTGAACATTTTCCACATCTCGGCTCCCTGGAACGGCAATTCCCTGACATCGTTTACATAATAAAGGAGAGAATATAAAGACCTGAACCTCTAAAATGACCTTAAAAATGGACACACTTTTCGGAAGTTGTTGACTTTCAAATACAACCTTCAGAGTACCTGTAGGAATGTATTCAGTTTTTCCCTCTTTGGATGATCGTATATTTAGACGTTGTACTTTTACTACAGGATATGGCGATTCTAAATAGGTGAGAATGTCGGATTCGGAAATAGTAGTATCTACTCCCCGTACTACGCCTACTCGATGAATATTCGAGGACGGAATAAAAGCTTTCAATTTCTTTTCCTTCAGAATGGGATGAGAAAGAAAGGCGTTTGCAGCCTTGCTAGACATGAAAGTAATTTGGATCCTATTTCTGCCCTTCCTATGGATGGCCTTGACTTCACCAATTTGCCTCTCATAGAAAATCCGACCCAGAGTCATAGGGTGAATATGTCCTATTTTATTTTGAGATTCGGTCGATTCGACATAAACTATGTAGGGGCCAATATGAGTGTTAGAATATGTAGATACAGGAACGGGCTGGCGCTGATCCATGTCACGTATTGTATCTTGAGAACTGTCTCGTTGGGTATCAGTATTACTAGAGTCCATGTGTAAGTCCTCACTCATGGCATCCGTGCCAATATCAGGAGGTCTTCCTAAAGGGCCACCGCCACTATATACAGACATAGTACTTCGAAAGGTGATTACACTATACAAGCACCTATACAACTACAAGAGAAGAATTACTAGGATACAAACACAAAACACTCTACTTATCTACAGACGGGAAAAAGCCGCTGCATCAGTGACCGGAGAGAGACGTGTGCACTGCACAACAGCCGAACACCGAATGGACGCATTACTAGTGACACACCTGCGGAATATACGACACTTATTGAAAAGAGCACTGGGTGCAATGTCCCACTATGTCTGGCCCAAAGGGCAGTTACATAAGAGAGAAAGAACCTATCCGGTATCAACAGACTGATATACACAAATTCGACGTACCGGTAGTTGCTTCAAGGGGAAATTGGAATACGACAGCAGGTCCATAAGTCGTGAAGTATGTGGACAGCTATGGAAGGAGGGTAAACCTGACTGAACTTTACGATTCAATTCTTCGTATAACGAAAAAATGTACAGTTTTATTATTATTATTATTATTATTATTATTATTATTATTATTATTATTATTATTATTATTATTATTATTATTATCCGTTTCACCCTCTTTGGGGTACGATAGATCCACCAATGGTTTGTGAGTCGTGTTTTCCTGTCCTCCCAGTACTTTTTCATCCTTTCAAATCTTACCTTCTTACCTTCTTCTTCAAAAATTCTGTATATAGTCGTTTGGGCTTCATCGAGTCCTGAAACCTATTTATTTTGTCTTTGGTTATTTTCTTCGCAGATCCATATACAAGCACCTCTTCTCTAATTTAAAACTCTTGTAGGTCCTTCTCAGTTTCCTGAAACCAGTTCGGCTTCGTTTTCTTATTACGGAAATAGTCGAAGATTCTTTTAGTTATACTTTTCGGGTCCATTCTTAGGATGTGGCCATAGAAGCCAATTCTCCTTTTCCTTATTGTGTCTGAAATACTTTCTGTTTTCCAATATTATTATTATTATTATTATTATTATTATTATTATTATTATTATGGAGTTTCCGTGGTTCGGAGAGAGGTGAAAGAAGGTGCTGGTTGGAATGGGTCTATCTACGATATCAAAGATTAACTTAAAACTTTAAAAAATAAAGGTTATATTTCTTTTAAATGTCAAACTGAACAAACTTTTCACTTAGTGAAATAACAAGGTTACAGGTACAAATAGCAGTTTGATACAAGAAAGAAAACCCAAGGGTTGGAAATTACAAGTGCTGAGCTTCCAGCTCCAAATTTACAACTTTACAACATCGCAAATATTGCGTTTAGTTGGACGAGGAGAGAAATCTCCCAATTCAAGAGCACTTTGCTCCAAAGGTTACAAATACGGCCTTCCAAAGGCCCCACTCAATGTTACACAAAAACCGAAAAGAGTTTACAAGCTCTCCGAATTCAACAAAGGAGACTGGCTCCCAATTTCTTACAGCCTACTGAAGGAACATTATACAAAAATCTTACATTTCTGGCCTCCCAAGGCCCAACCTACAATTTACAATTTTTGTACACTGGGGTATATATTACCCAAATTACTGGCCTTTCGTAGAAAAAAACAGGTTAAATTACTGGCCCAAACAGAAAATATATGGAGGTGTACACTTGCACTCCTAGAAAACCAAGTATAAAACACTAATTGGGCTCGCGGCCCGATGATACAGAGGCTAATCTTAAGCTACTGAAGTGACTAGAATGAAAGGTTAAGTTAATGCATTACAGGAAAAGAAACAGTTACAAACTCGTAATCACCTGAAGATAAATTCAAGGGGAACTCAAGAGGGTAACGCACTCTCTACCCCTGATTTACAGTTAAAGACTTTATGAAGTTTTACATGAAAAGGTGGAAGTTTACATTTTAGAAATCAAGTGGTTACATAGTTAAAGTTTAGAAACTTTCCATCGGATAAGCTAGCGGAGATAGCTACAGAGATAGAAAATTGGTGGCCATTACCTGGACTGCTATACTGCCTGCCAAAGAATGAGGCACCACGCCTCCTGGCTTAACACACACATTCCGGAAGTAGACGATCAATAAGACATGGTAGCTTGAAAAGCCGCAGCTTCCATACCCGAGGGAACGGTTCGAGAAGGCACTGGACTAAATCCGGACACACCCTCTCATTTTCATTGGATAGTTTTAAAAGTTACAAGAATCCTGTGATAGGCTGAACAATGAATACAAAATCTTCTAATTAGCCAGATTCAAACGCTGGCGGGATGAGAAGAAAGTGTTGCAAACCTTGAAATAACAAATATACCAGGAGGTACACCTCAACTCCGCTCGTTCAAAAGGAGCGCCTAAAGAACTCTATCTAGCAAATAAAACGTGAAACACCTACGGCATGCAGATGGGACATTTGAACTGAAGATGTCACCATTGAAGTGTTGAGTAATTATGTTATTTTGAAGTTCCTTAAATTGTCTGGATTCATTTGCCTTGTGTTAGTTTACTTCAAGAAGTTTAAACTTTCCTCCATAGATGTCATTACAAAAACTCTGGTCATGCACTCTGGTGCAAGGTGGAAGAACTTGTAATTTAAAGAAGTTTTGTGTTTCTAGGTTTTCATAATTGAATCAATGTTCATTTATTTTGGGGTTGGCAACACTTCTTTTTCATTCCGCCAGTTTTGAATCTGGCCAGTAGGAAATTTCTGCAATTATTTTTCAGCCTATCACAGGCTTCTTGTCGCTTTTTGAATTGTCCAATAAAAATTGAGAGGGTGTGTCCGGATCTCCCGGATGCAAGCTCACAGCTGTGCGCCCCTAACTGCACGGCCAACTCACCCGTAGGTCGGGGATACAGCTTGGGAGGAGGACCAGTACCTCGCCCATGCGACCTCACTTGCTATGCTGAACAGGGCCTTGTGGGGGTGATGGGACGATGGGCAGGGACCGACACGGATGAGGGAAGGAAGCGGCCGTAGCTTTATTTAAGGTAAATCCCGGCTCTGCCTGGGAAACCACGGAAAACCACTTCGGGGATGGCTGAGGACTGAATCGAACCCCCACCCTCTACTCAGTTGACCTCCCGAGGCGGAGTTGACCACGTTCCACGCCTAATACCACTTTTCAAATTTCGTTGTAGAGCTGGGAATCGAACCCGGGTCTCCGGGGGATGGGGCAGCTGATCCCACTTACCACAACACCACAAAGATGGAAAATAACAACGATAAGAACAATAATAATATAATATAATATAACATAATATAATATAATATAATATAATATAATATAATATAATATAATATAATATAATATAATATAACAATAGGCATAGTCAATAATATTATATATTTATTGTTGTTGTTGTTATTATTATTATTGTTACGGAGTTATCCGTGGTAGTTAGAGGTGAAAGAAGGTGCGGGCAGGAATAGGTCTCAACTTACGAAATTAAAGTTAATTTAAAACTTTAACAAAGGTTATATTTTCTTTTCAAAATCAGCAGATAACAACAACAGAGTGACAGGTACCAAGTAGCAGGAAAACAATTTAAGAAATTACAATTGTTACAAGATTTGGGCTTCGAGCTCCAAGATTAATTTCTGAGATCTCATCTCACCACCACAATAGCTAAAGGGCAGAAAACCCCTAAGTACTAGGAGCACTTGCTCCTAATTACAATGTTAAGATGAAAAGAGCAGACCCGCTCTCAATTTTACAAGCCTATCAAAGGCTACAACAACCTTCATTCCTAACTGCCCTTAGGACACACATACAGTGAAACAGGGGTATCTTGTACCCAACCTACAGGGCCTTCACATGAAGAAAACAAACTCTGGGTTAATTAAATGGTCCAAAAAACCAAACTGACTGGAGGCGTAGCTTGCACTCCTACATGAAACTTCTTAAAACCTAGGGGGCACTCGGCCAGTTATACAGGGGCTAATCCCATACTAGGGAGGTGACTAGTTGGCAAATAAGTTTAAGACTTTAAGAAGGAAAAGAAAAAATTTACGAAAACATAGTCACCTCAAATTCAAAATGAAGGGGAGTTCGAGAGGGTGAAGCACTCTCTATCCCCGCTTTACAGATTTGTAACTTATAGATAGACAGAAAAGAATTAACATTTTAAAAGGGTAGTTTACATACTAAAGGTTTCGAACCCTCCCCGAGAGTTAAACTGCTGAGCAAGCAAGAAATGAAGATGTTGACAGGCCATTACCTTGTAGATGAACTGCTGCTTGGAGAAAGAGGCGCTTCCCGCCACCTGCTATATATGTTCACACACTGCGAAAGATGTTACTGAAGTGGCCCCGAGACCAGAAAATCAGCAGTTTATATACCCTCGTGGAACATTCGAGACCTTTCATGAATAATAACAACCCGCCCACAAACTTTTATTGGTCGTCGAAAGATTACAAGTCAAAACTGAAGAAGAAATCTAGGATTGGTGGAAAATTAATTACAGAAATGACTGATTGGTTAAATTCAAAACTGGCGGAAAGAGAAGGGTTATACTGCCAACCCAAAAAATGAATGAAAGAAATTTAACAAAGAAAGAACTTACGAATACCAAATTTCTTCAAAAAAACAGTTCCTTCACTTCGCACTAGGGTGCACAATTATAGTTCTTAAGTAGTGCCATCTAGAAGAGAATGTCCACACTTCTTGCTACAGAGCAAACAAATACAAATCGAAATGGACATAGTTCAGAACACTTCAAAATTCACAGTAGAGACATCTTCCGAGAAACTTTTGAGTGAATACAGATTTTAAAGTTCAGAGTTTCTCCTGTAGAGAGGTTTCAACTGGCGCAATATTCGAATTCGCGGCGTGGAGGTGTACCGCCCGGTACAATTATTATTATTATTATTATTATTATTATTATTATTATTATTATTATTATTATTATTATTATGAAAAAATGAAATGGCGTATGGCTTTTAGTGCCGGGAGTTTGCGAGGACAAGTTCGGCTCGCCAGATGCAGGTCTTTTGATTTGACACCCGGAGGCGACCTGCTTGTTGTGATGAGGATCAATTTATGATGAAGGGGACACGTACACCCATCCCCGGATCAGCGAAATTAACCAATTTTCTTTAAAATTCCCGAGCCTGCCGGGAATAGAACTCAGGACCCCTTTGGCCAAAAGCCAGCACGATAACAATTTAGCCATGGAGTCGGCATTATTATTATTATTATTATTATTATTATTATTATTATTATTATTATTATTATTATTATTATTATTATTATTATTATTATTATTGTACCGGGCGGTACACATCCGCTCCGCTAATTCAAACATTGCGCCAGTTGAAACTCCTCTACTGGAGGAAGCCTGAACTTTAACAGCCATGTTAATTCTAAAGTTTCTCTGAAGATGTCGCTATTGTAAATCTTGAAAAGTTCTGAACTGTGTCTTTTTCGATTTATATTTGTTTGCTCTGTAGTAAGAAGTGTGAACATTCTCTTATAGATGGCACTACTTAAGAACTACAATTGTGCACCGTAGTGCGAAGTGAAGGAACTTTCCTTTTGAAGAAATTTGGTATTCATAAGTTTGTTCTTTGTTAAATTTCTTTCAGTCATTGTTTGGGTTGGCAGTATAACCCTTCTCTTTCCACCAGTTTTGAATTTGACCAATAAGGAATTTCTGTAATTAATTTTCCACCAATAAGGTGTTTCTTCTTCGTCTGGTGTATTAGTTTTTCGCCATTATCCAATAAAATTTTGTCGGCGCGTTGTAATCATTCATGAAACGTCTCGAATTTTCCACGAGGGTATATAAACTGCTGATTTTCTGGTCTCCTGGCCACTTCAGTAACATCTCTCCTAGTGTGATTATGTAGCAGGGGGCGGGAAGCGCCTCTTTCTTCGGGCAGCAGTTCATCTACAAGGTAATGGCTGTTTAATAACTTTATTTCTTGCTAGCTCAGCAGTTTAACCCTCGGGGCAGGTTCGAAACTTTTATCATGTAACTTTCCTTTAAAATGTAAAAGACTCTTGGTATAAATTCTGTCTCTTTAGCTACTAATTTGGATAGAGAGTGCCTAACCCTCTCGAGCTCCCATTAATTATGTTTTGAGGTGACTACGTTTTCATAACAGTTTCTCTTCTCCTCGTAATGTAATGAAGTTTTCTATCATGTCACCTCCGTAGTATGGGATTAGCCCTTGCATATGCGGCCTAGTGCCAAGTAGGTTTTAAAAAGGTGTATTAGGAGTTCAAGTTACGCCTCCACTCATGTTGGTATTTTGGGGCCATGTAATTATCATGTTTCTTTACTGAATAGGCCTCAGTAGGTTGGGTATTTTTACCCCTGTTCTTGTGTGCCTGGAGGGCAGCTTAAAGGTGGAGTTTGGTGTGGCATTTGAATTGGCTTGAACTTTGAGAGCGGGTTGCTCTTTCTTAAATTTGGTTTCTGTGTGCCTCGAGCAGGATTAACTGGGTAATTGGGAGCTAGTGGTCCTTGGTATGATTGGGGTTTTCTGCCCCTTTGTTTAACCTTATACATAGGTAAAGTTGGGCTCATTGCTCAAGGATTGTGTGTCTGGGGGCTCGAAGCCCAAGTCCATTAACAAATTGTAATTGTACATTCTTAATTTGTTGATATGCTACTGAGTACCTGTCATACTTGTTATTTCTTGATCTTGAAAAGAAAATATAACCTTTGTTAAATTGTAAATTAACTTTAATTTCGTAAGTTGAGACCTATTCATCCCAGCACCTTCTTTCACCTCCGCTGTTCCACAGATACCTCGGAACAATTGGTAGCAGAGCGTGGTTGAATGGGTCTCAATTTAGCCCCTTTTGACGGCAAAACATTGCTTTGCTTTCGAACTCTAACAATTTTCTCAGTTGCTGGAATTTTTTTTATTTTTTCTAAAAGTTTTCTGTCATCATGTCCGGCCCTCGCGAGGTTCTCCATCCTTTCTATTTGCGTAAAGAAGAATTAATTTATGAACTATCTCTCCGAGACGTTCAATCTGGAGGCACGTTTGCGTTGGATGCTAATAAACTTAAAGATTCCCTTGAGTTGCCTATTACCACCCCTACGTTGGGAGAGAAAGAAATTGGCGATGCTCTCTCCACGATCAATGACAATACTACTGAGCTAGCATCTATAGTTAGTTTTTTTAAGAAGGGAACCCATCCCCTAACCAACTTAAACGTGTCCAAGCTCGACTATTTAATTTTTATAATAGGCTTAATAATCTATTGTCTCTTAAGTTGAGTGACATTCAGGGAAAAGAGGCTAGTGCCCTCATTGAAAACATTTCTAAATTGTCCAGTACTGTTGGTCACTTGTTATCGGGGGTAACGCCTCCCAAAACTGACCCGCCCCTGGCGGTAAACACTGTTAGCGAGGAAACTTCTTCCAAAGGGGAAGAAAATGGAATATCAACAGTTACTCAAAAATCCACTCCCCCATTAGAAACTGAGTCCGAACGTCGCACGTCCATTCCACCCTTTGTGTTAAATAGGGCCCCTTCGGAATCAGCTTCTCCGCCACATAGGCCCCTTTCTACTATGTCACCTGGTTTCAGCCGTTTACCCCATCCATTAGCTATGTTACTTAGAGGTATTTCCAAGTTTTCTGTTAACTCCACAACCGATGTCATTGCTTTCTTAAGGTTTTTAGTTGAATTCCAAGATCATGCCCTTGTTTTTTCTCTTTCTCCGTGTCAAATCCTTCAGATTATTTACCCGTATTCTACTGGTGTTCTATCGGACAAAATAGTTAGGGCCATTGCCGAACAGTCATCCATAGAAGACTTCCACGCCCATCTGTTAGCTAATTTTATTCCAGCTCGAGCTAGGTCATCTCTAATTCAGAAGTATTATTATAGAGTGCAGCGACTTGATGAAAACCTGGCAGACTTCATACAAGACATCAAATTCTATACTAGGGTATTTGTCCTTCATTTTCCCGAAGATCAAATTGTTCAGGCCATATTGGAAGGTATTTCTCCATCATACCGATCATACTTGTGCTTTGGGTCGCGTCCGCAAACTTTCGCTGAGTTAGAGGTTATGGCTGTCTCAGCCGAAGGAGTCAGATACGCCGATACCTTGCGTGTCGGGAAAGAACCCCCTCCATCCTCTAGTAGTTTTCGGCCTCCTCCTCGCCGACCCATCACACCCCGTAAATGTTACGCTTGCGGGTCGCCTGACCATCTTCGCAATAAATGTCCATTGATCAAATCTAGTAGGACAAATAATGGAGCAAGTTCATCCCAAGGTTGCTTTAAATGCGGCGCATTTTCACATATTGCCAAGAACTGCCCTAATGCTAACAGCACTCCCTAGTGCTCAACTTCTGGTGCAACTACCACCAAGGCCAATAATAATAAGTGACTAGGGGCTTCGGCTGGGTCGACCTTCCGAGGCTCAGCCCCAAGTAAAACTGCCGAATTCCCAAGGAAAACTCAGTTTTCGAGTTCATCCTTTGAAGGCCCTAAAGAATGTCTTAGGATAGCGGCGGATACCCCAGCACCTGTTCCTTTTCTCAAAATTGAAATAAATAATGAACCTGTAACAGCTTTATTAGATTCAGGCAGTATGTGTTGTATTATTTCGGCTGAATGGTACTCCATTGTTTGTAAACTTCCTGACTATTGTTCATCTTCAGTTCAATATGTTTCGGCTAATTCTTCTCCTTTAGAAATTTTAGGTTTTTATATGCCAAAATTCTGATTTCTAAATTTACTTGGAAAGTTAAATTGTTTGTGGCAAAGCACTTGTCTTGCCCCATTATATTGGGAGCCGACTTCATGTCCCATACTGGTCTAGTGCTCGATCTTCAAAGTAAGTCGTGCACATTCAAATTTGCTTCTAATTGTAAAATCCCCTTATTGAAATGTAATTCTGTGTCATGTTCATCTATTTCGCCTACCCAGGATGAGATGTTGTTAGATCTTAGACATCTACCTGAGGAGCAGGCTGATAGTATTCGTAAGCTGTGTCAGTCGTTTCCAGAGGTGTTCTCTGATACTCTTGGTGTTACTGACCTTACTGAATACAAAATTGAGGTCATGGATTCGATTCCTGTCCGTTTTCCACCTTATAGGCTATCTCCACCTAAAATGAAGGCATTGAAAGAAATCATCGATCAAATGTTAAAGGATGGTATTATTCGGTCCTCTAAGTCGGCGTATTCTTCGCCTATTTTTCTAGTCCCGAAACCCCAAGATGGCTTCAGGCCTGTAAATTGATTATAGGGCTCTCAATCGGAAGGTGGTGTTACAATCCGTGCCCCTTCCAGACCTTCACTCTTGTTTTTCATGGTTTCGGAAGGCCAAGTTCTTTACCATCTTGGATCTGAATCAGGCCTGTAATCAAATTCCTCTGTCTGAAGAATCTAAACATCTTACAGTGTTTGCCACGGATTGGAATTTGTACGAATACAATCGCGTACCTTTCGTGGTCCCCACGGGAGCAGATGTACTTACGAGACTGCTAAATAGGGTCTTCTCCGACATCAAATTTGAGTACTTGTACCACTATCTCGATGATGTCGTCGTATTTTGGAGACCTTCGAAGAACATCTAGATCATCTGAAAGAAGTTCTCAATCGCCTTCGTAAGCCTGGGCTAACTGTGAAGTTGTCCAAGGTTGCCTTTGCTAAGCCTTCCATGTCATTCCTAGGGCATATTGTGTCGCCCGATGGTGTTGCACTCGATCACTCTAGAACACAGGCCATGCGTGATTTCAAGCCTCCCAAGGACATCAAAGGTATTGCCAGATTCATTGGTATGGTGAATTTCTTCAGGAAATGTATTCCAAATTTCGCCAATAGAGCGGCGCCCTTGAACTTACTACGTAGGAAAGGCGTCAAATTTGAGTGGGGACCTTCTCAACAGGCCGCTTTTGAAGATCTCAAATTAGCTCTGTGTAATGCCCCTGTTCTGGCTATGCCCGATTTCTCCAAGAAATTCATCGTCCAAACCGACGCGTCGTCGTCGGCGGTAGCTGCAGTCCTTCTTCAAGAGACTGAACTAGGAAGGCGCCCCATCACCTATGCCTCCAGGACTCTATCGGCTCAAGAAGCCAAGTACTCCATCTATGAGCTCGGAGGTTTGGCAGTTTTATTTGCGCTAGAAAAGTTCCGCCTTTATCTGGAACATGTCAAGTTCGACTTGGAGACTGATATCCAAGCCTTAAGCTGGGTCTTAGGTAGGCCGCGTCGTACTGGTCGTATAGCCCGGTGGGCCATCCGTATTTCTGCCTTCCAATTTGATGTTAGGCATATCAGAGGTACTGAAAATGTTGTGGCAGACGGACTAAGCCTTATGTTTTCCAATGATGTAGAGACCCATGAACTGGTCGATAGTTCGTCACCTCCCGAGTCCATACTACCTGAGGTTTATGCCATTCTGACTGATGCTCCCATGTTGTTTAGGGATATTGAAAAATATCAACGTGAAGATCCAGTGCTGGCTCCCATTATGGAAACCCTTTCTTCTGGGGAGCATGTCGTCCCTTATGTATTGAGGAATGGTGTTTTATGTTGCCCGTCGAGGCATGATCAAAAGGTGAAAGTTGTAGTTCCAGCTGTTCTTGTACCAATGATCTTCAAGTAGTATCATGAGACCCCATTAGAGGGGCATTTAGGCATCTTCAAAACCCGGGAAAAGATTCGTGAGATGGTCATCTGGAAGGGTATGGACGGAGAAATGCGTGAATTGGTAAAATCTTGTAAATCATGTTGGCTTAGTAAACCTACCATGTCAACTAAGCAAGGGCTTTTGTCTTCTCATCAAGCTTCGCGCCCCATGGAACGTCTCTATATCGATTACATAGGACCCTTTCCCCAGTCAAAGGGGAATGCCAACAAGTTCATCCTTGTATGTGTACATGGTTTTACAAGATTTTCTTGGTTATTTCCAACTAAGCTGGCTACCGCCCAGTCCACCATTACTTGTTTAAATTCCATTTTTGCTTCTTTCGGTCCGTGTCAATATATTGTGTCTGATAATGCTAAAGCTTTCACATCCAATCTCTTTCGTAAATTCTGTTTTGACCTGCCATATCGCATGTAACAACATCTGCTTAATATCCTCAACCATCTCTAGCGGAACGGGTCAACCGTAATCTGAGATCGGCCCTTATTGCCTATCATCACGACGATCATTCTAGGTGTGACACTTCCCTGCATTGGTTAGCTTTTGCTTTGAATTCGGCGGTTCATGAATCCCATTAATTTACTCCAGCTTCTTTGATGTTCAAGTTTGTTCCAAACACGCCGCTCTCTAACCTTTGGTCTCTGAGTGACATTAGACCTGAGGCAATAGATCCTGATAATATTAAAGATCTTTGGAAGAAGGCTAAAGCCAATCTTAAAGTGTCTCATGAAAAGGTTAGGGAAAGATATGATCGTGGACGGAGACCCACCCATTTGAAGGTAGGCGACCAGCTTATGGTCAAGAATTTTGTTCCCGCGGGCAAGCTTGCCCCCAGATTTCATGGGCCATGTATTATTCTTGATTTCCTTACACCCGTTACGTTATTATTAAGCAATCCAGCCACCGAGAGGATATGTAGAGTTCACCTGTCGCAGGTGAAACCTGTGTAACTTCCACGCTAACTTAGCTGGTTTTATTTTTTTGTTACATTTTGAAAGAATTCGGAAGGTTATATTTTTGGTTTCATTTATAGGCCTTCTGCCCCTTGAATGAGGTCTCTTGTATTAAAATATTCTTTGTACAACCTCCCCCGACCAGTTAAACTGCTATCCTGTCCTCACCATGGCCATTACCATGCTCCCGTCTCCTGCTCAAACACACCAGTGGCTAACTGAAATGAAATAAAACCTCCACGCCGCTGGCCCCTCTGCCTCACCACAAAGCCTGTACCCTAAAATCATTATGGTCCAACAAAATTCTGCCGCTGAGATCTTAATGTTTCAGTGCCCCCGCAGCCGTGCGGCGCCGTTCCGCTCCTGTAGTAGAGAACGAGCCCGATCTACTCCAGTGAGGACAACCAGTGTACGGTGAGCCGGAGCCCTCCTCCCGGCCAAGGCTGATGTGCGGCGCTCTTCCGGCAACTGCCCGCGGACTGTAAACAATCGTCGCGGGTGCGGCGTACTTCACCACCACTACCCCTCTCATAGTGCGGGATAGCGGTATCTCAGGGTACTTGAGGGGTCCGAGCGGCCTCTTCTGGACACAAGCTGCTGCGGCTGGTCTCGCCATCTAGTAATAGGCAACTAATGTACTTAATCAGCTACATGGACATTTCATATCAACAATTACTACATTTTTGGATTCAACTGCAACATCTGGTGGACTTATATTTTTTTTTCCTTTCAAGAATTAAAAGTTCTTCCTTCTGAATTCAACTACTACAAGCATAAAGACATTACATCAAAAGCTACTACAAAGAATTTTGAAACTGGATCCAACCAATTTAAGAAAACTTGTTTGTAAATCCTTCTGCAATTAATTTCGATATCAACATCATAACTTGGACCTTGTTTTAAAACAAAATTTGGTGTTCTTCTGTGTCTCCCCTTGGAAGGACGTTTGGGGGGGGGAAGGTCTGTACCGGGCGATACACCTCCGCGCCGCTAATTCAAACATTGCGACAGTTGAAACTCCTCTACTGGAGGAAGCCTGAACTTTAACAACCATGTTAATTCTAAAGTTTCTCTGAAGATGTCGCTATTGTAAATCTTGAAAAGTTCTGAACTGTGTCATTTTCGATTTATATTTGTTTGCTCTGTAGTAAGAATTGTGAACATTCTCTTCTAGATGGCACTATTTAAGAACTACAATTTTGCACCCTAGTGCGAAGTGAAGGAACTTTTCTTTTGGAGAAATTTGGTATTCATAAGTTTGTTCTTTGTTAAATTTCTTTCAGTCATTATTTGGGTTGGCAGTATAACCCTTCTCTTTCCGCCAGTTTTGAATTTGACCAATAAGGAATTTCTGTAATTAATTTTCCACCAATAAGGTGTTTCTTCTTCGTCTGGTGTATTAGTTTTTGCCATTATCCAATAAAATTTTGTCGGCGGGTTGTAATCATTCATGAAACGTCTCGAATTTTCCACGAGGGTATATAAACTGCTGATTTTCTGGTCTCCTGGCCACTTCAGTAACATCTCTCCTAGTGTGATTATGTAGCAGGGGGCGGGAAGCGCCTCTTTCTTCGGGCAGCAGTTCATCTACAAGATAATGGCCGTTTAATAACTTTATTTCTTGCTAGCTCAGCAGTTTAACCCTCGGGGCAGGTTCGAAACTTTTATCATGTAACTTTCCTTTAAAATATAAAAGACTCTTGGTATAAATTCTGTATCTCTAGCTACTAATTGGGATAGAGAGTGCCTAACCCTCTCGAGCTCCCATTCATTTTGTTTTGAGGTGACTACGTTTTCATAACAGTTTCTCTTCTCCTCGTAATGTAATAAAGTTTTCTATCATGTCACCTCCGTAGTATGGGATTAGCCCTTGCATATGCGGCCTAGTGCCAAGTAAGTTTAAAAAAAGTGTATTAGGAGTGCAAGTTACGCCTCCACTCATGTTGGTATTTTGGGGCCATGTAATTATCCTGTTTCTTTACTGAATAGGCCCCAGTGGGTTGGGTATTTTTACCCCTGTTCTTGTGTGCCTGGAGGGCAGCTTAAAGGTGGAGTTTGGTGTGGCCTTTGAATTGGCTTGAACTTTGAGAGCGGGTTGCTCTTTCTTAAATTTGGTTTCTGTGTGCCTCGAGCAGGCTTAACTGGGTAATTAGGAGCTAGTGGTCCTTGGTATGATTGGGGTTTTCTGCCCCTTTGTTGAACCTTATACATAGGTAAAGTTGGGCTCATTGCTCAAGGATTGTGTGTCTGGGGGCTCGAAGCCCAAGTCCATTAACAAATTGTAATTGTACATTCTTAATTTGTTGATATGCTACTGAGTACCTGTCATACTTGTTATTTCTTGATCTTGAAAAGAAAATATAACCTTTGTTAAATTTTAAATTAACTTTAATTTCGTAAGTTGAGACCTATTCATCCCAGCACCTTCTTTCACCTCTGCTGTTCCACAGATACCTCGGAACAATTATTATTATTGTTATTATTATTAAAAACTAACGATAAATGAAAATGTATATATTTCATATAATCGCCTTCTTCATACTTATAAGGCAGTATTAACTACGCCGCTACCACTTCCGTTGCGCACCGCTACCGGAACTGCAAGCGAGCACACATTCAATACTGTTCCCACGTCCTGCGTTCGCCCACAGCAAACACCGATTTGTTTGTAAGCAACAGTTTACTACCGGAGAATACCGCATGGAGCGCTGCACTCGCACTACCGATTGTGGTCATAGGAGCAACTGCTCCATTCCCAGCTCTAGCACAAGCCAACAAAAATAACTACACAGATGACGGAATAAAGAACATACTCCTCAAGAGGTGTATAAATCATCTAGCCCCCTTTCTTACTGAGGTAATTAATTTGTCATTGCAAACAGGAGTAATAGCAGATAAATGCAAAATTGCAAAGAGTGGTACCAATTCTTAAGAAAGGAACACAATCTGACTCCAGTAATTACAGGCCACTATGTATAGTATCTTCACTAGCAAACGTACTTAAAGTAGTAATAAAAAACAAGTCTTGAATTTCCTAATAAAAACACAATTCTTTAAATTTCAGTATGGATTCCTACCCAAACATAGTACACTTTCGTTTTGACATAATCTCCCTTATACAGAACGCGGCAGATAATAATAAAATGACAGCTGGACTTTTCATAGATCTTGCAAAGGTATTTGACACATTTAACCATATCCTACTACTTAATAAACTAGCAAATGTAGGAATTAGAGGAATATCATTTAAGTGGTGTAAGAAAGTATTTAACTGACAGGAAGCAATATATTAATATCAATGAAACTAAAGGGCCCATCCACAATGTTAAACATGGTGTCCCACAAGGGTCAGTGCTGGGAACATTACCGTTTCTAATATTTATGGGTGACATAGGTTATCTTGAGTTTAATGGTAAGATATTCTTGTTTGAAGGCGATATATTTTTATTTTATGAAAGCAGCTGTGATCCAGATATTATGGATTATATGCAAAAGATCTGGACATATCATCATGGCTGAATAAAAATAATCTAGTAATAAGCACTTCAAAAACAAAATATATATGATATTCAATAAACCTACACATATTATCAATACCTTTAACGTAGTAAAAATTGGCAATGAGTCCATTGAAAGAGTAAAGCAATTTTCATATTTAGGCCTGGCTTTGGACAATAACTTAACGTTGGAATGACCATATCTCAAATGTAAAGAAAAAATATTAGTGTAATTGCAGTTCTAAACAGATTGAAGTACTATGGAATAAACAACCAACACTTAAGGAACATATATACGTCCCTCATACATTCACACCTTATGAACATGAATATAATTTGGGGATATTGTACACAGGAAGCTGCAGAGCAACTAGAAATATTCAAAAAGAGAGCTTTAAAAATTACGTACGGATATGATTTTCTGAAACCACCTGTGGAAGGTTTTCAGGAAACAAGCATATTCCCAGTACAATGCCAGATTAAATACCATCAAGCTTTACTATGTTCAGGTATAAATTAATATATTTTCTGTTGATATAGAACCACTATACATCAAAGATATTCACACACATAACATGAGATCAGGAAACCAGTTTTACTAAAATTCCATTAACACTACCAAATGTGGTGTTAAAAGCATTTTCTTTTTCATCTACAATCTACCTCATAAATTGAAACAAATCAATACGTTGTACAGATGTAAAAAAGAAGTACGCAGGAGAATAAATCGATAGCCGCTCTGTACCAATTTTTCCACCTAAGTTTACTTTATGTTTAATATCTTCCTTTTCTCCATGTAAAATAATGATATTATGATGTAAATCAGTATTTGTAAAACATTATTTGTTTTATGTATACCACATCTGTTAACTGAAACTGAAAGCTGCCAAGCTATGATTGTAAAGGACAGTCCCTCCTTGAGCCACTAGCTCACTGGGACATTCTATAATAAATTAATTAATTAATTAATTAATTAATTAATTAATTAAGAAACAGGTACACTATTTTGTAAGAGCAGGTTTTCTCCACAATCTTAAATAGCCTACGGGGCTGAGCTCCAAAATTTAATACAGACCAGCTTCTCAGAGGCATAAATTTCTTACGGGGCACAGGGTTATACAATGACAATTTTCAAATGAGGTATTTAGAGTCACTTCTGCTCAATAGTTTTTCATTTTATTTTCCGGAAACAAACACTGAATAAAATGGAAATTGCAACACCCAGATGGAGTGGTGCTACATTGCTGCAATGAAACATGCAGGACGAGTGTTCGGTTGTGCTTCGATGATTACACTTTCAGGTCAATCTAACCGCAAGTTTGGACAACAATCAATACAGGATGTGCCTACCACGAGCTGCAATACATTGATGAATTCGTTGAGGCATGGAGTCAATAAGGCCCTGGATCGCTTCCTGAGTAATTGTGGCCCATGCTTGCTGCACTGCACGGGTCAGATGTTGCAGAGCTGTGGGTGACTGAGGCTGGTTGGCCAGTTGTCGACCCATCATGTCCTACACATGCTCAATAGGACTGAAGTCCGGGTATCTGGCGGGCCATTCTAAGGTTGTGATGTCGTGGAGAGCTTCTCTGGAGATGCGTTTAGTGTGAACCCGGGCATTGTCCTGCTGAAACACCCCATTAGCAATGTTCGCCATCATAGGGACAACCACTGGATTGAGTACCCTATCAACGTACTGTCGAGCAGTCATAGTGCCCTCAACAAGCACTAATTGTGATTTCACATTAAAGCCAATAGCTCCCCAGGTCATAATGCTTGGTGTTGGCCCTGCGTGCCTCTCGACAATAAGATCTGGGCGGCCCCTCTCCGCGGTATGTCGGCGCACACGATTCCGGCGATCACTGCGGGCAAGACAGAAGCGCGATTCATCACTAAAGACGACCCTGTGCCATTCGTCGACCCACATCGATCTTTCTCGACACCAGGCCAGCCTTACACGTCGCTGTTGTGGGGTCAATGGAACAACTTCTGCAGAGATACGGGCTCGTAAGCCAGCTGAACACAGGCGATTACCAACTGTTTGTTGTGTAACGTGGCGTGCCACAGCTGTTCGAATTTGCGCTGCTGTTGCATGGGGTTCCATCAAGACCATCCGAATGATGCGGCGATCCTCTCTCACAGTTGTCTATCGCGCTGGGCCTGTGCCAGGTCTATGAGTGTGGGTACCTTCATTTGACCACTGCTGTCATACACGTTTTACCGTAGATGCTTGTCGGCCTACACGTGCAGCGACAGTCCTTAGCGATAATCCAGCCTCTCACAGCCGAATTCTCCTCTCTCTCTCAAACGGCGACAGTTGTTGATAGCGTGCTCTTCTCTGTCGTCGAGACATGTTTGACGGGAAACACTTCACTGCACAGACTGCAAGTCAACTACGCTACACCAGAGTCCGTATACTGGAGTTGATTCCTCCGCGACCAATCACGTCGGGAGACCTGTAGCAACAATCCAATGGATCTGAAACTTTGATCGTTTACCTACCTCCATGGCATCGTTCCATATCTTTAAAATCAACACAAACGACCAATGCCTTCATGGTGTTGGAATTTCAATTTACTTAAGTGTAAACAGTATCAACGAGGGCCCATACTAAATGGCTACAATGCAAAAAAGAAAAAGTTTGATAATGATCGGCCAAAAACAAAATGCAGGTAGGAGAAAAACTTGCACTCCTTCTGGAAAACTATTCTACACCGGGGCGACTAAATGGTAAACGTTAAATAGCAACAATACCAGCAAGTGCTAAATATTTTTGAGGATAAGAAACTTTAGTCACACCGTACCAAGTTGAATGGGAGTCAACAGATGGTAATCATTTTTGCCCCTTACATTACATATTTCCCAGTAGGGAATGAAATACCTGTCGTCAGACTGGCCGAACTTTTTGCATTTAAACCACCAGGTTTAGAAATGTACATGAAATAAAAGAGTTTTGAGACATATCCCTCAAGATATCTGCCGGAGCTATCATAATATGTTAAGAAAATTCTGCCGTTACCTTGACTAGTTGGGCCTTCCGAACGCTGATCTATGACCCCTGCTCCTTTAGTACACGCTGCACACAATAAACCAGAGCGATGACAATGACAATGCAGCCTTAATGCGCTCAGCTTTTATAGCATCTCGAGGGGAATTATCCCAAAGTGTTTAAAGATAGGTCGGATGACAATATTAATTAGGTAGAGAAAATAAAAAAAATTCTAATTGATTTATAGATACAGGAGATTGAGGGCTTGGAGCAGAAGTGTGGACAACCTTAACACAAAAGCAAAACAATCTTCAAAACTAAGGTATACCACCTCTGAAAATTTATTCTTTCCCTTAAGAATTAATTGTCCTTAATAACGCCGTAGGGGGCACTTAGGGCGATGGTAGTAACGTCTAACAGTTTAAAATCAAAGTGTCTTGTATAATATTAGTTGAACTTCAATTATATAGATGGCCTTACAGAAGTCACGCAGTTTAACTGGGTGTAGAAGGTGTACCCCAGATACAGATCTCCACCCTCTATGGTTTTACCACGGTATGAACAGCTTTGAAATATTGAATCTTGCAATACATAATTTTTGAGAAAACATATATAACTTGGAGTATCACTTTATAGAGAGTCCTTTCTGGTCTATTTGTTGAAGTAAAGTAATTTAATAGTGTTTGCAAAGTGGTAGAATTTCAGGCTGT
The DNA here is from genome assembly GCF_040414725.1 of Anabrus simplex. Taxonomy (NCBI): domain Eukaryota; kingdom Metazoa; phylum Arthropoda; class Insecta; order Orthoptera; family Tettigoniidae; genus Anabrus; species Anabrus simplex. The sequence continues at coordinate 142,134,680 of NC_090269.1, read as the reverse complement.
TGCGCCTAGAGATGACGGCAAGAACGGCCGACTTTGACGATGTATAGGATAGGATCGCCCTGACCCACAAGGTACCCTGAGATACCATCCTTACCAACCTCCCGTTATATTGAGGGGAGCAGCCAAGGCGATGGTCACAAACGACCAAGTAGCATTGTACGGCCCAAGGATAGAGTGGGCGGTTGGAATCCAGCTTCCAAGCCAATCCCAGGAATGACCGCCCGTACCCTTCAGTTAAATTACTCTAAAATCATGTACGGTAGAAGATTCACTGTAGAAAATAGAAACACTTCCTTCTTTCAAACGTGTTTATCATTCCTTATTACAGCCAATTAATTAGATTTTTTAAAATGTTCAGCACTACTTACAATTTCCACACTTCAAAACTTATATACCAGACCAGAAAAGCGGCAATATTTTCAATTCAACATTTTTTATATATATTACAGTACCGTGAATGTGCCTTGGATGCCTTTATTTTGTTAGATGTTTTACAGTCTTCTAGCAACTCTTGTTTCTGTAGTAGAAGTTCATCCAGCTTGAACTTTTCCCCTCATTGTCGGATGATATCTCACAGCACACCAATGGACTACAGAAAGTGCCGGTGTGACGTCATCTCACTCCGCATTTTAACGTCGCTGTAAAGATAACTTCTGCTTATGACGTCACCACATACTGCACGTATTTCTACCAACTGCAGGGGAAGGGGAAATGATACCAGGCGTGGAAAAAGCATCTGCTATCAATAACATTTGACGTCTTGGATCCGTAATGCTTGAAATACACAACTGGTCACATCGTCCAAACAATTAGGCTTCTATGTTATGGCAAAATATGAATGACAGCCGTGTGATAACATAAAAAATAAAAAACATAATACAATTTTCTCTGCAAATTAGTTAATTAATGTAAGGAGGTCATGTCCGTAGACCGGGTGTTAGGTTGTGATTTGAAATGGTACTTCCGAATTTAAACTTAGGAAATTTTCGTAACAGAAAGAACGATTCATACACTAATTTCGAGCCCAACATACTCCCCTTCCGTACAGCAAGTGCATAAAATCTTGGAAATCTGGTTCGGGGAATACTCTTAAATAAAACCAGTTAAGTCCTAATTGTGTTTATATTTGATCTCCAATGAATCGTCACGTTCTAAATTTCATATTCCCATTTGCTAACTACTAGGAATATCGACTGAATACGGCGTTGATAAAGTTAAAAATTAGTAGAAAATATTTGTTCGTCTTGAAACCTGGACTCAATCTAGCGACGACGACATGTTCTTCAGAGAGAGCGCTGCAGCTGACTGACCACTCCAGTTCCGCTTTCAAGGCAACATTTCATTAGTCAGCTCCCGTCTGACGTCAATCGAACTGAGAGGCTTGCTCTTCTTTCCGACGCGTCACACCGCCTGAAACTGTCTTCCTCTGGCTTACACATCCTTTGGTATCAAAAGCGTTGAGTGTTATACTGCGCGTCATAATTCAACTCTTTTGGGCTTATATGACAATAGCTTTTAATAGAGAATCAGTTGTTCTTTTAATACAAAACACCCGCAAGAATGTCATTAAAATGCCTTAATCGATAGTAGCCCTATAGGCATAAACACGATTATTAACAGACCTTGGCGGGGGGATTCAATGTGAGACGCTATACGTCTGAAGCTAGTGCATTTGTCTAAAGTAGCATAGCTATGTATGTTCTAAATCACTGGCATCAGCATTTTTGTGCTGAGTCAGCACCCGAGGTCATTGACCCCTAGTAGTGTAACTATGCCGGTTGAGACCCGAGTCCATTGACCCCTGGTATAGTAGTTATACAATGCCGATTCGCGGACTTTGCGTAAGAGAGCAAGCCTAACCTCACAGACACCATCTTCGATGGTCGTAACCTCACTTTTACGGCAAGATACCCTTCCCGATGCGGATTTTCCATAAGAAAGCAAGCCTAACCTCACATTCGCCATCTTGGAAGGGCCTAACCTCACTTTTACAGCTAGATGGGAATGGGGATTCTCACGACGCCATCTTACTGTAAGTAGTAGGGCAATGTGGATTTGCGTAAGAGAGCAAGCCTAACCTCTTGGAGGGGCCAGACCTACGGCCAGATGCCCTTCCCGACGCCATCTTGTGTAGTATGGCGATGGGGATTCGCGGAATTTGCCGACGCCATCTTGAGTAGTAGGGGCAATGGGGGTATTCGCATATGAGAGCATGCCCAACCTAATGGAAGGGGCCTAACTGTTCAGGGCACAGATTTAGAGTCAGATGACCCAACCGTCGCCATTTTGATTCTCCCACCAGTGGGGGCACACATGTTATAACCTAGTTTTACAGCCAGATGCCATTACCGGCGTTAACCTGGAGGTGCGTCACTACCAAGGGAAATGTTTAGAGACGGATGCCCTTCTCGTCGCAATTTTAGAGGGCTTACCTACAGGGGCCTAGTTTTACGGCCACATAACCTTCCCGTCCCCATTAATGGAGGGCCTATCTAAACTGTCGCCATCTTGACTCAGTATTACGGATAGGTTCCCATCTCCTCACTACAAAAGGCTAACTATTGGTTCAGTTTTACGGACAGATGCCGTTCTCGTCACCATTTTGGTGGGGTCCAATTACAAAGTGGCCATCTGTGATTTTAAAAGAGGTCAGCTAAAGAATTTATGTCTCCATCCGACAGACTACTTAGTTGTACACCTGTGTTAATGTGGTGGTCTGCTTATGGCTTTACGTCTCCATCCGACAGACAAATAATGTGACGTCATAGTCATATCCTTGCGTACGAGAGCAAGCCTGACCACACAGTCGCCATTTTTAAAGGCTATCCTCACAGGCACAATGTTGGTGGGGTCAGACCCAGTTTAACTCTGCTTAAGGCTTTACGTCTCTATTCGACGGACAAATAACGTGACGTTACAATGCGAGTTATTTTGAAAACGTCAGCTCACTGTTTTACGTCTCCACCCGACAGTGACGAACAAGTCTAAACATGCATAACCATGACGATGTTATCTCATGCACAAGGCTTTATGCCTCCATCCGACAAACTGTCTCCGACGGGACTGACCACATGCCATACTAAGATTATTCTGTTCAACCTGCAGCAATGACGTCGACATGATTATGCATGTTCAGACTTGTTCGTTATCAAGTTCACTCTCTAGTAAACTCAAGCATTTATAGATAGTGTAAGTGTGAATTTTATTCAGTCTCTAAGATGTTCTGATAGACAGCAGAGCGCTTTCTTCCATCATGAAAAGAACATTAATAGTTGATGTACAACGATTCGCAGTACACGGCAACAAATTTGTGTTTAACCAGGTGGCTGTGTTGTATTGCACTGTGTTGAGGGAGCCAAAATTCATAAGTTTAGAATTTACCCCACCTTTTGATTACTGTTTGTAAACAGATGAAGACAAAAAGCAGACTCAATGGATTGAAATAATTTAGGTGTGCACTGGGAAGGAAAAGGAATACCTTATTGCTTTCTATCTTTGATCATTACCGCTCATTTGTCAAGAGCAGATCTTACTTTTTAAAGGGTTGTGGAAAGAAGTACTCGTTGCATGAGCACCTACCATCAACTTGTGAAATTATCGACATACATGAAGTAGGATGTCCATCACTTAAAACTCTGTACAAGGAGCATAGTGAAGAAACAATTCAACAGTCTTTATGACATGTGTGCATGCTCTTTGATTGGATGTGTTGCAGTGCATGTCGGGAGGTAAACAACATATGTAAACTGCAGTGTCGAAAAGACGTCAGCGTGAAAGAAACATTTGTAAAGACATCATATCATTTGTATCTGATACAAAGTGTAACGCAGTTGGAAATAAATTCGTAAGGTTTTATGCATGCAAAAAAGAAACTAAGGACTTTTACTGAAGAAGAGTTGAATTTTTGGTCAATGTAGCTGCGAATGCTCTAAAGAAGATCTGTGTTAAGGTGCCTCGTGAGGGGACACAAGATTCTGTTTTTTCAGAGCTTCAAACGTGTAGTTTACATCATGAACAAGTGAGTTTATCTAGGAGACCTTCAGTGAGACAGTGCCGTACATGTCAACTCATTAAAATGTATCACGGTCCTTAAACGTTGCTTGTTGTTTTAAAGGGCCCAACATCGAAGGTCATCGGCCCGGACCTTAAAGTAACGAGTTGTCTTCGCTTACAAACACTTATCATGGCTGCGAAAATTGTAAACAAGTTGTAGCAGAAAAAGGTGAAGAAACGTGCTGGGAGGAAGGTGAGTATTCATGCTGGGTATGGACTCATCAATAAGATTATTGATCTTCTTCCCTTTGAGCTTCATCTTCGTAGTTACCAGTACTGCGGCCGTGGAACTCTACTTGACGCCCGCTTGGCAATAGGTAATCCCGGTATTAATAAGTTAGATGCTGCCTGCAAAGAGCATAACATTGCTTATTGCCAAACAATCCTGAACTAAGATGTGTAGCTGATAATTTCTTTGTCATAAAGTTATACAGTGTGTGTCGTAACCTAATGCTTCAGTTGGTGAGAAGATATCAGCACTTGGCGTTGCCGATGCAATGAAAGGAGAACTTTTACTAGGTGGTGGCATTAAACAGCGAAGACAGTAAAATAATCTATGTAAGAAAGAACAGAACAGATTTACTTGAAGAGAGAAAAATGTATATGTTCTAAAATAAATACGAATTGTGATACATATTTAATCTTAATATTAATCCTCCCGTACAGCATGTCCTATATTAACTAGTGGTAATAATGTTGACTTGCAAGTTTAATCTTGTCTTATGACGTTCAAGAAAGGAGAGGTAGAGGTTCAAGTATAAAAATGCACAATGTGTAAAGTAATCTATGAATTGAATTTGTAATTAAAACCAAGCCATTTGACATACAGTTTATTTCCACAACGTAGAATAACACGTTCAGTTAAATAGTGATCAGGATATTTTCGTTTATGCAGTTCTTCGATGTAGATTCCTCCTTCAATGGGCTGTCCTCTGAGATCACGAAGTAAATATGTAACTGGATTAGTAAGCTTAATACTCCTGATTTGAAGATTATCTGTGCTGCTGTTAGGGTTGTATTCTTTTGCAAAGATAGACTTGTGTTTGCTGATGCGAACGAAATCACCATTTTTTAAGCGATAGCCGCGCGGATCAGCTGTTTTGAGTACAAGATGAATAGCATCGCAGCGTGGTGTAATCTTTGTAGCAAGACGTGTCTTTGTGCTGATAGTTCGATGAGGCGTATTGAACCATATCGTCGTATGCTTCAGATATATACACTGACTGACAGTGACAATGCAACACCAAGGAGGAGTGGTTTGAAAGGGATGAAAGTTGGGGAAAAAACAGAGACGGCACGGATGAATAATTGATGTTTATTTCAAACCGATATGCAGGTTACACAATGCGCACGGCATCGACTCAGTAGGATGTAGGACCACCGCGAGCGGCGATGCACGCAGAAACACGTCGAGGTACAGAGTCAATAAGAGTGCGGATGGTGTCCTGAGGGATGGTTCTCCATTCTCTGTCAACCATTTGCCACAGTTGGTCGTCCGTACGAGGCTGGGGCAGAGTTTGCAAACGGCGTCCAATGAGATCCCACACGTGTTCGATTGGTGAGAGATCCGGAGAGTACGCTGGCCACGGAAGCATCTGTACACCTCGTAGAGCCTGTTGGGAGATGCGAGCAGTGTGTGGGCGGGCATTATCCTGCTGAAACAGAGCATTGGGCAGCCCCTGAAGGTACGGGAGTGCCACCGGCCGCAGCACATGCTGCACGTAGCGGTGGGCATTTAACGTGCCTTGAATACACACTAGAGGTGACGTGGAATCATACGCAATAGCGCCCCAAACCATGATGCCGCGTTGTCTAGCGGTAGGGCGCTCCACAGTTACTGCCGGATTTGACCTTTCTCCACGCCGACGCCACACTCGTCTGCGGTGACTATCACTGACTGAACAGAAGCGTGACTCATCGGAGAACACGACGTTCCGCCATTCCCTCATCCAAGTCGCTCTAGCCCGGCACCATGCCAGGCGTGCACGTCTATGCTGTGGAGTCAATGGTAGTCTTCTGAGCGGACGCCGGGAGTGCAGGCCTCCTTCAACCAATCGACGGGAAATTGTTCTGGTCGATATTGGAACAGCCAGGGTGTCTTGCACATGCTGAAGAATGGCGGTTGACGTGGCGTGCGGGGCTGCCACCGCTTGGCGGCGGATGCGCCGATCCTCGCGTGCTGACGTCACTCGGGCTGCGCCTGGATCCCTCGCACGTGCCACATGTCCCTGCGCCAACCATCTTCGCCACAGGCGCTGCACCGTGGACACATCCCTATGGGTATCGGCTGCGATTTGACGAAGCGACCAACCTGCCCTTCTCAGCCCGATCACCATACCCCTCGTAAAGTCGTCTGTCTGCTGGAAATGCCTCCGTTGACGGCGGCCTGGCATTCTTAGCTATACACGTGTCCTGTGGCACACGACAACACGTTCTACAATGACTGTTGGCTGAGAAATCACGGTACGAAGTGGGCCATTCCCCAACGCCGTGTCCCATTTATCGTTCGCTACGTGCGCAGCACAGCGGCGCATTTCACATCATGAGCATACCTCAGTGACGTCAATCTACCCTGCAATTGGCATAAAGTTCTGACCACTCCTTCTCGGTGTTGCATTTGCTCTGTCAGTCAGTGTAATTTAATTATTGAATAACATCGTGAGCTCATTGAGCAGCATGGCTTTGTGTGGGAGTCGGTTGGAAGACGGTTGGATTCCGGACCGCGCTAATACAAAGAACCAGCCAGCACATAGCCTATTACAACGACCTTTTTGAATGTGAGCGATGTTGCTTTGGGAACAGCTGCCACACTTTTTGACCAGCGAGTTTCGAACTCAGCCAAACACGAGCTAGTGGGAGGACTCTACGAGCTACCGTACCACGACATCAGGACAACCAACTTTCTTACAGCTTGTTTGAACCAGTAATATTCATGAAAGTAATTCGTCATTGCTCCGATATTCCACAGTTCTGTTATGTCCAGAAAAACAGATGTATTTTTTCTAATGACCATAGATATAATTGGTGTCTACTTAATGTTAATGTGTATATTTCGTATTATCAACGGCTCCTCATTCAAACTCAACTGACATTGTATTCATAAAAGCGGACTCCCCGAGTTAAAACGAAAGTGTGCAGGTTTTTATAAGCAGGAGGAGAGGGGGAGCGCCCTCACTTCTCACTTAGCACTCATTACACAGACTCACTCTGATTCTGATTTTGGTTGTGTTCGGTTCGCCGAGATCGTAATTTGCCGAGGACGCTTTGTTTTTATTATTTGTTAACTGAGCCAGTGGTTCACATCCGCGACAAATATAATTGTAACTCTGATTTTCCTAATGCACAATTGCTGTGTTCTTATAATTCACTCCGGGAGTGTTAACAGTTTGAGTAAAGTAAGGTAGATACCTCTACCAGTAACGGTCGTTATAGTGACGCCAATTGCGGGTCATATCTAACACTGAAAGGACGGTAACGAACGGTTTTAATTTCTAACGCCTAAACCCCGCAGAATAATTAACGCCTGTGTAATCAAGTAACAATAACGTTTCGCGTCCGTGGTCGCGTGAACATTTGTATCCGCATGTGTCGTAGTGCCGCGAGAAGGACTGATTGCATCCAGACCAAGGTGTCCTTAAATTAATGATGACCGGAACGGACTAATTTTCGTGTACAGGCAGTAGTCAATTAACGGCCAAGCATTAAGGGCGCGATCTAGGTATACGTGTGCCACGAGCAGTGAAAAAAGTGCCTAAATCATCTGTTTGCAGGAGCTTCACCAAACCAGAACCATGGAGACAGCGCCAAAGGTCGATGAAATGATTTGGTGCATCCTGGAGATTGACGTAAAGATGGCCTAAGTTCGTGGTGACACTGTGGCCATGTGATCGTCATGAACACTGAAGTCGTGGCAAGCTATGTTTTTATGTCAACATATTCGCATGCATGGGGTGGTATTTACACACTAGTTCAGATCTGTTCTAAATAACTATTTTAAATTTAATTTTCAGCCAGAAGGCACCGATTTGCATTCAGATAAATTTAAATGCCAATGTGTCCTGTGCTGATGCATGCTTGTGATTTTATTTATTACCTTCCAGTTCGTTTAGATGTGTTTAAGGGTATGCCAGTGTAGATATAGGAGTGTATTTTTAGGGTGTTCCATTGTGGGGTAAATATGCAAGATGAGTCTGTCACAATTAATCTTAACATTTGCGTTACCTATCCAGAAACAGTCGCCTTCATAGCGAATACCAATGGTTGTGGCAGTTTGTCATGTAAAGAGTTTTTCTATGTAAGGAGCAAAGAGAGATCGATAAGTATTTCGAATAAATGTCTTAAACTTATTACGGTATTCTGGCGTGTTCAAAACCTCAGACAAAGAAGGCAGATCTTGTGTTGATGTAGTAGATGTTTCAGCAATAACATCTGTAGTTAAAAACTTAACATGCTTAGATAGTGAAGTATCGTTAAGTTCTTCTTTCTCATCCTCTTCTTCCTCATTTTCTTCTTCATTCCTATCCTCCTTCTCTTCTTCCTCATCCTGCTTCTCTTCTTCTTTATGCTTTTCTTGTTCATTCTTCTCTTTTCTTATGATGTTTGCATAGAAACAAACTTTTAGTAGACTGGGGCAGTAAAGTAGAATTTAAAATTTCTTTCAGTGGTGCAATTAGTTGCGTTTTCAAAAATAAATAAGTGACTGCTTGAATACGTTTAAGCTCTTTAAATTTCCGTCGAATATTGTTTCGAGCACGATTTATATGTTTTGTTATCTCTTTGCTGAATGTTGACATGATGGTGGTTTTTGTACAAGTAGTGACTGTAACTCTGTGCTAATGCACATAAAATGATCAAAACCCAAGCTATGTCGTCCATACTGAACATCGCTTTCTTTATCAATAACTAAAAAGCCGTAACGATGTGATGACCAACATGTAGTACACATACGTTTAAAGTCATTGAATTCCATATCAGTGTTAATATGATCATCATACGCATGACGCATGTTGCGCTCATTTTGCCAAAAAAGCACAATAATATTAGCGTTGTCGCGTATCAACTGCTTAGGCACACGAGGATATGTTTGATAAAAATAAATGCAATCTAATACTTATGTCGCCCCATTCTAAAGTATGCACGAATAACGTTTTGCTATTCTGTTACGACATCGTCAAATATCATAAGAGAATTGGGAAGCACACCATTCGGTGATGGTACTTGCTCATGTGAATTAAACTGAAAATATCTCAATCGATCTTTAACCAGATCGTGCATTACAATTTGTAAAATAGTATGTAGCGTTTGGTAGAGTGACTTGGCGGAAACGTGAATATTCTCGAATCGTATGCCATTTAAAGAGGTAATGAGCGTGAGTAAAAGATTTGTCTTCCACCTACCAATGGGCCAAATATAATACAATGAAAATGCAAAGGAAACAACGTTCCATGACGTCTTTTTTTGGTTGTACAAGAACTAGCTAAGAGACGTGGTACTCTGTCACTAACAGGTAGTGTGTCTTGCTGATTCATTATCTTCATGGTAACTGAATAATAAAGTAGGCAATATATATATCAAACAACAATAGGCAACTGTAAGTTCATAATTCGCTCTTGACGAGTAAAGTCCTGTACAGAATGGTGAAACGACGATAAACAAACGATATGAAAAAGAAAACTAAAACTATTGGTGAAGAGATGTAACGGCTGCACAAAAATCTATTTGCGGGGAATACAATCCGCGTGTAGCTATTACTAAGACACTACGCGCAGCAAGAGAGAGAATTTGTCCAAAGTGCAAAGCAAAGATTTGTAAACGCGCACGAATTATTCCTCTACCAAAATGAGGAGGATTTCTTCCTGCGCTATTTGTTGGACTAACAGCACTAGGGTCTTTACTTGGTTGTGCTAGTGCTGTAGCAAGAAATTTTAACGATGTAGAAGAAGCGAAGCAACAGTTTAAAGAGAGTGAACGCCATAAAAAGACAATGGAGGCAATTGCATTACGAGGTAAAGACGTGCACATGAAGATAGCGCCACAAAAGAAAGGACTTGGCATCTAAATATCTCCAAATGAACGTCTACTAAATGCACTGCCACATCGAGCTCTAACCCGCGAAGATTTACTTTTGCTAAACAACTAGGAATTCATTATTTTCGAGGAGTATATGTGCGCGATCAACTACCAGCATGCCCACGAGAACGTGAGAGTGCTGTAATTAACTAGACAACTCTCGCAGATCAGGAACTTATTCCGTTGCCTACGTAAAACGTAAATCTAAAGTATGGTATTTCGAGAGCGATGGAGACTTACCCCTCTATTCGAGCTCATACGTTATTTCTTGAGCAGGGTAGGCAATGTTTACAATAAATACCGTCTGCAAGAATTCAATACACGCATGTGCCGGCGATTACGTCTTACGATCTTATGTCAAACCCAGTCAGTAAACAAAGAGCAACAGTGTGCACGCGATGACTAACGGTGAGAGAACGTTCGCTGTACGTGGAGAAGGACCTGAAACAACCGTCCACTTTAATCCACCGATGGAACTCGGGCAAGAGCTACATAGTCTTGGACTTGTGTCATTTGAAATCTACAGTAAAATATATAATGGGCATTGTTACGTGGTTACTCGTGGAGCAGAAAGAAGTTAAAGAACGTGCCGGGGTGAATGGGTCTATCTACAATACCAAAATTAATTTAAAACTTGAACTGAAGGTTATATTTCTTTAACACAACAACTCAACAAATTTTCACTTAGTGTACATAACAACATGTCAGGTACACAAGCAATCTTGAAACAAGACTAGGAAAATCCAAGATCAGTGAACTTTACAGATTCTGGGCTTCAAGCCCGTAGTTTTACAATTCCAGAGATACGGATCCAGTTTACAAAACTTAAAAAAAGGAACCATTAAGTCAAGGGCAGAAATCACCTAAACCAAGAGCACTTGCTCCCTCAATTACAATGTCAAGCCTTCACGACGCACCCTTCACAATTACAAAACTTTGAAAAGAGCTAACAGGCTCTTCGTTTCTTCCAGTCTACTCGAGGCAACATAAAAATCTTACACTCTCTGGCCTTCCGTGGCCCAACTTACAGATTGAAACAAGGGTATCTCGTACCCAACCTATAGGGCCTTCGCGAAAAGGAACAGGTAAAGTAAACGGCCCGGAACACAAACTGAATGGAGGCGTACCCTCCACTCTAGATAATAAAATATAAAATCCTACACGGCTCTTGGCCACACTACTGGGGTGGCTCGCATGGAAATTACTTTAATACATTACAGAAATGAAGGGTTGCGAAATCGTATCCACCTCAAACCAAGATGAAGGGGAGCTCGAGAGTGTAACTCACTCTCTATCCCGGATTCACAGTTAAAGATTTATTGAGTTTTTACATTAGCCGAAAGAAAAGTTAATTTTAGAAAAGTATGGCTACATAATTTAAGACTCGGACCTTCTCCCCGAATTAAACCGTGATTTTATGTGGCCATTACCTTATAGATGTTCTGCTGACCGAAGAAAGAGACGGCCCCGCCTCCTGCCTTAGCACACACACTTATCAAGATGGTGATCAATTGACAAGGAAACATGAAGAGCCGCAGTTTATAAACCCTCAGAGAAGGCTCGAGATCATTCAAGACTAATCAGGACACTCTCTTAATTTTTATTGGCTAAAATGCGGGGTTTGTTGAAAATTAATTACAAAATTTCATGATTGGCTAGATTCAAAACTGGAGGAAAGAAAAGGAAGTATTGCCAACCCAAAAGTAAATGAACATAGATCAGTTTTGGAAAACCTAGGTATACAAAACTTCTTTAAGTTATAAGTTCTTCCACCTTGAACCAGAGTGCATGATCATAGATTTTAGTTGTGTCATCTGTAGAAAAATGTCCGAACTACTTGATGTATAGCAAACAAAACAAGGAGAAATTCAATCAGTTTACAATGACACAATTCCTCAATATTTAAGTAGTGACATATTCTGATTAAAGTTCTAATTTCATGTTGTATCATTTTCCACTTTTGTTTGATGGAGGAGTTTCTTATAGCGCTGATTTTGAATGCGCGGCGTTGAGGTGTACCTCCCTGTACAGCCCTCCCCCTGAAATGTCCTCCCTTGGGGTGACACAGAAAAATTTTATAAAAACATTTCCAATTGAGAAAAAATATTATTAGTTTTTTTGGAAGTTGATTAGTAGAAAAAAGATTTGTAGATCCGAATTTAGAGTGTCCTTGTGGTCGTAGAAGTTCATTCCATGCTGATAGTTTTAACGGCAAGTCCTGCTGCCGCTGCCGATACCCAGACGAGGTCGCCCGCCCCCCCCCCCCCCCCCAGCACCCTCAGATACACCACTCCCGCTACTATGAGAGGGGTAGTCGTGGTGATGGTCGCCGCAGATTAGAAGTATATGTACAGTCCCCAGATGTGTTGGCGGTAGGGATACCGCTCTTCAGCCTTCGCCGGGAAGATGGGCTCCGGTGCGCCGTTCCGAAGGAGTCTTCACCGGAGTGGAGAGGGTCCTTACCCCACTTCTGTTTCTCTCACCAGATGTTGCAGTACGGCAGCGAACGGCTGAGGGGGTTACTGAAACAGTAAGATCTAGGCGACAAAGAAGTGTTGCTGCTTGAAAATGGAGAGTACGATCTTTATTTGAGAGGCAGAGGGGCGGGCGGCGTTGGTGGTGATGTGTGTTTGAACAATGCGTGGATGCAGGAGGCGGGGGCTTTGTAATGGCCACCAGCGATTTGACAGCAAGAATAGCAGAGGGGAAGATCGTACATAACAGGTCGTACACATAATTAAATAAAACCATAGGGGCAGAAGGCCTCTAATAAAAAAATAAAACCTTCAAAGTCCTGCTAAATATTGATAGCCAGCCAAAATAGCAATGCAATTATACACGTTTCACCTGGCAGAGGTGAACTCTAACGAACCTCTCTGTGGCTGGACTGCTTACCAATAAAGTAACTGGCGTCAAAAAATCTAGTTTAACCCTTTCAGACCGAGTACGCACAATTGTGCGGGTTCGTAATTTAGTTATCCCTGACCGTATGTGATGTTTTTTCGGCGCTACACCGGACTGCAGTGATTGTGCAGGACACGTGGCGTGTATTTCAATTGACTTTAGTATGCGCTTGACCGCCAGGGCGAAGCAAGAAGAGTTTAAAAAGCACAGTTGATCGGCGAGATGGCAGGAAGCAGTAGTGCCAAAAGTAAGTATTTATTTACTGCGTTTATATTAATCTAGAAGCTTTACTGAATACCGGAATATATTCAGTGAAGTGTGTACATTGGTTAGTGAACGTAAATTTTGAAGCTACACCATCGTACGTGATACAACGAGGTTTTGAATTTTGATACGCACAATTGTGTGGGTCCTGTTTTTCGGATGTTAGTTTTTATTTTGTAAAATAAACTATTAATATGTGTATTGAGGAGCATTTTAGACAGTTCTTGACGTACAAACAAAAATTCACACCTCCAGTTTTCTTTCAGGTCTGAAAGGGATAATGCACGGCCCATGAAATCTGGGGGCAAGTTTGCCCGCAGGAACAAAGTTCCTAAACATGACTTGATCTCCGACTTTTAAATTGGTGGGCATCCGTCCACGAACATATCTTTCCCTAACCTTTTCGTGGGGAACCTTCAAGTTGTGCGTAGCCTTCTTCCATAGATCTCCAATATTATCGGGTCCTATTGTCTCTGGTAAAATATCATTAAGTGACCAAATGTTAGAGAGCGGCGTGTTAGGAACAAATTTAAACATAAGAGAAGCTCGAGTAAACTTATGGGACTCGTGAACCGCCAAAATTAAAGCAAAGGCCAACCAATGAAGGGACGTATCCCAACTGAAATGATCTTCATGACGAAATGCGATGAGAGCCGATCTACAGTAAGATTACGATTGACCCGCTCAGATAGAGATGGTTGAGGATACTACGCCGATATTGTTACATGTGATATAGACAGATCAAAAAAGAATTTACGTAAGAAGCTGGATGTAAAGGATTTAGCATAATCAGAAACTATATATTGACAGGGACCAAAAGAAGCAAATATGGTATTTAAACAAGAATGGTGGACTGAGCAGTTGCCAGCTTAGTCGGAAATAACCAGAAAAATCTAGTGAAACCATCTACACACACTAGAATGAATTTATTGGCATTCCCCCTTGATTGGGGGAAGGTTCCGACGTAGTCTATATAGAGGCGTTCCATGGGGCGCGACGCTTGATGAGAAGATAATAGACCTAGCTTAGTGGACAATGTGGGCTTACTAAGCACGGAAGAATGAAAAGTTTTTCCAATTCTCAGATTTCGCCGTCCATACCTTTCCAAATGAAAATCTCTCGGGTCTTTTCCAGAGTTTTGAAGGTGCCCAAATGCCCCCCTAATAGGGTCTCATGATAATACTTGCAGATCATAGGTACAAGAAGAGCTGGAACCAGTACTTTCATCTTTTGGTCATGCCTCAACGGGCAACACAAAACCCCGTTTCTCAATGCATAAGGGACGACATGTTCCCCAGAAGAAGGTTTTAAAAAATAGGGGCCAGCCCAGGATCTTCACGTTGATATTTTTCAATACCCCTAAACAACATGGGGGCATCAGTTAGAATGGCATTAATAAACGAAGGTATGGGCGTGGGAAGAGAAGAATTATCTTCATGTTCAGTGGTCTCCACATCATGAGAGAACATACAACTTAGTCCATCCACAACATTTTCAGATCCTCTGATATGCCTTACATCAAACTGGAAGGCTGAAATCCTGATGGCCCAACGGGCTATACAATCAGTACGACGCGGCCTAGCTAAGACCCAACTTAAGGCTTGATTATCTGTTTCCAGGTCGAACATGACATGTTCCAGATAGAGTCGGAACTTCCCTAGTGCAAATAAAACTGCCAAACCTTCATAAACGGAATATTTGGCCCCTTGGGCCGATAATGTCCTAGACGCATAGGCGATGGGCCGCCTTCCGAGTTCAGCTTCCTGAAGAAGCTCAGAAGCCATTGCCGATGACAAGGCGTCGGTTTTAACAATGAATTTCTTCGAAAAATCAGGCATTACAAAGAGCTAATTTCAGACCTTCAAACGCGGCTTGTTGAGACGGTCCCCACTCGAATTTGACGCCTTTCTTACGGAGTAAGTTCAAGGGCGCCCCCCTGTTAGCGAAGTTAGGAATAAATTTTCTGAAGAAATTCACCATGCCGATGAACCTGGCAATACCTTTCATGTCCTTAGGGGGTTTGAAATCACGGATGGCCTGTGTTATAGAGTGATCAATAGAAACCCCATCGGGCGACAGAATATGTCCTAGGAATGACGTAGAATGTCCAGCAAAGGCTACCTTGGATAATTTGACAGTCAACCCAGCTTTACGAAGGCGATTGAGTACCTCCTTTAGATGATCTAGGTGATCTTCAAAGGTCTCAGAAAATACAACGATATCATCCAGATCGTGGTACAAGTACTCAAATTTGATGTCGGAGAAGACCCTATTTAGCAGTCTAGTCTCCCCGTGGGGAGCACGAAAGGCACGCGGTTGTACTCATACAAGTTCCAATCCGCGGCAAAAGCAGTTAGATGTTTCGATTCTTCAGCTAGAGGGATCTGGTTGTACGTCTGATTGAGAACAAGAATGGTAAGGAACTTAGCTTTCCGAAACCATGAAAAACAAGAATGAAGATTCGGAAGGGGAACCGATTGTAAGACCACCTTACGATTTAAAGCCCTATAGTCAATAACAGGCCTGAAGCCACCTTGGAGTTTCGGCACCAGAAAAATGGGCGATGAATCCGCCGACTTAGAAGGTCGAATAATACCATCTTTTAGCATTTGGTCGATGATCTCCTTAAGAGCCTTCATTTTGGGAGGAGACAGTCTATAAGGTGGAAACCTAACCGGGATCGAATCCGTAACCTCAATCTTGTACTCGATAAGGTTAGTAACAACAAGAGTATCAGAAAACACATCCGGAAACGACTGACACAATTTACGAATACTTTCAGCCTGCTCCTCAGGTAGATGTCTAAGGTCTAACAACATCTCATCCTGGGTAGGCGAAACAGATGAACATGATGCAGAATTACATTTCAGCAAAGGAATGTTACAATTATTAGCAAATTTGAAGTTGCACGACTTGCTCTGACTGTCGAGCACCAGACCCGTAAAATAAGCGAAATCAGCCCCCAAAATTACAGGACAAGACAAGTGTTTAGCCACAAATAATATTATTTTCCAGGTAAATTTAGAAATACGAATTTTAGCAAAGATCAAACCTAAAATGTCTAAAGGAGAAGAGTTAGCCGAAACGTGTTTTACCAGTGATGAACAACATTGAGGAATCTTACAAACAGTCTTTAATTTGGAATACCATTCAGCCGAAATAATAGAGCACACGCTCCCTGAGTCTAATACAGCCGTAATAGGTTCGCTATTAAATTCAATTTTAAGAAATGGTACAAGTACGGGGGTCTCTGCCGCAATTCTGAGACACACTTTAGGGCCTTCAGATGATAGATTAGAAGAACTTTCACCCGTACCGGAGCTTTCGGAGGGTTTAACCGGGCTGAGCCTTGGAAAGTTGAACACGCCGACTCAACCGGAGACACTAGTCACTTCCTATTATTTGAGTTTGTGGAGGTTGCACCAGAAGTTGAGCAGGAGTGGGTGCTATTAACATTAGGGCATTTTTTGGCTAGGGGAGTAAACGAGCCACATTTGAAACATCCTTGAGACGACCCTGCTCCATTCCTTGTCCCAATCGATTTTATCACTGGACACTTGTTACATAGATGATCCGTAGACCCACAAGCATAGCACTTGCGGGTAGTGAAGGTTCGGCGAGGTGGAGGTCGAAAACTACTAGAAGATGGAGGGGACTCCTTAGCGACTCGTAAGCTGTCGGCATACCTAACTCCTTTGGCTGAGACCGCCATAGCCTCTAATTCTGCAAAATTTTGAGGACGCGACGCGAAACACAGATACGACCTATAGGGCGGGGAAATGCCTTCAACAATCGTCTGCACAATTTGATCTTCAGGGAAAAGAAGAGCGAATACCCTGGTGTAAAACTTAATATCTTGGATGAAGTCTGCATGATTTTCATCCAGTCGCTGTAGTCTGAAATAGTACCTTTGGATTAATGATAACATGGCTCGAGCTGGAATGAAGTTAGCCAGCAGATGGGCGTGGAAGTCTTCTATGGACGATCCCTCAGCTATTGCTTTAACTATTTTGTCCGAGAGGACACCTATGGAGCAAGGGTAAATAATCTGAAGAATTTAGGCATGAGAGAGAGAAAACTCTAGAGCGTGATCCTGAAATTCAACTAAAAACCTCAGAAATGAAACTAGTTCGTTAGTGGAGTTTATTGGAAAATTATAAATTCCCCTAACCAACATATCCAAAGGATGAGGCAAACTACTAAACCCAGGTGACATAATAGGTAACGGCGTAAAGGGTGAGAAGTCTCTACCACAGCATTATTTAAAAAGAAGTGTGGAAGTTTTGCACGATGATCAGACTCATTTTGTAATTGTGCAGAGGTTTGTTGAGTTTTCACAGATTTTCTACTTTCTGCCATCTTGAAAGACTCATCCTCACTCAAAATGTTTATCAGAGGGGTTTGGTCGGTTTTGGGAGCAGCTGCCCCAGTCAACAATTGTTAACTCTATTTCATATTTCTGATAGATGGTCAATTAAATTACTAGCCTCCTTAGAGTTGATCTTCTTTTAATTTGAGGGACAATAGGTCCCTAACCCTATTACAAGAATGGAACAATCTTGCCTGTACTATTTTAAGTTGGGTTAGTAGAAGGATCGCTCACTTCAAAAAAACTTACTATAGATGCTAATTCGGTGGTATTGTCAGTAATGGTGGTGAGAGTCTCATCAATTTCCTTTTTTCTCATAATTGGGATACAAATAGGCAACTCTAGAGATTTCCTTAAGTTTGGCAGTACCTGCCGCAACCGTGCCTCCAGATTGAACATTTCAGATGAGTAATTCATAAATCAATTCCTCCTTGCCCGAGTACCCGGGATGGAGGACTTCACGAGGGCCAGACATGATGCAAGAAAACTTACGAATTTAGAAAAATTCCCAGCGACCGAGAAAATTGTTACAGTTTTGCGCGGATCCTATGTTTAGCCGTCAGAAGGGGCTTAATTGAGACCCATTCAACCACGTTCTGTTACCACTTGTTACGGGGTTACCCGTGGAGCATACATAGGTTAAAGAAGGTGTCGGGGTGAATGGGTCTATCTACAATACCAAAATTAATTCAAACTTGAACTGAAGGTTATATTTCTTCAACACAACTACTCAACAAATTTTCACTTAGTGAACATAACAACATGTCACGTACAAAAGCAATCTTGAAACAAGACTAGGAAAATCCAAGATCAGTGAACTTTACAGATTCTGGGCTTCAAGCCCGTAGTTTTACAATTCCAGAGATACCAGATCCAGTTTACAAAACTGTAATAAAAAATAAGGAACCATTAAGTCATGGGCAGAAATCGCCTAAATCAAGAGCACTTGCTCCCTCAATTACAATGTCAAGCCTTCATGAGGGACCCTTCACAACTATAAAACTTTGAAAAGAGCTAACAGGCTCTCCGTTTCTTCCAGCCTACTTGAGGCAACATCAAAAATCTTACACACTCTGGCCTTCCATGGCCCAACTTACAAATTGAAACAAGGGTATCTCATACCCATCCTATAGGGCCTTTGCGAGAAAGAACAGGTTAAGTAAACGGCCCGGAACAAAAACTGAACGGAGGCGTACCCTGCACCCCAGATAATGAAATATAAAATCCTACAGGGCTCTTGACCGCTGAAACTGGAGCTATTTCCACACTACTGAGGTGGCTCGCATGGAAATTACAGAAACGAAAGGCTGCGAAAACGTATCCACCTCAAACCAAGATGAAGGGGAGCTCGAGAGGGTAACTCACTCTCTATCCCCGATTTACAATTAAAGATTTATTGAGTTTTTACATTAGCCGAAAGAAAAGTTACATTTTAGAAAATTATGGTTACATAATTGAAGAGTCGGACCTTCCCCTCGAATTAAACTGCGGAGGTAGCAAGAAAGAATTATTATATGTGGCCATTACCTTATAGATTTTCTGCTGACCGAAGAAAGAGACGGCCCGGCCTCCTGCCTTAGCACACACACTTATCAAGACGGTGATCAATTGGCAAGGAAGCATGGAAAGTCGCAGTTTATAAACCCTCAGAGAAGGTTCGAGATCATTCAAGACTAATCAGGACACACTCTCTTAATTTTTATTGGCTAACACAAGAAATTCGCGATTGGTTAGAAATTAATTACAAAATTTCATGATTGGCTAGATTCAAAACTGGTGGAAAGAAAAGGAAGTATTGCCAACCCAAAAATAAGTGAACTTAGATCAGTTATGGAAAACCTAGGAATACAAAACTTTTTTAAGTATAAGTTCTTCCACCTTGAACCAGAGTGCATGATCATAGTTTTAGTAGAGTCATCTGAAGAAAATATCTGAACTTCTTGATGTATAGCAAACAAGACAGAGAGAAATTCAATTAGTTTAGGAAACTTCACAATGACACAATTCCTCAATATTTAAGTAGTGACATCTTCTGATTAAAGTTCTAAGTTCATGTTGTATCAGTTTCCACTTTTGTTCGATATAGGAGTTTCTTAAGGAGCTGATTATGAATAGGCGGCGTTGAGGTGTACCTCCCGGTAGAGGCATGATGGCGTAAACAAGTTCTATTACGATGAATATGTGCTAACGGTACCATCAGGCAGTTATTCAGTAGACGATATTCATGACTACAATGAAAGTACGTTAATTGAACAGTTTAGAGAAGAGAGTTCTAATACTAATTATTACAAGTTCTGAATTACTGTGAGCAACATCACACATAAATGTGTTATTGTGTCATCATTTAAGATTGACTTCAAATTACAACCCGTTTCGATTGGGCCATTGTTTGGATTTTCCCCCAAAAAAGCTCATACCAA
This sequence comes from Anabrus simplex, assembly GCF_040414725.1. Lineage (NCBI taxonomy): Eukaryota > Metazoa > Arthropoda > Insecta > Orthoptera > Tettigoniidae > Anabrus > Anabrus simplex. The sequence continues at coordinate 142,114,601 of NC_090269.1, read as the reverse complement.
ACGTACGTTACGAGTCTGGTCAACCTATAACACTCTTCGATGATCATCATGTAAACATTACCTGTAATATTATTACAGACTTGAATAGTAATCAACAACATTCACACGTCCTGCATAATTTTTTATTACAGAGGAAAGTGGTTGCACAATTCGTGAGAAAACGTCAGTAGTTCTTTATCATCTTGTGTCTGTAAAACACACTAGTACCATCACTCTTAGACTTGTAAATAAACATAATCGGCTTATTAATTTAGATCTGCACACGTACGCAGCTTAGAAACTTAATCTTAAACCTGTATGAAAAACTATAAAAGAGAGTATAAAACAATAAAACACAGTGTACATTCCGGAGACATACTACATGTTTGCGAAGACTCAACGAGTTAACATTTATCCGTAAGCAGATACTCCAAGATTTTGGTTATACACTACTACAACAAGATGGAAGAAATGCTAGACATTATGAACACAGTAGAAACACATGAAGGTGTAGTAAAAAGTGAGCCTTATTCTTATTGCTGCTAACACAAGAGCCTATTGTGTTATTATTCATATGACTGATGTTACTTACTATCCGTTAAAACATATTGTTACAAGACTATAAATATGGATAGCCCTTTATCATGAACATTAGTGTGTGCTTCTACTTTGTACACAATGGAACGTAAAAAAGAAAAAGCCTGCACGGTTACAGACAATCGTCTTGATAACTACGAAACTGGAAATATGCATGCTGTTCGCCTACCAGCAAAACTATTACGCTACATGTTATTTACCTCTTTCAAGTAAGTGAGGCAATTAATATTCTCCAGAAACAAAGAACCTTCTATCAGATGCCAAAACATCTGATTCAGTGTTTAACACCATGATTTTTATCTACGTACGCCGCGCCTTTCATAGATGCATTTTGGGACATACTTCCTCTCCGTTGTAAGATGTGAATTGATGAAACCTCATGCAGACGCCTCGAAGACATTACTAGCATCGAGGTGAAAACTGTTCAGATGATTGGGATGGAGATAATCCGACGAATGTGATCAGTACGCAGTGTATGGATGAACTTCTTTCCCTTCATTACAGCACCTGTTAATAATTCAGAAATGAACAAAATACATAAATAACAACAAGGTAAGAACTGCATTTACTTCTTTCGTAATGCATAACATACATAGTACTAGTATTGTGTGTATAAGAAATAATTTCATAAACAATAAATTTGTTTGTTTAATTTAAATGTTGCAGCAGGGGCATTACAATTTTGGAAGCACGCCACCTTTTCGCAGTAAGCTGTTAAGGAGGACAGGAACCTTGTCGACAGCATAACCAAGGCTGTTGTATAACCGGTAGCAGTCATTTTAAATTTGAAAATAATTACACAATAAATATTCCATTGAATTAAAAATATGCTTATTGCATTCCCTTTGCCTCCTTGCACATTTCGAAAATATTCACACTTATCCTATCTATAATGGCTTGAGTTTACTAGAGAGTGACCTTGATAACAAACAAATCTAAACATGTACAACTATGTCGACGTCATCGCTGCAGGTTGAAACAGAATGATCTTAGTATGGCACGTGCTCTGTCCCGTCGGAGACAGTGTGTTGGAAGGGGGGCATAAAGCCTTGTGCATTAGATCACGTCGTCATAGTTATGCATGTTTGGACTTGTTCGTTACTGTCAGATGGAGACGTAAAGCCATGAGCTGACCTCTTTTTAAAAATCACTCATGCTGTAACGGCACGTTACTTGTCCGTCGGATAGAGACCTAAATCCTTAAGCAGAGTAAAACTGGGTCCGACCCCACCTAAATTGTGTCTGTGAGGATAGGTCTCTTCAAAACGGAGACTGTGTGGTTAGGTTCGCTCTCGTACGCACGGATATGACTGTGATGACACGTTATTTGTCCGTCGGATGGGGACATAAATTCTTGAGCTAACATCTTCTAAAATCACAGAGGGTGACTGTGTAGTCAGACCCACCAAAATTATAGTTGTTATTATTATTTTTTATTATTATTATTATTATTATTAAAAATACATTGCAAATGGGAAATATGCCGGTGGCAATGGTCACATACAGTAATCTATCTATCTATATATATATATATATATATATATATATATATATATAAGTCATTGTATGTATGTGGGTGGGTGGGTTTGTACCACATCTCCTCCAAAACCATTGGAGCGATTTCAACCAAATTTGACACACTTATGACTTGGTATCTGGAAACAAACCGCGTGGGGGTAAGACGTCCCAAACACCTCTGGGGGCGGGGGGGCGAGGGGGGTCATATATAAAAATAAATGAAAATAGTGTCGAATCCATACTTTTCGGGGTCGCTGAGATGAATAGTGACACTCCAATTTTTTTAAAGTCCAAGTTCAGCCCCCTTTGGGGTGGGGGCGAGGGGGGAGTGATATATACAAATAATCGAAAATAATGTCGAATACATAGTTTTCGGGGTCGCCAAAGTGAATAGCGACACTACGGATTTTCAGTATCAGGAGACAAACTACGTGGGGGTAAGACGCTCCAGGAACCCTTAGGGGCGGGGGGCGAGGGGGGTCATAAATAACAATAAACGAAAATAGTGTCGAATCCACACTTTTCGGGGTCGCTGAGATGAATAGTGACACTCCGATTTTTTAAAAGTCCAAGTTCAGCCCCCTTTGGGGTGGGGGCGAGGGGGAAGTGATATATACAAATAATCGAAATTAATGTCGAATACATAGTTTTCGGAATCGCCAAAGTGAATAGCGACACTCCAGATTTTTGGTATCAGGAGACAAACCACGTGGGGGTAAGACACCCCAGGAACCCTTAGGGGCGGGGGGCGAAGGAATCATACATAAAAATAAACGAAAATAGTGTCGAATCCACACTTTTCGGGGTCGCTGAGATGAATAGTTAAACTCCGAATTTTTTAAAAGTCCAAGTTCAGCCCCCTTTGGGGTTGGGGCGAGGAGGGAGTGATATATATACAAATAATGGAAAATAGTGTCGAATACATAGTTTTCGGGGTCGCCAAAGTGAATAGCGACACTCCGGATTTTTAGTATCAAGAGACAAAACACGTGGAGGTAAGACACCCCAGAAACCCTTAGGGGCGGGGGGCGAGGGGGGTCATATATAAAAATAACGAAAATTGTGTCTAATCCATACTTTTCTGGGTCACTGAGATGGATAGTGACACAAGGAAATTTTGAAAGTCCAAGTTCAGCCCCCTTTGGGATGGGGGGCGAGGGAGGGGGTGATATATATACATAATCGAAAATAGTGTCGAGTACATACTTTTCGTAGTCGCTTAGGTGAATAGTGACATCCCGGGAATTTTTAAATTCCAAGTTCAGCCTCCTTTAGGGTGGGGGACAAGTGGGGAGTGATATATAAAAATAATCGAAAAGAATGTCGAGTACTCTTCGGGGTCGCTGAGATGAATACTGACACACCGGATTTTTACTATCAGGAGACAAACCTCTTGGGGGTAGGGCACCCCAGGAACCCACAGGGGCGGGGGGCGAAGGGGTGAGATATAAAATTCATCGAAAGTAGTGTCGAATGCATACTTTCGGGGGCGCTTAGATGAATAGTGACATCCCGGGATTTTTAAGTCCAAGTTCATCCCCGTTTGGGGCGGAGAGCAAGGGGGGTGCGATATAAAAATAATCGTATTTAGTGTCAAATATACAGTTTTCGGGGTCGCCGAGGTGAATAGTAACACTCCGGAATTGTAATATCGGGAGACAAACCACGTGGGGGTAGGGCACCCCAGGAACCCATAGGGGCGTGGGGCGAAGGGGTGAGATATAAAAATCATCGAAAGTAGTGTCGAATGCATACTTTCGGGGTCGCTTAGATGAATAGTGACACCCCGGGATTTTTTAAGTCCAAGTTCATCCCCCTTTGGGGCGGGGAGCAAGGGGGTGAGATATAAAAATAATCGTATTTAGTGTGAAATATATAGTTTTTGGGGTCGCCGAGGTGAATAGTAACACTCTGGATTTTTGGTATCAGGAGACAAACCACGTGGGGGTAAGACACTCTAGGAACCATTAGGGGTGGGGGGCAAGGGGGGTCATATATAAAAATAACCGAAAATAGTGTCGAATCCATACTTTTCGGGGTCGCTTAGATGAACAGTGACATCCCGGGAAATTTTTAATTCCAAATTCAGCCCCCTTTAGGGTGGGGGCAAGGGGGAGTGATATATAAAAATAATCGTAATTAGTGTCGAATCCACAGTTTTTGGGGTCGCTGAGACGAATAGCGGCAGTCCGGAATTTTAGTATCATGAGACAAACCACGTGAGGGTAAGACACTCCAGGCGCCCTTCGGAGCGGGGGAGGGGGCGAGGGGGCTGATATATAAAAATCATCGAATGTATTGTCCAATCCATACTTTTCTGGGCCACTGAAATGTACAGTGTAACTCCGGAATCTTTTAAACCAAGTTCAGCCCCCAGCGGGGAATGGGGGAAGGTATATAAAATAGTGTCGAATCCATAGTTTTCGGGGTCGCTGAGATGAATAGTGGCACTCTGGACTTTTAAAGTCCAAATTAAGGCCCCTTTTGTGGTGGGTGTTTAGGAAGGGAGTTAGATTTAAAATAATCGAAAATAATGTCACATCCATGGTTTTAGGGGTCGCTTAAATGAGGAGTGACACTCCGGTTGTCGTTTAAGTCCAAGCTGATCCCCAATTGCCAGGCGTGTGAGAAGGAGTCATGAACATAAAATATCCAAATGACCGAGATTAAGGATGTTTTTGTACGTTCCAGTATAACTGTCAGCAGAACTTAATACAAATATTACCTACTACCTGAAAAAATACTAAGGGGGAAAGATACCCCTAGAAGCCTTAGATAAGGGGACGAAATGTAATTACGACTGAAAATGACCGATATTAGTGTTGAATCATACGTTTCGGGACTACGGGAACAATTTCAAAAAACTTGGTCACTTATGACTTATTTTCAGGAGACAAACTGCGTGGAGGTATGACAACCCTAGCACGCCTACGACGGGATGAGATGTAGAAATAATCGAAAATAGTATCGAATCCATTCTTTTCGGGGTCGCTGAGATGAATAGTAACGCTCCAATTTTTTTAGAAGTTCAATTTCTGCCTCCTTTCGCATAGCGGTGAGAAAAAGTGAAAAACAAAATTTCGAAAATGACCGAGAGAATGGACGCATGTGTGTATACTGGACCTACTGTCTGGAAAAATATACCCAAGGGGTAAGAGACTCCTAGCCTCTAAAGTAGGGGCGAAATGTAAAAATTAACCGAAAACGACCGAAATTTGTGTCTAATCCATAGTTTTCGGGGTCTCTGAGATGAACTGTAACACTCTGGATGCCGTTTAAGATAAAGCTCAGTCCTACTCGGCAGGCGGATGAGAACTGGCAAATATTTAAAACGTCCAAAGGGACAGAGTTTAAGGATGTACGTGTGTATATTGTAGCATATCTCTGAATCAAACTTGGTATACACATGACTTACTATGTACAAAACATTACTGTGGAGGTCAGATACCCCTAGCACCCGCTGGTGTTTGGGAATGAGAGGGGCTGACCTGCAAAAATAAGGAAAATAACCTATATTAATGTCGAAATCCATTGTTTATGTGTCGCTGATACGAACTGTGACGCTGTGGATAGCGTTTAAGTCCACGTTCAGCCTCCATCGAGGCAGGAGCTGAGAAGGGCTTAAAAGTAAATAGTATAAAATGACTGAGATTAGTGTTTACACGATAATTAAATAACCTAAAACTTGAAGTCAGATACATCTAAATAACTCTAAAACTACATGATAAGTCGTAAAATCAACATCTCAAAAAAAAAAATTCAATAAGCATTCACTTCGCACTTAACTAACTGGTAATGCAAATATTAAAGGTAAACATTCAAACACTATCCGGGCAACGCCGGGTACTACAGCCAGTATAATAATAAAGTAAAGTTAACGTAATTACCCAACAACAACGACAACAAACAAACAAACAAACAAACAAACAAACAAACAAACAAACAAACAAACAACAAGAGTACAAGAAGCAAATATATGGAAAAAAAAGATTACAAGAATTACTACTAGTTTTACATTTGAAATCCAGCATCACCATGTACAAATCCACACAAAACTTATTTACAGTGGTTAACACGACGTCTTACAACACTGTAGGTTGACCTTACTACTAGCTTAACACTACAAGTGATAATAATGTAAAGTTAAAAACATACTACCCAACAACTAAAATAACTCGAGTACGAAAAGCTATTCCATGGAAAAAATATTACAAGAAATACTACTAGTTTAACATTCTAAGGGTGGCGTGCACCAACCAAGAGTAAGTTCTACTTCCGTAGTAAAGTACTCTTGAAGTCAGCATTCGGCGACTTCCATACGAGAGTAAATTACTTCCGAAGTATTCTAGTCCTTTCAGATACTCCTGGATTAAATTACTACAAGAGTAACATGTTGAAGAGCACCATCTTGTAGTATATTACTAAAGAAGTAGATAACGTACAAATATAGTTTAGAATTTACTCTCACCGAGCTCGATAGCTGCAGTCGCTTAATTGCGGCCAGTGTCCAGTATTCGGGAGATAGTAGGTTCGAACCCCACTATCGGCAGCCCTGAAGATGGTTTTCCGTGGTTTCCCATTTCCACACCAGGCAAATGCTGGGGCTGTACCTTAATTAAGGCCACGGCCGATTTCTTCCTACTCCTAGCCATTTCCTGTCCCATCGTCGCCATAAGACCTATCTGAGTCGGTGCGACGTAAAGCAACTAACAAAAAAAAAAGAATTTACTCTCACGTCGTGCATGGAATAACCTAAGTTTAGGCTTGTTGACTAATGATAATATCGTGCCGTATATGAGAGGAAAGACGTTTCAAACGTGTTTACGGATTACTTAGGTTATATTGACGATTGCGACGCAGAAAACGATGGGAAATGTAATAGTGAGTAGGCCTACAGTGCGTAAAAGGCGAGAGCCGTGTAGTATGCACACGGCGAGTTTCAGGAAAGTTTTTGGTCTTAGGAAGGAATCCTTTACTTTCCTTCTAAATCTACCTGGAGATTACTTACAGCTGAATTCTTGTCTGAATTTTGTTGTATCTCTCAAATTACAGTTGCTGTATGCCCTACGAGTGTTTCGTACCGGAAAATTTCAGTACGGTTGCCGGTGATCTAATAAACGTTTACCACACAACTGCTGGCCGTATCTTTCATAACGTGGTTAAAGCACTAGTTGAGGCCAAATACAGTCTCTACTGTATTTGTTGAGGCTAAAGAGGGAGGTACGCCTGCAAATGATGATGATTGTTCGGAAAATAAAAGGATATTCTTCACGTTGGTAGGTTTCCAGACATCGTGGGTGCAATTGACTGTGACTGCGCGCATATTCCCATTTTTTTTGCCCTCTCGGTGTCAGCGGTGAACTTTTCAGAAATCGGAAGAGGTATTTTTTTTCAATTTGCTTAACGTCGCACCGGCACAGATAGGTCTTATGGCAACGATAGGACAGGAAAGGTCTAGGGATTGGGAAGCGGCCGTGGCCTTAAGGTAGGGCCTACAGACTCAGCATTTGTCTGGTGTGAAAATGGGAAAATTTCTTTGTGAATGTAGGCGATCCGTATGAAGAAACCACCATGAGTTTTAATTTTTCCCGCGTGTCCATGACTTTCTGCTTTGCTTCCGCCTTCGCTTTTAAGTCATTCTGCAGAATCTTAACTTGCTCTTCACTGCGTTTTCCGTCACTCGAAGCATTGAATTCTTCTGTCACGACTTTCCATGAATTTCTTTTCTTATCCAGCATCTTTATGATGTGTTTCTTACACCCTATATCCTTTGCATAGATCGTCATTATCTCTATTAACAAGCATTTATCTTTTTCGCTTACGATTTTTCCCCGTTTCCTATCGCACATAACCTTATCCCTTTAGATTTCTTTACAGAAGATACACGAACACAACACTACTCCGCGAGTAACGAACGCTACTTCTATAGTAGTAACTAAAAGAGTAAATTGTACTTCAACTCTCCGACGTTACTTCCGGAGTAAATAACTCCCGTAGTAATTTACTTCTGTAGTATGGACTTCTTTAGTAAAGGCAACTTCCGTAGTAATTTACTCCAAGATGGCGCACGCCACCCTAAATCTAGCATATTTTTATATACGAATTCACACACAACTTAAGTAACTTATTTCCAGTACTTAACACTACGGCTTGAGCTTACTGTTATCTTAACACTACAAGTAAAGTACAAGTAAACTTAAACCTAACTACCGGTACCCAACAACATCAACTGGAGTACAACAATCAATTCCACCAAGAAAAAAGAAATACTACTAGTTTAACATTTTAGACCCAGCATTATCGTATAAAATTTAATACACAACAATGGCGACAAGAAGGGCATCTATCCGCAAAAATGAGCCAATATAGCGATGGTGTAGTTAGGCCCCTTCAAAATGGCAACCGGAGGTCATCTGGTAGTAAAATTGTGAACTGTATATTTGGGATCCTCCAAACCGGCGATGGGAAGGGCATCTGTCCGTAAAACTGGGTGCTGTGTAGTTAGCGCCCTCGAGAATTGTGACGAGAAGAGCATCTGTCCGTTAAACTGATTCAAGATGGCGACGGTGTAGATAGATCCCTCCAAGATGGTGATGGGTAGGACATCTGACCGTAAAACCAGGCCCTGTGTAGTTAGCCCCTCCAAAATGGCGATGAAAAGGACGGTGATGGGTAGGACATCTGACCGGAAAACTAAGCCCTGTGTAGCTAGGCATCGTCCATGAGGTTAGGCACGCTTTCTTATGCGAATCCCCGCATTGTCCCTACTACTCAAGATGGCGTCGGAAAATTCCGCGCATCCGCATTGCCCTACTACACAAGAAGCGTCGGGAAGGGCATCTGGCCGTAAAAATAGGTTAGGCCCTCCATGAGGGTAGGCTTGCTATCTTACGCGAATCCATATTGTTCAACTACTTAAGATGGCGTCGCGAGAATCCCCATTGCTCTATTATTCTAGATGGCGTAGGGAAGGGCATCTGGTCGTAAAAGTGAGGTTAGGCACTTCCATGAGGTTAGGCTTGCTCTCTTACGCGAATCCACATTGCCCAACTACTTGAGATGGCGTCGCGAGAATCCTCATTGCTCTATTACTCTAGATGGCGTAGGGAAGGGCATCTGGCTGTAAAAGTGAGGTTAGACCCTTCAATGAGGTTAGGCTTGCTCTCTTACGTGAATTCACATTGCCCAACTACTTAAGACTGCGTCGCGGGAATTCCCATTGCCCTACTACTCCTCAAGATGGCGTCGGGAAAGGTATCTAGTTGTAGAAGTGAGATTAGGCCCCTCCAAGATGGCATCTGTGAGGTTAGGCTAGCTCTGTTATGTAAATCCGCGAATCGGCATTGTACAACTACTTTACTAGGGGTCAATGACCCGGGTCACAACCAGCATAGTTACACTACTAGGGGTCAATGACCTCGGATCACAACCGGCATAGTTACACTACTAGGGGTCAATGACCTCGGTTGCTGACTCAGCACAAAATTGCAGACGCCAATGATTTGGAACATACATAGCTGTGCTACTGTCGAAGAAATACTGTTTCTACTTCTTGAGAGTTGCAACACCGTATTATTATTATTAGCGTATGATGTTTACATGACAATCAAAGTATACAAACATAATACAAAATATACACATATACAAGTTGGTGACAGCATCAGGACTTCACTTTTATATTTTAATGTCCAAATTTTTAAGCCATGTAATCACTTCTGGTGTTACTTCAAAAATCCTCCACAGAACCAGGAAATGCACGTAGAGGGCACTCTTGAACTATGTGCTTGATATACTGCACTTGAGCACCGCAGTCACAGCAGGGAGAATGTACCCATCCCCATAGATGTAAGGCTGCGCCAGTCCTACCAACACAACATCCTATCCTGTTCAGGGTTGACCAAACAACACGGAGCAAACTGAAGCCAGCCAGTTTCATGCTGGAGACGACATCCTCCACTCTTCTCTCCAGGCATTCTTGGGATTGAACCGTGGATATGAAAGATCCAAAGCTGTCTTCCACGCTGGCTTTCTTGATTTCAGCCTAGTTGTAGGGTGCTGCTTTATATCTTGATGTATAGGGAGGCCTCATTCTTCACTATTCTGCACCATAAGCTAGTGAGTGCTTGTTGTCTCCTTATATGAGGGGGAGAGATATTACAAAGGACAGGTAACCATTGCACTGGAGTTGAGTTGTTGTTGGATACTGAGTGTGCGCGGACAGTTGTACAATAGAAATAACAATTGCGCGCGAGGTAAACATGGCAGAAAAACATCTGTACAGTAGTTCAGTATCGTTGTAAGGTATGGTAGCACTGATAACTGTAGTCAGTTGTTCCGAGTGTTAGGCTTGCATGTGTTCATACGAGACCAACTACAACCTATCAGACCTTAATACAGAATCCAACATGGCGGAATTATTGGACCAGTGTCTGCTGTGGGACGCAGTTGGGCATTAAAACCTAATAATATAACAAACACCGGTAACGTTCATAATCTTCGTAAAGAATAATTACTATATGAAACATAAATCATGTTTCCATAGTTACAAAACCTGGAACGGTTAAAAATAAAACGCCAAAACCGAAACAAGTATTTGACCAATTTACTTAACCCTACAGTAGTAATGCAATTAAAATGTACAAGTAAAATTAAATTAACATGGATTAATTAATTTAATTAAATAAAATGTAATTAATTAATATTCGCTGGTAAAACAATAACACATTACAAGAAAAACACAAATTATCTGTAACAGTGAAATTACGTATAGTACTCAGTATGTAAGATATTCAGCAAGCAAGACTACTTTAAATATACACATGACTCACTAACATATAACTACAACCCATGCATTTGAAAATGACAAAATGTAACCAAAATACGTTGGTAAAACACAACAACGCATTACAAAGGATACACACATAACACTGGAATGGCATACAGTACTCAGCAAATAAGAAATTCCCCAACCTAGGCTACTATAATTAAAATATGCACATGACTTACCAACATAATGCTACAGCCAGTACACTTGGAAATGAGAAAATTAAACCAAGATTCGTTAGCAAATCACAACAATACACAAACTATTACAAAGAAAACACAAGTTACTTAGTACAATGAAATAACATTTTCAAAAAATACACATTCACTAACCTAGTCCTACAGTACTTGAAATATACAATTAAGGGTGTATTTTTAAGAAAAGCATAATTGTTGATAAAAACGTTTGCTAACACCTTAATGCACTTTCCAATGATCCCTTCCAACTTCACACTGCACTGACCCTTATCTAGGTTACATATTCTACGCTCAATTAATTGAAATCTTAACACTATCATTGCCACTCTTTGATTCTGTTACTTGAGAAATTCTGGTTTCAAACTGTCATGCAAGGGCATGACTATCAATGATGGACACTTCAAACCACCTCTCTTCATGAGATTAAGATACATCATCATTCCCTGCCACTACCCACAACCTTTCCTTTTCAGCCTGCAGCATTTTAATGCAGACATCACACTTTTTATGTAATAATTCTTTCACTTGCAAACTTGTGTAGTTGGTAATGCTCACCAAAATCCACAGTGTTTCAATGGGAACTGTGATTTGAACTACTTTTTCTAATGCAGGTTCTAACACACCTAATGTATCAATAATTGCATCATGCTATTGATATTGACATTATGAACAAATTTTTTCAAAAAATTCATCAAGTTTTGCAGACGTCATCTTCAACACACCTTACACTTTGATCTTTCTTTCAGACTCAAGAATTAGTTCCACATCAGCATGATAAGTGTAACCACTCAATTTCCTGTAGACACCAAAACTTCCCTCTAAATTGTCTGTCTGCTATTTTGCACTAAGCACATAAGATCAGTGGTACTTATTGAAAATATATTTTCACAATTCTATCACTGTGGCAAGTGTGTGTGTTTATCAAAGAAGTGTATGTTTCACTTGTCAATCCTACTTCTGTTTGTGACATGAGCGTAAGGCTATGTATTGTTTTAAACATGTAAGGAATGAAAAGTTCATCTTACCAGCCCCATTAATTGGACTAGCATTTCAATTTCTGCTATATGTACCTTTCATAGGATGCTATACATTACAGACTGACCTCCACTTTTGAATTAATTTTAGAAACTGGAATGTGCCATCAGAAACATCCGCACCTTTAAAACCAGCAGCATTCTTATGATCAAAGACTTTACTGCTAAAGATATATTCTATCTTTATTGTTGTTGGATACAGAGCCTTTCTATATACATTTGGAAACATTTTGGGTAGCAATCTCTTCTCTGAATCAAACAACTCTTTAAGATCTGAAAATTCGGCCTCAGTAGCTGCAAATTTACAGACTGTCTCTGTACCAACATCAACACTGACCACTTCACTTAAAACAGCGAATGTCTTATCAACGTTTGGTATGATAGGGGAATGTCACTGCCCATATCATTGGTTTTGGAAAGTATCTTATTTGATCAGTTATAGAGAGCTCCAACTGTTCCAAGACAAATTTGATTTTACTAGTCCTCTCTGCATTAAACTAAGAGTCTAACTCTAGTGCATTTTTTTCTAACGGTTCCTCAAAAGAGATAGTTTATCAGTGAACCCAACATTATCATCAGAATAACTTGTCAGATGACTTACCAAAGTGTCAAACTTCATCCATCTGTCATATTCCAGGTCTTCACAAGCATCAGAATCCAATATAAAACTAAAATGCTCTGTAGGCAAACACACATTTTTGTGAAACACTTGAACTGCAAATGAAATTGAAACTTTAAAACTCACTGATGGAACGTTAATAAATTACTCATCCTCCACCTTCACAAACAACATATAATCTTCCTTAACTATTACAGTGAATGGTTTAACGATTTTTTTCTGAACTTCACAGATGAAGGAAGAAATATCTGTAATTTTGTCACTTTTACACCACTTACTGAAATAACGTATAAATACTGGAAAAATCTTAATATTAATAAGAAATCTAGCTAACCAATAAAAGAATCAATAAAAGGAGACTTCAACACTACTTAACACACAAAAATATTCGGCAGAAAATTAAATCGCGAATTCCATTAGCAAGATAACCTCAAACAACCACACACGTGAGCGGTATAAACCGAACTGAATGTAAACATGGCCCCAAACGCCATATACACGTGGCCCAATGTGTCAGCCATTTTGTCACGTATCGACATACGCATTCAGGTCTGTTGGTTGTAGTTCATACATTGAGAGAAATTAACAACACTTTTCAACATATGATAAGTCAAAAGCGCAAAAGTTTGATTCTTTGAGAAGGCCGACAACGTGAAAAGGCTGGGTGGTGCGCATAGAAATATAGCACGATTGAATTTCATGAAGTGTTTCTTATTTCTAAAACTAGGTCAGATTAGGATGATGGAAGGGCATCTGACCGTAGAACTAGGTCCTGTGACCAAAATGACGTCTTTAAGGCGGAAGGACATCAAGCCGTAAAACTGGGCCAAATGCGGAGGGAAGGGCATCTCACCATAATACTGGGCGTCTGTAAGGGGTAAGGCATCTAGCCGTAAAACTAAGTCAGATGTGGAGGAGGGAAGGGTATCTGGCCGTAAAACTGGGCCTTGTGGGCAAAATGGCGTCTGCAAGGGGAAGGGCATCTGGCGGTAAAACTAAGTCAGATGTGGAGGAGGGAAGGGTATCTGACCATAACACTGGGTCCTGTGAGCAAAATGGCGTTTGTAAGTAGAAAGGGCATCTAGCCGTAAAACTAAATCAGATGTGGAGAAGGGAAGGGCATCTCATCGTAGAAGTGGGATCCTGTCTGATTAGACCCGTCCATAATGGAGAATGCGAGGGAGGAAATTGCATCTAGCCGAAAAATAGGCCAGATGAGGTGGAGAGAAGGACATATTTCCGTAAAATGTGCCCTGTGAGGTGAGGACCTCCAAACTGGCGTCTTTGAGGAGGGAAGGTCATCTAGCCGTAAAACTAGGCCCCTTCTATAGAGCCTGTGAGATTAGGCTTGCTCATGTACGCATTCTGTGTATATATAGAACTCAAAATGGTGACTGTGAGGTTAGGTCCCTCCAAACTGGCGTCTGGGATGTTAGGTCCCTCCAAAATGGCGTCTGCGAGGTTAGGCTTGCTCTCGTGCACATGATCCGTGAGCCCTACTACTCAACTATGTGTCAATGACCTCGGGTCAGAACCTGCTTGCCATACTACTAGGGGTCAATGAACTCGTGGGAAAATGCTGACACAGCATCCATTGTTTCAGAATCGATGTTGACCATACTACTAACATCATCAGCTTCTACCTAGTCACATTCAATATTTTTGTTTATTTCCGTCCAAATATCTATGAATTTGAAAATTGTAACTTATCTTAGTGAAGTTCTGCCTTGTTTAACTACAGCATATACTGCACGACGTTGCTCCTTCATTGGCTACCAGTCCACTGCCTCCCCCTTGGGCAGGTCAATGTCATGCTACGCCTCTAATGTTCCCTTACCATTGCCGTTGTAGTCGCTATCATTATCATCACCACCATCATCCCCACCTTCACAATTATTATTATTATTATTTCTCTTGTTGGAATTTTTTAAAACTACTTAAAGATCTGCCTATTATTTCGGCAATTTTAATTTTTTAATTATATAATATTTGTAAGATTTCATTTTAGTGATGAATGGCAGTCTGTTGGAAGATCGTCTCGTGTAGCGAGGACGGTCCAGATAAGAATATCCTAACTCACATTCCAGCCCTCTACGTTCTGTTTCTTGCTTAATAATGTGGGTTATAGGGTAATACTGAATTTATGAGTTACACTTAACGAAGTCGACCCTGCCTTCTTAACAAGTATTAATGAAATTAGCCCATTTGAGGTATTAATTTTCAGATTTAGCTCACAAAGGCTTACTTTAAATTTTCCAAAACAACGTATGTGTGTGAAGTAAACCGAGCGTTATCATTGGACCAGTCACAATCCCCGGTTTCAGGTAAATTTGTTTATTTGGACATTGAATGTCTACTGTGTTGTTCAGAATATTGAGAATCTCTCAAGAGTTTGATATTTGTATTCCATTTTAGCTAGCTGAAACAAGAATTGAATGAGTTGAATGAGTCCAGCATAATGTTGAGAGTGGTAATCGCAATGAGATTGTTTATAGTCGGTACTTATATCGCTATATTTAATATACTGTATCTACTTTCTTTAATATAAATACCGTATCTTATAATGATATCTGAGACATCAGGAAAGTGAAGACTTCGTAAAGTAGTTAGTGAGTAGGTAGGTTATTCTATTTGTCAGTTTAATGAATCACATCATTTTTACACTGACTGACAGAGCAAATGCAACACCAAGAAGGAGTGGTCAGATCTTTATGCCAATTGCAGGGTAGACTGACGTCACTGAGGTATGCTCATGATGTGAAATGCGCCGCTGTGCTGCGCACGTAGCGAACGATAAATGGGACACGGCGTTGGCGAATGGCCCACTTCGTACCGTGATTTCTCAGCCGACAGTCATTGTAGAACGTGTTGCCGTGTGCCACAGGACACGTGTATAGCTAAGAATGCCAGGCCGCCGTCAACGGAGGCATTACCAGCAGACAGACGACTTTACGAGGGGTATGGTGATCGGGCTGAGAAGGGCAAGTTGGTCGCTTCGTCAAATCGCAGCCGATACCCATAGGGATGTGTCCACGGTGCAGCGCCTGTGGCGAAGATGGTTGGCGCAGGGACATGTGGCACGTGCGAGGGGTCCAGGCGCAGCCCGAGTGACGTCAGCACGCGAGGATCGGCGCATCCGCCGCCAAGCGGTGGCAGCCCCGCACGCCACGTCAACCGCCATTCTTCAGCATGTGCAAGACACCCTGGCTGTTCCAATATCGACTAGAACAATTTCCCGTCGATTGGTTGAAGGAGGCCTGCACTCCCGGCGTCCGCTCAGAAGACTACCATTGACTCCACAGCATAGACGTGCACGCCTGGCATGGTGCCGGGCTAGAGCGACTTGGATGAGGGAATGGCGGAACGTCGTGTTCTCCGATGAGTCACGCTTCTCTTCTGTCAGTGATAGTCACCGCAGACGAGTGTGGCGTCGGCGTGGAGAAAGGTCAAATCCGGCAGTAACTGTGGAGCGCCCTACCGCTAGACAACGCGGCATCATGGTTTGGGGCGCTATTGCGTATGATTCCACGTCACCTCTAGTGCGTATTCAAGGCACGTTAAATGCCCACCGCTACGTGCAGCATGTGCTGCGGCCGGTGGCACTCCCGTACCTTCAGGGGCTGCCCAATGCTCTGTTTCAGCAGGATAATGCCCGCCCACACACTGCTCGCATCTCCCAATAGGCTCTACGAGGTGTACAGATGCTTCCGTGGCCAGCGTACTCTCCGGATCTCTCACCAATCGAACACGTGTGGGATCTCATTGGACGCCGTTTGCAAACTCTGCCCCAGCCTCGTACGGACGACCAACTGTGGCAAATGGTTGACAGAGAATGGGGAACAATCCCTCAGGACACCATCCGCACTCTTATTGACTCTGTACTTCGACGTGTTTCTGCGTGCATCGCCGCTCGCGGTGGTCCTACATCCTAGTGAGTCGATGCCGTGCGCATTGTGTAACCTGCATATCGGTTTGAAATAAACATCAATTATTCGTCCGTGCCGACTCTGTTTTTTCCCCAACTTTCATCCCTTTCGAACCACTCCTCCTTGGTGTTGCATTGTCACTGTCAGTCAGTGTATTTTTATATTATTACTAGCTGATGTACCCGTGCTTCGCTACGGGATTCTCAGAAAGACTGACTTTGTGGTTTTCTTAACCTGAAATCAACATAGGTCATTACAAAAACGTATGAATGTAGCGATTGAAAGCAATGCTATCATATAAAATACTCGATCAAATGGAAAGCCGCACGTTTTATCACTTTTAACGAACAGTGCTGTGGTTAGATTGCGGTGCCAATCTAATAGTCCAAAGTTCCAGAGCTGGAATGACCAGGCCGCAGATTGCCATGAACACTCATCTGCCATTATTCCGCAAAATATGCACACTGTTCATTCCAATCAGTGCCTCAGAGTAGGGATTGAATAGCCCGAATGCTATGATGATACAGTGTGTTACGTAGCAGTAGTATCAGAAAATTTATAAACCAGGGGAATGTCATGCTAAAGAAGAAAGTTATCTAACTTCCCAGCTACTTCCCATCAATATTCAGGCAGGCTGTTACACTCTGTACGACTGGGCGAGTTGATCGTGTGGTTAGCGGTGCGTAGCTGTGAGCTTGCATCCGAGAGATAGTGGATTCGAACCCCATTGTCGGCAGCGCTGATGATGGTATTCCGTGGTTTCCCACTTTCACATCAGTCAAATGTTGGGCCTGTACCTTAATTAAGGCCTAAGGCACTCGTAGCCCTTTCCTATCCCATCGTCGCCATAAAACCTATCTATGTCGGTGCGACGTAAATAAAATATACTCTGTACGCAGCAGTAATCCTATCTACCGTAGATGAAGGGCAACAGATGACACAAAGCACATCACGACAACAATGGTCAATGTAATGTTATTGTTGATCAATGTTATGAGCTTTCTATATTGTTATCATTCCAATTTAGTTTCACATTTAGTTTTCTTTCGACTCTGTGTTTTGTAAAATATTTTATACCATAAACTGTAGTTTCTTATTCTCCGACTTTACATACCGATTTTCATTAAATACTGTTTACCCATTTCTGGTTACTCGGCGCTGATATAGACTTAGTAACAAAAATCCAAAATCATGAATATCTTTGTGATCATAGCCAGTACGGTAACAATGTATAAGACATGAATAATAGGAAATTCAATACTATATAACCCTAGTTATGTAGCATTCATCGATTACACCTCTAATAAGAAATATTTGAAAATTACATTTTAGGCCTTCCCCTAAACTACAATTTCACTCAGCGTGAATAAAATAATTTACAGCCTAGACTATAGCGACTTATTTCCTGACTTTTCATACAGATTTTCATCAAGATAGGACTACTAATAACAACAATATTTGAGAACTATATTTTAGGCCCTCCCCTAAACTACCATTTTTCTCAGCGTGAATACAATTATTGATAGCCTAGATTGTAGCAACTTATTCCGTAACTTTTCATACCCATTTTGTTTAAAATACGACCACTAATAATATAAATAGTTGAGAATTCAATTTTAGGCCTTCCCCTAAACTACCATTTCACTCAGCGTGAGTAAAATGATTTATAGCCTAGACTCTGGAGGCTCATCCCCCGACTTCACATATAGATTGTCATTAAATCACTAATAACATAAATAGTTGAGAATTCAATTTTAGGCCTTCCCCTAAACTACCATTTCACTCAGCGTGAGTAAAATAATTTATAGCCTAGATTGTAGAGGCTCATCCCCTGACTTCACATAACGATTTTCATTAAATTCTCTTCAACCGTTTTCTCGTGATGCGTGTACAGACAGACAGACAGACAGACAGACAGACAGACAGACAGACAGACAGACAGACAGACAGACAGACAGACAGACAGACAGACAGACAGACAGACAGACAGACAGACAGACAGAAATTACGGAAAAGTAAAAAGTGCATTTTCTTTTTACTATGGACATGACCGATACAGAAATACAATTATTTTCAAATTCTGAGCAATGTACAGACAAAACTCTTATTTTATACGTATAGATTATTATTATTAATTATTATTATTAAAACTTATTTGACATTCAACAATTAATTCAACTCAACTCTCTAGTATACCCTATAACTAGGAATCATGCTCATGACCACTCAGAATTATCTGTTTTATATCAAGAAGAACCATTCAACATTATCTCTCTTTGTATGCCACATCATTGCACAAGACTTCAGTGACCGAATCACGAGATCTGCGGTGTACGTGGAAAAGTGAGTAAGTGAGTCGACTGTTGCAATAGCTTAAATCTTAAATACAAAGATGGTGAAGAAGGAAACCGTGATTAAAGTGAAATTTCCTATTTCTCTGTGCCACGCCCTCAAACCATACAAGAAAATGACAAGCGTCATAGGGACGTGCGCATACAAGATAAACAGAAAAAAAGGGAAATGAAGCAAAACAGTAAACAACATCATCAAAGGAAAAATGGAAGAGTGCAGGACCTAACCCAAAATAAATAAGATTAGAGGATGGGATCATTAGGAATTGCAACAGACATCGCCCAAATAACACCAACATAAAATTTTAGATGAAATTTATACTTAAAAGAAAATTCATTTTTACATATTATTTAAAATTTAAAAAATCATTAGACCCCAATTAATATAATGAACTTGAGAAAATAAAAGTATTTTTGGCATCCCTGAAAATAAGTCAGGTAAATAATCTAGATATAAATAAAATTAATATTATTTAAAATAAGTTTCTTCTTTTGTAAAATAAAATTCTGGTGCACCAGACAGCTAAACTAAATAAATTACTATTAAGTGTTCGTGAACAAACAGCATTTTAATAAAATTTATAACAAATTATTTAATAGAGGGCTTCCGACACATCCTAGTGGAAGGATCATTCCCCACAAAACTCACATAACGTAAACTAAACAATGCATGAAAATAAAGGGACTTTACACTACAACTGACCAATATGAAAACACATATCGTACAGTAGTTAAAATAAAATCAACACTAATAAATTATAAATAAAATCACTCCACATAGTAGATGTGGTAATTAGCAACAACACGACCTGAAATGCACAATTTAATGAGGCGGAACCCACATTACAAGATAGAAAAACACACGATCTTGCCTCAATACCGCAAAACAAAACATCATAATAATTACAGCGGCACACAACAGCGGATGCTAATGCCCACAAGACAATAATGACCAATTACAGTTGCGTAACTGCCACACGGCGTTAAGATAAGATAAGCAACAACAATGAGAAGAGAAGATAAGCCCCAAGCAACAACCACCCCATACTAGGGGTGCCCAAAACCCTCAATTAAATCTTCAAACTTTTACATTGTTAATGAATCTCATGGTTGTAATAAATGTAGGTATCCTCATATCATTATGCAATAATAAAACAAAACCACCCGCAGAAATGGAAGAAATATACAATCCTATTCCCTAGTCATACGTATGAATCAAATAAGAATCAATGAAAAATCCAACTAATAATAATAATAAAAATAATGATGCCCTTTAAAAGAAATGGGTGGTGTTCTGTGCAATCGCAGTAATTAGGTCGTAACACGAGTAACGGAAGGCCGAAACACGAACCGAATCACAAAACAATAATATGGGAACTAAAATATCAGAGAGAACAGACGATAGTGTGCACTACAATAAACACGGCAATATGAGGATGCAATTTACCAAAAGAAACAGCACACGGATCAAATAATTCATGAAAACACACGTAGATACACCAGAAACAAGAATTAACAAAGGGGAATCACAAAATTTAGAAAAGGCAGGAACGAATTTTGATTGTTACCTAGAGCAAACACTGCACTTCGCCGTTACGCAGCACGCACTTCAAATATGAACACCATCATCAAGCAGTAGCTTAACTTCACTTACAATAAATACACTTATAGAATACTGAAATCCACACCAAAAAGATATATACACAGTAATAAGACCTAAAGGCGAACCTGTGTGGTGATCAATAATGCCCAGGTAACATCCTCGTGCTACAACCAACTACTACGGCACTTCACAAATAAGAAATTTTAAGAATGACTTACATACTAAACACAAATATACTTAAATACTGTACAACACAATTTATTCTTCCTCGCTAGGCGAGGTATACTCTCCTTTATCACCCAATTCCCACAGCTTCCATAATCATTATTTGAGTAACAGCGTAGCCGTTAAACATGGCTTAGCTTCCAGTCACGAGCGCGTCCAACTGCTAAAAAGCGCCTTTCACACATTGTCACTAGGCGCGACACAGTCTCAACCCCGCTACACGCTCTGGCGGAGACCACCGAACCATCAAGATAAGTTGCTAGCCACTCTCACAGATGGCGTAGGAGTCCATGTATCGTTCCACTATGTAATAATACCACGTAGAAGTATAACCAAGCAATAAATAATGCTCCGAAAAGTCACAATTGCCACGTTTAGACAGAAAATATGACCAATATTCCAACAGTTCATAGCGCTCATGCATTAAAATAACCAAGTCTACCAGACTCAAGGTTCTAGTCCTTCCATAGAGTTGAATAACAGTTCCATATGAACGGGAAAATCACGGCTCAGTACAGTACCATCTGCGCACTTTTTAGTGATAGATTTACACCCTAGTGCTGAAGTGGTCGACTTCGGTTATCTTCGAGATTCGTATTGGCAACCTTTGAAACACAAACTAAGAATCGCTTATCATCGCTGTGCGACATCTGGCGTACACTTTAAGTACTCGTACTGTTGTTGTTTACACAGCAAAGCCAAACTATAGAATTCATGCTAGGAACACGTTTCGCAACGGGAAATGTTATATAGTGTTATATATTGTGTGTATGACACAGTTGTTTGCTTAAAATAATAAACGTGTATAAAATTCATATCGATCGATCATATTATCGATTCAATTCAGATTTCATTTCCATTCAGTTGGCAGTATTAACGGAACCCTTCTTACTTCTCCAACGAGTACAAAAATCTATCACTAAAAAGTGCGCATACTATACTTAGCCCGTGAACATAATGTCCGTAGAGGAATTAGTTAATTTACCAAAATACCAGTTCCGATGAGAGACACCATATAAATATATGTCGCGTAGACAGTAGATAGTTTATATATCACAAGTAGCGTATTTGTTAATAACGCTACATCTGAAATCATTTAATAAAGACTAGGCAAACAATTGATAGGGATTCTGACACCTCGGTGACAGCCCTAAATTCAGATCATTAATGATTGTGTCCATAGATTTTTTCATCTACTTCTATATGCTTATTGAATGGTGTTGTCACTGTGGGGGAAAGGTTTTGTAACACCAAAACTTGATGAAAAGGCGTGGCTGTAGGAGAAACCTAATTCTGAAAGCTGGATAAAGCACAGGAAATCAGTTCATAGAATGAGAACCAGATGGCAGCAGCGAGCATTGAATGCTGTTGCTGCTGTCTATCACTACATAGATGTAACAGGAACGGTGAATCTAATATACTGTGAATCGGATCAATGTATCGATTCAGTAACGTGAACGGAATCAAACGAATTGTACATCACATCACTACCCTAATCCTTAAAGCTTGAATTAAGTTCCAAAACCTCTCTGCAGTGTTCATAGGAGTGAGAGCTTACGATGCTTTTAAACCCTTAACACAGTACTTATTTTTCACCTGTTGAGTAATTTCAGTAATTTTTCTCTCCTCAAGTATGAACATTGTTGCACTAAGACAAAGTTAAGATGTAACTTAAAAATGTTAAATATAAACATACTTTTTCCCACGCTACCAGTTCTTCTAGTTCATCACGAAGGAAATGTTCGAAACTTATTCTTCTTTTCGTCGTTCTGTATTGGCTTTCGTGTAGCGTTATATCCAGACGCTGAAAAGTATCAATAGGTTCAGTCAACTTAACTAGAATATTAACTGTTAGTAGGTACCCCTTTCTGCGTCCAGGTCGGTTTTCGTAAAAGAATCCCAGCTTACTTCCCAGGGTATCAGATTTTATTAGTTATTTTACGTGAGATCCCAAGAAAGTTGATACGTCGAGCACGATGTTATCCAAACTTACAATCTACTCGAAGGACGTCTTCATCCGACGCATCACTGGGGTGTCAAAACAACTCGAAAACGCATTATCTCAATTCTAACGTTGCTTACATTACTGTACCAAACTATAAATAATTATATCTCGAGTGACTTTTTCTTAAACTATAATTGTTCATTAAAATCAGTATATAAGAATATCGGAAGAGAGAAATTGGTAATGGTCTTAAAATTCAAAGAATAAATTGCTCATATATAGAGCTGATTTCTCAACTTCATAGTATGTTCTCATCCTTTATCTATAATCTAACCACGCTTTATCACTTTGAAATGAGCTAAATTCAATTTATTTACAATCATCTTACCGATATGAAATAGATTAAGAAATTGCAAGCTCCTTCTGGTAAAGTTAAGTTACTACATACTCTCTGACTCAAACATATATTCATCATTCATTACAATATGAAGTGGGTATAGAAATCTATATCACAGTTCTTTAATATTTACGTTTGTTAGCCTATTATCTCTAAATTAATTGATTGATATCATCTTTAATTTTAATAGGTAGAAGTGATGTAAATTAGTTCCTACGGTCTTGTCTTCTCAATATAAGCATTGGACGACTCAACAAGTCCCTTGTTTAACATCATGCAGTATCAGCTGTTCATAGCCTACTACTATATAATCATTTAATGGTTGAGTCCTAACTTCATACTCTTATTAAAAAAAGACAATCGCAACTGCAAGTATATGTCATGCGTAACCTTACTTGAATTAAAATAACTGATAGATCTCGTATTAGTCAATAACCATTAAGGAATATTTTTCTTAGAATACATCATAATATAAATCATTTATATGCACAAATGCAGTAGCAGTGGTCCACAATATAACTTCACTAATTTACCTGGTTTAATTAAAGGTAAGTAGCTATTAATAATAAATTCCATCTAATCAAATCCAAGCAAATGAAACATTTATTACTTGTAGTTACGGTATTAGATGACCACAGTTTAATATCACCTACCACCGAGCTCGATAGCTGCAGTCGCTTAATTGCGGCCAGTATCCAGTAATCGGGATATCGTGGGTTCGAGCCCCACTGTCGGCAGCCCTGAAGATGGTGTTCCGTTGTTTCGCATTTTCACACCAGGCAAATGCCGGGGCTGTACCTTAATTAAGGCCATGGTCACTTCCTTCCACTTCCTAGGCCTTTCCTATCCCATCGTCGCCATAAGACATATCTGTGTCGGTGCGACGTAAAGCAAATAGAAAGAATAATAATACCATCTGCCTGACGTGAGGTAGTTGTAGTTATTATATTACGCATTCGCTCGATGATGTACACTAGCTGTAGTACCCGACGTTGCCCGGTTAGTTTTTGAAAGTTTAATATTTGTATTATGAGTTAGTTAAGTGTGAAGTGAATGCTTATAGAATTCTTTTTGAGATGTTGAGTTTACGACGTGTTATGTAGTTTTAGAGTTATTTAGATGTATGAGATTTCAAGTTTTAGATTATTTAATTATCTCGGTCATTTTATACTATTTACTTTTAAGCCCTTCTCAGCTCCTGTGTCAATGGAGGCTGAACGTGGACTTGAACGGTATCCACAGCATGACAGTTCGTATCAGCGACACATAAATCATGGATTTCGACATTAATATCGGTTATTTTCCTTATTTTTGCACGTCAGCCCCTCTTATCCCCCAACACCAGCGGGGCTAAGTGTATCTGACTCCCACTGTAATGTTGCGTATATAGTAAGTAATGTGTATACCAAGTTTGATTGAGAGATATGCTAGTACATACACACATTGTCCTTAAACTCTGTCCCGTTGGACATTTTGCTTTCTTTGCCAATTCTCACCCGCCTGTCGATTTCATCTTAAACGGCATCCAGAGTGTAACTGTTCATCTCAGCAACCCCGAAAAGAATGCACTCGACACTATTTTCGATTATTTCTACGTCTCACTCCCTCGTAGGTCTGCTAGGGTTGTCATACCTCCACGCAGTTTGCCTCCTGATGAGTTATAAGTGAGCAAGTTTGTTTGAAATCGCTCCAATAGTCCCGAAACTTATGGATTCAACACTAACATAGGTCATTTTAGTCATAATTACATTTCGTCCCCTTATCTAAGGCTCCTAGGGGTGTCTTTCCCCCACAGTATTCACCCTCTCCAACACCTACCCTTATGGGTGCTAATTTGTCATATCCCCAAACACTTTATCTTCCGATAGTAAGTCATAAGTGTACCAGGTTTTGTTTGAATCGCCCCAGTAGTCCGGAAAACAATTATTGTTCACTTTTAGTTACGTATATAAATCACCCCTCCTCTAGAGTTTCCAGGGGTGTTTTATCATGAAAAGTACTTTCTCCAGATAGTAAGTCAGTATTGGTTGAAATCTACGCTGGAACCTACATAGGTTACGTACATTATCTCGGTAAATTTTTGACAATTTCTGTTTTACCCCATCTCTCCCTACGTCAGAGGGGGATGACATTGGCCTTATAAGAAATGTGGAGTGTAATTATTAATCTCAGCGACCCCGAAAATTATAGATTCAACACTATTTTCGATTAATTATATTTATTACTCCCTCACGCCCCCACAACAATGGGAACTGAACTTGGACTTATACAATACTCGGAGTGAAAATAATTATCTCAGTATCTCCGAAAACTACCGATTCAACAATATTTTCGTTTACTTTTATATATCACTCTCTCCTCACCCCCACCTCAAAGGGGGCTGAACTTGGAATTTACTATTCATCTCAGTGACCCCGAAAAGTATGGATTCGACACTATTTTCGATTAATTCTTATATGCCACCCCCCTTCAAACCCAACCACAAAGGGGGATGAACTTGGGCTTTTAAAAATCCGGAGTGTTAATACTCATCTCAGCGACCCCGAAAACTATGGATTAGAATTTATTTTAGATTTTTTTTTATAATTCCACACTCAACCCAAACACTAAGGTGGTGAAGTTAGACTTATAAAAAATCCGCAGTGTCACTCTTCACCTCGGCGACCCCGATATCACTCCCCCATCGCCCGCACCCCAAAGGGGCTGAACTTGGACTTCAAAAATTCCGAGTTTCACTATTCATCTCAGCGACCCCAATAAGTATAGATTCGACACTATTTTCGATTCTATTTATATGACACTCTCGCCCCCCCTAAGGGCTCCTGGGGTGTCTTACCCCCACGCGGTTTGTCTCCTCATACTATGTCATGAGTGTGTCAAATTTGGTTGAAATCGCTCGTATGGTTTATGAGGAGATGTAGTACAAACCTACCCACCCACATACATACTTTTTATAGATATATATTACCGATATCTGAGGCCCCAAACTTGCGTCAACTTTTCCTTAAAATATTCAATTTCTTCTTCCTCGTCGACGTAGAATAAACTTTCCATTGCTTCATATACCATTTTATTTTTGACATCAACTCTGTTACTTCATAAATCTGCATTTCAATACGTATCTCCTCCCATTATCCAAACCTCCTGCTAAGAATGATTTCCCTCGACGCATCCTCGTATATATCTTGCATCGGGTCCATATCTTTTCATTTTATCGTAGCCTTCGTCCTGTGTAATTACATTTCAATGCCTAATAACATATCTCGATAACCGAATAAAATATTCCCTACGTATTCTTAAAAGTAAATGTCACCTATATTAACCTGGAATTACAACTTGGAATCTTCATTATTTTTATAAGATGCTCCACTTAAAAGCACTTGGTCTTCAGCAAAGGCACAATACTGTTTGGATCACCTTTCTCTCTCTTGTTACCTCGAAACTGGGCTTTGCATTATATTCACAGAAGACTACCTACTCCTTATAAATCGATCTATATAGAAGTCACTAGCAAATGTACCCGTGCTTCGCTACGGTATTCTACATTGTATACGGATATCGACGTAAATACTGTGCATGCAGCAAATGAGATTGTTTTAAAATTGCATGTCTCTTAGCCTTATCCGAGAAATAGCATGGGGAGGTCCACATACGTTGTTTCCAACGTAAAGTGAGGGTTGCGGAGTTGTGATGATAACGCCAGGTTCACTTGCCTACTGCCATTCACAATCGAGTTGGCAAGTTTACATTATAATTGCAGGCCCCAATGCCTACTGCGCGGTCAGAATCGATTTGGGGAGTTTTAGTTACAATGGCAGACCCATTTCCTACTTTCAGACAGGTTACAGTTGAGGAGTTTTTATTATAATACCAGGCAACTTCCCTACCACCAGTCAAAATTGAGTTGTGCAGTTATCATTATAATGACAGTCCCTTTTTACTGCTGCTAGCCAGCTTACTGCCAGTCACACAGAATTAGTGAGTTTCCATGAAAATAGCAGGCCACTATGCCTAATGCTAGTCAAATTTTAGATTGGAACATTTGTTTATAATGGCGGGCACCCTGGCCTAGAGCCAAACACAATAGAGTAGGGGACTTTCGAACAAAACTGCATGATCCCTTGCCTTCTGCAAGACAAATCGAAAAGTGAATTATTCATTAAAATGGTAGGCCCTCCTTACTAATACCAGTTACACAGGAGTTGGAGAAGAACCCCATTCCCTCTGCCAGCAGTCAAAGTCGGTGTAGGGAGTACTGATTACAATAACAGACACATCCTTTCTCGATCGCTACAAATCGACATCAATGAATATATACAGATAGACATACGAAAGTATATGAATTTTACAATATTGCAGACCTTCATTTACAGATTAACTGCTGCTAAACGGTACGTCATATCGACAAAGGATTGTACCGTAAGGCGCAGTATTTAGCGATCTAAATGGCTGGTCCTATGATATTTTCTCGCATCTAATCTATTCATGGGTCAGATTGAATCAGAAACGTTGAATAGGTTGAAATTTGTGTAAGAATATCTTACATTGCATTACTTTCCGGATAATTATGTGACATAGCATTTGGCTCACATATGGGTACTGGGTGGGCCAATGTTCGTGTAGAGTTTGATCATACTATCTTTCCTGTAAGTGATTGAAATGATGCACATGAGAAGAAAAGGTTTAGAAATTAATTTTCATTAAGGCAGGTTGATTTCCATTAAGTTTGGTTGTGTGTATTTTGAGGGAGTGCAAAATCCCGGTTTCGGTTTCGTATAAACCCGCAATTAGTTCAGGGATTTAGAAACAATATTTGCCCTAAAACCTCCCCAAAGGACAGGTGGATTCTAAATATCAAGTTTGGTGGAAATATATCCAGTAGTTTTCAAGTTAGAGAAAGACAAACAGACAGACAAACAAACAAACAAACAAACAAACAAACAAACAAACAAACAAACAAACAAACTAACTAACTAACTAACTAACTAACTAACTAACAGACACCAAGGAAACCTACCCTTGGACAGATGGATGCTATATATGAAATTTGGTTCAAATATCTTGTTAGTTTTCAAGTTGTAAGAAGTACGCTTTACACGCAACCGCTCTTGCGTACAGTCCGCTGGGATTTGTACCGAAAAACGGTCCGTTAATGATATCTCCCCTACTAAATGCTGTTATCGAAATGATGCACATGAGAAAAAAAGGTTTAGAAATTAATTTTCATTAAGGCAGGTTGATTTCCATTAAGTTCGGTTGTGTATACTTTGAGGGAGTGTAAAATCACGGTTTCGGTTTCGTAAAAATCCCCACTCAGTTCAGGGATTTAGAAACGATATTTGCGCTAAAACCTACCCAAGAAGAGGTGGATTCTAAATATGAAGTTTGGTGGAAATATATATTGAGCCCAATTAGCTCATAGCATTGTCTTTAGAATATTATAAATTTAAATATGGCATTTAAGGGAATGAATACAGTTACATTATAGGCCGGATGTGTGGCGCCATTTCGCTTGCCCTGGTTCAAAGACAAGTTCCACGTGTCAGGGTCAGTTGATAATGAAATGGGAAGTACTGGAATATTCCATGAGACGTGTGACCAAGGTCACACGTTTTAAGTTGGCAACACTTTCAGGCAGCGAATAGCAGCATAGCATGTTTTGGAATGATGGGGGTAAATTAAAGATGGATGCTGTCTAAATGACCTTTAAAAATAATTAAATCCACCAGGGGATAAGGTGAAAACAATATTGAACTATTTTGAGAATAATAATTAAAGACGGCATATTTGTAAAAACTTATTGGAATAAATAATTGCAGGCATATGTGACGGGACGTTACATCATTGTTGATGGGGTTCCCCGAGCTCCCTATCTAGGATCCGGCGTGCCTGAAGAGGACACGTGCCGCTAAGAAGAGTCACTCTGCTACGGAAATTTGAACGGGTCGGACGCATCGTATATGTGGTTCATGAGGAACCCTAATCTGGAGCATTATTTAGTCCGCTAATTGGTAGTCGATAGCATACTACGGGTAAAATAGACTACGTTGTTAATTCAATAACGACCAAAATCTGGTAAAATTCAAGAAAGTGATTTTTACGATATTAACCGAAAATAGGATCGGAGCGAGGTCGATGCGAGGACGCTTTTCAGTGCCACGTGAAACTCGCGGAACAGAGCAGAGATATAAAGTGTTTACTACAATTGTGAATAAGTGTTTGTGTGTTAGAATAATTTAATTATATCTGTGTTTTTTCATATGTGTTTTAGTGTATTCAGAAGTGAAGTTGTGTAAAGTCATTTAAGTTACAAACGAAGACCATGGTGATGAAGAATGGTATTAGTTCAGGTATTCAGGCCGTTAGAATGATGGCTTAAGCACATCATGGGGCCGACCTGAAACCATGAGGCCGTGGAGCTGAGTATGGAGCGTCGCCGAGTCGATAAGTAGACTGATTCATTATATCTGGCATGTGCATGATTAGCTGTTAATGTGTAAATATATTAATGCATGATTATTCGTTTATTTCCTTTTAGTACTGTAGCAAGGATAGTTAGATTTTAGGTAAATTTATACTGATGCCTAGGGGGGAATAAATCTTGTGATATTACAGCGTGTGTTGAAATGGTCTTCGTGAGTGAGGAAATAATGTGTGTAAATAATGATCTTCTGTTACGTGTGTGAAATAATGAGTTTCCTTAGTGCGCGATCTTCTAATAAATATTAACGTGCGTGTGTGTGTGTAAATATTTAACGTAAGTTAGGAGGCATCAGTAAAATATTAGTCAGAGGGAGTAGATAGTTTAATTGGTGTGTCGCATGGAAAGTTCGTCAAGAAAATTTTCACTGACCCAAGATTCGAACCCGGGATTTATGGCACATTACAGTGGGATTTTGGAAAATATATGTCATCAGTAAGTAACGTGTACCGTCAATCAATGAGTAAAATTTGTGCTGTAGGGAATAAATGTCATCCTAAAATTTATCCGAGAGGTAGTTAGCTAGTGTTGAAGTAGGGGCCTCTAAGACACAAAATGCCAACCGCAAGAGTCGAACCAATGATTGTGTAGCGCCATATATGTGTAAATACCGGCATAATGATATACGTGTTCCTGATAATGGAGTGAAAAATGTAGAATAATGCGTGAAATATGAAATGAATAAAACATATTGAGAGTGTTATATATAATTAGTAACTGTTCGCACAGACGCATGATATTGTGGAGGAACATATGGCTTCATTTAGAGTAGAGAGAGAGAGAATTTAAGTGGGTGCGGACAAGTTAAATGCCGTGTTAACGAAATGAGCCGGGGCGTGAGATAAGGCTACAGACCGGGTCGGCGCGTTGTGTATTAGAGGGAGCCTTGTAACGTTGGTAGGGTCTTATAAGTAACAAAATATCGCATTCATCCGTAAGAAAAATTCAGTTTGTGGAACTCAGGACAGCACAATTAGATTAAATAATGATAGCTAGATTTCGTGACAGATCATTGCGGCGAGTGTAGTGATAGGTCACTGTAATG
The DNA here is from genome assembly GCF_040414725.1 of Anabrus simplex. Taxonomy (NCBI): domain Eukaryota; kingdom Metazoa; phylum Arthropoda; class Insecta; order Orthoptera; family Tettigoniidae; genus Anabrus; species Anabrus simplex. The sequence goes on along the minus strand of NC_090269.1, from coordinate 142,083,860 downwards.
ATGCCATGTTGAGGGTCGGAGTTCGTTGCCCGGCCGAGTCAGTGGATAAGGATTTCCCCTGTGACTATATGATTGAATTATGTTGTGCTTGTTATGTTATATGTTCTTCAGTGTATGAGCAATGTAAATTCTGTTTTGCAGTTGCAATATTTTTTTTTGATGTTGAATTCAGTTCATGAGGTTGTATGTACTTGTGACAGTGAGGTTCTAACCCTTGTCTGTAAATTCAGTGTAGGTTAAGGTGCATTATCATTGTAATGTAGGTCTTGCTACAGGGTAGGATACGTTTTGTGTTAATAAACAGCTAATTAAGCATATGCGAGATATTTTTAATTTTAGATGAATCGGTGAATTAACTTAATTCAGTTATGTCAGGGTTACTATCGATTTCGTGCGTACGTTCCATATTATCGGCATTCATATGAGTGGAGGATGGTATTGAGAAAGAATAAGTAAATAGTCTCGGACTCAAATAATAATAGGGATTGTTTTATATAAATTTTTGTGATGAATAATTTTATGATATATCAAAATTTTGATTAATTTAACAAATTTTACAAACGTAACTGGATAAAATTTTGATTTTAGAGGTAACAAATTCTACTGACGTGATGGTCACGAATTTAGTGAATAAAAATGAATTTTAATGAATTTAATTAATTCAAATGACGAGTTCATGGATTACACGGCGGATGTTGTGCTTAATGAATTTACATAACCTCATGCATTTTTAAATGGAAGACTATAATCAAGTAGATAATTTGGTAATTAGTAATTGCAATTACAAGGTTTATAGTAGTGATGTTGTAATTTGAAGGTCGAGAGAGAGAGTAATTGAATTTGTTTACTGAGAGAATAAATGAAGAAGTCTGGTTGTATAGTAATATTTCAAAGGTCACTCTGACGAATTCACGAAAATACGATGGTAAATTATTATAATGATTATTTGTTTTATTATTGAAAATTTGAAATATGGTGATAACCAAATGTGAGCAGAATAGAATTGAGTTAAATTTTGAGGTCTTAGAGTAGAGTTGGTAAATAAGATAAAAGGAAATAGTAATCAAATTTGAATAATGTCTTGGAGGAAGATTTGAATTTATGAGTCATGATGTTGATATTATTAGTCGGAGTTGACAAAGGTTATAAACAATATTTGGTCCGAAGAGTTTATTGATTGTACAGAAATATTTGCTTTGCCAAAGTTTAGTCTTTTTAATAAATTTGTATTCGTAAAGGTTCTCATTCAGATTTTATTTAATTATTTTATTTTCTTCTCTTTTATCCTTCCTGTATAATTAATTTAAGGTTAGTTTATTATAATTCGAAGATGTCTCTGTGGGTAGTACCCAGTCAGCGACCCTGTGATGTCTCAAGCCGGTGCCATATTTTAAAGGCAGGAAGGGTAGGGGGTTGAGTTGTCGCCCGTGACGTGGGGCACGATTGTGTGTTTACCCATTAAGTGGAACCAAGTTGATCATGGTGATGATAGAAATTTTGGAAAATTTTTTGGAAAAATCCTAAATTTCGGGTTTCACGATTTTTGTTAGATATTTTATGAGTGACAGGTAAATGTAGATTATTTTGCGAAACTGAATGAGAACAGATCGTGAGTACCATTGTTATGGACTTAGGCTCATGACAGTCACTTAATAGAAATGCCCAAAAGAATAGAGGGATTGTGTTAAATCCAAACGAGGTTAAAAACTGTCTGGTTTATTCTTCAAATAAATTCAGCCAAGGGCAATAGTTAAGAATAATCGTAGATTTTCGTGGAAGGATGAGATGACCTCGGTCTCAAGTTGTGGAAAATGGCAGTAACAAATGTTATGGTGTCAGTTTACGACGATATGGGCCATTGTTCGGTCGTATCCGCCGTAATGCTGAGGGCATGTGTTTGTATACTGGCATGTGCTGTATGTGAAGTACTTAATAATTCGAAAGCCCAATGATAGTATCGCGATATTCGGTGGTTCAATGTTAAATTTCTTTGGGGCTGTGCTAATTAGTGGTTTGCAAATTTATTCCGGGTTTTGCTTTCTTTGTATAAAACTTTGGCAAAATGTAGGTGAAATAGGGACAGCTTCTAGATGGCAATGTTTTAGGCCAAATTTTTGATTGATATTATCCACGTAACGTAAAGTAAAGAAGCTGGAATTAAATTATATGATAGTAATTATGGAAATTTGAACTTATTCTTTCTCATATCCACGGCACTTGGTTAGAGGGAAGGCCCGTCTTCTCAGAAAGATAATATGGTAGATGTGGAGGTGGTGAAGGGTCTAATGACCGAACTCATGAATGAACTGAGGGAGGACATGAATGAACGATTTAGGGAAGCGAAGGAAAGCACTAATGAACAATTTAGGGAAGTTAAGGAGAGTGCGAATGAACAATTTAGGGAAGTTAAGGAGAGTGCGAATGAACAATTTCAAGGTGTTAACCAACAATTTCAAGGTGTTAACCAACAATTTCAAGGTGTTAACCAACAATTTCAAGGTGTCAATGAACAATTTAAAGAAGTTAAGGAGAGTGCGAATGAACAATTTAAAGAAGTTAAGGATGGTGTCAATGAACAATTTAAAGAAGTTAGGGACCAGATGGTCAGTATTAAGGATCAGCTATCGACAGAGATAACTATAGTTAAAGAGGGCTGTGATAGGAATGCTCAAAGATTAGAGAAGCAGATAGAAGAGGTCCGAATGGAAGCAGTAACCCGCAGTGACAAGTTGGAAGAAAAGATAGATCAGGTCGCTTTAACAGTATCGCAAGTAGATGCCAGGTTGTCGGAGAATCTGAGTCAAGTCGAAATAAACGTCGAGGGTCAACAGAAAGCCGTAAATTCGATCAAGGATAAGATGGTTGATATCGAGGAAGCTATTGTATTGACAGACGCCAAAGTCACCAAGTTACAAATAGAAACACATGAATCGTTTGTCAAGACTGCCGAGGGATTTAATGACCGGTTGTTGCAATTAAGAGATAATGTCCATGGAGAAGTTAAGAAGGTAGAAGACCAACTGAAAGAAGAGATGGCTGAAAATAGGAAAGAACTTTTGGAGGAAATAAATGGAGTGCAAGCGGATCTTCGAGCTGAAGGTTGCGAAGTAACTAAGCAGATTAGTGAATGGGCTCATAAATGCCATAAGACGGAAGTGAAGGTGGACATACACGAAGAATTAATGAAAGAAATTAAAGAGGAGATCGGACAAATCAAGGGACTTAAGGAGGATGTCGAGATACTGAAATTACAGGAGACTAAGGGCGAACTGCTTATGCGATCAATGATAAATAAACAGAACGTCTTAGAGCAAGCAGGAAGCCATTCTAGTAGTGTAGGATTGGGAAATGGAGTAGATCAGACCCGTTTACCTGAAACTACCAACCAACCATTTGAAGAACGAACTTCAACGCCACATATTATGGGACCAATTCCATATTTTGAATTGATGAGATTGTCAGAGGGAAAGCCAAGGAAATTCACTGGTGGACCCGAGATAACGCCAAAAAGTTTCCTTAGAGAGATGACGGAATATATTCAGGACAACAGAATTCATTCGGATAGACAGTTGAGAATCGTAGAGCGATTTCTAGATGGACAACCATTGATCTGGTTTAAAGCGTTCAAATATTGTTTTGACGATTATGAAGGATTCAAGCGTGCCTTTTTGCAAAAATACTGGGGACAGGAGGTTCAACAAGGACTCAGACTTGAACTGTATTCACGAAAATATCAGAGCACAGTACCCACGAGATACGCAGACTTTTTCAGTGGGCAACTTTTGAAGCTTAGGGAGTTAGACTGTCCGCCTCCACAAGAAGAGTTAATTGCATCAATCGAAAGACAGCTACCTGTGGATGTGCAAAGGACACTGATAGCTGCGAACGTGAAAACAGCTGTAGAGGCCGAAGTATTGCTAAGGCAATTAGATCAAACATCGAACTTGTATCATCCTAGGAATCGGAACATTGAAACAGTCCATACCATTGACTTGACCAAGGAAGAAAATTCAACAGAGAGGAAGACCCAGGGAACCAACACGTACAGCGACAAGAACGATGATAATCAGAACAGAGAGTATCGAGGAGGATACCAGGGAAGAAATTGGAAAGGTCAATCATTTGGAAGAGGACGAGTCAACGACAGAAGTCATGAGTCAAATTATAATCAGAATTATGGAGGAAACAGAAGACAAGGGTACCGATATAGATATGGAAGGTTTGGAGAAATGAGAAGACCATATCCACCATATAATAGATCAGGTGATGCAAGAGGTCGACCACGAAGAGAAGAAAACGACAGAATGGATCTTCAAGAACGCAGGAATGAGTCTAGAAGATATGTTGAGGAGTTGGCCACGAAAGGAATATCGTCGGACCAGTGGAAGAGTGCGATTCAACAAGGGAATCAGGACAGAAGTCATGGAGCTGAGAGTAGGGAATATCAGGCTCATAGACGTAGAGAGGAATCTGGTGGATTAAATATAAATGCTCCAAGGTTTTCAATGGAGGGAAATGGAGCTAAAAAAAAGCCGAAATGTAGTACTTCAAGATAGTGCAACCGCAGGACGTCGCCATCAGGATAATCATGGATGGGCAATTGCAACCATTGATTCTTGGATAGCTAGACCAGAAGATCTTGTAGAGGATAAAGACAAATTTGTAAATAATGAAGTAAAGAAGTTACCTGTGATCTATGTCAGAGTTAGGAGTCTTAGGGTCAGATGTTTGGTGGATACCGGAGCCAGCGTTAGTGTGGTATCACAAGTTTTAGTTGATGAATTGCAGAAGAAATGTCAAATACCAATTATACCAGTAGAATCAGTTAAAATTCGAGGCATAATACCAGACAAAGTCACAACATGTAAAAGTCAAGCTTATGTAGATGTAGAGGTTGGAAGTAATATCATGTCTCACCCATTCATTATAATGAATCGAATGGAATTCAACATGATTATAGGGGCTGACTTTCTACGAGAATTTAAAGCGGTTATTGATATGGAAAAGGATGTAATAAACTTCAATCTCAGTGGTGATCAGTCAGAAATTCAGTTAAACCAACTACCAAACGTTGAGGGAGAAGAAAGAATTTGGTTGGCAGAACAATCGGTGGAAGAGATAGTTAGAAACATACATCAAAATCAGGATGCTATTTTAGAAGAATTCGAGGAAATGATCTTCGCATTGGAAAGGGAGACTGAGTTACCAGATTTCGGTGACAAAGTCAAAAATAAAGTATCAGAAGCTATGATAGGAGAAGAAGATAAGTCAATATTAAAGGGAATTTTAGGCCACCATAAAACAGTATTCGGATCCAAACCGGGGAAGATTCCAAATTATAAATATGAGCTGAAAGTAAATAGTTGGGAACCGTTTAAACAAAGACCTTATCCAGTAGCAGAGAAGTTTTACCCTAAAGTTAAAGAAGTAATCAAGGAAATGGAGGATAACGGTTTAATATCTAAAACACCTACACCATTTTTGAATCCTTTCGTGATTGTTGAAAAACCTAATGGAAGCATCCGTGTGTGCTTGGACGCAAGGGCCATAAATCAACGCCTTGTGCCTGAATACGATAAGGCCCCTCCTATCAAGGAATTGCTGAGAAAATTCCGAGGCAAACATTACTTTACGACTATCGACTTAACGTCATCGTATCACCATATTGAGTTGGATGAAGCTACTAAGGTTTTGACAGGATTCCTGTTCGACCAACAGACGTATATCTTTAACCGATTACCCTTTGGTTTGAAGACAGCTGGTTCTGCTTTGATCCGAGCCCTAGATAAGAATTTAACGCAGGAAGTCAAAGATTCTACGGTCAGATATGTAGATGATATCATGATTGCAACGGAGACTTTGGAAGAGCATTTTGATGTACTACACAAACTTTTGGAAAATCTAAATCGTGCAAATTTTAAAGTAAATCTTGAAAAGTCCCAATTTTGCCAAAGGAGTATCATGTTTTTAGGTCATATTGTGGACGGCAATGGCGTCAAACCCAGTCCTGTAAAGATCAGATCCATACAAAATTTTCCCAGACCCATGAGGATCAAACATGTTCGTCAGTTTTTGGGAATGTGTAACTTTTCTCAGACCATTGTCCTTTGTATACGGAAGTTGTTGCGCCTCTGCAGGATTTGTTAAAGAAGGATAAGAAATGGAAATGGGATGAAAATTGTGAGAATGCATTTTTGAAGACGAAGGAATTATTAGCTAATAGTGTGAAGTTGGGGTACCCAGATTTCGGAAAACCATTTATAGTTCAGACAGATGCTTCAGCTGTGGGAATTGGAGCAGTCTTATATCAAGAGTCGGAAAACAAAGATCACCAAGTAAATTATTTGGCCTTTATGAGTCGGAAATTGCGGTCTCACGAAGTTAAGTATACTACGACGGAGTTGGAGATGCTTGCCATTGTTACAGCATTGGGACCTTGGAGGAAGTATATTTATGGCTATCCTATTATTATCCGGACGGATCATAAAGCTTTAACCTTCCTTTTCAAGACGACTATGTCAAGCGAGAGGGTTAGCCGATGGGGCTTATTTGTTCAGCAGTATGATGTTACTCTTGAACATTGTGCTGGCAAGTTAAATGTAATTGCAGATGCGTTGAGCAGAAATCCCGAACCTGGAAAAGCAGAAGTAAATTTGATTGAAATTACACGAGAGGATAATCAGTTTTTGGAAAAGCTTAGGAACATTTCGGAAGCACAAGAGTTGTGGAATGAGACCAAGAAATTGAGGGATTATTTTCAGAAGAAATTGCAGTCTGGAACAGTTGAATATAGAGAAGCAGAAAAACAAGCTATAAATTACAGTTTCTTTAATGGGATACTTCACAAATTCATTGATGAAGAGCATACGAAATTGAGGATTGTTGTACCACCACAGTTGAGATGTGAATTGATCTGGCTTACACATCATTCGATAGGACATGCTGGGATTGATAAGGTGACGGCGACCATTAAGGAAACCTTTATTTGGCCAAATTTGAAAGACATGGTGCGGAAAATTATAATGACGTGTGATATATGTCAGCGAATTAAACCTTGTCCATTTTTAATGAGACAAATTCCTAGGCCAGTGTTACCTTCTAAGCCTAAAGAGTTGTTTGCAATGGATTTCTACGGCCCTTTGCCACGTGCCAGTAGAGGATTAAAATATATTTTGGTATGCGTGGATGTGTTTACAAAATTTGTGACATTATGTCCTATCCAAAGAGCAACTACGAAAGCCGTTATTAGTCAGATAAAGAACAAAATTATACCTCAGATGGGAAAGCCAGAATTTGTGTTAACAGATCATGGGACTCAGTTCACGTCCGAAAATTTTAAAAGGGACATTCAGAATTTGGGAATAGGACATGTACTCAGTTCAATTAGAAATCCCCAGTCAAATCCTGCTGAGAGAATTATGAGAGAGATTGGGAAGTTTTGTAGAATTTATTGTCGGAATGAACATTGGAAATGGATCAGAGTATTGCCAATCATAACTGAGAGTATTAATTCAACGATACATGAATCTACAGGCCAGATACCCGCTGTCGTACACCATAATGAGTATCCGAAAAGACCATGGGAAAGTATAATCCCGTTACCAAGTGATCCGAGACCTTCACATGAGCTTTGCGTCCAGAATACATCTCAGCATCTCAAGGAACAAGCTGAACGACGTTTACGAAGAATGCGCAATAAGAGGTTCCACCGAAGTTTACGGGTGGGAGAATTGGTTCTCGTGAAGAAACCTGCCGTCTCAAATCCTAGTTCAAAATTCTATCATAAATTTGCTGAACTTTATATTGGGCCATATGAAGTCATACAGGACTATGAGAATAATTCTTACAAAGTCAAAAACTTAGAGACAGGAGTCGAGAGCACTTATAATGCTGGAAATTTGAAATTATATTATCCCACAAGGAGAAATATTGACCAGGAAACATTGGTTGACGAAGACGATCTTGGAGGACATCCTGAAGAAGATGGAGGAGGAGAAGAAGACGATGAGGTGGAAGATGAAGAAGAAGAAGAAGATGTTACGTTAACTTACGATACTACATACGAGATGCCCAGAGAAGAAATGGATGAAGACGAACGTTCCGGCGGAGAATGTGCCTGTGAAGAATTAATTGAAATTAGAGGAATGATGGAGAAGGTGGTTGCCAAGTTAACAATGAATAATATTTGTCTTAAGGAAGAAAATTTGAGTTTAAAATCTGGATGTGTTTAGAAAATGATGTAAAGACAATGATATTTTTGGAAGATATATGGTTGGAAAAATCCCTTGTCAGTAATTTTTCCAAAAAGAAAGTGGGGGAAAGATGAGCCCAATTGGCTCATAGCATTGTCTTTAGAATATTATAAATTTAAATATGGCATTTAAGGGAATGAATACAGTTACATTATAGGCCGGATGTGTGGCGCCATTTCGCTTGCCCTGGTTCAAAGACAAGTTCCACGTGTCAGGGTCAGTTGATAATGAAATGGGAAGTACTGGAATATTCCATGAGACGTGTGACCAAGGTCACACGTTTTAAGTTGGCAACACTTTCAGGCAGCGAATAGCAGCATAGCATGTTTTGGAATGATGGGGGTAAATTAAAGATGGATGCTGTCTAAATGACCTTTAAAAATAATTAAATCCACCAGGGGATAAGGTGAAAACAATATTGAACTATTTTGAGAATAATAATTAAAGACGGCATATTTGTAACAACTTATTGGAATAAATAATTGCAGGCATATGTGACGGGACGTTACATCATTGTTGATGGGGTTCCCCGAGCTCCCTATCTAGGATCCGGCGTGCCTGAAGAGGACGCGTGCCGCTAAGAAGAGTCACTCTGCTACGGAAATTTGAACGGGTCGGACGCATCGTATATGTGGTTCATGAGGAACCCTAATCTGGAGCATTCTTTAGTCCGCTAATTGGTAGTCGATAGCATACTACGGGTAAAATAGACTACGTTGTTAATTCAATAACGACCAAAATCTGGTAAAATTCAAGAAAGTGATTTTTACGATATTAATCGAAAATAGGATCGGAGCGAGGTCGATGCGAGGACGCTTTTCAGTGCCACGTGAAACTCGCGGAACAGAGCAGAGATAAAGTGTTTACTACAATTGTGAATAAGTGTTTGTGTGTTAGAATAATTTAATTATATCTGTGTTTTTTTCATATGTGTTTTAGTGTATTCAGAAGTGAAGTTGTGTAAAGTCATTTAAGTTACAAACGAAGACCATGGTGATGAAGAATGGTATTAGTTCAGGTATTCAGGCCGTTAGAATGATGGCTTAAGCACATCATGGGGCCGACCTGAAACCATGAGGCCGTGGAGCTGAGTATGGAGCGTCGCCGAGTCGATAAGTAGACTGATTCATTATATCTGGCATGTGCATGATTAGCTGTTAATGTGTAAATATATTAATGCATGATTATTCGTTTATTTCCTTTTAGTACTGTAGCAAGGATAGTTAGATTTTAGGTAAATTTATACTGATGCCTAGGGGGGAATAAATCTTGTGATATTACAGCGTGTGTTGAAATGGTCTTCGCGAGTGAGGAAATAATGTGTGTAAATAATGATCTTCTGTTACGTGTGTGAAATAATGAGTTTCCTTAGTGCGCGATCTTCTAATAAATATTAACGTGCGTGTGTGTGTGTAAATATTTAACGTAAGTTAGGAGGCATCAGTAAAATATTAGTCAGAGGGAGTAGATAGTTTAATTGGTGTGTCGCATGGAAAGTTCTTCAAGAAAATTTTCACTGACCCAAGATTCGAACCCGGGATTTATGGCACATTACAGTGGGATTTTGGAAAATATATGTCATCAGTAAGTAACGTGTACCGTCAATCAATGAGTAAAATTTGTGCTGTAGGGAATAAATGTCATCCTAAAATTTATCCGAGAGGTAGTTAGCTAGTGTTGAAGTAGGGGCCTCTAAGACACAAAATGCCAACCGCAAGAGTCGAACCAATGATTGTGTAGCGCCATATATGTGTAAATACCGGCATAATGATATACGTGTTCCTGATAATGGAGTGAAAAATGTAGAATAATGCGTGAAATATGAAATGAATAAAACATATTGAAAGTGTTATATATAATTAGTAACTGTTCGCACAGACGCATGATATTGTGGAGGAACATATGGCTTCATTTAGAGTAGAGAGAGAGAGAATTTAAGTGGGTGCGGACAAGTTAAATGCCGTGTTAACGAAATGAGCCGGGGCGTGAGATAAGGCTACAGACCGGGTCGGCGCGTTGTGTATTAGAGGGAGCCTTGTAACGTTGGTAGGGTCTTATAAGTAACAAAATATCGCATTCATCCGTAAGAAAAATTCAGTTTGTGGAACTCAGGACAGCACAATTAGATTAAATAATGATAGCTAGATTTCGTGACAGATCATTGCGGCGAGTGTAGTGATAGGTCACTGTAATGATGCCATGTTGAGGGTCGGAGTTCGTTGCCCGGCCGAGTCAGTGGATAAGGATTTCCCCTGTGACTATATGATTGAATTATGTTGTGCTTGTTATGTTATATGTTCTTCAGTGTATGAGCAATGTAAATTCTGTTTTGCAGTTGCAATATTTTTTTTGATGTTGAATTCAGTTCATGAGGTTGTATGTACTTGTGACAGTGAGGTTCTAACCCTTGTCTGTAAATTCAGTGTAGGTTAAGGTGCATTATCATTGTAATGTAGGTCTTGCTACAGGGTAGGATACGTTTTGTGTTAATAAACAGCTAATTAAGCATATGCGAGATATTTTTAATTTTAGATGAATCGGTGAATTAACTTAATTTAGTTATGTCAGGGTTACTATCGATTTCGTGCGTACGTTCCATATTATCGGCATTCATATGAGTGGAGGATGGTATTGAGAAAGAATAAGTAAATAGTCTCGGACTCAAATAATAATAGGGATTGTTTTATATAAATTTTTGTGATGAATAATTTTATGATATATCAAAATTTTGATTAATTTAACAAATTTTACAAACGTAACTGGATAAAATTTTGATTTTAGAGGTAACAAATTCTACTGACGTGATGGTCACGAATTTAGTGAATAAAAATGAATTTTAATGAATTTAATTAATTCAAATGACGAGTTCATGGATTACACGGCGGATGTTGTGCTTAATGAATTTACATAACCTCATGCATTTTTAAATGGAAGACTATAATCAAGTAGATAATTTGGTAATTAGTAATTGCAATTACAAGGTTTATAGTAGTGATGTTGTAATTTGAAGGTCGAGAGAGAGAGAGTAATTGAATTTGCTTACTCAGAGAATAAATGAAGAAGTCTGGTTGTATAGTAATATTTCAAAGGTCACTCTGACGAATTCACGAAAATACGATGGTAAATTATTATAATGATTATTTGTTTTATTATTGAAAATTTGAAATATGGTGATAACCAAATGTGAGCAGAATAGAATTGAGTTAAATTTTGAGGTCTTAGAGTAGAGTTGGTAAATAAGATAAAAGGAAATAGTAATCAAATTTGAATAATGTCTTGGAGGAAGATTTGAATTTATGAGTCATGATGTTGATATTATTACTCGGAGTTGACAAAGGTTATAAACAATATTTGGTCCGAAGAGTTTATTGATTGTACAGAAATATTTGCTTTGCCAAAGTTCAGTATTTTTAATAAATTTGTATTCCTAAAGGTTCTCATTCAGATTTTATTTAATTATTTTATTTTCTTCTCTTTTATCCTTCCTGTATAATTAATTTAAGGTTAGTTTATTATAATTCGAAGATGTCTCTGTGGGTAGTACCCAGTCAGCGACCCTGTGATGTCTCAAGCCGGTGCCATATTTTAAAGGCAGGAAGGGTAGGGGGTTGAATATTTAGTAGTTTTCAAGTTATGGAAGGACAGACAAACAGACAAACAGACAAACAGACAAACAGACACCTAAGCTAAAAATGATGCAGATGGTCATTATTACACCTGAAACGGATAACTGCACAGAAATTTCGCCAAAAATAATCAATGTACAGACACACGGTCGTTACGATTTTATTTCTTGCGCTAAAACCTACCCAAGGACAGGCGGATTCTAAATATGAAGTTTGGTGGAAATATATCCAGTAGTTTACAAGTTATAGAAGGACAGACAAACAAACAAACAGACAAACAAACAAACAAACCAACACCAAAGTTAAAAATGATGCAGATGTCATTATTACACCTGAAACGTATAACTGTACGGAAATTTCGCCAAAAGAATCAATGTACAGACACACGGTCGTTACGATTTTATTAATATAGATGACGGATAAGCATGAGCACGTTGAAAACTGCAGACGTCCACTTCGAGATTCATATCTCCTAAACGGTTTATGATATTAAGAAACGGTTTGCGCCATCAGACGCCTCATTATCACTCTACATGTTTGTTTCTAAACCATATCCTCGTATCTCCAATATTAAGGGGGTATATTGAGTTCAAGTTTTGAGTAGGGTGAAATTTGGATGCATTTTTAACATTTTACATTACATTTTGCCTACTTATGTATAAGCTAGAATCATGAAATTTGGTACACATATGTCCCTTAATCGTGCCAATGTGAGCACCTAACGTGATGATCCTATCATTCTTATAAGTGTGTCAAACAATGAAATATACTTGTAGAAATCACCAAATTTACGAACAATCCAGAAATACGGCCAAATTTAACGTATAAGGGAGAGAGATACGACAAAATGTCACAGGACCAAAGTTGTAGATCACTCCGAATTGAAGGGACATTGTGCCATCCGTTTTGTGATACGACTTACCGTTTAGCCAAAAAATAGCTCAAAAGGAATGTCTGGACAGTCATTAAAATTGCCTCCATATTTCGATATCTTTGGGGGTAAAAAGTGAAAAATTTGAACATCTTGGAATTTTCCCGTCGGTTCGGGACCAAAAGCTATAATTTCACCAAATTTCAATTGTCTACCTCGTCTGGCAGGTTGTGCCGCCACCTTGATTTGGGGGGATAGGGGATAAAAATGAGGAAATTCCCGAAAATTTTTAAGCCCACGAAACCTATAGGTTATCGTTTTGGATATACCATACGACTGTGTTCTTATGCTGAGCCCAAAATTTGAGCCCCCCCAGCGTGCCCCCTTCAGGGAATTTTTTGAATTTCCGATTTTTCTAGGGATCCTGGGGTCATCAGTTTCCCTCGTACCAAGTTTCAAATTTCTGAGATTTCTGGAAGTGCCTCATTAATTCACGTCTTTTTTCATTTTTAAATATTTATATATACATCGCTCCAGCCCGACTTGCTTTTATATATATAGATGACAGATAAGCATGAGCACGTTGAAAAGTGCAGACTTCCACTTCGAGATTCATATCTCCTAAACGGTTTATGTTATTAAGAAACTGTTTGCGCCATCAGACGTCTCATTTATCGCTCTAAATGTTTGTTGCTAAACCATATCCTCGTATCTCCCATATTAAGGAGGTAAATTGAGTTCAAATTTTGAATACGGTGAAATTTGGGTGCATTTTTAACATTTTACATTACATTTTGCCTACTTATGTATAAGCTAGAATTATGAAATTTGGTACACATATGTCCCTTAATCTTTCCAATGAGCGCACCCAACGCGATGATCCTATAATTCTTATAAGTGTGTCAAACAATGAAATATACTTGTAAAAATCACCAAATTTACGAACAATCCAGAAATACGGCCAAATTTAACGTATAAGGGAGAGAGATACGACAAAATGTCACAGGACCAAAGTTGTAGATCACTCCGAATTGAAGGGACATTGTGCCATCCGTTTTGTGATACGACTTACCGTTTAGCCAAAAAATAGCTCAAAAGGAATGTCTGTACAATCATTAAAATTGCCTCCATATTTCGATATCTTTGGGTGTAAAAAGTGAAAAATTTGAACATCTTGGAATTTTCCCGTCAGTTAGGGACCAAAAGCTATAATTTCACCAAATTTCAATTGTCTACCTCGTCTGGCAGGTTGTGCCGCCATCTTGATTTGGGGGATAGGGGATAAAAATGAGGAAATTCCCGAAAATTTTTAAGCCCACGAAACCTATAGGTTATCGTTTTGGATATACTATACGACTGTGTTCTTATGCTGAGCCCAAAATTTGAGCCCCCCCAGCGTGCCCACTTCAGGGAATTTTGAGAATTTCCGATTTTTCTAGGGATCCTGGGGTCATCAGTTTCCCTCGTACCAAGTTTCAAATTTCTGAGATTTCTGGAAGTGCCTCATTAATTCACGTCTTTTTTCATTTTTAAATATTTATATATACATCGCTCCAGCCCGACTTGCTTTTATATATATAGATGACAGATAAGCATGAGCACGTTGAAAAGTGCAGACTTCCACTTCGAGATTCATATCTCCTAAACGGTTTATGTTATTAAGAAACTGTTTGCGCCATCAGACGTCTCATTTATCGCTCTAAATGTTTGTTGCTAAACCATATCCTCGTATCTCCCATATTAAGGAGGTAAATTGAGTTCAAATTTTGAATACGGTGAAATTTGGGTGCATTTTTAACATTTTACATTACATTTTGCCTACTTATGTATAAGCTAGAATTATGAAATTTGGTACACATATGTCCCTTAATCTTTCCAATGAGCGCACCCAACGCGATGATCCTATAATTCTTATAAGTGTGTCAAACAATGAAATATACTTGTAAAAATCACCAAATTTACGAACAATCCAGAAATACGGCCAAATTTAACGTATAAGGGAGAGAGATACGACAAAATGTCACAGGACCAAAGTTGTAGATCACTCCGAATTGAAGGGACATTGTGCCATCCGTTTTGTGATACGACTTACCGTTTAGCCAAAAAATAGCTCAAAAGGAATGTCTGCACAGTCATTAAAATTGCCTCCATATTTCGATATCTTTGGGGGTAAAAAGTGAAGAATTTGAACATCTTGGAATTTTCCCGTCAGTTAGGGACCAAAAGCTATAATTTCACCAAATTTCAATTGTCTACCTCGTCTGGCAGGTTGTGCCGCCATCTTGATTTGGGGGATAGGGGATAAAAATGAGGAAATTCCCGAAAATTTTTAAGCCCACGAAACCTATAGGTTATCGTTTTGGATATACTATACGACTGTGTTCTTATGCTGAGCCCAAAATTTGAGCCCCCCCCAGCGTGCCCCCTTCAGGGAATTTTGAGAATTTCCGATTTTTCTAGGGATCCTGGGGTCATCAGTTTCCCTCGTACCAAGTTTCAAATTTCTGAGATTTCTGGAAGTGCCTCATTAATTCACGTCTTTTTTCATTTTTAAATATTTATATATACATCGCTCCAGCCCGACTTGCTTTTATATATATAGATTCGCGAGAACCTAACATGTGAAAACGTTAATTCTTCAGACTAAAAACGGTATCACAACTACATTTCAAATACTGCTGACTTAAGAAAATTATTTCCTACCAACTGGCATAAAACTTTTGGTTACAAGGACTTTGTCGTCCTCCGCCTTTAGGACCGTCTAGATCTGGTCCATTCTCCTTCGCTGCTGGTAGGTGTGATACATCGAGTCTGGCAGTTGGTTTTTTAGTCGTCACATCTGTTCTCAGCTGGTCATAGCTTTGGCTGAAGTAATCCCAGGCAGCTCCTCTCCCATCCTGTAGTGAGATATCATCTTCTCTTGCATGTTCATCAGAAGCACAGATGGTAATGCTACCCAGACAAGATTCTTCTTCACGGCATTCTTTCGTAAAATGTCCATAGATCTTCTCTGGTTCATCTAATCCCAATGAATGTTTTGTTCCCACATACAACGTTGTTGTTCTTGTGAATTTCAGTTTCGTCGAAGTTGATAACTGCTACCTTCTGTAAGTGTTGTGATGTTTCTACCTTTAGCCTTAATGAGCTCGAGACCCTCTGTCCCTTAAAAATATTCGGCCCAGTTTTGAAAGTTTGAGCGACAAGGTAGATATTATCTCTGTTTACGCAAATCTCTGTTTACGCAAATAATACAACATATGCCTAAGAAGGCAGAGAGCTAATAGGTTAAGGGCATTTGCACTGTCGTAGAGGCCCCACTTCACTCTATTGTTTTTGATCAGAAGGATCGAATTTTGCCCGGAGAGAAACGCTGAGATCAGACACGCGTTGTGCTTCTTGTTTTGAATTCTACGGAGACCGGTTCGTAAAAGGTACAGCATATTTTATAACTTGGGACTCGTTCAGGGCCCTAAGTTATTTCCTTAATGACAAATTGTCCGCCTTCAGTTTCTGTATTTCTGTTTGCAGCCGACTGAAATAAAACAAAATGGCGTATGCGTTTTAGGGCCGGGAGAGTCTGAGGACATGTTCGGATCGCCAAGTGCAGGTCTTTTAAGATTTGACTCCCGTAAGCGACCTGCACGACGTGGTGGGTTGAAATGATGATGGAGGCGACACGTATACTCAGCCCCCGTGCCAGCGGATTTAACCAATGATGGTTAAAATTCCCGAAACTGCCTGGAATTGAACTCGGGAACTCTAATGACCAAAGATCAGCATGCTAACCATTTAGCTATGGAGCCGGACTCAGCCGATTTATTTCTTCGTTGGTATTGTCAGCTACCTCGGGAGGCTTGTCTATACTCGTTGACTGGTGAAGCTCTGTAGAACCTAATGAGATAATTTCTGTGTGAAGATCATAGAGAGGAAAATATAGTAACAGGAATGGCCTAATCACAACAATTTCATGTTTTTCACTCACAATATCAGTATAGTACTTATTTTAATACCTTCAATGGCGCAAATGTTGTCAGCTGATGGTCATCATTTCTTGTGCTTGTAATATTGATGCCATTTACATGCCAGTTAGGAATATTTTGGGAGGTGCAGCACCTGCCCTCAATTTCCTTTTATAATGGAAAGTCCAGCAGTTCGTTTTTTAAGTTCCATTCAGAGTTATGAGAGAGGAAATGTGCGGAACAAATTTGTCTGCGTTAGGATTCATTTTATCAGCCCTTTGACACCATAACATCAATTTATCCCATGAAAACCATGATGAATTATATTCTCAGTTTTTCATAGGCCATATTTTTACACACTGGAACAGCACAGTTATTCCTGGCTTTACTTATTTTACTGCCTCCTTGCACGTATTCTGAACTTCACTCACACATTGCACTAACTCACTTAATAAAAAGGTAATAAACAATTAAGCAGCTGACCGAATACCGCTTACTAATGTTACCGCTTGGAACACGCTGTGGAAATATCCTCAGAGTGACGTCTCATGCTACGAGAGCAGTCCACGCGGGAAAGCGATTCTAGCACCCCCTGAGGTTCAGTGTTACCTTCTGAATGTACATGTCTATTTACATGTATGCAAAGTAGCATCGGCAGTAAGTAAGAGCCTTTCGCGGTGTTTCAAACTCCCCTCACTCTGTTTAAATATATATAATGTCACTGTCAGCTGCGTCATCGTCTGCATCATTGCCACCATTCGGATCACTAATATAACAGTCACTATCATCATCACTATCTTCTAAATCTAACGACATATGTGGCCATATCCTTCAATTCTTTTGCCTCCAGAACCGCTTTAAGTTGCCATGCTGATGGCATTGTGCAGTGTGCTGTAGGTGGCACAGAAGACAATTTTCCCGCCCCCACTTGAATTCTGTACCAGCAAGACGTACATACAACATTCAATAGATGGCAGCAAGTTCAAGTTCTACGCTCATAAGTGACTCGTGCAACGCGCTTTGTGTCAACACCGGCTTTCACCCTCTCCGTAACTCATCACCATCTCGTCCGACTCGTTGGCTGAACGGTCAGCGTACTGGCCTTCGGTTCAGAGGGTCCCGGGTTCGATTCCCGGCCGGCTCGGGGATTTTAACCTTAATTGGTTGATTCCAATGGCACGGGGGCTGGGTGTATGTGTTGTCTTCATCATCATTTCATCCTCATCACGACGCGCAGGTCACCTACCGGTGTCAAATAGAAAGACCTGCACCTGGCGAGCCGAACCCGTCCTGGGATATCCCGGCAGTAAAAGCCATACGACATTTCATTTCATCACCATCTCAATTTCACACCCAGACGTGCTGTTCGCCCATGGGTGTTAAAGAGTAAGACCTGCACCAGGGGAGCCTAACATGTCCTCAGAAACTCCTGGCACTAAAATCACTTCCCTAAATAAAGGAGAACATGTTAAGGTATATTAATTTATCGTAAAGTTTTTTTTTAATTTGCACTGTATGGGAATCAAAATAAGAACATTCCGTACTGTTCCAGCTAAAAGCGTATGTGTGGCAAGCCTGGTTGTGAAGAGCACCGAAGGGGTGTAAAATGTGTCCAATCCTAGAAGATAATTTTCACCTGAAAAATCAGGATCTAATCTTAACATTTTGGCCAAAGCTCTGGATCAACCAGCAACTCCAGAAGCTGAATATTAATTACATAATGTGATGTGGGGCGTATTGATAGTTCTAGTTAAGAATGGGATTTAATCCACCTTGTTCAAGACACATTGTTACCAATATCTACACTAGGAGCAAGCTGTCCGCTCCAACTTTCGTTCAGTAGTGGGATCACCACTAGTCACATCTCACGCGCCACTACATTGGACCACGAGGTGAGAAAACCCCTTCTCTATTTCATAATTTTGCGCCAAAATCTGAAGTCTCTCCACAGTTTTAACAGAATTGTCTCTCTTATAGGCTCCATCTCATGAACAGTAACTCTTATAACTCTTAAAGGATTGAAAACTACAACATCAACCTAGGTCTGCATTACTCATATAAGGTCCAGCAAACTCCCAGTACTTCCTTTTGGGTTTAAATTCCTCAAGAACATAAACCAAAGAACAGTTTAACGATGTTTACACATCATAATGAGAGATAGCGCCTACGCAAGAACCCTCTTAGTTGAAAATCGCACTGAGAAAATATAATTTTCTAAAAAGACTTTCTCACACAAGTGTTTTTATATTTTGATGTTCCAAAAATGTGTATGTACTGATGAATATCCAAGAGGTCGAAACATGGCTTACATTGTAGATAGTTATGTATTAATTTTAAAGTTTGTTAATATCGTGTATTGAACAAGCGGGATTAAATCCTATTGTTAGCTTCAACCTAATATCCATCCAACTGTTCATAATGTATCAGCTTTCTGTCTGGTTTGCTCCTCTGATTATAGCTCTCCAACTTTCACAGCAAGACGCCATTTCCCACTTCTTGTTTCAGTTAAAAGTGACATGTTGTCTTCCTCACTGTTTCTTTCACTCGGCCTGCCTTACATTTTGTCCCATAGCCAGACTCCATGTTGCCAATCATTACGAGTTTTCATTTGTGCAGTTGCCTAAGAATTTCTCTTCTTTCCCCAGCTCTAGTTTAAATACTTGCGCTTTTGCAATTCAATCTGTCTAAGGAATCTGAAGCAGGTGCCTCCAATACCACATCACAAATGTCACTGTCCATGTTCCACTACTACACAACCCCATTGATCGAATAAGTTGCTTCCTGACCTATTAGGTTCAGTGCGCAATCGGTTATTCACTCTAGAACCAGCTAGGAGTCGCGTATTAATCTGGTAGGACACCTTAACTGTTTTTGTGGCAGCCATGGCAACAATATTTTTGACTGTCTTTTTGAAGTTCAATCTCTTTTGGGGTGCTTTCTTCAGTTGTTCCGTCATTGACCCCAGACGCTTGGCCTCTGTTTCTACTTGGCTGGTCCACATTTTCTTTGGAGTACTGCGTACATTCTTCCAACTGGAAAGACAATGATCCAATAGTTGTTTTGGTAGTTGAGTTTTCTCCATCCTTCAGATGTATCCAAACCAATATTCGCAACTCTATAATTTCCACGTTTGACCAGTTGATTAGAACATGCCTTTCTACTCTCTTGAGTTCGGCCAACAGTGTAAAAGTGAGATGCCAAGAATTCTACATAACATCAAAAATTTGAAGAACCTCCAGCTTATGCAAGTGTGCAGCTGACAATGTCCAGGCTTCAGAACTGTACAGAAGTATACAGGACCATCATAAACCCTCATTTTGGTCTCCAGGCTGATGGTTTCTTTCTATGAGCACCACATTTTAAGCTGGTAAATGCTGTCTGGGCACTGTCAATCTGGGCAGTGATATCTCGTGAGGCTGCCACCCTTGACTCAGAGATCAGGTAATCCAGACACTTGAAACCATCTACAAGTTCAACAAATTCACCGTTTGTGCATTGTGTCCGTGATTTCCTCTTTGAATACATTTATTGTCTGGATTATCTTATGTACATCCCGTTTTCGTAGTTTGGACCAAGTATCTTTCTCTCTTTTTGCTTCAACGTAGCGAGCGCACATTTCTGAGAGAGAGAGTAAGGCATGGAGAGATAGCGGCTTGACGACAGTGTTGTAATGATGCATTTTGGTATTTACAGAATATGATAAACGTAGTAATGTTATCTGCTTTACGTCCCACTAACTACTTTTACGGTTTTAGGAGACGCCGAGGTGCTGGGATTTAGTCCCGCAGGAGTTCCTTTACGTTCCAGTAAATCTATCGACAGGAGGCTGACTTATTAGAACACCTTCAAATACCACATGACTGAGCCAGAATAGAACCTGCCAAGTAGGGTTCGTTAGGCCAGCGCCTCAACCGTCTGAGCCACTCAACCCGGCATTCATACAAACGCCCCTTTTGTTATGTATATTCCGGTTGGTTTGGAAAGCTATCTCCCGTTTTTCCCTCTGTATCTTGTCCGTTTTTTGCATCCAGTGACCAAGGTATTTAAACTCATACCCTTGGTTTATTGTCTCATAGTTGGTGTTCGATTAGGTCATGTTAATAATAATAATAATAATAATAATAATAATAATAATAATAATAATAATAATAATAATAATAATAATAATAATAATAATAATAATAATAATAATAATATCCAGACAATGATAATAAACAGGATATTTTTGTGGAATGGGGTGAGTTAGGGAGGTGCTTACGCAATTTTAAGAAGTCAAAGTGTAGAAAAAGAGAAGAATACGAGACTCTTTTATCTAATCACCATCTGCCATCTCCTGCTGGTCGACGACTGTAACTTCAGAAGATAGATTGCCTCCCTACAAAATGCTCATTTATTTCCAGATATTGATCATAAATGAACAACATTACATTATTTCATAGAAAGAACCTATTTGTACAGCGTCACTCTTAGCTAGAAAGAACTGATGACATTCGAATAGGCGTATATCGGGAATCGAAAACATTTCTGATGTGTTTGTTTGCGAGACGGGCCAGTCATATCGCTAGTTCATATCCATGCCGGGCTGAGTGGCTCAGACGGCTGAGGCGCTGGCCTTCTGACCCCAACTTGGCAGGTTTGATCCTGGCTCAGTCCGGTGGTATTTGAAGGTGCTCATATACGTCAGCCTCGTGTCGGTAGTTTTACTGGCACGTAAAAGAACCCCTACGGGACTAAATTCCGGCACCTCGGCGTCTCCGAAAACCGTAAAAGAGTAGTTAGTGGGACGTAAAGCAAATAGCATTAATTAGTTCATATCCAACATGGATCTGCATTCAGCGCTGAAGCCCATCTTCTACATATCCAAGATTTTCGGCATTGCACCTTTCAGTTTTGTGATGGAAGAAGGCATCGTCAAGATCACTCGTCAATGGTGTGCCACCGTGTACTCAGGGATTTTGATTCTATTCGTTACATCACACTCACTGTGGCGGGCAAACCACCTCGCGAAGGAAAACCACACACCCATGACAACCTTATCTTTATATATCCCATTATACTGCTTCATGACATCTACGTTATTGACAGCGATCTTCGGCGTGATGTTCAGTGCCTGGAAGGGTGACAAGTTTATTCAAGAAATGTTCGTAGTATTATCCGAAATCGATTCAGTATTGAAGTGTCATAATGATCCTTTCCATAAGAGGCTCTGTAAACTGTTATTAATTGCTGCAGGAATTTCCATCCTTGCTAGCATTCTGCTGTGTATGTGCGAACTCTTGTTGACCTTCGACTATAATATGATAATCCATTACCTGTCACATTTTGTTTTGTGTCTAATTGTGCTTCAGTATGTCACCGTTGTGCTTGTTGTTAAGAATAGGTTTACCACCTTCAACGTTATGATAATTGAAATATTCTCTGTAAATCGTTTAACCAGCACAATGAAGTCCTCTCCTGGAATACATCATTCGCAGGAGTCCTCACGATTGAACCACACATCCGGTACAGTGAGATATTTTACCACTGTAGAACGCTGCTCAATGTCTCCAAGGATCTTGAAGGAACTCTGTCTCACCCACATGAATTTGTGCCATCTGGGACAACTGGCTAACCACACCTTCGGAATTGTCCTCATGTTGTTAATAATAAACTTCGTGGTGTGTATTGTGAGTCACGTGTTCTGCTTGCTCCAGATAATCTGTGGGATCATTCATTTCAGCGTCTATGTCTTGGCTGTCATGTTACTGCGACTGATTCTGACCGTCACCCACTTGCTGCTCATAGTCGAGGCGAGCCACTGTGCTTCAGAAGAATCATCTCGAACCACTGTCCTTGTCAATAGATTACAACTGCTCCATCCGAACAACAAAATCCTGGATAAGTTCTCACGTCAGCTGCTGCACGTCAATCTGGAACTGACGGCCGCCGGTTACTTCTCAACGGATCGTTCCCTGTTTGTCACGGTGATGGGCACATCCGTCACGTACTTGATAATACTGTTGCAATTCTTGATATCTGGGTATTAGGTGCCAAGAACGTGTTATATTTTGTAACGGTGATCGCTAGTTATTAAGAGTCCTTTATATACTGTAGTTATTTGCTTACCGTTCTGTGTACGACAAAAACCAATTAGATTTATTGCGGTCACAGGACTATTCTTGTTTGATTATTATTATTATTATTATTATTATTATTATTATTATGTGCAGAATAGTTGCTCTA
The DNA here is from genome assembly GCF_040414725.1 of Anabrus simplex. Classification (NCBI taxonomy): domain Eukaryota; kingdom Metazoa; phylum Arthropoda; class Insecta; order Orthoptera; family Tettigoniidae; genus Anabrus; species Anabrus simplex. Next base: position 142,060,930 of record NC_090269.1, on the reverse strand, counting down.
TGACCAAAACAGGCATGAGGACAGCATTATAGCGCATGTCTGTTCTTATTTATGTATTTATTTATTTATTTATTTATTTATTTATTTATTTATTTATTTATTTATTCCTGACTTATATTTGAGGCGAAGTTGGGGATCACGGCCCTCTCTTACACTTAACCACTATAAGGAATAAAATTTAAAAATGTAAACATAAAAGTTAGACATAGAAATTACGATAAGAAATAATACTACGGACAAATAGTTCTAGGACTATGTTGGCCTACATATCAGTACGGCAATTAGTGTGACAATAATAATAATAATAATAATAATAATAATAATAATAATAATAATAATAATAATAATAATAATAAATGAAGAAAACCCATTCACACAACATACACACAATGACTCACACAGCTCGTTTTTATGTTCCCAGGGAAAATTTCGGCAGGCAGATTTGAATTTATGGGAGGAAGGTGCCGCTTGTTTATTGGGAGTGTATTCCAGAGTCTCGATGCAGTCAGTAACTACAAAGGAATGATTGTAAGAATTCGTTTGACTTAGTGGAATTTCAAGTAGGGAACCAGAACGCGTACTATTTTAAGGGAATGAAGAAAGAAAACGAAAATGAAAAGAGAGGCAAGTAGGAGTGTTCGTTGAGAGCACTTGGTAAACAACTGTCATTAGGCGAAAATTCCTTCGTTCATTTATGCATAGCCATCCCAATGTTTTGAAATATGGTGCAGTATGAGCGTCATGTCGCAGTTGGTAGGCATATCGTAAGCATGAGTTTTGTGCTCGCTGAAGTCTCGAAGCTTGTTGAGCATTTAGAGTGACTAGTGCTGAATCACATTAGTCTAAAATTGGGAATAGTAGTGCTTGGATTAATTTTAATTTAAGCTTTTGAGGAAAATAATTCTTGTGACGTTTCAGGGGATACAGAGCTGCATGGATCTTTCTACATACATTTGTTACGTGTTTATTCCAGGTCAGATTCTCATTGATGGATTTCCAAGATTTGTTACATTTTTAAGGTACGGTACAGCAATTTCATTGAATATGATTGGAGGAGGATTGATATCGCTTCTTACATGTAATAATTTAGAGTTTCCTATGATAATACTTCGTGTTTTACGAGGATTTATGCTTAAGTAGTTGTTTTTAGCATAGAAGGTAAGCCTTACAACATCTGAATTAATATTCTGAACTGTTTCATGTAAATTGTTTGTAGTGGTGTGTTTGTATATCTGCAAATCATCGGCATATAAGTGGTAGTTGCAATACTGAAGTGTGGAAGACATGTCATTAATATGCAAGACGAACAGTAAGGGTCCTGGAACAGACCCTTGAGAGACACCGGATGATTTTATAACCCATTGGGATCTTTCATTGTTTACCACTACGCACTGCCGACGATTTGTAAGGTACGACTTAAAAAAAATAGGGCTATCGGGCCGATATGCAGAGAGTGTAGCTTGGATAATAGTAAGTATATATTTACCGTGTCGAAAGAATTACTACTAAAGTCAAGGAGTGTCAGTATCATCACCAGCCGTTTGTCCATTGCTAGTCTTATGTCATCTGTTACCCGAAGAAGTGCAGTCGTAGTATTGTGTCCCTTTCTGAAGCCAGATTGCAATGGGTCGAAAGGAGAATGTCTGGTTAAGAATTCTACTAGCTTCTCGTTTACAACTCGTTCAAGAACTTTCGAGAGAGGGGGAAGAATCGAAATAGGCCGATAATCAGATTGCGCGTTTACTTTGGTACTGGTATGCTTTAATATTGAGGTTACTAGAGCATCCTTCCATGCACTTGGAAACGTCCCTGTGGTGAGATAGTGGTTTACAAGGTGGGTAATAATAGATAGAACCGCGCCGATAATGTTTTATAAAGTCTATTGGAATGTTATCTGCTCCTTTAGCTTGTGACTTAAGTGTTTTCAAAATACGCTTTACATCATTTACACTGACAGACTAAAAAAGAAATTATGTTCATTTTCTATAGGGTCACTGATTATTTTATTTAGATTGATACGATTTTGAGGTTGAGATTCCTTTATTGGGTTAGTTACGAATTGAGAATTTAGTGTATCGAGAGATATAGTTGGCATATGTGGCTGTGTGCATTTTCCAACTCCCATAGCTCAAAGTTCGTTCGAGGTTTCGCGTGCAGTTAAGTTTCTTGTTACATTTTTAATGTGATTAAATTTGCTATTGCGAATTAATAGCTTTGTTCTGTTACGTAAATGACGACACTGTTCAAATTCTAGTTCTTTATTTGTTTTCTTGTATCGGCGGAACAATGCGTCATTATTGCTTCCATATCGCTGGTTAACCAAGATGCAGGCGAGCGAATGACTCTAGCTTGCCTAACTGGAACATGCCTGTCATACAGTCCTATTAGTAGAGAGTTAAATCTTGTCACTTTCGTGTCTGTGTCCTGGAACTGCTTTATATCTTTCCAAGGTAAACTGTACGCATAATTTTGGAGTTGTTGTAGATCGATATTTTTCAGATCGCTATAACTAATGTATTTACCTTTGTAATTTGGTACACGTAGAGAGTAGCACAGATAAATTAAGTCAGAAGGTGAGATGCCAGGTACAGGAAATTGACCGTACTTAAGAAATTTAAGCGGGTTATTTTTAACAAGGAGGTCAGTTCCAGTAAGGCTTGTATATCTAAGCGTATGAGCATGATTGGTTGCATCTAGCGGTAAGATCATGTCGATGGAAGTAAATAGTTTGCTGATTCGGTCTGATTTAGCCAGTCGGGGCTAAGATATTTGAGTTAAAGACACCAAGAAGTAGTATTTGCTCGTAGGTTGGTACTAGTTTGAGAAGGTCAGATTCGAGGTCAGAGATGTTAGTAACATTCGGTGGTTTATAGACAACTCTTATCAATACATTTTGACGGTTAATTATGGTCTCATTAAACATCTTTTCCGTATGTGGAGTGACGCGAGATGATGATTTAATAATTATTCTACATTCAATACCATCTCTACAATATACTGCTACGCCATCACCGCGCCTGGCAGTGCGATCATGCCGATAGACGGTATATCCTTCTAGTTTTTCAAGGGTAGAGATACTTTTATCGGACAACCAGGTTTCAGTAATACACATAATATGCACGTTACAGGTTGATAATATCGAACGAACTTCATCTATGTGACTGACGAGTGAGAGAGAATTGATATGGCAACACTGTAGACTTCGCCAGAAATGAGTCAGAGATTATTTCAATAGCAGTTCAGTAGGCTGAGGGTTGGAGGAAGTTGGTCATCAATCATCAATCACTACTGACCAGCATTCAGGGCAGTCGCCCAGGTGGCAGATTCCCTATCTGTTGTTTTCCTAGCCTTTTCTTAAATGATCGCAAAGAAATTGGAAAATTATTGAACATTTCCCTTGGTAAGTTATTCCAATCCCAAACTCCCCTTCCTATAATCGAATACTTGCCCCAATTTGTCCTCTTGAATTCCAACTTTATCTTAATATTGTGATCTTTCCTACTTTTAAAGACACCCCTCAAACTTATACGTCTACTAATGTCCTCCCACGCCATCTCTCATAGCTCGGAACATACCACTTAATCCAGCAACTCGCCCCCTTTCTCCCAAATCTTCCCAGTCCAAACTTTGCAACTTTCTTTAACGCTACCCTTTTGTCGGAAATCACCCAGAACAAATCGAGCTGCTTTTCTTTGGATTTTTCCAGTTCCTGAATCAAGTAATCCTGGTGAGAGTCCCATACACTGGAACCATGCTCTAATTGGGGGTCTTACCAGAGACTTATATGCCCTCTCCTGTACATCCTTACTACAAACACTAAATACCCTCATAACCATGTGCAGAGATCTGTAGCCTTTACTAACAATCATATTTATATGATTACCCCAATGAAGGTCTTTTCTTATATTAACACCTAAATACTTACAATGATCCCCAAAAAGAACTTTCACCCCATCAACGCAGATAAAAACTGAGAGGACTTTTCCTATTTGTGAAACTCACAACCTGACTTTTAACCGTCCATCTCACAACACTATCGAGGTCAACCTGCAGCCGCTCACAACCTTGTAACTTATTTATTACTCTGTACAGGAAAACATCATCTACAAACAGTCTTATCTCTGATTCCACTTCTTTACACATGTCATTGATATATATAAGAAAACATAAAGGTCCAATAACACTGCCTTGAGGAATTCCCCTTTTAATTATTACAGGGTCAGATAAAGCTTCGTCTACTCTAATTCTCTGAGTTCTATTTTCTAGAAATATAGTCACCCATTCAGTCACTTTTTTTCAAGTCCAATTGCACTCTTTTTTGCCAGTAGCCTTCCATGATCTACCCTATCAAATGCCTTAGATAGGTCAATCGCAATACAGTCCATGTGGCCTCCTGAATCCAGGATATCTGCTATATCTCGCTGAAATCCTACAAGCTGAGCTTCAGTCGAATAACCTTTCATAAACCCAAACTGCCTTATGTCAAACCAGTTATTAATTTCGCAAACATATCTACTGTAATATAATCAGAAAGAATGCTTTTCCAAAGCTTACATACAATGCATGTCAAACTGACTGGCCTGTAATTTTCAGCTTTATGTCTATCACCCTTTCGTTTATGCACAGGGGCTACTATAGCAACTCTCCATTCATTTGGTATAGCTCCTTCAACCAAACAATAATCAAATTATTTCAGATATGGTACAATATCCCAACCCATAACCTTTAGTATATCCCCAGAAATCTTATCAATTCCAGCTGCTTTCGTAGTTATCAAATTTTGTATCTTACTGTAAATGTCATTGTTATTGTACCGGGCGGTACACCTCCACACCGTTTATTTAAAAGTTGCGCCAGTTGAAACTCCTCTTCTGGAGGAAGTCTGAACTTTATCTACGGTCTTAATTTCCAAATTTCTCAGAAGATGTCACTACCTGGAAATTTTTGAGTTTGTGAACTGTGTCATTTTCGACGTACTTTTGTCTTGCTTGTATTAAGAAGTGTGAACTTTCTCTTCTAGAGGACACTACTGAAGATCAACAATAGTGCACCCTAGTGCGGAGTCAAAGAACTATTTTGTTGGAGAAAATTTAATTTCAGGAGTTTGTTCTTTGTTAAATTTCTTTCTGTCATTGTTTAAGTTGGCAATATTTACCCCTTTCTTCCCCTTGTTTTGAATGTATCCAATCACGAATTTTTTCAATTAATTTCTGACCAATCTGGTGTATCTTTCCCCAACTTGTATCTGTTGCGGGGTCCTACCCAATAAAATCTTTGTGGGAGGGTGTTTTCTTTCCCCTAACGCCTAGAACTTTCTGCGAGAGTATTTAAACTGCTGATTTTAGGGTCTCCGGGCCACTTCTGTTCCATCTTTCAGTGTATTTAGTACATAGCAGGAGGCGGGAAGCGCCTCTTTCCTCGGCAGCGGTCAACAATAAGGTAATGGCCTATTAATAAATTTTTTTCTTTGCCAGCTCAGCAGTTTAACTTTCGGGGCAGGTTCTAAGCGTTCCCCTATGTAACCTTTTCCTAAAATGTAACTTCTCTTTTCTTCTATTCTCTTGTAAAGCGACATACTGGGATAGAGAGTGTTAACCCTCTCGAGCTCCCACTCACATTGTTTGAGGTGAACTTATTTTTCGCAACCTATTCTTCAGTAATGTAAGTTAGTAGTTTCTTAAGTCACCTCTGTAGTATGGGATTAGCCCTTGCATCAGTGGCCTTAGAGCCAAAATAGGTCTTAAAGACAAAGTGTATTAGGAGTGCAAGTTCGCCTCCTCTCAAATTGTGACTTTAGAGGTCATGTATTAACTTTCTTGTCATTTAACAGACCTCAGTAGATTGGGTATTTTGCTCCTGTGTATATGTCCTTTGAGGACGGCTTAAAGGTGGAGTTCGGAGTGGCCTATGATAGGCTTGTATTTTAAGGGGAAGTTGCCCTTTTTGAAAATTGTGTTTCTGCCTCAAGGAGGCTTTTGGATGTAATTGGAAGCCGGTGTTTCTGGCATGTTTGGGGGTTTTCGGCCCCTTTGTTGTATGGTGTTCATTGTAAGGTTGGGCTCATGGCTCAAGAATTATGTTTCTGACTTTTTGAAGCCCCAAATGGGGTACCTATGTAAATGTAATTGTCAATCGTGTTTCGGCTACTAAGTACCTGTTCAATTTGTTGTTACCTAATTTTGAAAAGAAAATATAACCTTGTTAAATTTTAAAATTAATTTCACTTTAGTAGCTTGAGACCCCTTCACCACCCAGCACCTTCTTTCATGCATAACTACCACCAAAACACGGTAACAGTTATCATAGGTAAATTGTAATACTTCTTAAGTATTATTCACATCCCCTATCTGGACATTATCCTTGTAACCAACAATCTTTCATACTGCTGACTGAATACTTCTGCCTTTTGAAGATCCTCGCATACACACTCCCCTTGTTCATTAATGATTCCTGGAATGTCTTTCCTTGAACCTGTTTCTGCCTTAAAGTACTTTTACATACCCTTCCACTTTCCACTAAAATTAGTATGACCACCAATTATGCTTGCCATCATGTTATCCTTAGCTGACTTTTTTGCTAGATTCAATTTCCTAGTAAGTTCCTTCAATTTCTCCTTACTTCCAGAACCATTTCTAACTCTGTTTCTTTCCAGTCTACGCCTCCCTTTAGTCTCTTTAATTCTCTGTTATAATATAGTGGATCCTTACCATTCCTTAGCACCTTTAAAGGAACAAACCAATTTTCACATTCCTCAACAATTACTTTAAATCCATCCCAGAGTCTGTTTACATTTTTATTTACCATTTTCCAGCGATCATAATTACTTTTTAAAAACTTCCTCATGCCTGTTGTATCATCCATATGTTACTGCCTAACAGTCCTAAATTTAATACCTTCCTTTCTTTCACATTTATTTTTAACTAAGACAAAAACAGCTTCGTGATCACTAATACCATCTATTACTTCGGTTTCTCTATAGAGCTCATCTGGTTTTATCAGCACCGCATCCAAAATAGTTTTCCCTCTAGTTGGTTCCATCACTTTCTGAATCAGCTGCCCTTCCCATATTAACTTATTTGCCATTTGTTGGTTATGTTTCCTGTCGTTCGCATTACCTTCCCAATTGACATTTGGTAAATTGAGATCACCTGCCACTATACATTCCTTTCCATATCATTTCCAACGTAGCTGATTATCTTATCAAATAATTCTGAATCAGCGTCAGCGCTACCATTTCCAGGTCTGTACACTCCAAAGATATCAAGTTGCCTATTATCTTTAGAGACGAGCCTTACACCCAGAATCTCATGTTTTTCATCCTTAACTTTTTCGTAGCTTACAAATTCTTTTCACCAGAATGAATACTCCCCCTCCTACCATTCCTATACTATCTCTACGATACACACTCCAGTCCCGTGAGAATATTTCTGCATCCATTATATCATTTCTCAGCCATGATTCAACTCCGATTACAATATCTGGTAAGTATATATCTATTAAATTACTTAACTCGATTCATTTGTTTACAATGCTTCTACAGTTGAGCACTAACATTTTTATGTCATCCCTACTTGATTTCCAATTCCCCGTTCGTTTAACACCACTCCCTAGGCCACACCGTTTCTCTGAATGTACCTGCCTATAACACTTCTAAACAAGTTTCCTAACTTATACGGTATGTACCACTGCGGTTTAAGTGAAGGCCATCTGGGCGCAGATCCCTGTCTCCTACCCATTAGGATCTAGAAATCTCACTCCCACTTTCTCACATACCCACTCCATAGTCTCATTTAAATCCCCAATCACCTTCCGGTGAGTATCCCTCCTACACAGTATTCCACGAGGTTTTTTGTCGTCTTGGTATACAGTCGGCTCAATGACATTCAGGAATGCTTCATCTACCGTACAGTAGTTTCAAGGACACCAGCTGCTGACATGTTTAAAGGGTAGGTGACACATTCCTGGAACAAACACTGATAACACACACACACACTGACACATACATGCAAATAATTATATACACATAGCATATGAATGAACACTTCAATAAAGACAAATAAATAAATAAATAAATAAATAAATAATAATAATAATAATAATAATAATAATAATAATAATAATAATAATAATAATAATAATAATAATAATAAAATCAGGATGTTAATAAAATGACACTAATATACAGTTGAAGTATTAGTCTAGAGTAGGGTTTTCAAAGGTGCTGTACTCCCAGGCTTTAAGTGCACCTGCCGGCGAGCATTTCCGAAATGAGTAGGAGAGAAAGAGTTTGTAGGTGTGGGTGCAACTTGTGAATGCTACATGACTATATTACGAATTTGTTACAAATGAGGAAATCACATTAGAAGAAACAGTTAAGGAACTAGAAAGCTATTTCACAGTAGAATGTACAGACACAGGGTGAGATACTACAGTATGGTATTCATCTATTTGAGAGCGTTCAGTTCATCCATTGTTATTATGCTGTGTTTGGTTCCCCTCTTTTTACAACAATGCGTCCTTGTATGGTCCAGACATTTCTCACTTTAAATTTATCTACGGCCGCCTTTAATATTAGAGTGCGAGTCACAGTCAGATCCTCCCTGATAGTGATTCCAGTGCCTGCTAACCTGCGCTTGATACGAAAGACTTCCTCCCTTTTCCTATAGCTTACAAATTTCACTATTACAGGCCACTTCATTCCCGGCTCTGGCTTACCAACACGGTGAGCCTTATCAGTATCCTGGATGGCAATGTCAAGGCCAAGTTTATCTTTAAACAATCTGACTGAAAGTTCATCCGTATTCTCATTCGGTGATTCGGGACTTCCTCTTCGTTGATATTGCTCCAGAGCATCAGTAATCTTTTTGAGTTCATCCTGCACTGCTTTCAGTTCAATTTCCCTACTTTTAAGTTCACTGATAATTTCAGTGTTGAAGTCCAGAGTGGCCTTGAGTTGTTCAGCCACAGCCTTTGTGACACTTTCAGTTATTGCCTCCTGTGAAAGGGGCTTCCGACTTCTAGGAACTCTAGGTGGTGGGGTCCAAGACTGTACCATAGCACAAAATTTGGGACGATCTTCTATGTCAATGTCTGAAATCCCAGCCAAATCCAAGTCGTTCTGTACTTCATTAAACCACAACCTTCCAGTCTTGTAGCTTTTAACCAAAGAGCCTGTTGCTGTCCATTCGTTGTAGGTGTCCGTAGAACTTAAGCCTCCTACGTTGCATGCTGGTATTGGCTGATTCTAACTGTCGATACAGCTCAGAGTTCGATTTAAGTCTGTAGGTTCCATCCGGGAGCAATCTCGGTCCATGAATTTTTCTGAGGGTACGTCTTTTGGCTTTCTCTAGATGGGGCCTTTTTTGTTCATCAGGACGGTCTCTGAGGCGTACAAAAACTGCGGTCTGACAACAGTTTTGTAATGACAAATCTTAGCATTTTTCGAAATGCACCTCTTATTATAATGGTTGGGATGGACCCATTCACCAAGATAGCGGGAGCGATTGACTCTCCCAATCGTTCCATGTATGGTCGTCAAAGGGGGGTTTCCAGGATGCCGAGTCTCAAAGTACTTGATCTTGTCGTACGATATATGTTATCCTGCCTTCACCGCTATCTCGTGCAGGGCTTCGATAGCAATGACAGCATCCTTAGAGTTGCTGGTTAGGATTGCAATGTCATCTGCGAATGCTAGGCACCTGATCTCAATCTTTCGGATCCCGGCTCCAATGGCAACTGATTTGATTTCTAAACTTCGCAGTGTACATTCCCAGTTCTTGATGACTTTATCAATCACTAGATTAAACAGAATGGGTGAGAGGCCATCGCCCTGTCGTACTCCAAGTTTTGTCTTGAAACTCCGAGATAGTTCTCCCCTGAACTTCACCTTAGATGTTGTATCCGTAAGAGTCTGTTGGATGAGGCTGCGTGTGTTGTAATCGACACCTCGTTCTTGCAGTACGGAGAAGAGTGTCTGGCGGTCGACGGAATCATAAGCTTTTTAAAGTCGACGATAACCACAGCGATGTTCATACTCCTTACTTGTTTTAGTTGGAGAATGGTTTTAGGTTGAAGACCTGCTCGGTACAGAACCGTCCATGCCGAAATCCTCCTTGATATTCACCAATCGTTCAATCACGTTGGCTTTCCACATTGTCCATTGAAATCCTTGATAGCACTTTGTATGTTACTGAGAGCAGAGATATCCCTCGGGAGTTGTTGACATCACTGCGGTCACCTTTCATATGTAAAGGGTGTATGATAGTTGATTTCCAGTCATCAGGGATCCTTCCAGTCTCCCAGAAGTCGACCAAGATCCGGTGTATGGCCTCTGTGATCTTATTTCCACCTGCTTTTAGAGCTTCCGCAATGATGACATTTTCCCCGTGTGCCTTGCAGTTCTTAAGAAGTCCGATGGCATTAGCAACTTGCTGCATTGTTGGTGGGTTAGAGGGGAAGTATATCCCTGGAGGATCTTCCACAGGTAATCTTTCCGCAGGCTCTTCGCAATTGAGCAATTGCTCAAAGTAGTTTGCCAATAGTTCCACGTTCCGGCGGTTACAGGTGCCCAACTCTCCGTCTGTATTCTTAAAGTGAAGACATTGTGGTTTATACCCAGAGAGTTCCTCTTTGAAGGCCCGATAAAAGTTTCTGGTGTTACACATTTTGAATTCTTTATCTAACTTCTCCAGTCTTGACCGATCGTAAAATCTTTTCAAACGTTTGATGGCCCTACTAGACAGTTTCCGCATCATTCTGAAATTCTCCGAGTCTTCCTTTCGTTTAGTCGAGTACCATAATTAAATTTTGCCTATATTACCAAAATTCACTGCACAGCACTGAGTGATGTAGTGAAGTAAACAACACGCACTTTTAAAGTTGAAATTCACTATTTTCGTAATGAATTACGCCTTTACTACACCTGCTAATGATCGAAAACTGGGAGCACACACACACACACACACACAGCACTAACAGCGTTCTGCCATCTTTGCAATAAACTATTGTTAAGAAGGTAAGTTGAGAGGTTGAGAAAAATCCCTGTTTATGCATTAGTTGTTTCGTTTGTCTGTTTGTGTATTTTATACACTGTGAGAGCGAATAATAACTATCTATAATTATAGTTATAATCTTAAACATGTAAATATATTTATGTATTCCTTGTCCGTGACTGTGAATTATTTCAGGTGGTGACGCACAATTGTTGCTCCACTTGGCACACACTAGTTTTCAGAGGATTAAGAGTAGAAGCTATGCACATCTGAAGTGGGTCAATTAAAGTGTGGGTGTCGTCTCAGAAATATAGATTTCTGCTAAAGCTTAATATTGTTCGTAAATATTAATCTTCTATTTTACCGTTGAGCATGTGTTGTGGATCTATTAATTGATGTCTGTAAATGTCTGGAGTTATAAAATGTTCCTTTACCTTTTTCCTTTCGGATGTGTGTGCAAAATGGTGAAAGCATTTAGTGTATTTGATTCTTCATATCCTCTGTCTTGTAAACGTATAAGAGCTGCTGATTTATCTTGCTTATGTAGACGAAGTGCCTCCAGGTGTCCTTGAAATCTCATGTTATATCCTCTACCAATATGCCAATTTAATATATTTACAATTTTTCATATGCTTGTGTAGGCTACACACAACTGTTTAGAATTTATCTGGTGTATTGACTAATTATGTTAAAATCTGATCCAGGTTGCTTATCGTTGAGAGCTGATGAGTTTAATTTTCTTCGTGAGGGCTCTGGCTACTTTTTATTATGTTTTTCCAGTGAATGGTATGGTGTGATACTACGTGTCTTGTTTTCGGTGTTCGCTTTCTTGTATTGATTTTTCTGCTCTTTTCTTGCTGATGTTTCTGATCATTTGTCTATTATGTGTGAACTATATACGCTTTTATAGCCAACTGCTTTATAAATTAAATGCCTTTTGTCCTAGATTCAGCAGGCAAACCCTAGACCTCCGAAGCTTTTTTTGTAAATCCAGTCACTAAGATGGGAATTCGTTGAACCCAAAACAGAAAATTCCATCTTTTGGCACATAATTTCATTGACTTTTGTTTCGCGTCCATTTTCTTGAATTGTTTCGCCAAGATACTTGTATTGTGATACTCGCTTAACTTTAATTATACCGTACCATATTTTGTCTCCATGACTTTTGGTGATTGTTTGTTGGAGGTCATGTATTCTGCCTTTTCAAAAGATATCTAAAGGCCGACTTTTTCTTCAGTTCCTTTCAGGAGTTCCATTTGATGTTAGGCTGTTGAAATGTCTCGAGTTAATATTGCTAGGTCGTCCGCAAATGCTAGTCAATCTATCGCAAGGTATCCTTTGCCTAAAGTGATTGGTTGGCGAAATTTGAGGATCAAGTTCTGTTTGCACCACTCTAGTATCACTTTTTCAAAGACGCAGTTGAAGAGTAAAGGTGTGATTGCATCTCCTTGTGTTACTCTCGTTTTGATTTCAAAGGGATCTGAGGTTTCCGCCATGAATTTGACGTCGGACTTCGTGTCTATCAGAGTCTGCTTTATGATTGCAAGTTTTTCATGTCTAGATCTTGTTCTTTAATTATTTGGAAGATTTATTTGCGATTAACTAAACCATAGCCGTTTTTGAATTTAACTAATATGCAGACTAAATTTATGCTACAAATTCTCTGATGTCTTACGTTCAAGATTTGCTCTGGACACGATCAGTCTGGTCTGAATCCTGCCTGCTATTCTCCGATTTGTGGTTATAGTTGTTGTTGTGTTCTGTTAAGAACACATTGAGATAGACTCTTGTATGCATTTTTCCGGTCTTCTGGGATTTGTTCTGTTTGCCAAATGTCTTGCATCATTCGTGTGATTTCCTTTATGGTGTTTGTTTCTGCCGATTTAAGGATTTCCGCTATGATTCCATCTTCGCCCGATGCTTTATTGTTTTCAAATCTTTTGATTTGTCTTGTGATATCTTCTTCATCAGGTGGTAATAAATTTGAATTAGTATTTTCAGGTTCTTTTGAAGAAAATCTTTGTGTTGGTTCTGGGCAGTTTAGTAAATCTTTAAAATATCTGGCAAATTACTCACAGTTTTGTTGGTTGTGCAATGCCAACTGTGCAGTTTCTTTCTTGAAGCAGAGACTTTGTTGTTGATATCTTGAATGATCATTTTGAAGTTCGTATATAAATTATGTGTGTTGATTCTCTCAAAGTCTTTCTCGATTTCAAGTAGTTGATCCTTTTTAAATTTCCTTTTGGTCTGTCTGATCAATTGAGCTCTCTCTTTCCTCATTGCCAGGAATGTTTTATAGATATTCTCCGTCTTTTCGCTGTCCCAGTCATTGTTTGCATTCTGTCGAGATTGGATTGCTTGTTCATACTCCTCATTTCACCAAGGGAGCCCCTTCCTTTTCTGCAGAGGAATTAATGTTTGTGCTGTTATCAGTTTGCTTTTGAGTTGTCAATTTTTTGCCTCTTTTCTCTCTAATTCTTCGGTGAGTGATGGTTGTATCCTACTGGGGTCAAATCTTGGGATTAGTGGCTCATTTCCTGTGAATATCTGAGGTTTCAACTGTAGTTTGATTCTTGTCAGCTGACGATCTGCGTCAATGTTAGCACCCCTTCGGACCTGAACATTCATAATTTCTCTGTGGTTATTGCTACGTGGTCAATTTGGAATTCACCGATGAGTGTGTTCGGTGATCTCCATGTCATTTATTTTGATGATTTATTTTTGAAGTTATTATTATTTATCGTATGGGTAATATTACACAGAAAAATAAGTTACACTATATACAACGACAAGAATGTTGGTAGCGTTCACATTTACACATCAATGTCCAGTTGCTGTAGCCATTCTAAGAAAGGGGGTGTAGCACTGATGACATCTTGGGCTGGTCCGCCGTACTTCCTCAGAGTGCAGTGTCAGTGCTGGACTGAAGACCGAGTGCTGGGGGGAATAATTTATAGGACGAAAGGAGGTTCTTGAAGCACACAGGTTTTCGAGAAACAACACGTAGTGACGTGGCGAGTGACGTAAACCAGTGGTAGTTCAGTACGTTGCGGCGTGTTGAGCCAGTCGGGCGATGTGCGAAGCAGCAGCGGGCGTACGAGGTCAAGTAGATGAGTGCATGTTACATATTCAATAACATAGCGGCGTGTTAAAAAAGTCCAGCTATGTGCGAAGCAGCAGCGGTCATACGAGGTTAAGTAGATGACTGCTTGTTACAGTCTCCTGGACCATACAATGTCTATAAGCAGATGTTGAAATATCTTAGTGATGATAGCCTGTAATATCCTCTTCCTGTGTTCAACCGAATATGGACAGAGGGTGAGTTTACGTTTCGGTAGCGAGAGGTCATAGTCATTCCTGTCCTCAAGCCTGACAAAAATCCTAAGTTTGCAGGAAGTTACAGACCTATTTGTATTTCTAACTGTTTGTGTAAGCTATTTTAGAGGGTGGTAAATCGCCAACTTGTGTGGTGTCTGCAGAAACAAGAATTTTTTTCCAAGTACCAGCGTGCTTTTTGAGCCGCTCACTTGACCACTACCACTTGGTACGCTTGGAGAGTTCTATCTTGGATGCATTTCTCCGAAAAACAGAATTTTGGGACTGTTTTCTTTGACTTAGAAGAGGCCTGTGACACCACATGGCGATATGGTATCCTTTCAGTCCTGCATCAGTGGAGATTCCCAGGTAACTTGCCGGTATTTATTGCGAATTTTTTGTCCCTCCGTCTAACCTGTGTCCGAGAAGTGAGGGCATATTGGCAATACCATGTTCAAGTAAATGGAGTCCCACAGGGATCGGTTCTTAGTCTCACTCTCTTCGCGATTGCCATAAACGGTATTGTCGCTGCTGCTGGTTGAGCAATAATGCCGCCGCTATATGTGGACGATTTTGCTCTGCTTTATAGCTCGCATAATGCGGCAATCGGAGGGCGACAAGTACAGCAAGCTATTAGGAGAATCGAGCAGTGGACTTTAGAACACGGTTTTTGGTTTTCAGCCACAAAGACCTCTGTTGTCCACTTTTGCCAGCAGCACATTCTTCACTCGCATCTTGAGCTTTATTTAGGAAATGTTGCTCTATCCGTAGTAACACCTACCGACTTCTTGGGCTCCTTTTTGATAGCAAATTATCGTGGCAGCCACATTTGCGGCAGTTAAAAGTGCAATCGACCAAGAACTTGAATATCTTGAAGTTTCGTAGCAGCACTAATTGCGGGGCTGATCGTACGGTGCTCCTGCGATTTTACCGGGCACATATTTTATTTGGGGTTAGGCTACGGCAGTGCAGCATATGGATCAACAAGGTGAAGCGTCCTTGTGAAACTGAATAACATCAATCACGGCGGCGTTAGTTCGGCGACGGATGCTTTTCGTACAAGCCCCATTGCTAGCCTGCTCGCTGAATCTGGTGTGCCGCCTTTACATCTGAGGCGCCAGCAGATGCTGCTGTCCTATGTTGACAATTTGCGACAGATGCCACGTCACCCAAGCTATCCTTGCGTATTCCACAATGAAAACCGTCAGCTGAACGATGTTTATCCTCTAGCAACGCGGCCGCCTGGAATACGCTTGGATAGCAGTCACAGATTGTTTGATGTACCTTCGGTTCCCTGCTTTGTCAGACAACCAAGTGGGGTACCTCCGTGGATAATACGACGACCTGAAATAATCCTGGGTCTGTACACTGGTCCGAAAGAAAACACGGACCCTTCGATTTATCGGAGGCTCTTCCTGTCCGTTGTTGGCCTATCCAGGTTCAGTCGTTGTTTATACGGATGGTTTGAGGACAGAAACGAAGGTGGGATGTGCGTTCGTTGTCGACAATGATAGGTTTATTTTTGTTCTCCAGGAAACCTGTAGTGTGTACACAGCAGAACTCTATGCTACCTGTGAAGCTCTGCGGTACGCACTGTCCGATGAGCGCCGATATTTTCTTCTGTGTGCTGACTCCTTGAGCTCGCTACAGTCTATTGATACATGTTTCGCTCGGCACCCTCTGGTGCAGCGGGTCCAGGACCTGCTGGACGGGTGTTCGGATGCCGGCACCAGAATCACGTTTATATGGCTCCCAAGCCACATGGGTGTAGAGGGAAACGAGTTAGCAGATAAGGCTGCCAAGGAGGCAGTTACACTGTCCCCGTTGCCTTACAAGGTTCCAGCAAGAGATATTCGCTCTCAGCCGAGATACTTGGTTATGTCTCATTGGGAGATGGAGTGGTAGGCCACTCCAGTTCGAAATAACGTGAGAGTGATAAAAGGTACAACAAAGGTGTGGAAGACTTCCCTTCGGGCTTCTCGGAGGGAAGCAGTGGTATTATGTCTTCTTCGGATCGGCCACGGTATAGTAACGCACTTCTACTTACGGAAAAGGGTACCCCCTCCGGTGTGTACTTGCGGGGATAACCTTAATGTAGTACACATCCTTATGGAGTGCGTAGACCTGGTCAATCTGGGCCGTAGGCTAAAACTCCCGAGTACCACCTCCCTCATCCAGCGAGATGACGAGCAGTCAGCAAACGTCTTCATCCGTTTTATGAGGGATAGTAGTCTTTATCGTGTGTAATAATGTGCTTTGTCTTAGTGAATTTGTGTTAACTGCGCTTTCATCCCATTGACTGTATTTTAGTTCGTGTTTGCGTTTTCTAATGTGTTTCTTTAACTTCTAACATGAATTATATATATCTGTACTTCCAGGCAATGCCTTATTCCATTGTCACCTGTATTTTCCATTATTTTGTTAGAAAATAAGGCATTGCGAATTAGGTCCGCTGATTTTTAAAATCTCATAATCATTTTCCATCACCATTTATTTTAAACTCTAGTCAGTGGATATATTTTAAAATTTTCATTATCGTCTCATGTCGTCCACCTCGTACTATTAGGGACCGATGACCTTAGATGTTAGGTCCCTTTATACAACAAGCACCAT